>NC_091993.1:21495465-22165294 GCF_044704955.1 Pristiophorus japonicus
CCAGGGGCGAAGTTTCCCTACACTGCCATCTACTGTCCTCCTGTGGCAATCAGCTCGACACAAGCCCGCGCCGACAATGCTGCATTTGTATCGTTCCGTAGTTATCCAACCCTGCATCCGGAGCCTGTTTACGGAGCCAGAGAATTTTCCAGAAGGGTCTTTGTGCACCATTCATGTTTTTTTTTTAGGTTCTCCTCTATTTTACAACACGAGACAGACCATTAACTGTGCCACAATGCCCTCACCCATTCTTAACTTTGTATAGCTGGCCCCCTTGTGTTATTTCTCCCCCCTACCCGCCCCTTTATTCAAGGTTAACATTAAGTTCAACTGCTTTTCATGTGACTTGCTGCACAAGTACCATAAAATAATAGCCTCATTACCGATAGACTATCCTGTGCCTATAGGCAGCGTTTATTTTTTTTTAAATTAAATTCTCTACCATGCAAACAAAACCCATGTTTTTGCAGAGGTGAGGTGGCTTTATTTTTTGAAAGCACGTCACATACAGTTTTGTGGTATCGCAGCCAACTGTCTGTTTTTTTTTTTCTCCTCCTTTGCACAAATACTATTATGTGGGGTGCATGAGGGCTAGAGTCACACAGTGGGCCCATTGTGTTGCTGTCTATCACAGACCCATACAACAGTGAGAGCAGCCCGCCTTTCAAAAACTGCTTTTTAAAAAAAAACCTTCAGCACTGTGTTGGAATTTCAATGTATGCGGTTTAATAAAGGCTGGCTTGAACCTCATCAAGGGAGAGAGAGGAAAAAAAAAACAAAGTTTACATAATGCAAACTTCACGCAGCGATGGTCTTTAACCCTCCCCACTCCACAATGGCGAGGCGCACTGCGTCAAGATGCACCCGCAGGCTGGGTTTGTTTCTGATTAAACAGAAAAATTACGAGAACTCCCCATTCTCTTCTCCATGAGGAACTTGTCGCTCTCGGCTGCTCCATTGACAGCTCTTACTTCACGGGCCGTTTTAATTTGTGAAGCACTCCTTTCTTGCCCGCGTTACATTCGCTGGGTTTACCCAGAATAATACGTCTATTATTTTTTTTCCGAATCCCCTTTATCCATTCTTTTTAAACTTGGGTTGCAGAGGATAATAGCGGGACCAAAATGCCCCGTAGGTATCTCTGTGGAATGATCTATTTTCATCGAAACAACAGGGGATCCTGGAGACAGAGAGGACAGTTGTCCACCTCCTGCCCCTAGAATGCTTCACTCCACTGAGGGCTGTTTGCGCTTTCAGACTGCACCGCACAGCAGCTCCTGAAATAGGGTTTCTGTTGGTAGATTCTGAAAGTATGATTTCATTTCTATCTTAGATATCTGAAACATTCAGGCCTTGATGCCTAACACAACCTTGATTTTCTGCTTTTTAAACCCCCAGGTGCATGTTTTCTTTTGCCTTTGTGTTGAGTTGCCAAGTGAACATCTCCTCCATCTAAATGGCTCATGGAAAAATTGTCTGCAGCCTGATACAGGCCCGTGAGTTGAATCCTTCACTCGTGCAAAGGAAGAGATTTCACGATGGCTGCCATTTCCTTCAGTGGAGTAGTGAGAAATGCAATAACGCAATCAAGTACCCTTTTGCAGTTGTGATAATCTTAAATAGGAACAGGTTAAAATACTTTACATTGAAACTTTTTCTCCACTTTCTCTCTTCTCCTCAAGGCGTTGCAAGTGGAAACACTCCTATATACACACTGTTAATGGATTTGATGCTATCGTATACATTATTAATGGACTGTCTTTGTTGGGCATGCAGATAATGTGTCCCACCCAACAGAGCTGGTCGAGTGTGGTCAGTGCTTCAATGCTGGGGACGTTGGCCTGATCGAGAACACTGACTCCTAAAGCAAGCGCTCTACTCGGAACTCCTACACGGCAAACGAGTCCCAGGTGGGCAGAGGAAACGTTTCAAGGACACCCGCAAATCCTCCTTGATAAAGTGCAACATCCCCATCGACACATGGGAATTCCTGACCAAAGACCATCCTAAGTAGAGGAAGAGCATCCGGGAGGGCGCTGAGCACCTCGAGTCTCGTCGCCGAGAGCATGCAGAAATCAAGCGCGGGCAGCGGAAGGAGCGTGCAGCAAACAAACTTCCCACCCACCCTTTCCTTCAACAACTGTCTGCCCCACCTATGACAGAGACTGTAATTCCCATATTGGACTGTACAGTCACCTGAGAATTCTCTTTTAGAGTGGAAGCAAGTCTTCCTTGATTTCGCAGGACTGCCTATGATGATGAATGGACTGTGTGTTACTGAGTATAGTAGTTGTGCATATATAGTATAACAAAATATTGTTGTTAGGGTATAACATTCCTGTATTCACAGTGTGCTGCTGGATATAACACTCCTGTATACACAGTATGTTACGGGATATAATACTCTTGTATTCACAGTGTGTTACTGGATATAACACTCTTATATTCACAGTGCGTTACTGGATTTAATACTCCTGCATTCAGTACATTACTGGATTTAACACTCATGTATACATAGTGTGTTACTGGATATAACACTCCTGTGCCTGGCTTCAGATATGTCTGTCATACCTCAGGTGTCACAACTTGGTCACGCAAGCAAATTCCTGTGTTACACTCTAGATTAAATAAAGAAAAAGCCAGTCATGTCCTGCTGGTTTCTTCTGCCCTCTAACTAACCTCAGGATTTGCTGAAGAACAATTGCCCTGTAATTTACCTCAAGGTGGCACATGTAAAGCAGGTAAGTTGGAAGAAAGGTGGAGAGAAATTGGATCCGACATGATCCGACAAAGGGCGGAAAGTAGCCAACAAGTGGGCATGAACAAGAAGGTGATACAGAAACCAGAAACAGACAGTGGGGACCTGAATAATAGGAGTATTCAAGGCTGCTGTGACATTAGGATCTACACTGTAGCAGGAATATCAGTAACATGGCTGATCCCAGAGTATTGCTTTGAAATCAGCACTTTTATATTTGTTCTTGCAAGGCACTGTTGCCCATCCCCTAACCTGAGGGGATTAAGGGGCCACATAAAAAGTGGAACTGGAGTTACGTGTAGGGGTGGATTTTTGCAAGAATACGACAGCTTCCTTGGTGCTCGACCACAAATTACCAGACATTTTTGAAATTCATTTTGCAACTTGCTGTGGTGGGATTATGAACTCACAACCTCAAGGTTATAGTCCAGCACTTTAACCACCATTGCAGGAATCTAGTATTCGGGACAGATGGAATGTTGAAGCTCTATTTGTAAAGGACACCTGGGAGGCGAAAGAAGTTGATCTTGTTGGAGGTGGAGCATTACATAATGAGCTGCTCTGCACTTCGTTAATGGAAAAAAAACCTGAAGCTAACACTAGGTCAAGCCACAAACCATCAGGTCAGCAGAAGATTATTTGCTCTATTAAGAGATACAAAGGGTATGCGAGGACAGGAAGGTTATATCAATGGGAGACTTTAATTAACCAAATATACATTGGGAATACACAAGTGGATTAGAGTCCGAGTTCGTAAAACTAATGCATGAGTGCTTTTTGACCCAATGCATCAGGGAGGTCACATGAGTCAATGGACATCTTGACCTGGTAATTGTAAATGACCCAGACAACATACAGGAAATGGAAATCATGGCACACTCAGGGATAGCGACCACTCTGTGTGTGTGTGTGTGTGTATGTATGTGTTTATGTGTGTGTATAACAGAGGTTGTGGGTCTTGTTCCAGTAGAAGACAAATAAAATATTTTAAAAAGACATGACGCTGAACATACAGGATAAATATATACCTAGGAATAGCAGTCATGCAGAAACATGTTCAAAGAGTGATCAAAGAGGCAAAGAGATAACTAGAGAGAAAAAAGCAGATACAAAATATAACAGTCAAAAGTTCTTTCAGTAGTATCACAATACAAGGGCAGAGAACCGTAAAAGTATTAACAACGAGCTTATTTTAGTAAACATACAAACATTACCTCGGGAAAACATAAGCAACATGCCCTCTCTAAATAGCAATAACTCAAGTAGAATTTACGGGGCCAATTTTCATCTGGCCAATTTGGGGTGGATTGGCATTACTGAGGTGGATTGAGTTAATGGCATTGTTTGGCATTAATGGGGTGGATTGAGTTAATGGCATGGATTGGCATTAATGGAATGGTAACGGCCTCAGAATAGGGTTCCTCAAACTCAGCTGGGGTGTAAAACTGGCGGCTTACTTGATCCCGTCAGTTTCCCACCAGGAGGGTTAGGTTAATTGCTTTGAGCTACTGGATTTATCCTGTACCTCCATGGGACTTCACATCTTCAAAAAGCAGCAAAGCATCACAACATCAGACCTCGTTTCAACCTTTAACTAACAAGATGATTTATTGAATAGTAGACGAGTGGTGAATATATAACAGCAATATATGTTTACAGTGTATATACTAACCAGTTCCTCAAAAGGAAACCAATAGTTACAATCTATATGCTATATTTTGAAGCTAAGCGTTGTATACACAACTTCCCGTAGTCCTTCTAAACTACATTATGTTCCTCTGAAGGTTCCAATCGACTTGATTTAGCTCAGGTCAGATTGTTGAACAACTCCAGCTCATTAACTTCCCCCCAAAACAGTTACTGGCGCTTCCTGGATTTGAATAGCCATCGGCAATATTCAAAAGTAGCTGTCAGTTATGCACATAACTGAGTAAATCATACAGAATGTGATTATTTGAATATGGCTTGGCTCCTCCCTCAAGCTTTCTGTAACTTTGGACACATTGACACCGACTCAATAATTATATTGAGTTTGACTGGGGACATGTTTCTGATTCCAACTGGTTTTTATGCCCTGGGCAGCATTTCTGTTGGAGTCATGCTGGCTCCCAAATTGGAAGTGACATGGATGTAGAATGTGTCCACCCTAATATAAGTGGGTGTATTCTAATGACCCACAAAGGATAGGAGTACATCATCCGACATAATTCCTCTCATTTTGCTGGTAACAAGGAATATTGGCGCATACTTGGCATCCAGGGTTGCTGTGGTATCAGGGCTCTTTTAAAATCTAAAGGGCCACCATAGCCTACGCAATCCATTGTCGGGTGATTGATTTCACAGGTTAAAGTGGATTAGGTGTCAGCCGAGGCTCTGTGGTAGCACTGTCACTTCTTGAGGCAAAGTTTCCTACCTCGCACCACTTCCTGTTCACCCATCACCCCTGTGCTCACTGACCAACTTTGGTTCCCAGTCGGCAACGCCTCAATTTAAAAATTCTCATTCTTGTTTTCAAATCCCACTACTGCCTCATCCCTCCCTATCTCAGTAACCTCCTCCAGCCCTACATTCCTCCCAGGATTGCTACGCTTATCCAATTCTGGCCTGTTGCTCATCGCTGATTTTCATTGCTCCACCATTGACAGCCATGCCTTCAGTTGCCTAAATGCTAAGCTCTGGAATTCCCTCTCTAAACCTCTCCGCCTTTCTACCCCATTCTCCTCCTTTAAGACGTTTCTTAAAACCTACTTCTTTGAGTAAGCTTTGGGTCACTTGTCCAAGTGTCCTGCCAAAAGCTAGCCGACAATATTTAAATCACCCAGATATGATAAAGTCAGCCAAAGTCATGGGGGTAGGATATTCGGGCAGGTGAAAATCTCACACTTTTGAAGTTATCTCAGGATTGCACCAAGGCAGAACATTCTGGGCCTTGCATCTTGAGTTAAAGCAACCATTATGAAATGCAAAGAAGAATCATAGAATCATACTGGACAGAAAGAGGCCATTCGGCTCATTTTGTCTGTGCCAGAGCTTTGGAAGAGCTATCCAATTAGTCCCACTCTCCTCTATATATCCAATTCCCTTTTGAAAATGCTTCATTTTGTCACAACAACCTTACTGATTTTTTTTAGAATGTGCCTTCTTTTAAGACCATGCACTCTTCTGTCTATTTAATTGCCCCAGGAAAGATCATTTAAAATTTGCACCTTCCCTCAAAATCAAGCAAGCCCCAGAATTTCTCTTCCCCCTCATGAAGCGTCTGTCACTGGCAGGCACCTGCACCATGAGAGGTCCATCCAGGTCACTCTCCTGCCTGAAAGTCTGGCCAAAGAATTTCTGGTCTGGGAGTGCCAGGTGTCCCCTGGAACAAATCATTGGTTGCCCACTGGGCAACCCCCTGTCGGGGCCACTTTTAAACCACGGAACAGTTGTTCGAAATTGCTGAAAAGGAATTGGTTCTGAAGAATCTAGCAACAACAACTTGTATTTATTTTGCGCCTTTAATGTAGTGAAATGGCCCAAGGCGCTTCATAGGAGGATTATGCAATAAGAATGTGACACTGAGCTGCATAAGTAGAAATTAGCGCTGGTGACCAAAAGCTTGGACAAAGAGTGAGGAACGTCTTGAAGTAGGAAAGAGAGGTAGAGAGGCGAAGAAGTTGAGGCAGGGAGTTCCAGAGCTTGGGGCCCAGGCAACAGAAGGCACGGCCACCAGTGGTTGAGTGATTATAATCAGAGATGCTCAAGAGGGCAGAATTAGAAGAGCGCAGACATCTCGAGGGGTTGTGGGGCTGGAGGAGATTACAGAGATAGCGAGGGGCAATGCCGTGGAGGGATTTGAAAATGAGGATGAGAATTTTGAAATTGAGGCGTTGCTTAACCGGAAGCCAATGTAGGTCAGTGAGCACAGGGGTGATAAAGGGCAACAGCCCCACTGACACCTGGAAGTCCCTGGCCAAAGATCACCCTAAGTGGAGGAAGTGCATCCGGGAGGGCACTGAGCACCTCGCGTCTCGTTGCCGAGAGCATGCAGAAAACAAGCGCAGGCAGCGGAAGGAGCATGCGGCAAACCAGACTCCCCACCCAGCCTTTCCTTCAACCACTGTCTGTCCCACCTGTGACAGAGACTGTAAATCCCGTATTGGACAGTTCAGTCACCTAAGAACTCACTTTTAGAGTGGAAGCAAGTCTTCCTTGATTTCGAGGGACTGCCTATGATGATGATGATGGTGAGCGAGACTTGGTGCGAGTTAGGACCCGGGCAGCCGGGCAGCAGATCTCGAGGAGGATAAATTCGGGCTCTGGAGGTTCCTCGGCTGTTGAAACAAATCAGATGGGGAAACAGAAACTCTGACTTTGATTTTTCAATCTCATTTAATATGTAAATTATACAGGAGTTGTGGGGAGGTGGGGTGGCGGGTGGCGGGGGAGGGGGGGAAGGGTGTGCTGGTGCAGGGAATGCAACACCTCTGATCAAGAAGAGACAAGAGATAAATGGGGTCGCTGCGGGCCAGTTAATCTAACATTAGTTATGCACTAATAATCGAATCCCAAAATGAAAGAAATAAAGACTTGCATTGATATAGCGCCTTTTACAACCACCGGACGTCCCAAAGCGCTTTGCAGCCATGAAAGTACTTTTTGAAGTGTAGTCACGGTTGTAATGTAGGAAATTGAGATTGAATTCGGGAGCATTTAGAAATGGGTGGGTTCATCCAGGCCAACCAGCAAGGATTTGTTGAAGAAAAGTTGTTTTTGATGAAGAGGTGACTGATAGGATTTTGAAGGAAAATGCTGCAGATTTACAGAAGGCATTGGATTGTTTCTTACATAAGCTTGTTACACAAATTCAGGCATATTGGTATAAGAGGAAGTGTAACAGCATGTACAGGCCCATTTTGAGCCTCTCTTTCACCTTGTGGATCTCTCGCTCAGTATTTCTCCTTGTCTGTTCCTCTCTCTTATCTTGTCCTGTCTCTTCACTCACTCTATCTGTGTGTCTCTTCTATCTATAGACTTAGTGTAAAATGTGCAGAATAGACTTGTTTGTCCAAATTCCTTTTGCATAATTTATTCAGCTGAGGGGACAGGGGTTCCTTTCATACTGGTCCCTTGGTCTCTGGAACTCCTGTGTTGGCAGCTCAATAACTGTTGTTGTTAACCATTTATTGGTGAACTTTATTTCAATTCTGCAACACTCAAATTTTAATGTCTTGGTCTTATTGTACATTTCTTGCTTCCATTCTGTGTAAGTTGGATTAGGGAAGAGTGCAGAACCTTGAATGTAAGCGGAGAATGGTTAGATTCCCACCAATGGTTAGATGGGATGAGGGGAGCAGAAGAAAAAAAAATGGGGGGAAATTCTTGGGTAGGTCCCCTCAGTTCAGGAGTTTTTAACGTGGGATTGGTGAATGTGGCTTCATAACAGGATTGAAACCTTTCACCACACTTACAAAAGACATAATTAAAATGGGAGAAAATACGTTTTTAATATCTTGCTTTAAAATTGGATGTTCGCTGTGTGATTTTCATCCCATTTATGAGACAGATTAAGACCCATTTCCAGTTAAGTTAATGGTGCCACTTTTTCAGCTAACAGTTGATTTTTCACCAAAACAGTTGCAGAACTGTCATATTCTTCCTTACTGTCTCGCTCTCCAATTTTCGCCTGTTACTCCCTCTCCATCCTCCCTATAGCTCTGCTGGTGCTTCTGACATTATGTTGAGACAGTGTAAAGGATGCCTTATTCTATATCTAATGTGCTGTACCTTACCCAGGAGTGCTAGATGAGGCTCTGTCGAAGGAGCTTTACTCCGCATCTAATCTGTGCTGTACCTGACCTGGAAGCGCTTGATGGAATAATGCAGAGAGAGCATTACTCTGTCTCTAACTGCATGTGGTACCTAGAAAAAGCAAAATGCTGCAGATGTTGGAAATCTAAACAAAAATAGATATTGCTTGAAACAGTAAGCAGGTCTGGCAGCATCTGTGGCAATGATATAATGGGTCCATACATGAAATGTTAACTTGTATCTTCTCTCCATCAGATGCTGCCTGACCTACTGACTGATCACAAAATCTCTTGCTTTTGTTCAATGTTGTACCTAATTTGGGGATAATGTATGCTGAGACTTGATGGCTAAAATACGACAATGTCAGCCATGGTTCAGTGGGTAGCATTCTTGCCTCGGAGTCAGAAGGTTGTGGGTTCAGGTCCCACTCCAGAGTCTTGAGCACAAACATCTAGGCTGCCACTCCAGTGCAGTGCTGAGGGAGTGCTGCACTGTTGGAGCTGCTATTTGAAATAGACGTTAAACCGGGGCCTCATCTGCTCTCTCAGGTGGACATAAAAGATCCCATGGCACTATTTCAAAGAAGAGCAGGGGAGTTATCCCCGGTATACTAGCCAAAATTTATCCTCCAATCAACGTCACTCAAAAAGATTATGTTGTGATTATCACATTGCTGTTTGTGGGAACTTGCTGTGTGCAACTTGGCTGCTAAATTTCCTACATTACAACAGTGACTACACTTCAAAAGTACTTCATTGGCTGTAAAGTGCTTTGGGACGACCTTAGGTCGTGAAAGTTGCTATATAAATGCAAATCTTGCTTTTTCTTTTATTCCTCAGTACTAATGTTCTTTGGCATGAAATATTCACCAAACAGATTAAGGCAGGAACAAAATGGCTGCCTTGATGAGTAGAATTAGTCAGTTGATTTGATTCTGGTTCCGTGTTCCATAGCCAAGCTTTAAAGGATTTTTTTCCGCTGTGTGTAGTTGTTTATTGGATAGTTAACTCATTGACTTCCATAGCAATTTGGGTAACACATTCCAGTTTAATACAAAAATTACTGATTCTTTATGGACATCTAATGGGTCAGGTTTGATTGTCCCATTCTAACGGGAGACCCTTTCATATGCTAATTCAGTGATTTGTAGAAACTAAAAGCAGAATTTTGTGATGGCAGTATCAAATTTTTTTCCCCTCACCTGAAGTTAATTCAGTCTGCGATGATCAAAGATGAAAATGTGAAAATCATGTCAGTGCTGTGTTTTTATGCATTAAAAAGGGAAAAATAAAGTACAATTTAATTAAAAAAAAACCTACCCTGTAAATATGTTCCTTGATTCCAATAGTTTAGGATCCCTGCAGTTTCAATGTCCTCACCTCCTGGAGATAAGGGTCGTGTAGTACTTCAGTATGACTCAACATTGTTAGGTATATGAATATATTTTTAGGATAGAAAAAATACAGGAAGTGCTGGAAATGTGCGGGTCTGTCAGTGTCTAAAAGGGACAAGACAGTTTAGCAGATGCTATGCAACATGTGCATTCCAATTCTTTTGTTTTTGAACGAATAGGTTTGGTCTAACTCTGAGGGAGTCAACCTTCCCTCTTAAAGGCTTCCCTCAACAGTGAATTTAGAATGGCAAAATAATTTAAAATCTTATTTATTTGAAATTATCTTTAATTTGATGTTTGAATTTTCAGTTTTTGCTGCTGGGAATGTATAGAATCTGTTTATCTAGCTGTCCATCGGCATTTAATGCCATCTGAAGCTCCTTGTCTGAAGCAAAATCTCTACTGGCTAGCGCTGTAACTTTGTGACTGGAATTCCCAGTCGCTGTCCTTGAAGATTATCAACCGTGATGTGACTTTATCCTGAAATCTGTTCCTCACTGACTTCCTGATCCCAGTCTGACCATTCCCACACTTCGAGCCCGAAGAGGTCGATTGTTGATAAGAGAGCCTTCGCTGATGAGTAATATTGAACTCTAGCTTTGAAAAAAGTTTTAGTTCACAATTAAAGAATGAAAGAAAGACTTTCATTTATATAGTGCTGTTCACGATCACCGAACGTCTCAAAGTGCTTTGCAGCCAATGAAGTACTTTTGGAGTGTAGTCGATGTTGTAATGTAATGTAACTCGAAGTGATGGCAAAATTGTCACAAAATACGGTAACCACTTGGTTTATTTGTTACTGGAGGAATGATTTAAACAAAAAGGCTAGAAAGTATAATTGAAGAGATCAGAATGTACTGTTGCTTGGTACTAATTTAGAGTGTAGCAAGCAAATATATGGATTGCAACAACATAAAGTATCAGTCTCCTACTCAAATGTGTTCTTTTCCATGATCTCAAGCGCCTCGGGACATTTTACTATGTTAAAGGCTTGATATAAATGCAAGTTGTATCTCAAAACTGCAACTCCTCACCAATGTTCCCTTTAAGCCACACAGCACTCTGGAAGTCCCACGCAACTGGTCACCAACTTTTAAATGGAAAACCGCGCATGCAGGGAATTTTGAATGGGCTGCACAACCGATTAAAGGGGCCATGCGGCCCAAGCAAAATTAGAGGGAACATTGCTCCTCACTACCGTCAATCTTCCTATCCATCACCGAGCTCCAGGCTTCTAAAACCCAAGTTTGGTGTCAGCCAGTCACTGTATCCTGAACTCCCTCATCGTCCCTCCTATACTTTGCTTCCTCGCTGATGTCCTGCACAGTGGCCCTTGACCTTTCACCTGGGTTGCCCAGCAATAATTAAAAAAAAATAAAGTCCAATATTTATTAGTGAGGTCAAAGGAAGCCGTGGTCCTGAATATCAATTTTTTAAATGTCTGAATATATCTATCTAATATTTTTGACTGTCTTCAAGGAAAATTGAAGGATTCACAGCATGCTACAAACAGACAATAAAAATAGAAAATGGTGGAAATGCACAACAGTATCTTCATTTAAAAAAAAAAACACATCAACATTTTGGTAGCAATAATTCGTCAAGAACCATCATGAGATTTCATCACTAACTAAATTAAAGAAAACCATTGGGGTAGATCTTAACGTTGTGCAATAGAAATGGAAATCATAGTCTGAAGAGATGTAAAGCGGGCTGTCTCCTCACTATGACCCGTTTTACACAATCGCACAAACTCAAGATCTGCCCCAATGTGTAATTTCTTAATTTGTAATGGGTACGGATGAGGATAATTTAAATGTAATTGTTAGAAAGTGACGTTTGTATCTGTACACACACATGTCACTCTGATTAGGGTGGGATTTTCAAGGTTCCAAATGAGCACAAAACGCTTTCTCTTCCATGTCTTTGGAACAGAGCGGTCTTGGATGTCCCCATTCCTAAACATGAAATCTCTCAGGGACGCTCCAGATCATTGAACTATTACACCTTCCAGAAGTTATTGAGTTGTGTACTATATTAATAACACCATAACATCCTACTAAACACATAGTGAATGTGATCATGCGTCAAATATTTAAATCCTGCGGGAAAATGCATAACAAAACTCAACTGTGAAAAAATAAAATATTTCTGTGCGCTCAAGCCCTATTTCTTTGCCCGCCCTATCTCTGTAATCTCCTCCAGTCCTACAACCCTCCAAGGTATCTGTGCTCCTCCAATTCTGATCTTTTGAACATCCCCGATTTTAATCACTCCATCACTAGTGGCCATGCCTTCAGCTGCCAAGACCCTAAAGCTCTGGAATTCCCTCCCTAAACTTCGCCGCCTATAATCCTCTCTTTTCTCCTTTAAGACACTCCTTAAAATCTGCCTCTTTGACCAAGTCTGCACATATATCTCCTTATGTGGCTTGGTGTTAAATTTTGTTTGATAAAACTCCTTGGAATGTTTGACTACATTAAAGATGCTACATATAAGTTATTTGTTATTACTGGGGGAGGTTTAACATCAGCAGTTACATTTCTCACTGATTTTCAGGCTACGTCTTTGAATTCTGAACAAAATTTTGTCAAGCCAGAAGCCATGCTGTATATAACCGTGACTATTTATTTCATGGGTCTGCACGTATCACGTCCTTGTGCCGTGTTTATTTCTCCTTGGGGAGGAATATATTGACTTTTCGATTTTCCCCAAACAGCAGGGGTAATCTATGGGAGGGGGAGGAAAGGATCACATTGGGACTTTGCTTTCTTTTTATCTTGTAAAGGAAGGCGTTACATTTAAAATCATCCTGAATAAAAAATAAAAATAAATGAGCACGCAGTCATTTTGTTATCAAAATGTTCTAAAACGAAATACACATATATTAAAAACTCCCCTGCCCTCCTCCTGTTGACTTTGTTTTATCAGTGCTGTTAAACCCAGTAATGTCTGAAGGGATCTTTCCATAACGCCAACCAAATAAGGAATTTCCTGACCACATCGGGAGAAGGCAAATAGATAAAAACAGAACCTGCAGGCTCATCAACATTTGAAACAAGAAGGCAAGTGCCGCAGATGGAGAATCTTCAGAGAAAATGTCTCTGTTCTTGGAAGAATTACGGAAAGTTCTGGGGGGAAAACAATCATTTTCTTTGACCTAATATGCAAATAGTTTGTCTGTCAGAACTATTGCGATTTACATATTGAATATCTCCTAATTAACTTTTTTTCCTCTTGTTTTTTGTTGTGGGGGGGGAGGGGGAAATTCTTGGACTCACCAGCTCGCTGATAAATGAGTCAAATAATTTCTTTATAATGTGGCCCTCTGTAAATACTTATTTTGATTACTTTTTCTCTCAACAGAATTGCCAATTATTTAAATTCCATTTTGAAGTGAGAATTATTTTATCCTGAAAATAAACTAGATTTAAGGCAATCTGTTTTCCCTTTAAACCTGTCCCAAGCTCTCAGTTTTGTGGCTGCAATGAAAAAGGAAAATGGTGAATGTACCGGATCATTCTGTTTAAACACTTCCTATATTTTTAAAATATTGAGCATAATAAAGGACTATGCTGATAGAATCTGAAAACCTCATTGAGAAATTCAATTTGATTCCGGTCACTAACACAGACTGCAGCAAGCGATAATTTGTGCCCAGACTGTGCGTTGTTTGTTAATTAGATTAAGTCATAAATACTTCTTGAACAGAAACGGTTAGATAGTATTCAATTTAACGCATTTTTACAATTCATGTCATGCGCTGTTTTCCTTCAGTTGTGGCCTTGTTCTGATCAAGTTATCTAACGGTTGGATTCGGATTCTGTACAATGTTTAGAGCTATAATGAAGGTGTTAAAAATAAACTGGCGTCTCCATGCTTTCTCACACAAATTTGAAGGGACAAATGATTTTCTGGGTGTCATACGCACGATAAAGGTTAAATGGAATGATGTGCAACTTTCAAACCGTGTCTGAAAATGGCTGTGGAAATTCTTTTTGTCTTTTTTTGGTTTTCAAAATGGATGCCAATTATTGGGTGTTAGGTGATGACCTAATCAAAGAAATGTTACATGATTTGGCTCCTTATATCCTGAATGAATGTATTCTCAATCGAAGCACACATGCTGGAAATGCCCCGCATGTTAATCAGCATCTGGAAGAACAAAGGCAGGTTAACATTTCAGATGACACCCATCATCGGAACCGAGTCCGACCTGAAGTAGCAACCTGTCTTTCAGATGTCTATCAAACTCCTGCGTATTCCCCGCACTTTCTCTTCTTGTTTCTGATTTTCAAGATTGATGTGTTTTGGTTTCTGGCAAAACATGATCACTTACCGAACACCACAGAATAATTAGTCATGGAGGGTTACCATTAAAACTATGGATAGTGGAAATCTGTAATGAAAATGGAAGAGAAAAGGGCAGCGGTCCTTTGAGATGAGCCTTGCCAAAATGGTCTTGAATCAGAGGTCAGTTATATCTTAAAATTCAGGTTTAGATGAAAAGATTGAGAAATGTGGAACATTTAACTGATATTTATATACTACGCCTGCAAAAACAAAATAAAGGTCTGCAACTAATTGCAAAAACATTTAGGCATGGAGCACCGGAGAAAACAAAATCTTCAAAATTCATTTTCTGTTTCCAGTCATTTCATTTTGATGGACAGATTTCAGAAAGCCCAAGAAGGAGTAAATAACCAGTTCAAAGTTTCAGTGCATTTAATCATAGAATTCATTTGAAAAACCGAGGAGAAAATTAAATTCCAAGGGCAGTCGTTGATCACAAAGCAGTTTTGGGCGTGTGGAAGTATCCGTGGGATAAGCTCAGAAGCAGATAGACTCTGTGGGTAAAAACTGAAAATGCTGGAAGCACATGGTGAGTTTATCCTTATCTGAAAAGTGAAAAAGCTGCTTCATCTCCAGGGTGGCCTCTGACCAGGGGCCCAGCCCTCAAACTTTGATACCTGGTAACATGTACCTGGCCTAAGAGGGAAAATTGGGCCAGGCTGCAGGCCCAGAGTGGAGCCTCACGAGACAATGGATCGAGTTGGAGATGGGGCTCTAACTCTATAGGGCCAGTTCTCTGACCCAAACACGTGAGAGAGAGAGAGAGAGAGGGAGAGAGGCTCTGTCCATGAACACCGCCTTGCTGAATTTTCCTTATGGTGTAATTCCTGGCTATACAAGAGGCCTTCACTCTAACAATTCGCAATTCAAAAGAAGACTGACACAGGAAATGCTGGAAAAACACAGTAAAGAAGAAAGGCAGGTGAATGTTTCGGTGGCGAGCCCACCTAACCAAGACCTCATCTGAAAAATTAGCCTGTCCTTTCTCTGTGTATTTTCTGTTTCATTTCAGATTTCCAGCAATCCTAATTTATTTTCCTGTTTATTAGTGACTTGGACCGACTAAAAGGAGTGGTTAACCGAGACCAAGCGTGCAAACTCACACTCTCGCTCATTGTCTTTCATTAAAAAAAATTACATCTTTTCATAAATGACTGCATGATCATTAATATTTTACACTGAAAACGATTGTACTCAGGAATTAGGGAACAGAGAAACATATTAGGTGCAAAATATAACAACATGAAATAGTTGCAAGAATGTGGAGGGGTGGGTTGTAGATTTTGGCTTCCATTGTTGTGTTTTATATTTTGTATTTATTTTTCTGGGCAAGGACAGATCTTCGTAAAGGCGTTACATCCTGGCAGTTTGATGGAATATTTTAAATTCTTCAGCATCTGCTCTTCATTTAGAGAGCGATGCGCAGCTGTAAGCTTTCTCTTGATTGCATAGTAAGAGGAAAGCCAGAGAGCAGAGGCACGGACTCGAATCTGGGTTAATGGTGTCCTGGGGTGAGACAACAAATGGCACCTGTGATCGCTCCTCACTCGTAATTCAGGGGCTAAAATCCTGCAACGCATCAGGGGCGGGTTTCTCATTAATTCCAGTAATCATCAGTCAACGTTTTTTTTCCTCAATCCAAGCATGTTTATTTTTGAATTGAACAACCCAGTTGAAGGGCCAGGGTCCATACTGCAGGGCGCCACCAAATGGTGCACAGACTAGAAGGGAAGGTGAGCTAAATCAGGAAGCAATGGTTAGATATCAGCAAGCTTGGGCCTTTTAAAAGCCTGTAGATCGCAGGAGGACGAGACGGAAGAGGGAGTTTTTAAAGGAGTAACGGCCCGGTGAAATAAATCTGGAAGTAGTGTTTAGACATCACTGAGTTTGGGATTTAAAAGCCTGTATATTGCAGGAGGAAGGTTTGATTGAGGTAGTCTGTGAATTGTGAATTGTGAACCAGTGGAATTCTCTACCACAGAAAGTTGTTGAGGCCAGCTCGTTAGATATATTCAAAAGGGAGTTATGGCTGAAGGGATCAAGGGGTATGGAGAAAGCAGGAGTGGGGTACTGAAGTTGCATGATCAGCCATGATCATATTGAGTGGTGGTGCAGGCTCAAAGGGCCGAATAGCCTACTCTTGCACCTATTTTCTATGTTTCTATGTTTCTATGTAAAGGGAGAAGAGCCAATTTTATCACCAGCAATTGATGTCATGGGAATTTGTGTGATGGTGTTTTGTCTGTGTTTGCCTGGAAAAGTTTGCCAAAACTATTTTCGTGAAGGCAGTGCCCCTTTAAATGCTCCGATTTGATCCAGGTCGTGTGCTGCTCTCGTTCGCTATTCTGACATTTGGCTTGTAACTGAAAGGAGGCTCTGAGAAACATTTGGAAAAGAGTTTTTTTGATGAGGGCACATTTTTAGGAACTTTCTGGTTTTTTCATGGCTGCCTCTCACCATTGACTGATGCTGGTGCTTTGTTTAGAGTGACCGCTTTGGTATTTATTGCATGCTCCCAGTTTGCTCTGATTGTTTACTGGTCTGCCAGTAATGCACTTCAAGGCCATGTTTTATTGTTGGATGTTACTCTGGCAGGTGGGCCCGCTATTTGGGGGAGAACTCAGATCCTCCAGGCTTCCACCCCTCTTAAAATACCTGAGTGGAGGAGTGGGCGTTTGTCTTGTCCATCCCCCATTATGCCTCATTAACACTGTTGGGGCAACTCTGGGGCTGTTCCCAGCTATCCTGGGAGTTCTGTCCATAGAACCTGAATGGGACTTAGCTGAATTTGCATCTGAGAGCAAGTGCAGATCCGTTCTGGACCTAGCAAGAGTTCGAGCACGGAAGAAGCAAACGGTGATCAAACCCAGTTGGCCCTCTATTCCCTGAGAGGAAGTATAAACAATGTGGGGCTGTTTTTTTTTGTTTGGTTCAATCTAGGTCCTCCGGCGGGACAGGGTGCCACTTCCAGTTCCACTGCCTCTGTGGAGAGAGCATTTTATCTGTGCACTACAGGCGTAAGGATCACCGTCTTATTTAAATAACCTTGCTCCTGGAATTTGGGATGGGAGAGTGGCACGTGGAAGTTCCGCCTCGCCTCATTTCAAGCGCCATCGTCAGAATGTTTTATCCTAATTCCGCTGAATATAGGCAGCTTGAATGCAAAAGGGGCCATTTTAGTACTGTTCGGAGCTTGGTGTATTCAGGTGATATTGGGTTCTGAGAATCAAGTGTTTAAGGGACACTCTCTCCATGGGAATGATGCTTGACAAAGCTTGCATTGTGGATGGGGTAGAGCCCACACGCCTTTACCATCGTGGGTCAAATCACCAGCAAGTGCTGCATGCCAACACAATTTATCTCATTGCATTTTAGAGTTTGCCAAACATTTGTTTCCGAAAGGCATTGGCTCTTTAAGAATCCACTGCAAAATGAAGGAGACTGAATTTTCAACCATGCATTCAAAAGGTTAACAGTTCAAAAGGCCAATCACTGCTGGCCATGAGTGCCTTTTCCTGATTACTGATCTGTGTAGCTCTTTCGCCAACCTTCAGGTAAGGCCCAAGATCAAGTCATGAAGTTGAAAATTGGGACTTTCAAAGAATTGCACCTACGCGTTTGCTCCAGGCCTTCAACATAAAGAGATTCCACATCGCCAGGCAATTCCGGATCAATTCCTTTTGAAATAGTCGGTAATATAAAGAGTGTGGGAGAAACTCCTTTCAAAAAAAAATTATACCCTTCAACCATCAAGGGTTAAAGGGACACCGTGGTCATGAACTGTACGTTTGGCAAGCCCTTCTTGTCTGCAAGCAACGTGACAAGTTAAATCTTGTTTGGAACCTATCCTTTTGCTCATGACATCATTATGATGATCAATGATTCTCTTCTCTCTACTCAAACAAACCACCAATTTTTTTTTTTTGGGCCAAATATACATTTTGCATCAAACCATGCCCCTTTAACAAAGGAGAAATCATTTCATATCTCAGTTGGCAGTCATGTGACAAGCACTTGGCTCTGCAGTGTGGCAAAGAGGCCGAGTGGTGTGCCAGACAGCACGCCCTGCAGATGAAGCCCCCCCACCTCCAGAGCTGTCGCCCGTGCCCACACATTAATCACACAGGGCCTTGCTGCACAATAGACCTCATTACAGAAACACTGCCTGTTTGTCAGCCCGTCCTTAACCAACAATTCTCTGATGTGCAGTTGGCTCAATATCTGGGAATGTCTTTGTACCGACATAGTATAATCGGCCTCTCTTTTTTTTCTTTCGTTAACCATTTCTGGTCTGGGACTGAATGTCAAGCAGCGGCCGTTGGGGAGCATGTAAATCTTGTGCTCAGATGACCAGTTATTGAGCACATTCTAACTCGAGCAATAATGATTGAAATAACTTTAAAATAATTCAGCTTGAAGAGTATACTTTGTTTAGTGAACCTCTTCATAATGCTCTGATTTATCCTATTTATCCGGTAAAACTGATTCTTCAATTAAACTTGTTATTAAAATACAAAATCCTGTTTCCACATTTGATGATGCCACTGTCATGTACAAGACTGCTATTTGGCGCACCCAATTATATTGATCCCCTCCACCCCCACCCTCCCGAAGTTGCTGACTGTTGCAAGATGTGGGTCCACAGGTACCAACCATCCCCTGGTACAATCATCCCAGTGAACGTTCTTCATGGGCGATGGCGTGCCTCACCAGGCTATTTAATCGATGACGCAGACAGTCGAGCCCAGTCCTGCTCTCATTTAATGACCACACATGTTTAATTTCCAACAGGAGTCACAGGAATAGCAATCAGGAGAGGGAATCCGGTCTGATTTCGCTCCACCTTTTTCTATCCCAGGATCGACAAATGTTTAGTTCACTGTATTTCCTTCCCTGCAAATGCCACATCCCATCCCATCCCAACCCAAAGCTCCATCCGAAATTAAACATATTTAATTTTAGCAAAATATGATTCAGATACAAAAAGAACATTTTTAAAGAATCCTCTTTGACCCTGAAACAGCAACCCACCAGGACAACTCACTCCTTAAGTTGAGGATGAGGGTTTGTTCTGTTGGGGTTAGCAGACTATGTAAACCGTTCATTAAAATGTACAATTCAGAGAGACACACTGCAACACTTACTAAACTTCAAAAAGTACTTCAATGGTTGCAAATCGCTTTGGGTCGTACAGTGGCTTCTTTCTTTCTTTCTTTCTTTCTTTCTTTCTTTCTTTCTTTCTTTCTTTCTTTCTTTCTTTCTTTCTTTCTTTCTTTCTTTCTTTTTTTCTTTTTTTCTTTCTTTTCTTTCTTTTCTTTCTTTTCTTTCTTTTCTTTTCTTTTCTTTTCTTTTCTTTTCTTTTCTTTTCTTTTCTTTTCTTTTCTTTCCATGGCTCTATGATCTATTGTGGCATGGTTCAATAGACTTGTGGCATGGCTCAATGGTATATTTTGGCATGGCTCAATAGACATGGTATGACTTAATATTCGATTGTGGCATTGGTCAATAGACTATTGTGGCATGGTTCAATAGACTATTGTGGCATGGTTCAATAGACTTGTGGCATGGCTCAGTGGTATATTTTGGCATGGCTCAATAGATGTGGCATGGCTTAATTGTCTATTGTGGCATGGCTTAATGGTCTATTGTGGCATGGTTCAATAATCTATTATGGAATGGCTGAATAGTTTTTATGGCATGATTCAACATACTATTGTGGCATGGCTCAATAGTCTATTGTGACATGGCTCAATAGTCTTTTGTGACATGGCACAATAGTCAATTGTGGCATGGTTCAATAGACTATTGCGGCATGTGTCAATATACTATTGTGGCTAGGCTCAATAGACTTCTGGCATGGCTTAATTTTCTATTGTGGCATGGCTTAATTGTCTATTGTGGAATGGCTCAATAATCTATTGTGGAATGACTCAATAGTCTATTATGGCATGGCTCAATAATCTATTGTGGCATGACTCAATAATCTATTGTGGCATGGTGCAGTATTTTATTGTGGCATGGCTCAATGGACTATTGTGGCATGGCTCAATGGACTATTGTGGCATGGCTCAATGGACTATTGTGGCATGGCTCAATAGTCTATTCTGGCATGGCTTAATATTATGGCATGGCTCAGTAGACTATTGTAGTATGGATCAATATACTATTGTGTCATGGCTCAGTAGTCTATTGTGGCATGGCTCAATAGACAATTGTGGCATGGTGCAGTATTTTATTGTGGCATGAATCAATAGACTATTGTGGCATGGCTCAATAGCCTATTGTGGCATGGCACTATGGTCTATTGTGGCATGGCTCAATAATCTATTCTGGCATGGCTCAATAGTCTTTTGTGGCATGCGCAATAGTCAATCGTGGCATGGCACTGTGGTCTATTGTGGCATGGCACTATGGTCTATTGTGGCATGGCTCAATAGCCTATTGTGGCATGGCTCAACAGTCTATTGTGGCATGGCTCAATAGACTATTGTGGCATGGCGCAATAGTCTATTGTGGCATGGCTCAATATACTATTGCAGCATGGCTCAGTAGCCGATTATGGCATGGGCCAATAGATTATTGTGGCATGGCTCAATATTGTGGCATGGCTCAATAGACTATTGCGGCATGGCTCTATAGTCTATTGTGGCATGGTTCAATAGTCTATTGTGGCATGGTTCAATAGTCTATTGTGGCATGGCTCAATGGACTATTGTGGCATGGCTCAATGGACTATTGTGGCATGGCTCAATAGTCTATTGTGGCATGGCTTAATATTATGGCATGGCTCAGTAGACTATTGTAGTATGGATCAATATACTATTGTGTCATGGCTCAGTAGTCTATTGTGGCATGGCTCAATAGACTATTGTGGCATGGTGCAGTATTTTATTGTGGCATGAATCAATAGACTCTTGTGGCATGGCTCAATAGCCTATTGTGGCATGGCACTATGGTCTATTATGGCATGGCTCAATAGTCTTTTGTGGCATGCGCAATAGTCAATCGTGGCATGGCACTGTGGTCTATTGTGGCATGGCACTATAGTCTATTGTGGCATGGCTCAATAGACTATTGTGGCATGGCTCAATAGTCTATTGTGGCATGGCTCAATATACTATTGCGGCATGGCTCAATAGCCGATTATGGCATGGGTCAATAGATTATTGTGGCATGGCTCAATATTGTGGCATGGCTCAATAGACTATTGCGGCATGTCTCTACAGTCTATTGTGGCATGGTTCAATAGTCTATTGTGGCATGGCTCAATGAACTATTGTGGCATGGCTCAATGGACTATTGTGGCATGGCTCAATAGTCTATTGTGGGTGGGTGAATAGACTATGGTGCCATGGCTCAATGGTCTCTTGTGGCATGGTTCAATAGACTTCTGGCATGGCTTAATTGTGCATTGTGGCATGGCTTAATATTCTATTGTGGCATTGGTCAATAGTGTGTTATGGCTCAGTAGACTATTGTAGTATGGCTTAATAGTCTATTATGGCATGGCTCAATAATCTATTGTGGGATGGTGCAATAGTCAATTGTGGCATGGCACTATGGTCTATTGTGGCATGGCTCAATAGACTATTGTGGCATGGCTCTATAGTCTATTATGGCATGATTCAATAGTCTATTGTGGCATGGTTCAATAGACTATTGTGGCATGGCTCAATGGACTATTGTGGCATGGCTCAATAGTCTATTGTGGCATTGGTCAATAGTGTGTTATGGCTCAGTAGACTATTGTAGTATGGCTTAATAGTCTATTGTATCATGGCTCAGTAGTCTATTGTGTCATGGCTCAGTAGTCTATTGTGGCACAGCTCAATAGACTATTGTGGCATGGGTCAATATACTATTGTGGATGCGTGAATAGACTATGGTGACATGGCTCAATGGTCTCTTGCGGCATGGTTCAACAGACTTCTGGCATGGCTTAATTTTGTAATGTGGCATGGCTTAATAGTCTATTGTGCCATTGCTCAACAATCTACTGTGGCATGGCGCAATAGTCTTTTGTGGCTAAGCGCAATAGTCAATTGTGGCATGGCTGTATGATCTATTGTGGCATGGGTCAATAGACTTGTGGCAAGGCTCAATGGTATATTTTGGCATGGCTCAATAGACGTGGCATGGCTTAATTGTCTATTGTGGCATGGCTTAATAGTCTATTGTGGCAAGGCTCAATAGTTTTTGTGGCATGATTCAACATCTTATTGTGGCATGGCTCAATAGTCTATTGTGGCATGGCTCAATAGTCTTTTGTGGCATGGCGCAATAGTCGATTGTGGCAAGGCTCAATAGCCAATTGTGGCATGGCTCAATGGTCTATTGTGGCATGGCTCAATAGCCTTGTGGCATGGCAAAATGGTCTATTGTGGCCTGGCTTAATAGACTATTGTGGCATAGTTCAGTAGACTATTGTGGCATGGCTCAAGAGTCTATTGTGGCATGGCCCAATAGTCTATTGTGTAATGGCTCAATAGAGTATTGTGGCATGGCAAAATAGGCTATTGTGGCATGATTCAACATCTTATTTTGGCATGGCTCAATAGTCTACTGTGTAATGGCTCAATGGTCTATTGTGGCATGGCTCAATAGACTTGTGGCATAGCAAAATGGTCTATTGTGGCCTGGTTTAATAGACTATTGTGGCATGGGTCAATAGACTATTGTGGCATGGCTCAACAGTCTATTGTGGCATGGCTCAATAGACTATAGTGGCATGGCTCAATAGTCTATTGTGGCATGGCTCAATATACTATTGCAGCATGGCTCAGTAGCCGATTATGGCATGGGCCAATAGATTATTGTGGCAGGCTCAATATTGTGGCATGGCTCAATAGACTATTGCGGCATGGCTCTATAGTCTATTGTGGCATGGTTCAATAGTCTATTGTGGCATGGTTCAATAGTCTATTGTGGCATGGCTCAATGGACTATTGTGGCATGGCTCAATGGACTATTGTGGCATGGCTCAATGGACTATTGTGGCATGGCTCAATAGTCTATTGTGGCATGGCTCAATATTATGGCATGGCTCAGTATATACTATTGTGTCATGGCTCAGTAGTCTATTGTGGCATGGCTCAATAGACTATTGTGGCATGGGTCAATATACTATTGTGGGTGGGTGAATAGACTATGGTGCCATGGCTCAATGGTCTCTTGTGGCATGGTTCAATAGACTTCTGGCATGGCTTAATTGTGCATTGTGGCATGGCTTAATAGTCTATTATGGCATGGCTCAATAATCTATTGTGGGATGGTGCAATAGTCAATTGTGGCATGGCACTATGGTCTATTGTGGCATGGCTCAATAGACTATTGTGGCATGGCTCTATAGTCTATTATGGCATGGTTCAATAGTCTATTGTGGCATGGCTCAATGGACTATTGTGGCATGGCTCAATAGTCTATTGTGGATGTGTGAATAGACTATGGTGACATGGCTCAATGGTCTCTTGCGGCATGGTTCAACAGACTTCTGGCATGGCTTAATTGTGTATTGTGGCATGGCTTAATAGTCTATTGTGGCATTGCTCAACAATCTACTGTGACATGGCGCAATAGTCTTTTGTGGCTTAGCGCAATAGTCAATTGTGGCATGGTTGTATGATCTATTGTGGCATGGGTCAATAGACTTGTGACATGGCTCAATGGTATATTTTGGCATGGCTCAATAGACGTGGCATGGCTTAATTGTCTATTGTGGCATGGCTTAATAGTCTAGTGTGGCAAGGCTCAATAGTTTTTGTGGCATGATTCAACATCTTATTGTGGCATGGCTCAATAGTCTATTGTGGCATGGCTCAATAGTCTTTTGTGGGATGGCGCAATAGTCGATTGTGGCAAGGCTCAATAGCCAATTGTGGCATGGCTCAATGGTCTATTGTGGCATGGCTCAATAGACTTGTGTCATGGCTCAATAGTCTATTGTGGCATGCCTCAATAGTCTATTGTGTAATGGCTCAATAGACTATTGTGGCATGGCACAATAGGCTATTGTGGCATGGGTTAATATACTATTGTGGCATGCCTCATTAGTGTATTGTGGCATGGCTCAATAGTGTATTGTGGCATGGATCAATAGTCGATTGTAGCATGGCTTAATAATCTATTGTGGCATGGGTCAATAGACTATTGTGCTATTGAGAGAGTGCAGCAAAGGTTCACCAGACTGATTCCCGGGGTGGCAGGACTGACCTACGAGGAGAGACTGGATCGACTGAACCAGTATTCACCGGAGTTTAGAAGGATGAGAGGGGATCTCACAGAAACATATAAAATTCTGACGAGACTGGACAAGTTAGATGCAGGAAGAATGGTCCCGATGTTGAGGAAATCCAGAACCAGGGGACCGAGTCTAAGTATAAGGGGTAAGCCATTTAGGACTGAGATGAGGAGAATCTTCTTCACTCAGAGAGTTGTTAACCTGTGGAATTTCCTACCGCAGAGCATTGTTGATGACAATTCATTGGATATATTCAAGAGGGAGTTAGATATGGCCCTTACAGCTAAAGGGATCAAGGGGTATGAAGAGAAAGCAGGAAAGGGATACTGAGGTGAATGATCAGCCATGATATTGAATGGTGGTGCAGGCTTGAAGGGCTGAATGGTCTATTCCTGCACATATTTTCTATGTTTCTATGTTTCAATAGACTATTGTGGCATGGGTCAATAGACTATTCTGGATTGGTAAATAGCTGATAGTGGCATGGCTCAATAGACTATTGTGGTATGGTTCAATAGACTATTGTGGTAAGGGTCAATAGACTATTGCAGCATGGGTCAATCGACTATTGTGGCATGGCTCTATAGTCTATTGTGGCATGGTTCAATAGTCTATTGTGGCATGGCTCAATGGACTATAGTGGCATGGCGCAATAGTCTATTGTGGCATGGCTCAATAGTATGGCATGGCTCAGTAGACTATTGTAGTATGGATCAATAGTCTATTGTGTCATGGCTCAGTAGTCTATTGTGGCATGGCTCAATAGACTAATGTGGCATGGGTCAATATACTATTGTGGATGGGTGAATAGACTCTGGTGGCATGGCTCAGTGGTCTCTTGTGGCATGGTTCAATAGACTTCTGGCATGGCTTAATTGTGTATTGTGGCATGGTTTAATAGTCTATTGTGGCATGGCGCAATAGTCAATTGTGGCATGGCTCTATGATCTATTGTGGCATGGTTCAATAGACTTGTGGCATGGCTCAATGGTATATTTTGGCATGGCTCAATAGATATGGTATGACTTAATATTCTATTGTGGCATGGCTTAATTGTCTATTGTGGCATGGCTCAATAATCTATTGTGGAATGACTCAATAGTCTATTATGGCATGGCTCAATAATCTATTGTGGCATGACTCAATAATGTATTGTGGCATGGTGCAGTATTTTATTGTGGCATGAATCAATAGACTCTTGTGGCATGGCTCAATAGCCTATTGCGGCATGGCACTATAGTCTATTGTGGCATTGCTCAATAATCTATTCTGGCATGGCTCAATAGTCTTTTGTGGCATGCGCAATAGTCAATCATGGCATGTCACTGTGGTCTATTGTGGCATGGCACTATGGTCTATTGTGGCATGGCTCAATAGCCTATTGTGGCATGGCTCAATAGCCTATTGTGGCATGGCTCAACAGTCTATTGTGGCATGGCTCAACAGTCTATTGTGGCATGGCTCAATAGACTATTGTGGCATGGCTCAATATACTATTGCAGCATGGGTCAATCGACTATTGAGGCATGGCTCAATAGTCTATTGTGGCATGGCTCAATAATCGATTGTGGCAAGGCCCAATAGTCAATGATGGCATGGTTCAGTGGTCTATTGTGGCATGGCTCAATATGCTATTGTGGCATGCCTCATTACATTATTGTGGCATGGTTTAATAGAATATTGCAGCATTGGTCAATAGATTATTGTGGCTTGGCTCAATAGGCTATTGTGGCATGGCACAATAGTCAATTGTGGAATGGCTCTCGGGTCTTTTGTGGCATTGCTCAATAGACATCTGGCATAGCTTAATAGTCTATTTGGCATGGCGCAATAGTCAATTGTAGCATGGCTCAATACTCTATTGTGGCATGATTCAAAAGACTATTGTGGCATTGGTCAATAGACGATTGTGGCATGGCTCAAAAGTCTATTGTGGCATGGCTCAATAGACTCATGTGGCATGGCTCACTAGTCTATTGTGGCATGGCTCAGTAGTCAATTGTTGCCTGGCTCAAAGTTCTATTGTGGCATGGCTCAATAGATTTGTGGCATGGCTCAATAGTCTATTGTGGCATGGCTCAATAGACTATTGTAGTGCGGATCTGTAGTCCATTGTGGCATGGCTTAATAGTCTATGGAGGCATGGGTCAATAGAGTATTGAGGCATGGGTCAATAGATTATTGTGGCGTGGCTCAATAATTTATTGTGGCATGGCTCAATAATCTATTGTGGCATGGCTCAATAGTCTATTGTGGCATGGCGCAATAGTTTAATGTGGTATGAATCAATAGACTCTTGTGGCATGGCTCAATAATCTATTGTGGAATGACTCAATAATCTATTGTGGAATTACTGAATAGTTATTGTGGCATGGCTCAATAATCTATTGTGGAATGACTCAATAATCTATTGTGGCATGGCTCAATAGCCTATTGTGGCATGGCTCAATGGATTATAGTGGCATGGTGCAATAGTCTATTGTGGCATGGCTCAATAGTCTATTGTGGCATGGCTCAATGGATTATAGTGGCATGGTGCAATAGTCTATTGCAGCATGGCTCTATAGTCTATTGTGGCATGGTTCAATGGATTATAGTGGCATGGCGCAATAGTCTATTGTGGCATGGCTCAATAGTATGGCATGGCTCAGTAGACTATTGTAGTATGGATCAATAGTCTATTGTGTCATGGCTCAGTAGTCTATTGTGGCATGGCTCAATAGACTATTGTGGCATGGGTCAATATACTATTGTGGATGGGTGAATAGACTCTGGTGGCATGGCTCAGTGGTCTCTTGTGGCATGGTTCAATAGACTTCTGGCATGGCTTAATTGTGTATTGTGGCATGGTTTAATAGTCTATTGTGGCATGGCACTATGGTCTATTGTGGCATGGCTCAATAGACTATTGTGGCATGGCTCAATAGTCTATTGTGGCATGGCTCAATAGTCTTTTGTGGCATGGCGCAATAGTCAATTGTGGCATGGCTCTATGATCTATTGTGGCATGGTTCAATAGACTTGTGGCATGGCTCAATGGTATATTTTGGCATGGCTCAATAGATATGGTATGACTTAATATTCTATTGTGGCATGGCTTAATTGTCTATTGTGGCATGGCTCAATAATCTATTGTGGAATGACTCAATAGTCTATTATGGCATGGCTCAATAATCTATTGTGGCATGACTCAATAATGTATTGTGGCATGGTGCAGTATTTTATTGTGGCATGAATCAATAGACTCTTGTGGCATGGCTCAATAGCCTATTGTGGCATGGCACTATGGTCTATTGTGGCATGGATCAATAATCTATTCTGGCATGGCTCAATAGTCTTTTGTGGCATGCGCAATAGTCAATCGTGGCATGGCACTGTGGTCTATTGTGGCATGGCACTATGGTCTATTGTGGCATGGCTCAATAGCCTATTGTGGCATGGTACTATGGTCTATTGTGGCATGGCTCAATAGCCTATTGTGGCATGGCTCAACAGTCTATTTTGGCATGGCTCAATAGAATATTGTGGCATGGCTCAATAGTCTATTGTGGCATGGCTCAATATACTATTGCAGCATGGCTCAGTAGCCGATTATGGCATGGGCCAATAGATTATTGTGGCATGGCTCAATATTGTGGCATGGCTCAATAGACTATTGCGGCATGGCTCTATAGTATATTGTGGCATGGTTCAATAGTCTATTGTGGCATGGTTCAATAGTCTATTGTGGCATGGCTCAATGGACTATTGTGGCATGGCTCAATGGACTATTGTGGCATGGCTCAATAGGCTATTTTGGCATACTCAATAGTCTATTGTGGCATGGCTCAATATTATGGCATGGCTCAGTAGACTATTGTAGTATGGATCAATATACTATTGTGTCATGGCTCATTAGTCTATTGTGGCATGGCTCAATAGACTATTGTGGCATGTGTCAATATACTATTGTGGGTGGGTGAATAGACTATGGTGCCATGGCTCAATGGTCTCTTGTGGCATGGTTCAATAGACTTCTGGCATGGCTTAATTGTGCATTGTGGTATGGCTTAATAGTCTATTATGGCATGGCTCAATAATCTATTGTTTGATGGTGCAATAGTCAATTGTGGCATGGCATTATGGTCTATTGTGGCATGGCTCAATAGACTATTGTGGCATGGCTCTATAGTCTATTATGGCATGGTTCAATAGTCTATTGTGGCATGGCTCAATGGACTATTGTGGCATGGCTCAATAGTCTATTGTGGATGCGTGAATAGACTATGATGACATGGCTCAATGGTCTCTTGCGGCATGGTTCAACAGACTTCTGGCATGGCTTAATTGTGTATTGTGGCATGGCTTAATAGTCTATTGTGGCAGTGCTCAACAATCTACTGTGGCATGGCGCAATAGTCTTTTGTGGCTTAGCGCAATAGTCATTGTGGCATGGCTGTATGATCTATTGTGGCATGGGTCAATAGACTTGTGACATGGCTCAATGGTATATTTTGGCATGGCTCAATAGACGTGGCATGGCTTAATAGCCAATTATGGCATGGCTTAATAGTCTAGTGTGGCAAGGCTCAATAGTTTTTGTGGTATGATTCAACATCTTATTGTGGCATGTCTCAATGGTCTATTGTGGCATGGCTCAATAGACTTGTGGCATGGCAAAATGGTCTATTGTGGCCTGAATTAATAGACTATTGTGGCATGGTTCAGTGGACTATTGTGGCATGGCTCAAGAGTCTATTGTGTCATGGCTTAATAGTCTATTGTGGCATGCCTCAATAGTCTATTGTGTAATGGCTCAATAGACTATTGTGGCATGGCACAATAGGCTATTGTGGCATGGGTTAATATACTATTGTGGCATGCCTCATTAGTGTATTGTGGCATGGCTCAATAGTGTATTGTGGCATGGATCAATAGTCGATTGTAGCATGGCTTAATACTCGATTGTGGCATGGTTCAATAGACTATTGTGCTATTGAGAGAGTGCAGCAAAGGTTCACCAGACTGATTCCCGGGGTGGCAGGACTGACCTACGAGGAGAGACTGGATTGACTGAACCAGTATTCACCGGAGTTTAGAAGGATGAGAGTGGATCTCACAGAAACATATAAAATTCTGACGAGACTGGACAAGTTAGATGCAGGAAGAATGGTCCCGATGTTGAGGAAATCCAGAACCAGGGGACCGAGTCTAAGTATAAGGGGTAAGCCATTTAGGACTGAGATGAGGAGAATCTTCTTCACTCAGAGAGTTGTTAACCTGTGGAATTTCCTACCGCAGAGCGTTGTTGATGACAGTTCATTGGATATATTCAAGGGGGAGTTAGATATGGCCCTTACAGCTAAAGGGATCAAGAGGTATGGAGAGAAAGCAGGAAAGGGATACTGAGGTGAATGATCAGCCATGATATTGAATGGTGGTGCAGGCTTGAAGGGCTGAATGGCCTATTCCTGCACATATTTTCTATGTTTCTATGTTTCAATAGACGATTGTGGCATGGGTCAATAGACTATTCTGGATTGGTAAATAGCTGATAGTGGCATGGCTCAATAAACTATTGTGGTATGGTTCAATAGACTATTGCAGCATGGGTCAATCGACTATTGTGGAATGACTCAATAATCTATTGTGGCATGGCTCAATTGTCTATTGTGGCATGGCGCAATAGTTTAATGTGGTATGAATCAATAGACTCTTGTGGCATGGCTCAATAATCTATTGTGGAATGACTCAATAATCTATTGTGGAATGACTGAATAGTTATTCTGGCATGGCTCAATAATCTATTGTGGAATGACTCAATAATCTATTGTGGCATGGCTCAATAGCCTTTTGTGGCATGGCTCATTAGTCTATTATGACATGGCTCAATAGTCTATTCTGGCATGGCTCAATAGTCTATTGTGGCATGGCTCAATAGACTATTGCAGCATGGCTCTATAGTCTATTGTGGCATGGCCCAATGGACTATTGTGGCATGGCTCAATGGACTATTGTGGCATGGCTCAATAGGCTATTGTAGCATGGCTCAATAGTCTATTGTGGCATGGCTCAATATTATGGCATGGCTCAGTAGACTATTGTAGTATGGATCAATATACTATTGTGTCATGGCTCAGTAGTCTATTGTGGCATGGCTCAATAGACTATTGTGGCATGGGTCAATATACTATTGTGGGTGGGTGAATAGACTATGGTGCCATGGCTCAATGGTCTCTTGTGGCATGGTTCAATAGACTTCTGGCATGGCTTAATTGTGCATTGTGGCATGGCTTAATAGTCTATTATGGCATGGCTCAATAATCTATTGTGGGATGGTGCAATAGTCAATTGTGGCATGGCACTATGGTCTATTGTGGCATGGCTCAATAGACTATTGTGGCATGGCTCTATAGTCTATTATGGCATGGTTCAATAGTCTATTGTGGCATGGCTCAATGGACTATTGTGGCATGGCTCAATAGTCTATTGTGGATGCGTGAATAGACTATGGTGACATGGCTCAATGGTCTCTTGCGGCATGGTTCAACAGACTTCTGGCATGGCTTAATTGTGTATTGTGGCATGGCTTAATAGTCTATTGTGGCATTGCTCAACAATCTACTGTGGCATGGCGCAATAGTCTTTTGTGGCTTAGCGCAATAGTCATTGTGGCATGGCTGTATGATCTATTGTGGCATGGGTCAATAGACTTGTGACATGGCTCAATGGTATATTTTGGCATGGCTCAATAGACGTGGCATGGCTTAATTGTCTATTGTGGCATGGCTTAATTGTCTATTGTGGCATGGCTTAATAGTCTAGTGTGGCAAGGCTCAATAGTTTTTGTGGCATGATTCAACATCTTATTGTGGCATGGCTCAATAGTCTTTTGTGGCATGGCGCAATAGTCGATTGTGGCAAGGTTCAATAGCCAATTGTGGCATGGCTCAATGGTCTATTGTGGCATGGCTCAATAGACTTGTGGCATGACAAAATGATCTATTGTGGCCTGAATTAATAGACTATTGTGGCATGGTTCAGTGGACTATTGTGGCATGGCTCAAGAGTCTATTGTGTCATGGCTTAATAGTCTATTGTGGCATGCCTCAATAGTCTATTGTGTAATGGCTCAATAGACTATTGTGGCATGGCACAATAGGCTATTGTGGCATGGGTTAATATACTATTGTGGCATGCCTCATTAGTGTATTGTGGCATGGCTCAATAGTGTATTGTGGCATGGATCAATAGTCGATTGTAGCATGGCTTAATACTCTATTGTGGCATGGTTCAATAGACTATTGTGCTATTGAGAGAGTGCAGCAAAGGTTCACCAGACTGATTCCCGGGGTGGCAGGACTGACCTACGAGGAGAGAGTGGATCGACTGAACCAGTATTCACCGGAGTTTAGAAGGATGAGAGTGGATCTCACAGAAACATATAAAATTCTGACGAGACTGGACAAGTTAGATGCAGGAAGAATGGTCCCGATGTTGAGGAAATCCAGAACCAGGGGGCCGAGTCTAAGTATAAGGGATAAGCCATTTAGGACTGAGATGAGGAGAATCTTCTTCACTCAGAGAGTTGTTAACCTGTGGAATTTCCTACCGCAGAGCGTTGTTGATGACAGTTCATTGGATATATTCAAGAGGGAGTTAGATATGGCCCTTACAGCTAAAGGGATCAAGAGGTATGGAGAGAAAGCAGGAAAGGGATACTGAGGTGAATGATCAGCCATGATATTGAATGGTGGTGCAGGCTTGAAGGGCTGAATGGCCTATTCCTGCACATATTTTCTATGTTTCTATGTTTCAATAGACTATTGTGGCATGGGTCAATAGACTATTCTGGATTGGTAAATAGCTGATAGTGGCATGGCTCAATAGACTATTGTGGTATGGTTCAATAGACTATTGTGGTAAGGGTCAATAGACTATTGCAGCATGGGTCAATCGACTATTGTGGCATGGCTCAACAGTCTATTGCGGCATGGCTCAATAATCGATTGTGGCAAGGCCCAATAGTCAATGATGGCATGGTTCAGTGGTCTATTGTGGCATGGCTCAATATGCTATTGTGGCATGCCTCATTACATTATTGTGGCATGGTTTAATAGAATATTGCGGCATTGGTCAATAGATTATTGTGGCTTGGCTCAATAGGCTATTGTGGCATGGCGCAATAGTCAATTGTGGAATGGCTCTCGGGTCTTTTGTGGCATGGCTCAATAGACATCTGGCATAGCTTAATAGTCTATTTGGCATGGCGCAGTAGTCAATTGTAGCATGGCTCAATACTCTATTGCGGCATGATTCAAAAGACTATTGTGGCATTGGTCAATAGACGATTGTGGCATGGCTCAAAAGTCTATTGTGGCATGGCTCAATAGACTCATGTGGCATGGCTCACTAGTCTATTGTGGCATGGCTCAATAGTCTTTTGTGGCATGGCGCAATAGTCAATTGTGGCATGGCTCTATGATCTATTGTGGCATGGTTCAATAGACTTGTGGCATGGCTCAATGGTATATTTTGGCATGGCTCAATAGACATGGTATGACTTAATATTCTATTGTGGCATGGCTTAATTGTCTATTGTGGCATGGCTCAATAATCTATTGTGGAATGACTCAATAGTCTATTATGGCGTGGCTCAATAATCTATTGTGGCATGACTCAATAATCTATTGTGGCATGGTGCAGTATTTTATTGTGGCATGAATCAATAGACTCTTGTGGCATGGCTCAATAGCCTATTGTGGCATGGCACTATGGTCTATTGTGGCATGGCTCAATAATCTATTCTGGCATGGCTCAATAATCTTTTGTGGCATGCGCAATAGTCAATCATGGCATGGCACTGTGGTCTATTGTGGCATGGCACTATGGTCTATTGTGGCATGGCTCAATAGCCTATTGTGGCATGGCTCAACAGTCTATTGTGGCATGGCTCAATAAACTATTGTGGCATGGCTCAATAGTCTATTGTGGCATGGCTCAATATACTATTGCAGCATGGCTCAGTAGCCGATTATGGCATGGGCCAATAGATTATTGTGGCATGGTTCAATATTGTGGCATGGCTTAATAGACTATTGCGGCATGGCTCTATAGTCTATTGTGGCATGGTTCAATAGTCTATTGTGGCATGGTTCAAGAGTCTATTGTGGCATGGCTCAATGGACTATTGTGGCATGGCTCAATGGACTATTGTGGCATGGCTCAATAGTCTATTGTGGCATGGCTCAATATAATGGCATGGCTCAGTGGACTATTGTAATATGGATCAATATACTATTGTGTCATGGCTCAGTAGTCTATTGTGGCATGGCTCAATAGACTATTGTGGCATGGGTCAATATACTATTGTGGGTGGGTGAATAGACTATGGTGCCATGGCTCAATGGTCTCTTGTGGCATGGTTCAATAGACTTCTGGCATGGCTTAATTGTGCATTGTGGCATGGCTTAATAGTCTATTATGGCATGGCTCAATAATCTATTGTGGGATGGTGCAATAGTCAATTGTGGCATGGCACTATGGTCTATTGTGCATGGCTCAATAGACTATTGTGGCATGGCTCTATAGTCTATTATGGCATGGTTCAATAGTCTATTGTGGCATGGCTCAATGGACTATTGTGGCATGGCTCAATAGTCTATTGTGGATGCGTGAATAGACTATGGTGACATGGCTCAATGGTCTCTTGCGGCATGGTTCAACAGACTTCTGGCATGGCTTAATTGTGTATTGTGGCATGGCTTAATAGTCTATTGTGGCATTGCTCAACAATCTACTGTGGCATGGCGCAATAGTCTTTTGTGGCTTAGCGCAATAGTCAATTGTGGCATGGCTGTATGATCTATTGTGGCATGGGTCAATAGACTTGTGACATGGCTCAATGGTATATTTTGGCATGGCTCAATAGACGTGGCATGGCTTAATTGTCTATTGTGGCATGGCTTAATAGTCTATTGTGGCATGGCTCAATAGTCTATTGTGGCATGGCTCAATAGTCTATTGTGGCAAGGCTCAATAGCCAATTGTGGCATGGCTCAATGGTCTATTGTGGCATGGCTCAATAGTCTATTGTGGCATGCCTCAATAGTCTATTGTGTAATGGCTCAATAGACTATTGTGGCATGGCACAATAGGCTATTGTGGCATGGGTTAATATACTATTGTGGCATGCCTCATTCGTGTATTGTGGCATGGCTCAATAGTCTATTGTGGCATGGATCAATAGTCGATTGTAGCATGGCTTAATACTCGATTGTGGCATGGGTCAATAGACTATTGTGCTATTGAGAGAGTGCAGCAAAGGTTCACCAGACTGATTCCCGGGGTGGCAGGACTGACCTACGAGGAGAGTCTAGATCGACGGAACCAGTATTCACCGGAGTTTAGAAGGATGAGAGGGAATCTCACAGAAACATATAAAATTCTGACGAGACTGGACAAGTTAGATGCAGGAAGAATGGTCCCGATGTTGAGGAAATCCAGAACCAGGGGACCGAGTCTAAGTATAAGGGGTAAGCCATTTAGGACTGAGATGAGGAGAATCTTCTTCACTCAGAGAGTTGTTAACCTGTGGAATTTCCTACCGCACAGCGTTGTTGATGACAGTTCATTAGATATATTCAAGATTGAGTTAGATATGGCCCTTACAGCTAAAGGGATCAAGGGGTATGGAGAGAAAGCAGGAAAGGGATACTGAGGTGAATGATCAGCCATGATATTGAATGGTGGTGCAGGCTTGAAGGGCTGAATGGCCTATTCCTGCACCTATTTTCTATGTTTCTATGTTTCAATAGACTATTGTGGCATGCGTCAATAGACTATTCTGGATTGGTAAATAGCCGATAGTGGCATGGCTCAATAGACTATTGTGGTATGGTTCAATAGACTATTGTGGTAAGGGTCAATAGACTATTGCAGCATGGGTCAATCGACTATTGTGGCATGGCTCAATAGTCTATTGTGGCATGGCTCAATAATCGATTGTGGCAAGGCCCAATAGTCAATGGTGGCATGGTTCAGTGGTCTATTGTGGCATGGCTCAATATGCTATTGTGGCATGCCTCATTACATTATTGTGGCATGGTTTAATAGAATATTGCGGCATTGGTCAATAGATTATTGTGGCTTGACTCAATAGGCTATTGTGGCATGGCGCAATAGTCAATTGTGGAATGGCTCTCGGGTCTTTTGTGGCATGGCTCAATAGACTTCTGGCATAGATTAATAGTCTATTTGGCATGGCGCAATAGTCAATTGTAGCATGGCTCAATACTCTATTGTGGCATGATTCAAAAGACTATTGTGGCATTGGTCAATAGACGATTGTGGCATGGCTCAAAAGTCTATTGTGGCATGGCTCAATAGACTCATGTGGCATGGCTCACTAGTCTATTGTGGCATGGCTCAATAGTCAATTGTTGCCCGGCTCAAAGTTCTATTGTGGCATGGCTCAATAGATTTGTGGCATGGCTCAATAGTCTATTGTGGCATGGCTCAATAGACTATTGTAGTGCGGATCTGTAGTCCATTGTGGCATGGCTTAATAGTCTGTTGTGGCATGGGTCAATAGATTATTGTGGCGTGGCTCAATAATTTATTGTGGCATGGCTCAGTAGTCTATTTTGGCATGGTTCAATACTCGTTGTGGCATGACTCAATAGGCTATTGTGACATGGCTCAATATTGTGGCATTACTCAATAGATTATTTTAGCATCAATCTATAGTCTATTGTGTCATGGCTCAATAGTTTATTGTGACATGGCTCATTAGCCTATTGTGGCATGGCTCAATATTGTGGCATTGCATAGAAACATAGAAACATAGAAACATAGAAAATAGATGCAGGAGTAGGCCATTCGGCCCTTCAAGCCTGCATCGCCATTCAACAAGATCATGGCTGATCACCCACCCCAGCACCTCCCCCCCATGCCCCCTCCACACACCCCCGACCCCCCAGCTGCAAGGACCACATCCAACTCCCTCCCAAACACATCCAATGAACTGGCATCAACAACTCTCTTTGGCAGGGAACCCCACAGGCCAACAACTCCCCGAGTCTCTCTCAATTCCAGCCACAAACAGCCCACCCCCCATCCCAAGAGCGTGCCACCCCCCTGGCTCCGGACTCACCCAACACCGGGAACACTCCCCCCACACCCAACCCGCCCCGTCCCATCAGAATCTTTCCCAAATGCTGAACACTCCCGGATGTTGAGCCCCCAGCTCCAGCCACCCCGGAGCCACGCCCCCGCGACGCCAACCACACCACATCCACCAACCACCATCTGCGCAGTCAACCTGTCCATCCCACTCTGAACATTCCCCGCACCGAGGCACAGAGTCCACAGGCCCGCCCCTTCAACACATTTCGTCCCCCCAGACCTTCACTGCAATGTGGTCCCTCCTGTCCGCCGCCCTGGGTTTCTCCGCCCCCCACCACCACCACTCTCCCCTCCATCCCCTGCCCCCATCTCCCCTCATCTTCCCTCTGCCTCCCCGCACAGGCTCCCATCTTGGGGGCGGTAACCTTCTGGGGCAGGGAATTTTAGCCCCCAGCGTGGAATCGTGCTCCTGCCGCAGAATTGGCCTTACCTCCCCTCAATGGAAGCAGAGTGCAATTTCCCACACTCCACTTCCTTTGGGGGCAGTTACCGGGGCACGACTGGATGCTCATGTGACAGTTTGAACTGGTGCTCTCCACTCTCCCATCCTGTGACAGTTGGAACAATTACTCAATAGATTATTTTAGCATCGATCTATAGTCCACTGTGGCATGGCTCAATAGTCTATTGTGGCATAGCGCAGTATTCAATTGTGGCATGGCTCAGTGGTCTATTGTGGCAGGGCTCAATAATCTATTGTGGCATGCCTCAATAGACTCTTGTGGCATGGCTCACTTGTCTATTCTGGCATGGTGTGGCATGGCACAGTAGTTTATTTTGGCATGGTTCAATACTCCATTGTGGCATGGCTCAATAGGCTATTGTGACATGGCTCAATATTGTGGCATGGCTAAATACATTATTGCACCATGGATCAAGAGTCCATTGTGGCATGGCTCAATAGTCAATTGTGACATGGCTTAGTAGTCTATGGTGGCATGGCTCAATAGGCTATTGTGGCAGGGGTCAATACACTATTATGGCATGGCTCATTAGTCTATTGAGGCATGGCTCAATAATCTATTGTGGCATGCCTCAATATCTATTGTGGCATGGCTCAATAGACTACTGTCACATAGCTCAATAGACTATTGTGGCATGGCTCAATATTGTGGCATTACTCAATAGATTATTTTAGCATCGATCTATAGTCCATTGTGGCATGGCTCAATAGTCTATTGTGGCATGGCTCAATAATCTAGTGTGGCATGCCTCAATAGACGCTTGTAGCATGGCTCACTTGTCTATTGTGGCATGGCTCAATAGTCAATTGTTGCATGGCTCAAAAGTCTATTGTGGCATGGCACAATAGATTAGTGGCATGGCTCAATATTCTATTGTGGCATGGCTGAATAGTCTATTGTGGCATGGCTCAATAGACTATTGTAGCGCGGATCTATAGTCCATTGTGGCTTGGCTCAATAATCTATTGTTGCATGGCTCAATAGTCTATTGTGGCGTGGCTTAATAGTCTATTGTGGCAAGGGTCAATAGACTACTGAGGCATGAATCAATACACTATTATGGCTTGGTTCAATAATCTATTGTGGCATGGCTCCATAATTTTGGTTGCATGGCGCAAATTTCAATTGTGGCATGGCACAATAGTCTTTTCTGGCATGACTCAATAGACTTGTGGGATGGCTCAATAGTCTATTGTGGCATGGCTCAATAGTCTGTTGTGGCATGGTTCAATAGACTATTGTGGCATCGGTCAATAGAATTTTGTGGCATGGCGCAATCGTTTATTGTGGCATGCCTCAAATAGATTATTGTGTCATGGCTCAATAGACTATTGTGGCATGGCTCAATATATGATTGTGGCATGGTTCAATATAATATCGTGGCTTGGCTCAATAGTCTATTGTTGCATGGCCCAATTGTCTGTGGTCGCTTGACTCAATGGACTATTGTGGCATGGCTCTCTGGTCTATTGTGGCATGGTTCAATAGACTTCTGGCATAGCTTAATAGTCTATTCTGGCATAGCGCAATAGTCAATTGTGGCATGGCGCAATAGGCAATTGTGGCATGTCTCTATGGTCTATTGTGGCGTGGCTCAATAGACTTGTGGCATGGCTCAATGGTCTATTGAGGCATGGGTCAAAAGACTTGTCGCATTGCTCAATAGTCTATTGTTGCATGGTACAATAGGCTATTGTGGCATGCCTCAGCAGACTATTGTGGCATGGTTCAATAGACTATTGTGGCATTCCTCCATAGATTATTGTGGCATGGCTCAATATTTGATTGTGACAAGGTTCAGTAGTCAATTGTGGCATGGCTCAATAGTCTATTGTGGCATGGCTCAATATTTGATTGTGACAAGGTTCAGTAGTCAATTGTGGCATGGTGCAATAGTCAATTGTGGCATGGTTCAATATACTTGTGGCATGGCTCAATAGACGTGGCATGGCCTAATATTCTCTTGTGGCATGGCTCAACAGTCTATCGTGGCATGGTTCAATAGACTATTGTGGCATGGGTCAATAGACTATTGTGGCATTGCTCAATATACTCTTGTGGCATGGGTCAATAGACTATTGTGGATGAGTCAGTAGACAATTGTGGCATGGGTCAACACACTGTTGTGGATGGCTCAATAGCTATTGTGGCATGGCTCAATAGACTATTGTGGCATGGTTCAGTAGAGTATTGTGGCATGGGTGAATAGAGTATCGTGGCATGGGTCAATAAACTATTGTGACATGCCTCAATAGTCTATTGTGGCATCGCTCAATAGTCGATTGTGGCAAAGCTCAATAGCCAATTGTGGCATGGCTCAATAGACTTGTGGCATGGCAAAATAGTCTGTTGTGGCAAGGGTAAATAGTTTGTTGTGGCATGGCTCAAGAGTCTATTGTGGCATGGCAGAATAGGCTATTGTGGCAGGGTCAATATACTATTGTGGCATGGATCAATAGTTGATTGTGGCATGGCTTAATACTCTATTGTGGCATGGGTCAATAGACTATTGTGGCATGGGTCAATGGACTATTGTGCTATTGAGCGAGTGCAGCGAAGGTTCACCAGACTGATTCCTGGGGTGGTCGGACTGACATATTTGGAGAGACTGGATTGACTGGACCTGTATTCACTGGAGTTTAGAAGGAAGAGAGGGGATCTCATAGAAACATATAATATTCTGACGGGACTCGACAGGTTAGATGCAGGAAGAATGGTCCCAATGTTGGGGAAATCCAGAACCAGGGGACATAGTCTAAGGATAAGGGGTAAGCCATTTAGGACTGAGATCTTGAGAAACTTCTTCACTCAGAGAGTTGTTAACCTGTGGAATTCCCTACTGCAGAGAGTTGTTGATGACAGTTCATTGGATATATTCAAGAGGGAGTTAGATATGGCCCTTACAGCTAAAGAGATCAAGGGGTATGGAGAGAAAGCAGGAAAGGGATACTGAGGTGAATGATCAGCCATGATCTTATTGAATGGTGGTGCAGGCTCGAAGGGCTGAATGGCCTACTCCTGCATCTATTTTCTATGTTTCTATGTTTCAATAGACTATTGTGGCATGGGTCAATAGACTATTCTGGATGGGTAAATAGAAGATAGTGGCATTGCTCAATAGGCTATTGTGGCATGGTTCAATAGACAATTGTGGTAAGGGTCAATAGACTATTGCAGCATGGGTCAATAGACTACTGTGGCATAATCTATTGTGGCATGGCCCAATAGTCGATTGTGGCAAGGCTCAGTAGTCAATTGTGGCATGGCTTAATGATCAATTGTGGCATGGCTCAATATGCTATTGTAGCATGCTTCATTAGACTATTGTGGCATGGTTCACTAGACTATTGCGGCATGGGTCAATAGATTATTGTGGCATAGCTCAATAGTCTATGGTGGCATGGCTCTATGTTCTATTGTGGCATGGCTCAATAGACTTCTGGCATAGATAATAGTCTATTCTGGCATGGCGCAATAGTCAATTGTGGCATGTCTCAATAGTCTATTGTGGCGTGGTTCAATAGACTATTGTGGCATGGCTCAATAGTCGATTTTGGCATGGTTCAATAGTGTATTGTGGCTTGGCTCAATCGTCTATTGTGACATGGCTCAATATTGTGGCATGGCTCAATAGACTATTGTGCCATGGATCAAGAGTCCATTGTGGCATGGCTCAATAGTCTATTGTGGCATGGCTCAATAATCTGTTGTGGCAAGCCTCAATTGTCTATTGTGGCATGGCTCAATAGACTATTGTGGCATGGCTCAATATTGTGGCATTACTCAATAGATTATTGTAGCATGGATCAACAGTCCATTGTGCCATGGCTCAATAGACGATTGTGGCATGGCTCAATAGTCTATTGTGGCATGGTGCAATATTCAATTGTGGCATGGCTCAAAGGTCTATTGTGGCATGGCTCAATGGACTTGTGGCATGGCTCAATAGTCTAATGTGGCATGGCTGAATAGTCTATTGTGGCATGGCTTAATAGTCTATTGTAGCGCAGCTCTAAAGTCCATTGTGGCATGGCTCAATAGACTATTGTGGCATGGCTTAAAATTGTATTGTGGCATGGCTCAATAGACTTGTGGCATGGCCCAGTAGTTTATTGTGGCATGGCTCAAAAGTCTATTGTGGCATGGCTCAATAGACTATTATGGCATGGCTTAATAGTCTGTTGTGGCATGGGTCAATAGACTATTGAGGCATGGATCAATACACTATTATGGCTTGGTTCAATAATCTATTGTGGCATGGCTGAATAATTTTTGTTGCGTGGCTCAATAGTCTATTGTGGCATGGCACAATAATTTATTTTGGCATGGCCCAATCGTCTATCTGGCATGACTCAATAGTCTGTTTTGGCATGGTTCAATAGACTATTGTGGCATGGCTCAACAGTTTATTGTGGCATGGCTCAGTAGTCTATTTTGCCATGGCTCAATAGTCTATTGTGGCATGGCTCAATAGTCTATTGTGGTATGGCTCAATAGTCTTTTGTTGCATGGCTCAATAATCTATTGTGGCATGCCTGAATACTCTATTGTGGCATGGCTCAATAGCCTATTGTGGCATCGCGCAATATTCAATTGTGGCATGGCTCAGTGGTCTATTGTGGCAGGGCTCAATAATCTATTGTGGCTTGCCCGACAGTCTATTGTGGCATGGCTCAATAGTTCAGTGTGGCATGGCTCAATAGTTTATTGTGGCAATGCTCAATAGACTCTTGTAGCATGGCAACACTAGTCTTTTGTGGCATGGCTCAATAGATTATAGTGGCATGGCTTAATAGTCTATTGTGGCATGGGTCAATAGACTATTGAGGCATGGATCAATACACTATTATGGCTTGGTTCAATCATCTATTGGGGCATGGATGAATAATTTTTGTTGCATGATTCCATAGTCTATTGTGGCATGGCACAATAAATTATTTTGGCATGGCCCAATAGTCTATTTTGGCATGGCGCAATATTCAATTGTGGCATGGATCATTAGTCTAGTGAGGCATGGCTCACTATTCTATTGTGATATTGCTCAATCGGATATTGTGATATGGGCCAATAGACTATCATAGCATGGCTCACTAGCCTATTGTGGCATGGCTCAATAAACTATTGTGGCATGGCTCAATAGCCCATTGTTGCATGGCTCAATCGTCGATTGTGGCATGACACAATAGACTATTGTAGCATGGATCAATAGTCTATTGTAGCATGGCTGAATAGTCTATTGTGGCATGGCTCAATAGTCTTGTGTTGCATGGCTCAATAGACTAATATGGAATGGCTCAATAGTCTCTTGTGGCTTGGCTGAATAATCTATTGTGGAATGGCTCAGTAGATTCTTGTGGCATGGCTCAATAGTCTATTGTCGCATTGATCAATAGTTTATTGTGGCATGCGTCAATAGACTAATATGGAATGGCTCAATAGTCTATTGTGGCATGGCTCAGTAGACTCTTGTGGCATGTCTCAATATTCTATTGTGGCATGGCTCAATAGACTTATGGCATGGCTAAATAGACTATTGTGTCATAGCTCAATAGACTATTGTGGCCTGACTCAAAAGTCTATTGTGCCATAGGGCAATCTTCATTTGTGGCATGGCTCAAAATTCTATTGTGGCATGGCTTAGTAGACATGTGGCATGGCTCAATACACAAATGTCGGATGGCTCAATAGACTATTGTGGCATGGCTCAATAGATTATTGTGGCATGGCTCAATATTCTATTGTGTCATGGCTCAATAGACTTATGGCATGGCTAAATAGACTATTGTGTCATGGCTCAGTAGACTATTGTGGCTTGACTCAAAAGTCTATTGTGCCATAGGGCAATCTTCATTTGTGGCATGGCTCAAAGTTCTATTGTGGCATGGCTTAATAGACATGTGGCATGGCTCAATAGACTATTGTGGGATGCCTCAATAGACTATTGTAGCATGGCTCAAAGGTCTATTGTGGCATAACTCGATAGACTTGTGGCATTGCACAATAGTCGATTGTGGCATGGCTGAAAAGTCTCTTGTAGCATGGCTCAATAGACTATTGTAGCGCAGATCTATAGTCCATTTTGGCATGGCTCAATAGACTATTGTGGCATGACTTAATAGTCTATTGTGGCATGGGTCAGTACACTATTGAGGCATGGATCAATAGACTGTTTGTGGCATGGGTCAATACATTATTGTGGCATGGCTCAATAGTTTATTGTGGCATGGCTCAGTAGTCTATTGTGGCATGGCTCAATATATGATTATGGCACGGCTCAATATACTATCGTGGCGTGGCTCAATAGTCTATTATTGCATGGCTCAATGGACTTGTGTCATGGCTCAATAGACTATTGTGGCATGGCTCAATAGTCTATTGTGGCATGGCTCAATAGACCATTGTGGCATGTCTCAATAATCTATTGTGGCATGGGTCAATCGTCAATTGTGGCATGGGTCAAAGGCCTACTGTGGCATGGCTTAATAGAGTTGTGGCATGGCTCAATAGACTATTGTGGCATGGCGTAATAGATTATTGTGGCATGGCTCAAAGGACTATTGTGGCATGGCTCAATTCACTTGTAGCATGGCTCAATTGACTATTATAGCACGGATCTATAGTCCATTGTGGCATGGCTCAATAAGCTATTGCGGCACACCTCAATAGACTATTGTGGCATGGCTCAATAGTCAATTGTGGCATGTCTCAATGATCTCTTGTGGCATGGCTCATTAGATTTGTGGCATGGCTCAATAGTCTATTGTGGCATGGCTCAATAGACTATTGTGGCATGGCTCAATATTATGGCATGGCTCAATAGACAACTGTAGCATGGATCTATAGTCCATTATGGCATGGCTCAATAGACAACTGTAGCATGGATCTATAGTCCATTATGGCATGACTCAGTAGTCTATTGTGGCATGGCTCAACTGTCTATTGTGGCATGGATCAATAGACTTGTGGCATGGCTCTATATATTGTGGCATGGCTCAATATTGTTGCATTACTCAATAGATTATTGTCGCATGTATCAATATTCCATTGTGGCATGGCTCAATAGTCTATTGTTGCATGGCTCAATAGACCATTATAGCATGGCTCAATATTATATTGTGGCATGGCTCAATAATTTATTTTGGCATGGCCCAATAGTCTAGTGTGGCATGGCTCAAAGTCCATTGTGGCATGGTTCAAAAGTCTATTGTGGCGTGGCTCAATAGACTATTGTGGCATGGCTCAATTGTCTATTTTGGGATGGCTTTATAGTCCATTTTGGCATGGGTCAATAGACTATTCAGGCATGCGTCAATAAACTATTATGGCTTGGCTCAATAATCTATTGTGGCATAGCTCAATAATCTATTGTTGCATGGTTGGATAGTCTATTGTTGCATGGCGCAATATTATTTGTGGCATGGCTCAATAGTCTATCGTGGCATGGTTCAATAGACTATTGTGGCATGGCTCAATAGACTATTGTACCATGGATTAAGAGTCCATTGTGGCGTGGCTCAATAGATTATTGTGGCATGGCTCAATATTGTTCCATTGATCAATAGATTATTGTAGCATGGATCTATACTTTATTGTGGCATGGCTCACTAATCTATTGTGGCATGGCTCAATAGACTATTGCGGCATGGTTAAATAGAGTATTGTGGCAGGCTCAATAGTCTATAGTGGCATGGCTCAATAGACTTGTGGCATGGCTCAATAGACTATTGTGGCATGGCTAAAAGGTCGAATGTGGCATGGCTCAATAGACTTGTGGCATGGTTCAATAGACTATTGTGGCATGGCTCAATAGTCTATTGTGGCATGGCTCAAAGGTCAAATGTGGCATGGTTCAATAGACTTGTAGCATGGCTCAAAGGTCAATTATGGCATGGCTCAATAGTCTCTTGTGGCATGGATCAATTGTCAATTGTGGCATGGCTCAAAGGTTTATTGTGGCATGGCCCAATAGACATGTGGCATGGCTGATTAGACTATTGTGGCATGGCTCAAAGGTGTTTTGTTGCATTACTCAATAGACTTGTGGCATGGATCAATAGATTATTGTGGCAAGGCTCAATAGTCAACTGTTGCATGGCTCAAAAGTCTATTGTGGCATGGCTCAATAAACTATTGTGGCATTGTTCAATACACTATTGTGGCATGGGTGAATAGATTATTGTGGCATGGCTCAATAGTCTGTTGTGGCAAGTCTCAATAGTCTATTGTAGAATGGCTCAATAGACTATTGTGGCATCGCTAAATATTGTGACATTAATCAATAGATTATTGTAGCATGGATCAATACTCTATTGTGGCATGGCTCAATAGTCTATTATGGCATGGTGCAATATTCAATTGTGGCATGGCTCAGTGGTCTATTGTGGCATGGCTCAATAATCTATTGTGGCATGCCTCAATAGTCTATTGTGGCATGGAACAAAGTCCATTGTGGCATGGCTCAAAAGTTTATTGTGGCCTGGCTTAAAAGACTCTTGTGGCATGGCTCACTAATGTATTGTGGCATGGCTTAATAGTGTATTGTTGCATGGCTCAAAGTTCTATTGTGGCATGGCTCAATAGACTATTGTGGCATGGCTCAATAGTGTATGCTGGCATGGCTCAATAGTCTATTGTGGCATGGCTCAATAGACTATTGTAGCATGGATCTATAGTCCATTGTGGCATGGCTCAATATTCTATTGTGGCATGGCTCAAAGGTCGAATGTGGCATGGCTCAATAGTCTTTTGTGGCATGGCTCAATAGTCTATTGCATGGCTCAACAGTCTATTGTGGAATGAATCAATAGACTATTGTAGCATGGATCAATAGTCAATTGTGGCATGGCTGAATAGTCTAATGTGGCGTGACTCAATAGTCTTTTGTGGCATGGCTCAATAGTCTATTGGGACAAGGGTCAATAGACTATTATAACATGGCTCACTAGTCTATTGAGGCATGGCTCAATAGTCTATTGTGGCATGGCACAATATTCAATCGTGGCATGGCTCAATGATCTATTGTGGCATGGCTCAATAGACTATTGTGGCATGGATCAATAGATTATTGTGGCATGGCTCAATAGAATATTGCGGCATGGTTCAAAGACTGTTGTGGCATGGCTCAATAGATTATTTTGGCATGGCTCAATAGTCTATTGTGGCATTGGTCAATAGATTATTGTGGCATGGCTCAAAGGTCTATTGTCGCATGGCTCAATCGTCATTTGTGAGATGGATCAAAGGCCTATTGTGGCATGGCTCAATAGTCTATTGTGGCATAGCTCACTAGTGTATTGTGGCATTGGTCAATAGATCATAGTGGCAAGGCTCAATGGACTATTGTGGCAATGGTCAATAGACTGTTGTGGCATGGCCCACTATAGGATTGTGGCATGGCTCAATATACTATCGTGGCATGGCTCAATAGTCTATTTGGTATGGCTCAATAGTTTATTGTGGCATGGCTCAATAGACTATTGCGGCATGGTTAAATAGAGTATTGTGGCAGGCTCAATAGTCTATAGTGGCATGGCTCAATAGACTTGTGGCATGGCTCACTAGACTATTGTGGCATGGCTCAAAGGTCAAATGTAGCATGGCTCAATAGACGTGTGGCATGGCTCAAAGGTCAATTATGGCATGGCTCATTAGTCTCTTGTGGCATGGCTCAATCGTCATTTGTGGCATGGCTCAATTGACTATTGTGGCATGGCTCAATTGACTATTGTGGCATGGCCCAATAGACATGTGGCATGGCTGAATAGACTATTGTGGCATGGCTCAAAGGTGTTTTGTTGCATTACTCAATAGACTTGTGGCATGGATCAATAGACTATTGTGGCAAGGCTCAATGGTCAACAGTTGCATGGCCCAAACATTTATTGTGGCATGGCCCAATAAACTATTGTGGCATGGGTTAATACACTATTGTGGCATGGGTGCATAGATTATTGTAGCATGGATCAATACTCTATTGTAGCATGGCTCAATAGTCTATTGTGGCATGCCTCAATAGTATATTGTGGCATGGCTCAATAGTGTATGCTGGCATGGCTCAATAGTCTATTGTGGCATGGCTCAATAGATATTGTAGCATGGATCTATAGTCCATTGTGGCATGGCTCAATATTCTGTTGTGGCATGGTTCAATAGTCTATTGCGGCATGGCTCAAAGGTCGAATGTGGCATGGCTCAATAGATTTGTGGCATGGCTCAATAGTCTATTGCATGGCTCAATAGTCAATTGTGGAATGAATCAATAGACTATTGTAGCATGGATCAATAGTCAATTGTGGCATGGCTGAATAGTCTAATGTGGCATGACTCAATAGTCTTTTGTGGCATGGCTCAATAGGTCTATTATGACAAGGGTCAATAGACTATTATCACATGACTCACTAGTCTATTGAGGCATGGCTCAATTGTCTATTGTGGCATGGCACAATATTCAATCTTGGCATGGCTCAATGGTCTATTGTGGCATGGCTCAATAGACTATTGTGGCATGGATCAATAGATTATTGTGGCATGGCTCAATAGACTATTGCGGCATGGTTCAAAAGACTGTTGTGGCATGGCTCAATAGATTATTTTGGCATGGCTGAATAGTCTATTGTGGCATTGGTCAATAGATTATTGTGGCATGGCTCAAAGGTGTATTGTCGCATGGCTCAATCATCATTTGTGGGATGGACCAAAGGCCTATTGTGGCATGGCTCAACAGATTATTGTGGCATGGCTCAACAGATTATTGTGGCATGGCTCAATAAGTTATTTTGGCATGACGCAATAGTCTATTGTGGCATATCGCCATATTCAATTGTGCCGTGGCTCAATAGTCTATTGTGGCATGGCTCAATATTGTGACATTGCTCAATAGACTATTGTAGCATGGCTCAATAGTCCATTGTGGGATGGCTCAATAGTCTATTGCGGTATTGCTCAATAGTCTATTGTTGTATGGCTCAATAGACTTGTGGCATAGCTCAATAGACTATTGTGGCATGGCTCAATAGTCAATTGTGGCATGGCTCAATAATCATGCTTGACAATTCTTCTGGAATTTTTTGAGGATGTTTCCGGTAGAGTGGACAAGGGAGAGCTAGTTGATGTGGTGTATTTGGACTTTCAGAAGGCTTTCGACAGGTCCCACACAAGAGATTAATGTGCAAAGTTAAAGCACATGGAATTGGGGGTAGTATGCTGACGTGGGTTGAGAACTGGTTGGTAGACAGGAAGCAAAGAGTAGGAGTAAATGGGTACTTTTCAGAATGGCAGGCAGTGATTAGTGGGGTACCGCAAGGTTCTGTGCTGGGGCCCCAGCTGTTTACATTGTACATTAATGATTTAGACGAGGGGATTAAATGTAGTATCTCCAAATTTGCGGATGACACTAAGTTGGGTGGCAATGTGAGCTGCGAGGAGGATGCTATGAGGCTGCAGAGTGACTTGGATAGGTTAGGTGAGTGGGCAAATGCATGGCAGATGAAGTATAATGTGGATAAATGTGAGGTTATCCACTTTGGTGGTAAAAACAGAGAGACAGACTATTATCTGAATGGTGACAGATTAGGAAAAGGGAGGTGCAACGAGACCTGGGTGTCATGGTGCATCAGTCATTGAAGGTTGGCATGCAGGTACAGCAGGCGGTTAAGAAAGCAAATGGCATGTTGGCCTTCATAGCAAGGGGATTTGAGTACAGGGGCAGGGAGATGTTACTACAGTTGTACAGGGCCTTGGTGAGGCCACACCTGGAGTATTGTGTACATTTTTGGTCTCCTAACTTGAGGAAGGACATTCTTGCTATTGAGGGAGTGCAGCGAAGGTTCACCAGACTGATCCCCGGAATGGCGGGACTGACATATCAAGAAAGACTGGATCAACTGGGCTTGTATTCACTGGAGTTCAGAAGAATGAAAGTGGATCTCATTGAAATGTTTAAAATTCTGACAGGTTTAGACAGGTTAGATGCAGGAAGAATGTTCCCAATGTTGGGGAAGTCCAGAACCAAGGGTCACAGTCTAAGGATAAGGGGTAAGCCATTTAGGACCGAGATGAGGAGAAACTTCTTCACCCAGAGAGTGGTGAACCTGTGGAATTCTCTACCACAGAAAGTTGTTGAGGCCAATCCACTAAATATATTCAAAAAGGAGTTAGATGAAGTCCTTACTACTAGGGGGATCAAGGGGTATGGCGGGAAAGCAGGAATTTGGTTTCTGAAGTTGCATGTTCAGCCATGAACTCATTGAATGGTGGTGCAGGGTCGAAGGGCTGAATGGCCTTCTCCTGCACCTATTTTCTATGTTTCTATGTTTCTATAGACTTGTGGCATGGCTCGATCATGTATTGTGGCATGTCTCAATATTGTGGCATTACTCAATAAATTATTGTAGCATGGATCAATACTCCATTGTGGCATGGCTCAATAGTCTATTGTGACATGGCTCAATAGTCTTTTGTTGCATGGCTCAATAGACTATTATAGCATGGCTCAATAGTCTATTGTGACATGGTGCAATATTCAATTGTGGTATGGCTCAGTGGTCTATTGTGGCATGGCTCAATATTCTATTGTGGCATGCCTCAATAGTGTATTGTGGCATTGCTCTAAATCCATTGTGGAATGGCTCAATAGACTCTTGTGGCATGGCTCACTAATGTATTTTGGCATGGCTCAATAGTCAATTGTTGCATGGCTGAAAGGTCTAATGTGGCATGGCTTAAAGGTCTATTGTGGCATGGCTCAATAGACTATTGTGGCATGGCTCAATAGGTTATAGTGGCATGGGTCAATAGACTATTGTGGCATAGCACATAAGTCTCTTGTGGCATGGCTCAGTAATCTATTGTGGCATGGCTCAATAATCTATTGTGGCATTGATCAATAGTGTTTTGTGGCATGTCTCAATAGACTATTGTGGCATGGGTCAATATGCTATTGTAGCACGGATCTATAGTCCATTGTGGCATGGCTCAATGTTTTACTGTGGCATGGCTCAATAGACTATTGTGACATGGGCAATAGGTTATAGTGGCATGGGTCAATAGACTATTGTGGCATGGCACAATAGTCTCTTGTGGCATGGCTCAGTAATCTATTGTGGCATGGCTCAATAATCTATTGTGGCATTGATCAATAGTGTTTTGTGGCATGGCTCAATAGACTGTTGTGGCATGGGTCAATATGCTATTGTAGCACGGATCTATAGTCCATTGTGGCATGGCTCAATGTTTTACTGTGGCATGGCTCAATAATCTTTTGTTGCTTGGCTGAATAGTGTATTGTGGCATTGCTCAAACTCCATGGTGGCACGCCTCAATAGCCTATTGTGGCATGGCTCAATAGACTAATGTGGCATGGCTCAATAGACTATTGTGGCATTGCTCAATAGTCTATTGTGGCATGGATCAATAGACTTGTGGCATGGCTCAATATACTATTGGGACATGGCTCAATAGACCATTGTGGCAAGGCTCAATAGACTTGTGGGATGGCTCAATAGACTATTGTGGCATGGCTCAATCGTCATTTGTGGGATGGATCAAAGGTCAATTGTGGCATGGCTCATTAGACGTGTGGCAGGGCTCAATAGCCTATTGTGGCACAGCTCAATAGCCTATTGTGGCATGGCTCAAAGTTCTATTGTGGCACGCCTCAATAGCCTATTGTGGCATGTCTCAATAGACTAATGTGGCATGGCTTAATAGTTTATTGTGTCATGGCTCAATAGTCAGTTGTTGCATGGCTCAAATGTCTATTGTGGCATGGCTCAATAGACTTATGGCATGGCTCAATAGACTATTGTGGCATGGCTCAATAGAATATTGTAGCACGGATCTATAGTCCATTGTAGCATGGCTCAATAGTTTATTGTGGCATGGTTCAATCGTCTATTGTGGCATGGCTCAATGGACTATTGTTGCATGGCTCAATAATTAATTTTGGCAGGGCTCAATAGTCTATTCTAGCATGGATGAATAGTCTATTGTGGCATGGCTCAATAGACTATCGGGGCAAGGCTCAATAGTCAGTTGTTGCATGGCTCAAAGGTCTATTGTGGCATGGCTTATTAGACGTGTGGCATGGCTCAATAGACTATTGTGACATGGCTCAATAGTCTATAGTGGCATGGCTCAAAGGTCTATTGTGGCACGGCTCAATGGACTATTGTTGCATGGCTCAATAATTAATTTTGGCAAAGCTCAATAGTCTATTCTAGCATGGATGAATAGTCTATTGTTTCTTGGCTCAATAGACTATCGGGGCATGGCTCAATAGTCTATTGTGGCAAGGCTCAATAGTCAGTTGTTGCATGGCTCAAATGTCTATTGTGGCATGGCTTATTAGACGTGTGGCATGGCACAATAGACTATTGTGACATGGCTCAATAGCCTATTGTGACATGGCTCAATAGACTAATGTGGCATGGCTCAATAGATTATTGTGGCATGGCTCAGACATCTATTGTGGCATGGCTCAATAGACTTGTGGCATGGCTGAATAAAGTTGTGGCATGGCTCAATAGACTATCGGGGCACGGTTCAATAGTCTATTGTGGCAAGGCTCAATAGTCAGTTGTTGCATGGCTCAAAGGTCTATTGTGGTATGGCTCAATAGATTTGTGGCATGCCTCAATAGACTATTGTGGCATGGCTCAATAGACTATTGTGGCATGGCTCAATAGTCTTTTGTGGCATGGCTTATTAGACGTGTGACATGGCTCAATAGTCTATTGTGGCATGGCTCAATCGTCATTTGTGGCATGGCTCAAATGTCTATTGTGGCATGGCTTATTCGACGTATGACATGGCTCAATAGACTATTGTAGCACGGCTCAATAGCCTATTGTGGCATGGCTCAAATGTCTATTGTGGCACGGCTCAATAGCCTATTGTTGCATGGCACAAAAGACTAATGTGGCATGGCTCAATAGACTATTGTGGCATGGCTTAGTCGTCTATTGTGGCATGGCTCAATAGACTTGTTGCATGGCTCTAATGTCTATTGTGGCATGGCTCAATAGACTTGTGGCATGGCTCAATAGTCTATTGTGGCATTGTTCAATAGTCAGTTGTTGCATGGCTCAAATGTCTATTGTGGCATGGCTCAATAGACTTGTAGCATGGCTCAATAGACTTGTGGCATGGCTCAATAGACTTGTGGCATGGCTCAATAGTCTATTGAGGCATTGTTCAATAGTCAGTTGTTACATGGCTCAAATGTCTATTGTGGTTGGCTCAATAGAATATTTTAGCATGGATCTATAGTCCATTGTAGCATGGCTCAATATTTTTTATTGTGGCATGGCTCAATCGACTATTGTAGCATGGCTCAATAGACTATTGTGGCATGGCTTATTATTTAATTTTGGCAGGGCTCAATAGTCTATTCCAGCATGGATGAATAGTCTATTGTGGCATGGCTCAATAGACTACTGTGGCATGGCTTAATATTCTATTGTGGCATGGGTCAGTGGACTATAGTGGCATGGGTCAATAGACTAATATGGAATGGCTCAATAGTCTCTTGTGGCATGGCTCAATAATCTATTGCACCATGCCTCAATAGTCTATTGTGGCATGGCTCAGTGTAATCTTGTGTCATCGCTCAATAGTCTATTGTAGCATTGATCAATAGTCTATTGTGGCATGGCTCAATAGTCTATTGTTGCAAGGCTCAATAGTCAGTCGTTGCATGGCACAAAGGTCTATGCGGTATGGCTCAATAGATTTGTGGGGTGCCTCAATAGACTATTGTGGCATGGCACAATAGACTATTGTGGCATGGCTCAATAGAATATTGTAGCACGGATCTATAGTCTATTGTAGCATGGCTCAATAGACTATTGTGGCATGGCTTAATACTCAATATAGTACTGCGGCTTGGATCAATAGTCTATTGAGGCATGGCTCAATAGACTTGTGGCATGGCTGAATAGACTATTGTGGCATGGCTCAAGCATCATTTGTGGCATGGCTCAAAGGTCTATTGTGGCATAGCTCAATAGTCTACTGTCGCATGGCTCAATCATCATGTGTGGCATGGCTCAAAGGTCTATTGTGGTATGGCTCATTAGATGTGTGGCATGGCTCAATAGACTATTGTGGCACGGCTCAATAGCCTATTATGGCATGGCTCAAATGTCTATTGTGGCATGGCTCAATAGACTTGTGGCATGGCTCAATAGACTATCGGGGCATGGCCCAATAGTCTATTGTGGCAAGGCTCAATATTCAGTTGTTGCATGGCTCGAAGGTCTATTGTGGTATGGCTCAATAGATTTCTGGCATGCCTCAATAGACTATTGTGGCATGGCTCAATAGACTATTGTGGCATGGCTCAATAGTCTATTGTGGCACGGCTTATTAGACGTGTGGCATGGCTCAATAGACTATTGTGACATGGCTCACAAGTCTACTGTGGCATGGCTCAATCGTCATTTGTGGCATGGCTCAAATGTCTATTGTGGCATGGCTTATTAGACATGTGGCATGGTTCAATAGACTGTTGTGGCACGGCTCAATAGCCTATTGTGGCATAGCACAAAGGTCTATTGTGGCATGGCTCAATAGTCTATTGTGGCATGGCTCAATAGACTAGTGGCATGGCTCAATAGATTATTGTGGCATGGCTCAGACGTCTATTGTGGCATGGCTCAATAGACTAGTGGCATGGCTCAATAGAGTTGTGGCATGGCTCAATAGACTATCGGGGCATGGCTTAATAGTCTATTGTGGCAAAGCTCAATAGTCAGTTGTTGCATGGCTCAAAGGTCTATTGTAGTATGGCTCAATAGATTTGTGGCATGCCTCAGTAGAATATTGTGGCATGGCTCAATAGACTATTGTGGCTTGGCTCAATAGTCTATTGTGGCATGGCTTATTCGACGTATGGCATGGATCAATAGACTATTGTAGCACGGCTCAATAGCCTATTGTGGCATAGCTCAAAGGTCTATTGTGGCACGGCTCGATAGCCTATTGTTGCATGGCGCAAAAGACTAATGTGGCATAACTCAATAGACTATTGTGGCATGGCTTAGACATCTACTGTGGCATGGCTCAATAGACTTGTGGCATGGCTCAACAGTCTATTGTGGCTTGGTTCAATAGTCAGTTGTTGCATGGCTCTAATGTCTATTGTGACATGGCTCAATAGACTTGTGGCATGGCTCAATAGACTTATGGCATGGCTCCATAGACTACCGTGGCATGGCTCAATAGTCTATTGTGGCAAGGCTCAATAGTCAGTTGTTGCATGGCTCAAAGGTCTATTGCGGTATGGCTCAATAGATTTGTGAAATGCCTCAATAGACTATTGTGGCATGGCTCATTCGACTATTGTGGCATGGCTCAATAGACTATTGTGGCATGGCTCAATAGTCTATTGTGGCATGGCACAATAGAATATTGTGGCATGGCTCAATAGAATATTGTAGCACGGATCTATAGTCTATTGTAGCATGGCTCAATAGACTATTGTGGCATGGCTTAATACTCAATATACTACTGCGGCTTGGATCAATGGTCTATTGAGGCATGGCTCAATAGACCTGTGGCATGGCTGAATAGACTATTGTGGCATGGCTCAATAAACAATTGTGGCATGGCTCAATAGTCTATTGTTGCATGGCTCAATAGTCTTTTGTCGCATGGCTCAATAGACTATTGTGGCATGGCTCAATAGTCTATTGTGCATTGGCTCAAAGGTCTAATGTGGCATGGCTCAATAGACTATTGTGGCATGGCTCAATCATCATTTGTGGCATGGCTCAAAGGTCCAATGTGGCATGGCTCATTAGATGTGTGGCATGGATCAATAGATTATTGTGGCACGGCTCAATAGCCTATTGTGGCATGGCTCAATATTCAATTGTGGCATGGCTCAAAGATCTATTGTGGCATGGCTTAATAGAATTGTGGCATGGCTCAATAGACTAATGTGGCATGGCTGAATAGACTTGTGACATGGCTCAATAGCCTATTGTAGCAGGGCTCAATAGTCAGTTGTTACATGGCTCAAAGGTCAATTGTGGCATGGCTCAATAAACTTCTGGCATGGCTCAAAGGTCTATTGTGGTTGAATAGACTATTGTGGCATGGCTCAATCGTCATTTGTGGCATGGCACAAAAGTCTATTGTGGCATGGCTCAGTAGTCTATTATGGCATGGGTCAATAGTCTATTGTGACATGGCTCAATAGTCTATTGGCATTGGCTCAAAGGCCTAATGTGGCATGGTTCAATAGACTTGTGGCATGGCTCCATAGACTATTGTGGCATGGCTCAATCATCATGTGTGGCATGGCTCAATAGTCTATTGTGCACAGGCTCAAAGGCCTAATGTGGCATGGCTCAATAGACTTGTGGCATGGCTCAATAGACTATTGTGGCATGGCTCAATCAGCATGTGTGGCGTGGCTCAATACACTATTGTGGCAGGGCTCAATAGTCAGTTGTTACATGTCTCAAAGGTCAATTGTGGCATGGCTCAATAGTCTATTGTGACATGGCTCAATAGTCTATTGTAGCATGGATCAATAGTCTATTGCGGCATGGCTCAATAGTCCTTTTTGGCATGGGTCAATAGACTATTGTGGCATGGCTCAATAGTCTATTGTGCATTGGCTCAAAGGTCTAATGTGGCATGGCTCAAAGGTCTATTGTGGCATGGCGCAAAGGTCTATTGTGGTATGGCTCAATAATCTACTGTTGCATGGCTCAATTGTCATGTGTGGCATGGCTCAAATGTCTATTGTGGCATGGCTCATTAGATGTGTGGCATGGCTCAATAGACTATTGTGGCATGGCTCAATAGTCTATTGTGGCATGGCTCAAAGGTCTAAGATGGCATGGCTCAATAGACTATTGTGGCATGGCTCAATCATCATTTGTGGCATGGCTCAAAGGTCCAATGTGGCATGGCTCATTAGATGTGTGGCATGGCTCAATAGACTATTGTGGCACGGCTCAATAGCCTATTGTGGCATGGCTCAATGGTCAATTGTGGCATGGTTCAAAGATCTATTGTGGCATGGCTTAATAGACTTGTGGCATGGCTCAATAGACTAATGTGGCATGGCTCAATAGACTACTGTGGCATGGCTCAATAGACTATTGTGGCATGGCTGAATAGACTTGTGACACGGCTCAATAGCCTATTGTAGCAGGGCTCAATAGTCAGTTGTTACATGGCTCAAAGGTCAATTGTGGCATGGCTCAATAAACTTCTGGCATGGCTCAAAGATCTATTGTGGCTAAATAGACAATTGTGGCATGGCTCAATCGTCATTTGTGGCATGGCACAAAGGTCTATTGTGGCATGGCTCAGTAGTCTATTGTGGCATGGCTCAATAGTCTATTGTGACATGGCTCAAAGGCCTAATGTGGCATGGTTCAATAGACTTGTGGCATGGCTCAATAGACTATTGTGGCATGGCTCAATCATCATGTGTGGCATGGCTCAATAGTCTATTGTGCATAGGCTCAAAGGCCTAATGTGGCATGGCTCAATAGACTTGTGGCATGGCTCAATAGACTATTGTGTCATGGCTCAATCAGCATGTGTGGCGTGGCTCAATAGACTATTGTGGCAGGGCTCAATAGTCAGTTGTTACATGGCTCAAAGGTCAATTGTGGCATGGTTCAATAGACTTGTGGCATGGCTCAATAGACTATTGTAGCATGGCTCAATCATCATGTGTGGCATGGCTCAATAGTCTATTGTGCATAGGCTCAAAGGCCTAATGTGGCATGGCTCAATAGACTTGTGGCATGGCTCAATAGACTATTGTGGCATGGCTCAATCAGCATGTGTGGCGTGGCTCAATAGACTATTGTGGGAGGGCTCAATAGTCAGTTGTTACATGGCTCAAAGGTCAATTGTGGCATGGCTCAATAGTCTATTGTGACATGGCTCAATAGTCTATTGTAGCATGGATCAATAGTCTATTGCGGCATGGCTCAATCGTCCTTTTTGGCATGGCTCAATAGACTATTGTGGCATGGCTCAATAGTCTATTGTGCATTGGCTCAAAGGTCTAATGTGGCATGGCTCAAAGGTCTTTTGTGGCATGGCGCAAAGGTCTATTGTGGCATGGCTCAATAGTCAACTGTCGCATGGCTCAATTGTCATGTGTCGCATGGCTCAATTTTCATGTGTGGCATGGCTCAAATGTCTATTGTGGCATGGCTCATTAGATGTGTGGCATGGTTCAATAGACTATTGTGGCATGGCTCAATAGTCTATTGTGCATTGGCTCAAAGGTCTAATGTGGCATGGCTCAATAGACTATTGTGGCATGGCTCAATCATCATTTGTGGCATGGCTCAAAGGTCCAATGTGGCATGGCTCATTAGATGTGTGGCATGGCACTATAGACTATTGTGGCACGGCTCAATAGCCTATTGTGGCATGGCTCAATAGTCAATTGTGGCATGGCTCAAAGATCTATTGTGGCATGGCTTAATAGACTTGTGGCATGACTCAAAGGACTATTGTGGCTGAATAGACGATTGTGGCAAGGCTCAATCGTCATTTGTGGAATGGCACAAAGGTCTATTGTGGCATGGCTCAGTAGTCTATTGTGACATGGCTCAATAGTCTATTGTGCATTAGCTCAAAGGCCTAATGTGGCATGGTTCAATAGACTTGTGGCATGGCTCAATAGACTATTGTGGCATGGCTCAATCATCATGTGTGGCATGGCTCAATAGTCTATTGTGCATAGGCTCAACGGCCTAATGTGGCATGGCTCAATAGACTTGTGGCATGGCTCAATAGACTATTGTGTCATGGCTCAATCAGCATGTGTGGCGTGGCTCAATCGACTATTGTGGCAGGGCTCAATAGTCAGTTGTTACATTGCTCAAAAGTCAATTGTGGCATGGCTCAATAGTCTATTGTGGCATGGCTCAATAGTCTATTGTAGCATGGATCAATAGTCTATTGCGGCATGGCTCAATAGTCCTTTTTGGCATGGCTCAATAGACTATTGTGGCATGGCTCAATAGTCTATTGTGCATTGGCTCAAAGGTCTAATGTGGCATGGCTCAAAGGTCTATTGTGGCACGGCTCAATAGCCTATTGTGCCATGGGTCAATGGTCAATTGTGGCATGGCTCAAAGATCTATTGTGGCATGGCTTAATAGACTATTGTGGCACGGCTCAATAGACTATTGTGGCGTGGCTCAATAGACTTGTGGCACGGCTCAATTGCCTATTGTGGCAGGGCTCAATAGTCAGTTGTTACATGGCTCAAAGGTCAATTGTGGCATGGCTCAATAGACTTGTGACATGGCTCAAAGGACTATTGTGGCTGAATAGACTATAGTGGCATGGCTCAATCATGATTTGCGGCATGGCACAAAGGTCTATTGTGGCATGGCTCAGTAGTCTATTGTGGCATGGCTCATTCGATGTGTGGCAAGGCTCAATAGATTATTGTGCCAGGGCTAAATAGTCAGTTGTTACATGGCTCAAAGGTCAATTGTGGCATGGCTCAATAGTCTATTGTGACATGGTCAATAGTCTATTGTAGCATGGATCAATAGTCTATTGTGGCATGGTTCAATAGTCCTTTGTGGCATGGCTCAATAGACTATTGTGGCATGGCTCAATAGTCTATTGTGCATTGGCTCAAAGGTCTAATGTGGCATGGCTCAAAGGTCTATTGTGGCATGGCTCAATAATCGACTGTCACATGGCTCAATTGTCATGTGTGGCATGGCTCAAAGGTCTATTGTGGCATGGCTCATTAGATGTGAGGCATGGCTCAATAGACTATTGTGGCACGGCTCAATAACCTATTGTGCCATGGCTCAATAGTCAATTGTGGCATGGCTCAAAGATCTATTGTGTCATGGCTTAATAGACTTGTGACATGGCTCAATAGACTATTGTGGCATGGCTCATTAGATGTGTGGCATGGCTCAATAGACTATTGTGGCACGGCTCAATAGCCTATTGTGCCATGGCTCAATAGTCAATTGTGGCATGGCTCAAAGATCTATTGTGGCATCGCTTAATAGACTTGTGGCATGGCTCAATAGACTATTGTGGCACGGCTCAATAGACTATTGTGGCATGGCTCAATAGCCTATTGTGGCATGGCTCAATAGCCTATTGTGGCAGAGCTCAATAGTCAGTTGTTACATGGCTCAAAGGTCAATTGTGGCATGGCTCAATAGACTTGTGGCATGGCTCAAAGGACTATTGTGGCTGAATAAACTATTGTGGCATGGCTCAATCGTCATTTGTGGCATGGCACAAAGGTCTATTGTGGCATGGCTCAGTAGTCACTTGTGGCATGGCTCATTAGATGTGTGGCAAGGCTCAATAGACTATTGTGGCAGGGCTAAATAGTCAGTTGTTACATGGCTCAAAGGTCAATTGTGGCATGGCTCAATAGTCTATTGTGACATGGCTCAATAGTCAATTGTGGCATGGCTCAAAGATCTATTGTGTCATGGCTTAATAGACTTGTGGCATGGCTCAATAGACTATTGTGGCACGGCTCAATAGACTATTGTGGCATGGCTCAATAGTCTATTGTGGCAGAGCTCAATAGTCAGTTGTTACATGGCTCAAAGGTCAATTGTGGCATGGCTCAATAGACTTGTGGAATGGCTCAAAGGACTATTGTGGCTGAATAGACTATTGTGGCATGACTCAATCGTCATTTGTGGCATGGTACAAAGGTCTATTGTGGAATGGCTCAGTAGTCTATTGTGGCATGGCTCATTAGATGTGTGGCAAGGCTCAATAGACTATTGTGGCAGGGCTAAATAGTCAGTTGTTACATGGCTCAAAGGTCAATTGTGGCATGGCTCAATAGTCTATTGTGACATGGCTCAATCGTCTATTGTAGCATGGATCAATAGTCTATTGTGGCATGGCTCAATAATCCTTTTTGGAATGGCTCAATAGACTATTGTGGCATGGCTTAATATTTTATTGTGGCACGGCTCAATAGCTTATTGTGGCATGGCTCAATAGTCAATTATGGCATGGCTCAAAGATCTATTGTGGCATGACTTAATAGCCTTGTGGCATGGCTCAATAGACTATTGTGGCATGGCTGAATAGACTTATGGCACGGCTCAATAGCCTATTGTAGCAGGGCTCAATAGTCAGTTGTTACATGGCTCAAAGGTCAATTGTGGCATGGCTCAATAGACTTGTGGCATGGCTGAAATGACTATTGTGGCTGAATAAACTATTGTGGCATGGCACAAAGGTCTATTGTAGCATGGCTCAGTAGTCTATTGTGGCATGGCTCATTAGATGTGTGGCATGGCTCAATAGACTATTGTGGCAGGGTTAAATAGTCAGTTGTTACATGGCTCAAAGGTCAATTGTGGCATGGCTCAATAGTCTATTGTGACATGGCTCAATAGTCTATTGTGGCATGGCTCAATTGTCATTTGTGGCATGGCTCAAAGGTCTATTGTGACATGGCTCAAAGTTCTATTGTGGCATGGCTGAATGGACTTGTGGTATGGCTCAATAGACTATTGTGGCACGGATAAATAGTCAATTGTTGCATAGTTCTATAGTCAGTTGTGGCATTGCTTAAAGGTCTATTGTGGCATTGATCAATACACTTGTGGCATGGCTGTATAGACTATTGTGGCTTGGCTCAATCGTCATTTGTGGCATGGCACAAAGGTCTATTGTGGCATGGCTCAGTAGTCTATTGTGGCATGGCTCAATAGTCTATTGTGACATGGCTCAATAGTCTATTGTGCATTGGCTCAAAGGCCTAATGTGGCATGGCTCAACAGACTTGTGGCATGGCTCAATAGACTATTGTGGCATGGCTCAATCATCATTTGTGGCATGGCTCAAAGGTCTATTGTGGCATGGCTCAATAGACTTGTGGCATGGCTCAATAGACTATTGTGGCATGGCTCAATCATCATTTGTGGCATGGCTCGAAGGTCTATTGTGGCATGGCTCAAAGGTCTATTGTGGCATGGCTTAGTAGTCTGTTGTGGCATGGCTCAATAGTCTATTGTGACATGGCTCAAAAGTCTATTGTGCATTGGCTCAAAGGCCTAATGTGGCATGGCTCAATAGACTTGTGGCGTGGCTCAATAGACTATTGTGGCATGGCTCAATCATCATTTGTGGCATGGCTCAAAGGTCTATTGTGGCATGACTCAAAGGTCTATTGTGGCATGGCTTACTAGTCTATTGTGGCATGGCTCAATAGTGTATTGTGACATGGCTCAATAGACTATTGTGGCATGGTTTAATAGACTTGTAGCATGGCTCAATAGACTATTGTGGCACGGCTCAATAGACTATTGTGCCATGGCTGAATAGACTTGTGGCACGGCTCAATAGCCTATTGTGGCAGAGCTCAATAGTCAGCTGTTACATGGCTCAAAGGTCAATTGTGGCATGGCTCAATAGACTTGTGGCATGGCTCAAAGGACTATTGTGGCTGAATAAACTATTGTGGAATGGCTCAATCGTCATTTGTGGCATGGCACAAAGGTCTATTGTGGCATGGCTCAGTAGTCACTTGTGGCATGGCTCATTAGATGTGTGGCAAGGCTCAATAGACTATTGTGCCAGGGCTAAATAGTCAGTTGTTACATGGCTCAAAGGTCAATTGTGGCATGGCTCAATAGTCTATTGTGACATGGCTCAATAGTCTATTGTAGCATGGATCAATAGTCTATTGTGGCATGGCTCAATAATCCTTTGTGGCATGGCTCAATAGACTATTGTGGCATGGTTCAATAGTCCTTTGTGGCATGGCTAAATAGACTATTGTGGCATGGCTCAATAGTCTATTGTGCATTGGCTCAAAGGTCTAATGTGGCATGGCTCAAAGGTCTATTGTGGCATGGCTCAATAATCTACTGTCGCATGGCTCAATCGTCATGTGTGGCATGGCTCAAAGATCTATTGTGTCATGGCTTAATAGACGTGTGGCATGGCTCAATAGATTATTGTGGCATGGCTCAATAGCCTATTGTGGCAGAGCTCAATGGTCAGTTGTTACATGGCTCAAAGGTCAATTGTGGCATGGCTCAATAGACTTGTGGCATGGCTCAAAGGACTATTGTGGCTGAATAGACTATTGTGGCATGGCTCAATCGTCATTTGTGGCATGGCACAAAGGTCTATTGTGGAATGGCTCAGTAGTCTATTGTGGCATGGCTCATTAGATGTGTGGCAAGGCTCAATAGACTATTGTGGCAGGGCTAAGTAGTCAGTTGTTACATGGCTCAAAGGTCAATTGTGGCATGGCTCAATAGTCTATTGTGACATGGCTCAATAGTCTATTGTAGCATGGATCAATAGTCTATTGTGGCATGGCTCAATAATCCTTTTTGGCATGGCTCAATACACTATTGTGGCATGGCTTAATATTTTATTGTGGCACGGCTCAATAGCCTATTGTGGCATGGCTCAATAGTCAATTATGGTATGGCTCAAAGATCTATTGTGGCATGACTTAATAGACTTGTGGTATGGCTCAATAGACTATTGTGGCATGGCTGAATAGACTTATGGCACGGTTCAATAGCCTATTGTAGCAGGGCTCAATAGTCAGTTGTTACATGGCTCAAAGGTCAATTGTGGCATGGCTCAATAGACTTGTGGCATGGCTCAAATGACTATTGTGGCTGAATAGACTATTGTGGCATGGCACAAAGGTCTATTGTGGCATGGCTCTGTCGTCTATTGTGGCATGGCTCATTAGATGTGTGGCATGGCTCAATAGACTATTGTGGCAGGGTTAAATAGTCAGTTGTTACATGGCTCAAAGGTCAATTGTGGCATGGCTCAATAGTCTATTGTGACATGGCTCAATAGTCTATTGTGGCATGGCTCAATTGTCATTTGTGGCATGGCTCAAAGGTCTATTGTGACATGGCTCAAAGTTCTATTGTGGCATGGCTGAATGGACTTGTGGTATGGCTCAATAGACTATTGTGGCACGGATAAATAGTCAATTGTTGCATGGTTCTATAGTCAGTTGTGGCATTGCTTAAAGGTCTATTGTGGCATTGATCAATACACTTGTGGCATGGCTGTATAGACTATTGTGGCTTGGCTCAATCGTCATTTGTGGCATGGCACAAAGGTCTATTGTGGCATGGCTCAGTAGTCTATTGTGGCATGGCTCAATAGTCTATTGTGACATGGCTCAATAGTCTATTGTGCATTGGCTCAAAGGCCTAATGTGGCATGGCTCAATAGACTTGTGGCATGGCTCAATAGACTATTGTGGCATGGCTCAATCATCATTTGTGGCATGGCTCAAAGGTCTATTGTGGCATGGCTCAATAGACTTGTGGCATGGCTCAATAGACTATTGTGGCATGGCTCAATCATCATTTGTGGCATGGCACAAAGGTCTATTGTGGAATGGCTCAGTAGTCTATTGTGGCATGGCTCATTAGATGTGTGGCAAGGCTCAATAGACTATTGTGGCAGGGCTAAATAGTCAGTTGTTACATGGCTCAAAGGTCAATTGTGGCATGGCTCAATAGTCTATTGTGACATGGCTCAATAGTCTATTGTAGCATGGATCAATAGTCTATTGTGACATGGCTCAATAATCCTTTTTGGCATGGCTCAATACACTATTGTGGCATGGCTTAATATTTTATTGTGGCACGGCTCAATAGCCTATTGTGGCATGGCTCAATAGTCAATTATGGCATGGCTCAAAGATCTATTGTGGCATGACTTAATAGACTTGTGGTATGGCTCAATAGACTATCGTGGCATGGCTGAATAGACTTATGGCACGGCTCAATAGCCCATTGTAGCAGGGCTCAATAGTCAGTTGTTACATGGCTCAAAGGTCAATTGTGGCATGGCTCAATAGACTTGTGGCATGGCTCAAATGACTATTGTGGCTGAATAGACTATTGTGGCATGGCACAAAGGTCTATTGTGGCATGGCTCAGTAGTCTATTGTGGCATGGCTCATTAGATGTGTGGCATGGCTCAATAGACTATTGTGGCAGGGTTAAATAGTCAGTTGTTACATGGCTCAAAGGTCAATTGTGGCATGGCTCAATAGTCTATTGTGACATGGCTCAATAGTCTATTGTGGCATGGCTCAATTGTCATTTGTGGCATGGCTCAAAGGTCTATTGTGACATGGCTCAAAGTTCTATTGTGGCATGGCTGAATGGACTTGTGGTATGGCTCAATAGACTATTGTGGCACGGATAAATAGTCAATTGTTGCATGGTTCTATAGTCAGTTGTGGCATTGCTTAAAGGTCTATTGTGGCATTGATCAATACACTTGTGGCATGGCTGTATAGACTATTGTGGCTTGGCTCAATCGTCATTTGTGGCATGGCACAAAGGTTTATTGTGGCATGGCTCAGTAGTCTATTGTGGCATGGCTCAATAGTCTATTGTGACATGGCTCAATAGTCTATTGTGCATTGGCTCAAAGGCCTAATGTGGCATGGCTCAATAGACTTGTGGCATGGCTGAATAGACTATTGTGGCATGGCTCAATCATCATTTGTGGCATGGCTCAAAGGTCTATTGTGGCATGGCTCAAAGGTCTATTGTGGCATGGCTTAGTAGTCTATTGTGGCATGGCTCAATAGTCTATTGTGACATGGCTCAAAAGTCTATTGTGCATTGGCTCAAAGGCCTAATGTGGCATGGCTCAATAGACTTGTGGCATGGCTCAATAGACCATTGTGGCATGGATCAATCATCATTTGTGGCATGGCTCAAAGGTCTATTGTGGCATGACTCAAAGGTCTATTGTGGCATGGCTTACTAGTCTATTGTGGCATGGCTTACTAGTCTATTGTGGCATGGCTCAATAGTGTATTGTGACATGGCTCAATAGACTATTGTGGCATGGTTTAATAGACTTGTAGCATGGCTCAATAGACTATTGTGGCACGGCTCAATAGACTATTGTGCCATGGCTGAATAGACTTGTGGCACAGCTCAATAGCCTATTGTGGCAGTACTCAATAGTCAGTTGTTACATGGCTCAAAGGTCAATTGTGGCATGGCTCAATAGACTTGTGGCATGGCTCAAAGGACTATTGTGGCTGAATAAACTATTGTGGCATGGCTCAATCGTCATTTGTGGCATGGCACAAAGGTCTATTGTGGCATGGCTCAGTAGTCACTTGTGGCATGGCTCATTAGATGTGTGGCAAGGCTCAATAGACTATTGTGCCAGGGCTAAATAGTCAGTTGTTACATGGCTCAAAGGTAAATTGTGGCATGGCTCAATAGTCTATTGTGACATGGCTCAATAGTCTATTGTAGCATGGATCAATAGTCTATTGTGGCATGGTTCAATAGTCCTTTGTGGCATGGCTCAATAGAATATTGTGGCATGGCTCAATAGTCTATTGTGCATTGGCTCAAAGGTCTAATGTGGCATGGCTCAAAGGTCTATTGTGGCATGGCTCAATAATCTACTGTCGCATGGCTCAATCATCATGTGTGGCATGGCTCAAAGGTCTATTGTGGCACGGCTCAATAACCTATTGTACCATGGCTCAATAGTCAATTGTGGCATGGCTCAAAGATCTATTGTGTCATGGCTTAATAGACTTGTGGCATGGCTCAATAGACTATTGTGGCACGGCTCAATAGATTATTGTGGCATGGCTCAATAGCCTATTGTGGCAGAGCTCAATGGTCAGTTGTTACATGTTTCAAAGGTCAATTGTGGCATGGCTCAATAGACTTGTGGCATGGCTCAAAGGACTATTGTGGCTGAATAGACTATTGTGGCATGGCCCAATCGTCATTTGTGGCATGGCACAAAGGTCTATTGTGGAATGGCTCAGTAGTCTATTGTGGCATGGCTCAATAATCCTTTTTGGCATGGCTCAATACACTATTGTGGCATGGCTTAATATTTTATTGTGGCACGGCTCAATAGCCTGTTGTGGCATGGATCAATAGTCAATTATGGCATGGCTCAAAGATCTATTGTGGCATGACTTAATAGACTTGTGGCATGGCTCAATAGACTATTGTGGCATGGCTGAATAGACTTATGGCACGGCTCAATAGCCTATTGTAGAAGGGCTCAATAGTCAGTTGTTACATGGCTCAAAGGTCAATTGTGGCATGGCTCAATAGACTTGTGGCATGGCTCAAATGACTATTGTGGCTGAATAGACTATTGTGGCATGGCACAAAGGTCTATTGTGGCATGGCTCAGTAGTCTATTGTGGCATGGCTCATTAGATGTGTGGCATGGCTCAATAGACTATTGTGGCAGGGTTAAATAGTCAGTTGTTACATGGCTCAAAGGTCAATTGTGGCATGGCTCAATAGTCTATTGTGACATGGCTCAATAGTCTATTGTGGCATGGCTCAATTGTCATTTGTGGCATGGCTCAAAGGTCTATTGTGACATGGCTCAAAGTTCTATTGTGGCATGGCTGAATGGACTTGTGGTATGGCTCAATAGACTATTGTGGCACGGATAAATAGTCAATTGTTGCATGGTTCTATAGTCAGTTGTGGCATTGCTTAAAGGTCTATTGTGGCATTGATCAATACACTTGTGGAATGGCTGTATAGACTATTGTGGCTTGGCTCAATCGTCATTTGTGGCATGGCACAAAGGTCTATTGTGGCATGGCTCAGTAGTCTATTGTGGCATGGCTCAATAGTCTATTGTGACATGGCTCAATAGTCTATTGTGCATTGGCTCAAAGGCCTAATGTGGCATGGCTCAATAGACTTGTGGCATGGCTCAATAGACTATTGTGGCATGGCTCAATCATCATTTGTGGCATGGCTCAAAGGTCTATTGTGGCATGACTCAAAGGTCTATTGTGGCATGGCTTACTAGTCTATTGTGGCATGGCTCAATAGTGTATTGTGACATGGCTCAATAGACTATTGTGGCATGGTTTAATAGACTTGTAGCATGGCTCAATAGACTATTGTGGCACGGCTCAATAGACTATTGTGCCATGGCTGAATAGACTTGTGGCACGGCTCAATAGCCTATTGTGGCAGAGCTCAATAGTCAGTTGTTACATGGCTCAAAGGTCAATTGTGGCATGGCTCAATAGACTTGTGGCATGGCTCAAAGGACTATTGTGGCTGAATAAACTATTGTGGCATGGCTCAATCGTCATTTGTGGCATGGCTCATTAGATGTGTGGCATGGCTCAATAGTCTATTGTGACATGGCTCAATAGTCAGTTGTTACATGGCTCAAAGGTCAATTGTGGCATGGCTCAATAGACTTGTGGCATGGCTCAAAGGACTATTGTGGCTGAATAAACTATTGTGGCATGGCTCAATCGTCATTTGTGGCATGGCTCATTAGATGTGTGGCATGGCTCAATAGTCTATTGTGACATGGCTCAATAGTCTATTGTAGCATGGATCAATAGTCTATTGTGGCATGGTTCAATAGTCCTTTGTGGCATGGCTCAATAGACTTGTGGCATGGCTCAATCATCATTTGTGGCATGGCTCAAAGGTCTATTGTGGCATGGCTCAAAGGTCTATTGTGGCATGGCTTAGTAGTCTATTGTGGCATGGCTCAATAATCAATTGTGACATGGCTCAAAAGTCTATTGTGCATTGGCTCAAAGGCCTAATGTGGCATGGCTCAATAGACTTGTGGCATGGCTCAATAGACTATTGTGGCATGGCTCAATCATCATTTGTGGCATGGCTCAAAGGTCTATTGTGGCATGACTCAAAGGTCTATTGTGGCATGGCTTACTAGTCTATTGTGGCATGGCTCAATAGTGTATTGTGACATGGCTCAATAGACTATTGTGGCATGGTTTAATAGACTTGTAGCATGGCTCAATAGACTATTGTGGCACGGCTCAATAGACTATTGTGCCATGGCTGAATAGACTTGTGGCACGGCTCAATAGCCTATTGTGGCAGAGCTCAATAGTCAGTTGTTACATGGCTCAAAGGTCAATTGTGGCATGGCTCAATAGACTTGTGGCATGGCTCAAAGGACTATTGTGGCTGAATAAACTATTGTGGCATGGCTCAATCGTCATTTGTGGCATGGCTCATTAGATGTGTGGCATGGCTCAATAGTCTATTGTGACATGGCTCAATAGTCTATTGTAGCATGGATCAATAGTCTATTGTGGCATGGTTCAATAGTCCTTTGTGGCATGGCTCAATAGACTATTGTGGCATGGCTCAATAGTCTATTGTGCATTGGCTCAAAGGTCTAATGTGGCATGGCTCAAAGGTCTATTGTGGCATGGCTCAATAATCTACTGTCGCATGGCTCAATCATCATGTGTGGCATGGCTCAAAGGTCTATTGTGGCATGGCTCATTAGATGTGTGGCATGGCTCAATAGACTATTGTGGCAGGGTTAAATAGTCAGTTGTTACATGGCTCAAAGGTCAATTGTGGCATGGCTCAATAGTCTATTGTGACATGGCTCAATAGTCTATTGTGGCATGGCTCAATTGTCATTTGTGGCATGGCTCAAAGGTCTATTGTGACATGGCTCAAAGTTCTATTGTGGCATGGCTGAATGGACTTGTGGTATGGCTCAATAGACTATTGTGGCACGGATAAATAGTCAATTGTTGCATGGTTCTATAGTCAGTTGTGGCATTGCTTAAAGGTCTATTGTGGCATTGATCAATACACTTGTGGAATGGCTGTATAGACTATTGTGGCTTGGCTCAATCGTCATTTGTGGCATGGCACAAAGGTCTATTGTGGCATGGCTCAGTAGTCTATTGTGGCATGGCTCAATAGTCTATTGTGACATGGCTCAATAGTGTATTGTGCATTGGCTCAAAGGCCTAATGTGGCATGGCTCAATAGACTTGTGGCATGGCTCAATAGACTATTGTGGCATGGCTCAATCATCATTTGTGGCATGGCTCAAAGGTCTATTGTGGCATGGCTCAAAGGTCTATTGTGGCATGGCTTAGTAGTCTATTGTGGCATGGCTCAATAGTGTATTGTGACATGGCTCAATAGACTATTGTGGCATGGTTTAATAGACTTGTAGCATGGCTCAATAGACTATTGTGGCACGGCTCAATAGACTATTGTGCCATGGCTGAATAGACTTGTGGCACGGCTCAATAGCCTATTGTGGCAGAGCTCAATAGTCAGTTGTTACATGGCTCAAAGGTCAATTGTGGCATGGCTCAATAGACTTGTGGCATGGCTCAAAGGACTATTGTGGCTGAATAAACTATTGTGGCATGGCTCAATCGTCATTTGTGGCATGGCTGATTAGATGTGTGGCATGGCTCAATAGTCTATTGTGACATGGCTCAATAGTCTATTGTAGCATGGATCAATAGTCTATTGTGGCATGGTTCAATAGTCCTTTGTGGCATGGCTCAATAGACTATTGTGGCATGGCTCAAAGGTCTATTGTGGCATGGCTCAATAATCTACTGTCGCATGGCTCAATCATCATGTGTGGCATGGCTCAAAGGTCTATTGTGGCATGGCTCATTAGATGTGTGGCATGGCTCAATAGACTATTGTGGCAGGGTTAAATAGTCAGTTGTTACATGGCTCAAAGGTCAATTGTGGCATGGCTCAATAGTCTATTGTGACATGGCTCAATAGTCTATTGTGGCATGGCTCAATTGTCATTTGTGGCATGGCTCAAAGGTCTATTGTGACATGGCTCAAAGTTCTATTGTGGCACGGCTGAATGGACTTGTGGTATGGCTCAATAGACTATTGTGGCACGGATAAATAGTCAATTGTTGCATGGTTCTATAGTCAGTTGTGGCATTGCTTAAAGGTCTATTGTGGCATTGATCAATACACTTGTGGAATGGCTGTATAGACTATTGTGGCTTGGCTCAATCGTCATTTGTGGCATGGCACAAAGGTCTATTGTGGCATGGCTCAGTAGTCTATTGTGGCATGGCTCAATAGTCTATTGTGACATGGCTCAATAGTCTATTGTGCATTGGCTCAAAGGCCTAATGTGGCATGGCTCAATAGACTTGTGGCATGGCTCAATAGACTATTGTGGCATGGCTCAATCATCATTTGTGGCATGGCTCAAAGGTCTATTGTGGCATGGCTCAAAGGTCTATTGTGGCATGGCTTAGTAGTCTATTGTGGCATGGCTCAATAGTCTATTGTGACATGGCTCAATAGTGTATTGTGCATTGGCTCAAAGGCCTAATGTGGCATGGCTCAATAGACTTGTGGCATGGCTCAATAGACTATTGTGGCATGGCTCAATCATCATTTGTGGCATGGCTCAAAGGTCTATTGTGGCATGACTCAAAGGTCTATTATGGCATGGCTTACTAGTCTATTGTGGCATGGCTCAATAGTGTATTGTGACATGGCTCAATAGACTATTGTGGCATGGTTTAATAGACTTGTAGCATGGCTCAATAGACCATTGTGGCACGGCTCAATAGACTATTGTGCCATGGCTGAATAGACTTGTGGCACGGCTCAATAGCCTATTGTGGCAGAGCTCAATAGTCAGTTGTTACATGGCTCAAAGGTCAATTGTGGCATGGCTCAATAGACTTGTGGCATGGCTCAAAGGACTATTGTGGCTGAATAAACTATTGTGGCATGGCTCAATCGTCATTTGTGGCATGGCTCATTAGATGTGTGGCATGGCTCAATAGTCTATTGTGACATGGCTCAATAGTCTATTGTAGCATGGATCAATAGTCTATTGTGGCATGGTTCAATAGTCCTTTGTGGCATGGCTCAATAGACTATTGTGGCATGGCTCAATAGTCTATTGTGCATTGGCTCAAAGGTCTAATGTGGCATGGCTCAAAGGTCTATTGTGGCATGGCTCAATAATCTACTGTCGCATGGCTCAATCATCATGTGTGGCATGGCTCAAAGGTCTATTGTGGCATGGCTCATTAGATGTGTGGCATGGCTCAATAGACTATTGTGGCACGGCTCAATAACCTATTGTGCCATGGCTCAATAGTCAATTGTGGCATGGCTCAAAGATCTATTGTGTCATGGCTTAATAGACTTGTGGCATGGCTCAATAGACTATTGTGGCACGGCTCAATAGATTATTGTGGCATGGCTCAATAGCCTATTGTGGCAGAGCTCAATAGTCAGTTGTTACATGGCTCAAAGGTCAATTGTGGCATGGCTCAATAGACTTGTGGCATGGCTCAAAGGACTATTGTGGCTGAATAGACTATTGTGGCATGGCTCAATCGTCATTTGTGGCATGGCACAAAGGTCTATTGTGGAATGGCTCAGACGTCTATTGTGGCATGGCTCATTAGATGTGTGGCAAGGCTCAATAGACTATTGTGGCAGGGCTAAATAGTCAGTTGTTACATGGCTCAAAGGTCAATTGTGGCATGGCTCAATAGTCTATTGTGACATGGCTCAATAGTCTATTGTAGCATGGATCAATAGTCTATTGTGGCATGGCTCAATAATCCTTTTTGGCATGGCTCAATACACTATTGTGGCATGGCTTAATATTTTATTGTGGCACGGCTCAATAGCCTATTGTGGCATGGCTCAATAGTCAATTATGGCATGGCTCAAAGATCTATTGTGGCATGACTTAATAGACTTGTGGCATGGCTCAATAGACTATTGTGGCATGGCTGAATGGACTTATGGCACGGCTCAATAGCCTATTGTAGCAGGGCTCAATAGTCAGTTGTTACATGGCTCAAAGGTCAATTGTGGCATGGCTCAATAGACTTGTGGCATGGCTCAAATGACTATTGTGGCTGAATAGACTATTGTGGCATGGCACAAAGGTCTATTGTGGCATGGCTCAGTAGTCTATTGTGGCTTGGCTCATTAGATGTGTGGCATGGCTCAATAGACTATTGTGGCAGGGTTAAATAGTCAGTTGTTACATGGCTCAAAGGTCAATTGTGGCATGGCTCAATAGTCTATTGTGACATGGCTCAATAGTCTATTGTGGCATGGCTCAATTGTCATTTGTGGCATGGCTCAAAGGTCTATTGTGACATGGCTCAAAGTTCTATTGTGGCATGGCTGAATGGACTTGTGGTATGGCTCAATAGACTATTGTGGCACGGATAAATAGTCAATTGTTGCATGGTTCTATAGTCAGTTGTGGCATTGCTTAAAGGTCTATTGTGGCATTGATCAATACACTTGTGGAATGGCTGTATAGACTATTGTGGCTTGGCTCAATCGTCATTTGTGGCATGGCACAAAGGTCTATTGTGGCATGGCTCAGTAGTCTATTGTGGCATGGCTCAATAGTCTATTGTGACATGGCTCAATAGTGTATTGTGCATTGGCTCAAAGGCCTAATGTGGCATGGCTCAATAGACTATTGTGGCATGGCTCAATCATCATTTGTGGCATGGCTCAAAGGTCTATTGTGGCATGGCTCAATAGATTTGTGGCATGGCTCAATAGACTATTGTGGCATGGCTCAATCATCATTTGTGGCATGGCTCAATAGTCTATTGTGACATGGCTCAAAAGTCTATTGTGCATTGGCTCAAAGGCCTAATGTGCCATGGCTCAATAGACTTGTGGCATGGCTCAATAGACTATTGTGGCATGGCTCAATCATCATTTGTGGCATGGCTCAAAGGTCTATTGTGGCATGACTCAAAGGTCTATTGTGGCATGGCTTCCTAGTCTATTGTGGCATGGCTCAATAGTGTATTGTGACATGGCTCAATAGACTATTGTGGCATGGTTTAATAGACTTGTAGCATGGCTCAATAGACTATTGTGGCACGGCTCAATAGACTATTGTGCCATGGCTGAATAGACTTGTGGCACGGCTCAATAGCCTATTGTGGCAGAGCTCAATAGTCAGTTGTTTCATGGCTCAAAGGTCAATTGTGGCATGGCTCAATAGACTTGTGGCATGGCTCAAAGGACTATTGTGGCTGAATAAACTATTGTGGCATGGCTCAATCGTCATTTGTGGCATGGCACAAAGGTCTATTGTGGCATGGCTCAATAGTCTATTGTGCATTGGCTCAAAGGTCTAATGTGGCATGGCTCAAAGGTCTATTGTGCCATGGCTCAATAATCTACTGTCGCATGGCTCAATCGTCATGTGTGGCATGGCTCAAAGGTCTATTGTGGCATGGCTCATTAGATGTGTGGCATGGCTCAATAGACTATTGTGGCACGGCTCAATAACCTATTGTGCCATGGCTCAATAGTCAATTGTGGCATGGCTCAAAGATCTATTGTGTCATGGCTTAATAGACTTGTGGCATGGCTCAATAGACTATTGTGGCACGGCTCAATAGATTATTGTGGCATGGCTCAATAGCCTATTGTGGCAGAGCTCAATAGTCAGTTGTTACATGGCTCAAAGGTCAATTGTGGCATGGCTCAATAGACTTGTGGCATGGCTCAAAGGACTATTGTGGCTGAATAGACTATTGTGGCATGGCTCAATCGTCATTTGTGGCATGGCACAAAGGTCTATTGTGGAATGGCTCAGAAGTCTATTGTGGCATGGCTCATTAGATGTGTGGCAAGGCTCAATAGACTATTGTGGCAGGGCTAAATAGTCAGTTGTTACATGGCTCAAAGGTCAATTGTGGCATGGCTCAATAGTCTATTGTGACATGGCTCAATAGTCTATTGTAGCATGGATCAATAGTCTATTGTGGCATGGCTCAATAATCCTTTTTTGCATGGCTCAATACACTATTGTGGCATGGCTTAATATTTTATTGTGGCACGGCTCAATAGCCTATTGTGGCATGGCTCAATAGTCAATTATGGCATGGCTCAAAGATCTATTGTGGCATGACTTAATAGACTTGTGGCATGGCTCAATAGACTATTGTGGCATGGCTCAATAGTCAATTATGGCATGGCTCAAAGATCTATTGTGGCATGACTTAATAGACTTGTGGCATGGCTCAATAGACTTGTGGCATGGCTCAAATGACTATTGTGGCTGAATAGACTATTGTGGCATGGCACAAAGGTCTATTGTGGCATGGCTCAGTAGTCTATTGTGGCATGGCTCATTAGATGTGTGGCATGGCTCAATAGACTATTGTGGCAGGGTTAAATAGTCAGTTGTTACATGGCTCAAAGGTCAATTGTGGCATGGCTCAATAGTCTATTGTGACATGGCTCAATAATCTATTGTGGCATGGCTCAATTGTCATTTGTGGCATGGCTCAAAGGTCTATTGTGACATGGCTCAAAGTTCTATTGTGGCATGGCTGAATGGACTTGTGGTATGGCTCAATAGACTATTGTGGCACGGATAAATAGTCAATTGTTGCATGGTTCTATAGTCAGTTGTGGCATTGCTTAAAGGTCTATTGTGGCATTGATCAATACACTTGTGGAATGGCTGTATAGACTATTGTGGCTTGGCTCAATCATCATTTGTGGCATGGCAAAAAGGACTATTGTGGCATGGCTCAGTAGTCTATTGTGGCATGGCTCAATAGTCTATTGTGACATGGCTCAATAGTCTATTGTGCATTGGCTCAAAGGCGTAATTTGGCATGGTTCAATAGACTTGTGGCATGGCTCAATAGACTATTGTGGCATGGCTCAATCATCATATGTGGCATGGCTCAATAGTCTATTGTGCATAGGCTCAAAGGCCTAATGTGGCATGGCTCAATAGACTTGTGGCATGGCTCAATAGACTATTGTGTCATGGCTCAATCAGCATGTGTGGCGTGGCTCAATCACCTATTGTGGCAGGGCTCAATAGTCAGTTGTTACATGGCTCAAAGGTCAATTGTGGCATGGCTCAATAGTCTATTGTGACATGGCTCAATAGTCTATTGTGGCATGGCTCAGTCATCATGTGTGGCATGGCTCAATAGTCTATTGTGCATAGGCTCAAAGGCCTAATGTGGCATGGCTCAATAGACTTGTGGCATGGCTCAATAGACTATTGTGGCATGGCTCAATCAGCATGTGTGGCGTGGTTCAATAGACTATTGTGGCAGGGCTCAATAGTCAGTTGTGGCATGGCTCAAAGGTCCAATGTGGCATGGCTCATTAGATGTGTGACATGGCTTAATAGACTATTGTGGCACGGCTCAATAGCCTATTGTGGCATGGCTCAATAGTCAATTGTGGCATGGCTCAATAGGCTATTGTGGCATGACTGAATAGACTTGTGACACGGCTCAATGGCCTATTGTAGCAGGGCTCAATAGTCAGTTGTTACATGGCTCAAAGGTCAATTGTGGCATGGCTCAATAAACTTCTGGCATGGCTCAAAGGTCTATTGTGGCTGAATAGACTATTGTGGCATGGCTCAATCGTCATTTGTGGCATGGCACAAAGGTCTATTGTGGCATGGCTCAAAGGTCAATTGTGGCATGGCTCAATAGTCTATTGTGACATGGCTCAATAGTCTATTGTAGCATGGATCAATAGTCTATTGCGGCATGGCTCAATAGTCCTTTTTGGCATGGGTCAATAGACTATTGTGGCATGGCTCAATAGTCTATTGTGAATTAACTCAAAGGTCTAATGTGGCATGGCTCAAAGGTCTTTTGTGGCATGGCGCAAAGGTCTATTGTGGCATGGCTCAATAATCTACTGTTGCATGGCTCAATCATCATTTGTGGCATGGCTCAAAGGTCCAATGTGGCATGGCTCATTAGATGTGTGGCATGGCTCAATAGACTATTGAGGCACGGCTCAATAGCCTATTGTGGCATGGCTCAATAGTCAATTCTGGCATGGCTCAAAGATCTATTGTGGCATGGCTTAATAGACTTGTGGCATGGCTCAATAGAGTATTGTGTCATGGCTCAATCAGCATGTGTGGCGTGGCTCAATAGACTATTGTGGCAGGACTCAATAGTCAGTTGTTACATGGCTCAAAGGTCAATTGTGGCATGGTTCAATAGACTTTTGGCATGGCTCAATAGTCTACTGTCGCATGGCTCAATTGTCATGTGTGGCATGGCTCAAAAGTCTATTGTGGCATGGCTCATTAGATGTGTGGCATGGCTCAATAGACTATTGTGGCATGGCTCAATAGTCTATTGTGCATTGGCTCAAAGGTCTAATGTGGCATGGCTCAATAGACTATTGTGGCATGGCTCAATCATCATTTGTGGCATGGCTCAAAGGTCCAATGTGGCATGGCTCATTAGATGTGTGACATGGCTTAATAGACTATTGTGGCACGGCTCAATAGCCTATTGTGGCATGGCTCAATAGTCAATTGTGGCATGGCTCAATAGACTATTGTGGCATGGCTGAATAGACTTGTGACACGGCTCAATGGCCTATTGTAGCAGGGCTCAATAGTCAGTTGTTACATGGCTCAAAGGTCAATTGTGGCATGGCTCAATAAACTTCTGGCATGGCTCAAAGGTCTATTGTGGCTGAATAGACTATTGTGGCATGGCTCAATCGTCATTTGTGGCATGGCACAAAGGTCTATTGTGGCATGGCTCAGTAGTCTATTGTGGCATGGCTCAATAGTCTATTGTGACATGGCTCAATAGTCTATTGTGCATTGGCTCAAAGGCCTAATGTGGCATGGTTCAATAGACTTGTGGCATGGCTCAATAGACTATTGTGGCATGGCTCAATCATCATGTGTAGCATGGCTCAATAGTCTATTGTGCATAGGCTCAAAGGCCTAATGTGGCATGGCTCAATAGACTTGTGGCTTGGCTCAATAGACTATTGTGTCATGGCTCAATCAGCATGTGTGGCGTGGCTCAATAGACTATTGTGGCAGGGCTCAATAGTCAGTTGTTACATGGCTCAAAAGTCAATTGTGGCATGGCTCAATAGTCTATTGTGACATGGCTGAATAGTCAATTGTAGCATGGATCAATAGTCTTTTGCGGCATGGCTCAATAGTCCTTTTTGGCATGGCTCAATAATCTACTGTCGCATGGCTCAATCGTCATGTGTGGCATGGCTCAAAGGTCTATTGTGGCATGGCTCATTAGATGTGTGGCATGGCTCAATAGACTATTGTGGCACGGCTCAATAACCTATTGTGCCATGGCTCAATAGTCAATTGTGGCATGGCTCAAAGATCTATTGTGGCATGGCTTAATAGACTTGTGGCATGGCTCAATAGACTATTGTGGCACGGCTCAATAGACTATTGTGGCATGGCTCAATAGCCTATTGTGGCAGAGCTCAATAGTCAGTTGTTACATGGCTCAATAGTCTATTGTGACATGGCTCAATAGTCTATTGTAGCATGGATCAATAGTCTTTTGCGGCATGGCTCAATAGTCCTTTTTGGCATGGCTCAATAGACTATTGTGGCATGGCTCAATAGTCTATTGTGACATGGCTGAATAGTCAATTGTAGCATGGATCAATAGTCTTTTGCGGCATGGCTCAATAGTCCTTTTTGGCATGGCTCAATAATCTACTGTCGCATGGCTCAATCGTCATGTGTGGCATGGCTCAAAGGTCTATTGTGGCATGGCTCATTAGATGTGTGGCATGGCTCAATAGACTATTGTGGCACGGCTCAATAACCTATTGTGCCATGGCTCAATAGTCAATTGTGGCATGGCTCAAAGATCTATTGTGTCATGGCTTAATAGACTTGTGGCATGGCTCAATAGACTATTGTGGCACGGCTCAATAGACTATTGTGGCATGGCTCAATAGCCTATTGTGGCAGAGCTCAATAGTCAGTTGTTACATGGCTCAATAGTCTATTGTGACATGGCTCAATAGTCTATTGTAGCATGGATCAATAGTCTTTTGTGGCATGGCTCAATAGTCCTTTTTGGCATGGCTCAATAGACTATTGTGGCATGGCTCAATAGTCTATTGTGCATTGGCTCAAAGGTCTAATGTGGCATGGCTCAAAGGTCTTTTGTGGCATGGCTCAATAATCTACTGTCGCATGGCTCAATCGTCATGTGTGGCATGGCTCAAAGGTCTATTGTGGCATGGCTCATTAGATGTGTGGCATGGCTCAATAGACTATTGTGGCACGGCTCAATAACCTATTGTGCCATGGCTCAATAGTCAATTGTGGCATGGCTCAAAGATCTATTGTGGCATGGCTTAATAGACTTGTGGCATGGCTCAATAGACTATTGTGGCACGGCTCAATAGACTATTGTGGCATGGCTCAATAGCCTATTGTGGCAGAGCTCAATAGTCAGTTGTTACATGGCTCAAATGTCAATTGTGGCATGGCTCAATAGACTTGTGGCATGGCTCAAAGGACTATTGTGGCTGAATAGACTATTGTGGCATGGCTCAATCGTCATTTGTGGCATGGCACAAAGGTCTATTGTGGAATGGCTCAGTAGTCTATTGTGGCATGGCTCATTAGATGTGTGGCAAGGCTCAATAGACTATTGTGGCAGGGCTAAATAGTCAGTTGTTACATGGCTCAAAGGTCAATTGTGGCATGGCTCAATAGTCTATTGTGACATGGCTCAATAGTCTATTGTAGCATGGATCAATAGTCTATTGTGGCATGGCTCAATAATCCTTTTTGGCATGGCTCAATAGACTATTGTGGCATGGCTTAATATTTTATTGTGGCACGGCTCAATAGCCTATTGTGGCATGGCTCAATAGTCAATTATGGCATGGCTCAAAGATCTATTGTGGCATGACTTAATAGACTTGTGGCATGGCTCAATAGACTATTGTGGCATGGCTGAATAGACTTATGGCACGGCTCAATAGCCTATTGTAGCAGGGCTCAATAGTCAGTTGTTACATGGCTCAAAGGTCAATTGTGGCATGGCTCAATAGACTTGTGGCATGGCTCAAATGACTATTGTCGTTGAATAGACTATTGTGGCATGGCACAAAGGTCTATTGTGGCATGGCTTAGTAGTCTATTGTGGCATGGCTCAATAGTGTATTGTGACATGGCTCAATAGACTATTGTGGCATGGCTCAATAGACTATTGTGGCATGGCTCAATAGCCTATTGTGCCATGGCTCAATAGTCAATTGTGGCATGGCTCAAAGATCTATTGTGGCATCGCTTAATAGACTTGTGGCATGGCTCAATAGACTATTGTGGCACGGCTCAATAGACTATTGTGGCATGGCTCAATAGCCTATTGTGGCATGGCTCAATAGCCTATTGTGGCAGAGCTCAATAGTCAGTTGTTACATGGCTCAAAGGTCAATTGTGGCATGGCTCAATAGACTTGTGGCATGGCTCAAAGGACTATTGTGGCTGAATAAACTATTGTGGAATGGCTCAATCGTCATTTGTGGCATGGCACAAAGGTCTATTGTGTCATGGCTCAGTAGTCACTTGTGGCATGGCTCATTAGATGTGTGGCAAGGCTCAATAGACTATTGTGGCAGGGCTAAATAGTCAGTTGTTACATGGCTCAAAGGTCAATTGTGGCATGGCTCAATAGTCTATTGTGACATGGCTCAATAGTCTATTGTAGCATGGCTCTATAGTCTATTGTAGCATGGATCAATAGTCTATTGTGGCATGGCTCAATTGTCATTTGTGGCATCGCTCAAAGGTCTATTGTGGCATGGCTCAAAGTTCTATTGTGGCATGGCTGAATCGACTTGTGGTATGGCTCAATAGACTATTGTGACACGGATAAATAGTCGATTGTTGCATGGTTCTATAGTCAGTTGTGGCATTGCTTAAAGGTCTATTGTGGCATGGCTCAACAGACTTGTGGTATGGCTCAATAAACTATTGTGACATGACTCAATAGTCTATTGTGGCAAGGCTCAATAGTCAGTTGTTGCATGGCTCAAAGATCTATTGTGGTATGGCTCCATAGACTTGTGGCATGGCTTAATATTCTATTGTGGCATGGGTCAGTAGAGTATAGTGGCATGGGTCAATAGTCTATTGCGGCATTGATCAATACACTTATGGCATGGCTGTATAAACAATTGTGGCATGGCTCAATCGTCATTTGTGGCATGGCACAAAGGTCTATTGTGGCATGGCTCAGTAGCCTAATGTGGCATGGCTCAATAGACTTGTGGCATGGCTCAATAGACTATTGTGGCATGGCTCAATCATCATTTGTGGCATGGCTCAAAGTTCTATTGTGGCATGGCTGAATCGACTTGTGGTATGGCTCAATAGACTATTGTGACACGGATAAATAGTCGATTGTTGCATGGTTCTATAGTCAGTTGTGGCATTGCTTAAAGGTCTATTGTGGCATGGCTCAACAGACTTGTGGTATGGCTCAATAAACTATTGTGACATGACTCAATAGTCTATTGTGGCAAGGCTCAATAGTCAGTTGTTGCATGGCTCAAAGATCTATTGTGGTATGGCTCCATAGACTTGTGGCATGGCTTAATATTCTATTGTGGCATGGGTCAGTAGAGTATAGTGGCATGGGTCAATAGTCTATTGCGGCATTGATCAATACATTTATGGCATGGCTGTATAAACAATTGTGGCATGGCTCAATCATCATTTGTGGCATGGCACAAAGGTCTATTGTGGCATGGCTCAGTAGCCTAATGTGGCATGGCTCAATAGACTTGTGGCATGGCTCAATAGACTATTGTGGCATGGCTCAATCATCATTTGTGGCATGGCTCAACGGTCTATTGTGGCATGGCTCAAAGGTCTATTGTGGCATGGCTTACTAGTCTATTGTGGCAGTGCTTAATAGTCTATTGTAACATGGCTCAATATTCTATTGTGCATTGGCTCATAGGCTGAATGTGGCATGGCTCAATAGACTATTGTGGCATGGCTCAATCATCATTTGTGCCATGGCTCAACGGTCTATTGTGGCATGGCTCAAAGGTCTATTGTGGCATGGCTTACTAGTCTATTGTGGCAGGGCTTAATAGTCTATTGTGACATGGCTCAATATTCTATTGTGCATTGGCTCATAGGCTGAATGTGGAATGGCTCAATAGACTATTGTGGCATGGCTCAATCATCATTTGTGGCATGGCTCAAAGGTCTATTGTGGCATGGCTCAAAGGTCTATTGTGGCATGGCTTACTAGTCTATTGGTGGCATGGCTCAATAGTCTATTGTGACATGGTTCAATAGTCTATTGTGCATTGGATCAAAGGCCTAAGTGGCATGGCTCAATAGACTTGTGGCATGGCTCAATAGACTATTGTAGCAGGGCTCAATAGTCAGTTGTTACATGGCTCAAAGGTCAATTGTGGCATGGCTCAATAGTCTATTGTAGCATGGCTCAATAGTCCTTTTTGGCACGGCTCAATAGCCTATTGTGGCATGGCTCAATAGTCAATTGTGGCATGGCTCAAAGATCTATTGTGGCATGGCTTAATAGACTTGTGGCATGGCTCAATAGACTATTGTGTCATGGCTCAATCAGCATGTGTGGCGTGGCTCAATAGACTATTGTGGCAGGACTCAATAGTCAGTTGTTACATGGCTCAAAGGTCAATTGTGGCATGGTTCAATAGACTTTTGGCATGGCTCAATAGTCTACTGTCGCATGGCTCAATTGTCATGTGTGGCATGGCTCAAAAGTCTATTGTGGCATGGCTCATTAGATGTGTGGCATGGCTCAATAGACTATTGTGGCATGGCTCAATAGTCTATTGTGCATTGGCTCAAAGGTCTAATGTGGCATGGCTCAATAGACTATTGTGGCATGGCTCAATCATCATTTGTGGCATGGCTCAAAGGTCCAATGTGGCATGGCTCATTAGATGTGTGACATGGCTTAATAGACTATTGTGGCACGGCTCAATAGCCTATTGTGGCATGGCTCAATAGTCAATTGTGGCATGGCTCAATAGACTATTGTGGCATGGCTGAATAGACTTGTGACACGGCTCAATGGCCTATTGTAGCAGGGCTCAATAGTCAGTTGTTACATGGCTCAAAGGTCAATTGTGGCATGGCTCAATAAACTTCTGGCATGGCTCAAAGGTCTATTGTGGCTGAAAAGACTATTGTGGCATGGCTCAATCGTCATTTGTGGCATGGCACAAAGGTCTATTGTGGCATGGCTCAGTAGTCTATTGTGGCATGGCTCAATAGTCTATTGTGACATGGCTCAATAGTCTATTGTGCATTGGCTCAAAGGCCTAATGTGGCATGGTTCAATAGACTTGTGGCATAGCTCAATAGACTATTGTGGCATGGCTCAATCATCATGTGTAGCATGGCTCAATAGTCTATTGTGCATAGGCTCAAAGGCCTAATGTGGCATGGCTCAATAGACTTGTGGCATGGCTCAATAGACTATTGTGGCATGGCTCAATCAGCATGTGTGGCGTAGCTCAATAGACTATTGTGGCAGGGCTCAATAGTCAGTTGTTACATGGCTCAAAAGTCAATTGTGGCATGGCTCAATAGTCTATTGTGACATGGCTGAATAGTCAATTGTAGCATGGATCAATAGTCTTTTGCGGCATGGCTCAATAGTCCTTTTTGGCATGGCTCAATAATCTACTGTCGCATGGCTCAATCGTCATGTGTGGCATGGCTCAAAGGTCTATTGTGGCATGGCTCATTAGATGTGTGGCATGGCTCAATAGACTATTGTGGCACGGCTCAATAACCTATTGTGCCATGGCTCAATAGTCAATTGTGGCATGGCTCAAAGATCTATTGTGGCATGGCTTAATAGACTTGTGGCATGGCTCAATAGACTATTGTGGCACGGCTCAATAGACTATTGTGGCATGGCTCAATAGCCTATTGTGGCAGAGCTCAATAGTCAGTTGTTACATGGCTCAATAGTCTATTGTGACATGGCTCAATAGTCTATTGTAGCATGGATCAATAGTCTTTTGCGGCATGGCTCAATAGTCCTTTTTGGCATGGCTCAATAGACTATTGTGGCATGGCTCAATAGTCTATTGTGCATTGGCTCAAAGGTCTAATGTGGCATGGCTCAAAGGTCTTTTGTGGCATGGCTCAATAATCTACTGTCGCATGGCTCAATCGTCATGTGTGGCATGGCTCAAAGGTCTATTGTGGCATGGCTCATTAGATGTGTGGCATGGCTCAATAGACTATTGTGGCACGGCTCAATAACCTATTGTGCCATGGCTCAATAGCCAATTGTGGCATGGCTCAAAGATCTATTGTGGCATGGCTTAATAGACTTGTGGCATGGCTCAATAGACTATTGTGGCACGGCTCAATAGACTATTGTGGCATGGCTCAATAGCCTATTGTGGCAGAGCTCAATAGTCAGTTGTTACATGGCTCAAATGTCAATTGTGGCATGGCTCAATAGACTTGTGGCATGGCTCAAAGGACTATTGTGGCTGAATAGACTATTGTGGCATGGCTCAATCATCATTTGTGGCATGGCACAAAGGTCTATTGTGGAATGGCTCAGTAGTCTATTGTGGCATGGCTCATTAGATGTGTGGCAAGGCTCAATAGACTATTGTGCCAGGGCTAAATAGTCAGTTGTTACATGGCTCAAAGGTCAATTGTGGCATGGCTCAATAGTCTATTGTGACATGGCTCAATAGTCTATTGTAGCATGGTTCAATAGTCTATTGTGGCATGGCTCAATAATCCTTTTTGGCATGGCTCAATAGACTATTGTGGCATGGCTTAATATTTTATTGTGGCACGGCTCAATAGCCTATTGTGGCATGGCTCAATAGTCAATTATGGCATGGCTCAAAGATCTATTGTGGCATGACTTAATAGACTTGTGGCATGGCTCAATAGACTATTGTGGCATGGCTGAATAGGCTTATGGCACGGCTCAATAGCCTATTGTAGCAGGGCTCAATAGTCAGTTGTTACATGGCTCAAAGGTCAATTGTGGCATGGCTCAATAGACTTGTGGCATGGCTCAAATGACTATTGTGGTTGAATAGACTATTGTGGCATGGCACAAAGGTCTATTGTGGCATGGCTTAGTAGTCTATTGTGGCATGGCTCAATAGTGTATTGTGACATGGCTCAATAGACTATTGTGGCATGGCTCAATAGACTATTGTGGCATGGCTCAATAGCCTATTGTGCCATGGCTCAATAGTCAATTGTGGCATGGCTCAAAGATCTATTGTGGCATCGCTTAATAGACTTGTGGCATGGCTCAATAGACTATTGTGGCACGGCTCAATAGACTATTGTGGCATGGCTCAATAGCCTATTGTGGCATGGCTCAATAGCCTATTGTGGCAGAGCTCAATAGTCAGTTGTTACATGGCTCAAAGGTCAATTGTGGCATGGCTCAATAGACTTGTGGCATGGCTCAAAGGACTATTGTGGCTGAATAAACTATTGTGGCATGGCTCAATCGTCATTTGTGGCATGGCACAAAGGTCTATTGTGTCATGGCTCAGTAGTCACTTGTGGCATGGCTCATTAGATGTGTGGCAAGGCTCAATAGACTATTGTGGCAGGGCTAAATAGTCAGTTGTTACATGGCTCAAAGGTCAATTGTGGCATGGCTCAATAGTCTATTGTGACATGGCTCAATAGTCTATTGTAGCATGGCTCTATAGTCTATTGTAGCATGGATCAATAGTCTATTGTGGCATGGCTCAATTGTCATTTGTGGCATCGCTCAAAGGTCTATTGTGGCATGGCTCAAAGTTCTATTGTGGCATGGCTGAATCGACTTGTGGTATGGCTCAATAGACTATTGTGACACGGATAAATAGTCGATTGTTGCATGGTTCTATAGTCAGTTGTGGCATTGCTTAAAGGTCTATTGTGGCATGGCTCAACAGACTTGTGGTATGGCTCAATAAACTATTGTGACATGACTCAATAGTCTATTGTGGCAAGGCTCAATAGTCAGTTGTTGCATGGCTCAAAGATCTATTGTGGTATGGCTCCATAGACTTGTGGCATGGCTTAATATTCTATTGTGGCATGGGTCAGTAGAGTATAGTGGCATGGGTCAATAGTCTATTGCGGCATTGATCAATACACTTATGGCATGGCTGTATAAACAATTGTGGCATGGCTCAATCGTCATTTGTGGCATGGCACAAAGGTCTATTGTGGCATGGCTCAGTAGCCTAATGTGGCATGGCTCAATAGACTTGTGGCATGGCTCAATAGACTATTGTGGCATGGCTCAATCATCATTTGTGGCATGGCTCAACGGTCTATTGTGGCATGGCTCAAAGGTCTATTGTGGCATGGCTTACTAGTCTATTGTGGCAGTGCTTAATAGTCTATTGTAACATGGCTCAATATTCTATTGTGCATTGGCTCATAGGCTGAATGTGGCATGGCTCAATAGACTATTGTGGCATGGCTCAATCATCATTTGTGCCATGGCTCAACGGTCTATTGTGGCATGGCTCAAAGGTCTATTGTGGCATGGCTTACTAGTCTATTGTGGCAGGGCTTAATAGTCTATTGTGACATGGCTCAATATTCTATTGTGCATTGGCTCATAGGCTGAATGTGGAATGGCTCAAAGGTCTAATGTGGCATGGCTCAAATGTCTTTTGTGGCATGGCTCAATAATCTACTGTCGCATGGCTCAATCGTCATGTGTGGCATGGCTCAAAGGTCTATTGTGGCATGGCTCATTAGATGTGTGGCATGGCTCAATAGACTATTGTGGCACGGCTCAATAACCTATTGTGCCATGGCTCAATAGTCAATTGTGGCATGGCTCAAAGATCTATTGTGGCATGGCTTAATAGACTTGTGGCATGGCTCAATAGACTATTGTGGCACGGCTCAATAGACTATTGTGGCATGGCTCAATAGCCTATTGTGGCAGAGCTCAATAGTCAGTTGTTACATGGCTCAAATGTCAATTGTGGCATGGCTCAATAGACTTGTGGCATGGCTCAAAGGACTATTGTGGCTGAATAGACTATTGTGGCATGGCTCAATCATCATTTGTGGCATGGCACAAAGGTCTATTGTGGAATGGCTCAGTAGTCTATTGTGGCATGGCTCATTAGATGTGTGGCAAGGCTCAATAGACTATTGTGGCAGGGCTAAATAGTCAGTTGTTACATGGCTCAAAGGTCAATTGTGGCATGGCTCAATAGTCTATTGTGACATGGCTCAATAGTCTATTGTAGCATGGATCAATAGTCTATTGTGGCATGGCTCAATAATCCTTTTTGGCATAGCTCAATAGACTATTGTGGCATGGCTTAATATTTTATTGTGGCACGGCTCAATAGCCTATTGTGGCATGGCTCAATAGTCAATTATGGCATGGCTCAAAGATCTATTGTGGCATGACTTAATAGACTTATGGCACGGCTCAATAGCCTATTGTAGCAGGGCTCAATAGTCAGTTGTTACATGGCTCAAAGGTCAATTGTGGCATGGCTCAATAGACTTGTGGCATGGCTCAAATGACTATTGTGGTTGAATAGACTATTGTGGCATGGCACAAAGGTCTATTTTGGCATGGCTTAGTAGTCTATTGTGGCATGGCTCAATAGTGTATTGTGACATGGCTCAATAGACTATTGTGGCATGGCTCAATAGACTATTGTGGCATGGCTCAATAGCCTATTGTGCCATGGCTCAATAGTCAATTGTGGCATGGCTCAAAGATCTATTGTGGCATCGCTTAATAGACTTGTGGCATGGCTCAATAGACTATTGTGGCACGGCTCAATAGACTATTGTGGCATGGCTCAATAGCCTATTGTGGCATGGCTCAATAGCCTATTGTGGCAGAGCTCAATAGTCAGTTGTTACATGGCTCAAAGGTCAATTGTGGCATGGCTCAATAGACTTGTGGCATGGCTCAAAGGACTATTGTGGCTGAATAAACTATTGTGGCATGGCTCAATCGTCATTTGTGGCATGGCACAAAGGTCTATTGTGTCATGGCTCAGTAGTCACTTGTGGCATGGCTCATTAGATGTGTGGCAAGGCTCAATAGACTATTGTGGCAGGGCTAAATAGTCAGTTGTTACATGGCTCAAAGGTCAATTGTGGCATGGCTCAATAGTCTATTGTGACATGGCTCAATAGTCTATTGTAGCATGGATCAATAGTCTATTGTGGCATGGCTCAATAATCCTTTTTGGCATGGCTCAATGGACTATTGTGGCATGGCTTAATATTTTATTGTGGCACGGCTCAATAGCCTATTGTGGCATGGCTCAATAGTCAATTATGGCATGGCTCAAAGATCTATTGTGGCATGACTTAATAGACTTGTGGCATGGCTCAATAGACTATTGTGGCATGGCTGAATAGACTTATGGCACGGCTCAATAGCCTATTGTAGCAGGGCTCAATAGTCAGTTGTTACATGGCTCAAAGGTCAATTGTGGCATGGCTCAATAGACTTGTGGCATGGCTCAAATGACTATTGTGGTTGAATAGACTATTGTGGCATGGCACAAAGGTCCATTGTGGCATGGCTTAGTAGTCTATTGTGGCATGGCTCAATAGTGTATTGTGACATGGCTCAATAGACTATTGTGGCATGGCTCAATAGACTATTGTGGCATGGCTCAATAGCCTATTGTGCCATGGCTCAATAGTCAATTGTGGCATGGCTCAAAGATCTATTGTGGCATCGCTTAATAGACTTGTGGCATGGCTCAATAGACTATTGTGGCACGGCTCAATAGACTATTGTGGCATGGCTCAATAGCCTATTGTGGCATGGCTCAATAGCCTATTGTGGCAGAGCTCAATAGTCAGTTGTTACATGGCTCAAAGGTCAATTGTGGCATGGCTCAATAGACTTGTGGCATGGCTCAAAGGACTATTGTGGCTGAATAAACTATTGTGGAATGGCTCAATCGTCATTTGTGGCATGGCACAAAGGTCTATTGTGTCATGGCTCAGTAGTCACTTGTGGCATGGCTCATTAGATGTGTGGCAAGGCTCAATAGACTATTGTGGCAGGGCTAAATAGTCTATTGTGACATGGCTCAATAGTCTATTGTAGCATGGCTCTATAGTCTATTGTAGCATGGATCAATAGTCTATTGTGGCATGGCTCAATTGTCATTTGTGGCATCGCTCAAAGGTCTATTGTGGCATGGCTCAAAGTTCTATTGTGGCATGGCTGAATCGACTTGTGGTATGGCTCAATAGACTATTGTGACACGGATAAATAGTCGATTGTTGCATGGTTCTATAGTCAGTTGTGGCATTGCTTAAAGGTCTATTGTGGCATGGCTCAACAGACTTGTGGTATGGCTCAATAAACTATTGTGACATGACTCAATAGTCTATTGTGGCAAGGCTCAATAGTCAGTTGTTGCATGGCTCAAAGATCTATTGTGGTATGGCTCCATAGACTTGTGGCATGGCTTAATATTCTATTGTGGCATGGGTCAGTAGAGTATAGTGGCATGGGTCAATAGTCTATTGCGGCATTGATCAATACACTTATGGCATGGCTGTATAAACAATTGTGGCATGGCTCAATCATCATTTGTGGCATGGCACAAAGGTCTATTGTGGCATGGCTCAGTAGCCTAATGTGGCATGGCTCAATAGACTTGTGGCATGGCTCAATAGACTATTGTGGCATGGCTCAATCATCATTTGTGGCATGGCTCAACGGTCTATTGTGGCATGGCTCGAAGGTCTATTGTGGCATGGCTTACTAGTCTATTGTGGCAGTGCTTAATAGTCTATTGTAACATGGCTCAATATTCTATTGTGCATTGGCTCATAGGCTGAATGTGGCATGGCTCAATAGACTATTGTGGCATGGCTCAATCATCATTTGTGCCATGGCTCAACGGTCTATTGTGGCATGGCTCAAAGGTCTATTGTGGCATGGCTTACTAGTCTATTGTGGCAGGGCTTAATAGTCTATTGTGACATGGCTCAATATTCTATTGTGCATTGGCTCATAGGCTGAATGTGGAATGGCTCAAAGGTCTAATGTGGCATGGCTCAAAGGTCTTTTGTGGCATGGCTCAATAATCTACTGTCGCATGGCTCAATCGTCATGTGTGGCATGGCTCAAAGGTCTATTGTGGCATGGCTCATTAGATGTGTGGCATGGCTCAATAGACTATTGTGGCACGGCTCAATAACCTATTGTGCCATGGCTCAATAGTCAATTGTGGCATGGCTCAAAGATCTATTGTGGCATGGCTTAATAGACTTGTGGCATGGCTCAATAGACTATTGTGGCACGGCTCAATAGACTATTGTGGCATGGCTCAATAGCCTATTGTGGCAGAGCTCAATAGTCAGTTGTTACATGGCTCAAATGTCAATTGTGGCATGGCTCAATAGACTTGTGGCATGGCTCAAAGGACTATTGTGGCTGAATAGACTATTGTGGCATGGCTCAATCATCATTTGTGGCATGGCACAAAGGTCTATTGTGGAATGGCTCAGTAGTCTATTGTGGCATGGCTCATTAGATGTGTGGCAAGGCTCAATAGACTATTGTGGCAGGGCTAAATAGTCAGTTGTTACATGGCTCAAAGGTCAATTGTGGCATGGCTCAATAGTCTATTGTGACATGGCTCAATAGTCTATTGTAGCATGGATCAATAGTCTATTGTGGCATGGCTCAATAATCCTTTTTGGCATGGCTCAATAGACTATTGTGGCATGGCTTAATATTTTATTGTGGCACGGCTCAATAGCCTATTGTGGCATGGCTCAATAGTCAATTATGGCATGGCTCAAAGATCTATTGTGGCATGGCTCATTAGATGTGTGGCATGGCTCAATAGTCAATTGTGGCATGGCTCAATAGACTATTGTGGCATGGCTGAATAGACTTGTGACACGGCTCAATGGCCTATTGTAGCAGGGCTCAATAGTCAGTTGTTACATGGCTCAAAGGTCAATTGTGGCATGGCTCAATAAACTTCTGGCATGGCTCAAAGGTCAATTGTGGCTGAATAGACTATTGTGGCATGGCTCAATCGTCATTTGTGGCATGGCACAAAGGTCTATTGTGGCATGGCTCAGTAGTCTATTGTGGCATGGCTCAATAGTCTATTGTGACATGGCTCAATAGTCTATTGTGCATTGGCTCAAAGGCCTAATGTGGCATGGTTCAATAGACTTGTGGCATGGCTCAATAGACTATTGTGGCATGGCTCAATCATCATGTGTGGCATGGCTCAATAGTCTATTGTGCATAGGCTCAAAGGCCTAATGTGGCATGGCTCAATAGACTATTGTGTCATGGCTCAATCAGCATGTGTGGCGTGGCTCAATAGACTATTGTGGCAGGGCTCAATAGCCAGTTGTTACATGGCTCAAAAGTCAATTGTGGCATGGCTCAATAGTCTATTGTGACATGGCTAAATAGTCAATTGTAGCATGGATCAATAGTCTTTTGCGGCATGGCTCAATAGTCCTTTTTGGCATTGGCTCAAAAGACTATTGTGGCATGGCTCAATCATCATTTGTGGCATGGCTCAACGGTCTATTGTGGCATGGCTCGAAGGTCTATTGTGGCATGGCTTACTAGTCTATTGTGGCAGTGCTTAATAGTCTATTGTAACATGGCTCAATATTCTATTGTGCATTGGCTCATAGGCTGAATGTGGCATGGCTCAATAGACTATTGTGGCATGGCTCAATCATCATTTGTGCCATGGCTCAACGGTCTATTGTGGCATGGCTCAAAGGTCTATTGTGGCATGGCTTACTAGTCTATTGTGGCAGGGCTTAATAGTCTATTGTGACATGGCTCAATATTCTATTGTGCATTGGCTCATAGGCTGAATGTGGAATGGCTCAAAGGTCTAATGTGGCATGGCTCAAAGGTCTTTTGTGGCATGGCTCAATAATCTACTGTCGCATGGCTCAATCGTCATGTGTGGCATGGCTCAAAGGTCTATTGTGGCATGGCTCAATAGTCCTTTTTGGCATGGCTCAATAGACTATTGTGGCATGGCTCAATAGTCTGTTGTGCATTGGCTCAAAGGTCTAATGTGGCATGGCTGAAAGGTCTATTGTGGCATGGCTCAATAGTCTACTGTCGCATGGCTCAAACGTCATGTGTGGCATTGCTCAAAGGTCTATTGTGGCATGGTTCATTAGATGTGTGGCATGGCTCTATAGACTATTGTGGCATGGCTCAATAGTCTATTGTCGCATGGCTCAGTAGTCAATTGTGGCATGGCTCAAAGATCTATTGTGGCATGGCTTAATAGACTTGTGGCATGGCTCAATAGACTAATGTGACATGGCTCAATAGACTATTGTGGCATGGCTGAATAGACTTGTGGCACGGCTCAATAGCCTATTGTGGCAGGGCTCAATCATCATTTGTGGCATGGCACAAAGGACTATTGTGGCATGGCTCAGTAGTCTATTGTGGCATGGCTCATTAGATGTGTGGCATGGCTCAATAGACTATTGTGGCAGGGCTAAATAGTCAGTTGTTACATGGCTCAAAGGTCAATTGTGGCATGGCTCAATAGTCTATTGTGACATGGCTCAATAGTCTATTGTAGCATGGATCAATAGTCTATTGTAGCATGGATCAATAGTCTATTGTGGCATGGCTCAATAGTCCTTTTTGGCATGGCTCAATAGACTATTGTGGCATGGCTTAATATTTTATTGTGGCACGGCTCAATAGCCTATTGTAGCATGGCTCAATAGTCAATTGTGGCATGGCTCAAAGATCTATTGTGGCATGGCTCAATAGACTAACGTGGCATGGCTCAATAGACTAATGTGGCATGGCTCAATAGACTATTGTGGCATGGCTGAATAAACTTGTGGCAGGGCTCAATAGCCTATTGTGGCAGGGCTCAATAGTCAGTTGTTACATGGCTGAAAGGTCAATTGTGGCATGGCTCAATAGACTTGTGGCATGGCTCAAAGGACTATTGTGGCTGGATAGACTATTGTGGCATGGCTCAATCGTCATTTGTGGCATGGCACAAAGGTCTATTGTGGCATAGCTGAAAAGACTTGTGGCATGGCTCAATAGACTATTGTGGCATGGATAAATAGTCTATTGTTGCATGGTCCAATAGTCAATTGTGGCCTGGCTTAAAGGTCTATTGTGGCATGGCTCAATAGACTTGTGGTATGGCTCAATAGAGTATGTGGCATGGCTCAATAGTCTATTGTGGCAAGGCTCAATAGTTAGTTGTTGCATGGGTCAAAGGTCTATTGTGGTATGGCTCCATAAACTTGTGGTATGGCTCAATAGATTATTGTGGCGTGGCTCAATAGACTATTGTGGCATGGCACAATAGTCTATTGTGGTATGGCTCAATACTCAATATACTACTGTGGCATGCATCAATAGTCTATTGAGGCATGGCTCAATAGTTATTTGTGGCAGGGTTCAATCGATTATTGTGGCATGGTCAATAGAGTATTGTGGCATGGCTCAATAGACTATTGTGGCATGGCTCAATACTCAATATACTACTGTGGCATGGATCAATCGTCTATTGAGGCATGGCTGAATAGACTATTGTGGCATGGGTGAATATATTATTCTGGAATGGCTCAATAGACTATTGTAGCACGGATCTATAGTCTATTGTGGCATGGCTCAATAGTCTATTGTGGCATGGCAGAATAGTCTATTGTGGCATGGCTCAATAATTTATTTTGGTATGGCCCAATAGCCTATGGTGGCATGGGGCAATATTCAATTCTGGCATGGCTCAATAGTCTATTGTGACATGGTTCAATCGATTATTGTGGCATGGGTCAATAGCTTATTGTGGCATGGCTCAGCAGTCTATTGTGGCATGGCTCAATAATCTATTGTAGCATGGCTCAATAGACTATTGTGGCATGGCTCAATAATCTATTGTAGCATGGCTCAATGGACTATTGTTGCATGGCTCAATATATGATTGTGGCATGGCTCAATATACTATTGTAGCATGGCTCAAAAGACTATTGTGGCATCGATCAATAGTCTATTGTGGCATTGATCAATAGTCTATTGTGGCATGGCTCAATAGACTTGTGGCATGGCTCAATAATCTATTGTGGCAGAGCTCAATAGACTATTGTGGCATGGCTCAATAGATTAGTGGCCTGGCTCAATAGACAATTGTGGCATGGCTGAATAGTCTATTGTGGCAGGGATCAATAGTCTATTGTAGCATGGCTCAATAAACTATTGTGGCATTGATCAATAGTCTATTGTGGCATGGCTCAATAGACCTTTATGTCATGGCTCAATACTCAATTATGGCATGGCTCAATAGTCAATTGTAGCAGGGATCTATAGTCTACTGTGGTATGGCTCAAGAGTCTATTGTGCATGGCTCAATAGACTTGTGGCATGGCTCAATAGTCTATTGTGGCATGGCTCTAGAGTCTATTGTGGCATGGCTCAATAGATTTTTTTTGGCATGACTCAATCGTCAATTGTGGCATGGCTCAATAGTCTATTGTTGCATGTCTCAGTAACTCTTATGGCATTGCTCAGTAGTCTATTGTGGCCTGGCTCAATAGACTAACGTAGCATGATTCAATAGAGTATTGTGGCATGGATCAATAGATTATTGTCGCATGGCTCAATAATATAATTTGGCATGGCCCAACAGTCTATTATGGCATGGCTCAATAGACTTGTGGCATGGCTCAATAGTCTATTGTGGCATATCTCTCGAGTCTATTGTGGCATGGCTCAATCGACTTTTTTTGGCATGACTCAATAGTCAATTGTGGCATGGCTCAATAGACTATTGTAGCATGATTCAATAGAGTATTGTGGCATGGATCAATAGATTATTGTCGCATGGTTCAATAATATACTTTGGCATGGCCCAACAGTTTATTATGGCATGGCACAATATTGTGGCATTGCTCAAATGACTATTGTAGCATGGCTCAAAATCCATTGTGGGGTGGCTCAACAGTCTATTGTGGCATGGCTTAATAGTCTATTGTGGCATGGGTTAATACACTATTCCGGCATGGCACAATAATCTATTGTGGCATAGCTCAATAATCTATTGTGGCATGGGTGAATGGATTCTTGTGGCATGGCTCAATAGTCAATTGTGGCATGGCTCAATAATTTATTGTGGCATTGCTTACTTGTCTATTGTGGCATGGCTCAATAGTCTATTGTGTTATTGCTGAATCGACTATTTTCGCATGGCTCAATAGTCTATTGTGGCATGGCTCAATAGTCTATTGTGGCATGGCTCAATAGTTTATTGTGGCATGGGTCAATATACTATTGTGGCATGGCTCTATCATCTATTGTGGCAGGCGCAATATTCAATTGTGGCATGACTCAATGGTCTATTGTGTCATGGCGTAATAGACTTGTGGAATGGCTCAATAGACTATTGTGGCATGGTGCATTAGTCTACTGTGGCATTGCTCAATTGTCTATTGTGGCATGGCTCCATAGTCTATTGTGGCATGGCTCAATAGACTATTGTAACACGGCTCAATTGACTATTGTAACATTGCTCAACAGATTATAGTGGCATGGCTCCATAGTCTATTGTGGCATGGCTCAATATTGTGGCATGGCTCAATAGCCTACTGCAGCGTGGCTCAATAATCTATTGTGGCAAGGCTCAATAGTGTATTGCAGCCTGGCTCAATAAACTCATGTGGCATGGCTCAATAGTCTGTTGTGGCATGGCTCAATAGATTATTGTGGCATGGCTCAATTCTCAATATACTACTGTGGCATGGCTCAATAGTCTGTTGCAGCATGGCTCAATAGGTTATTGTGGCATGGCTCCATAGACTATCGTAGCATGAACCAATAGTCTATTGTGGCATGGCTCGATAGCCTTTTGGGGCATGGCTCAATAGTCTATTGTGGCATGGCTTAATAGTTTAGTGTGGCATGGGTCAATAGGCTATAGTCGCATGGGTAAATAGACTACTATGGCATGGTTCAATAGTCTATTGTGGCATGGTTCAATAGTCCATTGTGGCATGGCTCAATAGACTAATGTAGCATGATTCAATAGAGTATTGTGGCATGGATCAATAGATTATTGTCGCATGGCTCAATAATATATTTTGGCATGGCCCAACAGTCTATTATGGCATGGTTCAATATTGTGGCATTGCTCAATAGACTATTGTAGCATGGCTCAAAATCCATTGTGGGATGGCTCAACAGTCTATTGTGGCATGGGTGAATGGACTCTTGTGGCATGGCGCAATAATTTATCGTGGCATTGCTTAATTGTCTATTGTGGCATGGCTCAATAGTCCATTGTGGTATTGCTGAATCGACTATTTTCGCATCGTTCTATCATCTATTGTGGCATGACTCAATAGTTTATTGTGGCATGGGTCAATGGAACATTGTGGCATGGCTTTATACAATATTGTGGCATGGCTCAATATACTATTGTGGCATGGCTCTATCATCTATTGTGGCAGGTGCAATATTCAATTGTGGCATGGCTCAATGGTCTATTGTGTCATGGCGCATTAGTCTATTGTGGCATTGCTCTATTGTCTATTGTGGCAAGGCTCAATAGACTATTGTAACACGGCTCAATTGACTATTGTAACATGGCTCAATTGACTATTGTAGCATCGCTCAACAGATTATAGTGGCATGGCTCCATAGTCTATTGTAGCATGGCTCAATAGTCTACTGTGGCATGGCTCAATATTGTGGCATGGCTCAATAGACTCACGTGGCATGGCTCAATAGTCTATTGTGGTCTGGCTCAATAGTCTATTGTTGCATAGCTCAATAGTTTATTGTGGCATGGCTCAATAGATTATTGTGACATGGCTCAATAGACAATATACTACTGTGGCATGGCTCAATAGTTTGTTGTAGCATGGCTTAATAGGCTATTGTGGCATGGCTCCATAGTCTATTGCGGCATGGCTCAATAGTCTATTGTTGCATAGCTCAATAGTTTATTGTTGCATAGCTCAATAGTTTATTGTGGCATGGCTCAATAGTTTATTGTGGCATGGCTCAATAGACTCATGTGGCATGGCTCAATACACAATATACTACTGTGGCATGGCTCAATAGTCTATTGTTGCATAGCTCAATAGTTTATTGTGGCATGGCTCAATAGACTCATGTGGCATGGCTCAATAGGCTATTGTGACATGGCTCAATAGACTATTGTGGCATGGCTCAATGGTCTATTGTGGCATGACTCAATAGACTATCATAGCATGAATCACTCGTCTATTGTGGCATGGCTCAATAGTCTATTGTGGCATGGCTGAATAGTCTATAATGGCATGGTTTGGTAGCCTTTTGTGGCATAGCTCAATAGTCTATTGTGGCATGGCTCAATAGTCTATTGTGGCATGGCTTAATAGTTTAGTGTGGCATGGGTCACTCGGCTATAGTGGCATGTGTCAATAGACTATTATGGCATGGCTCAATAGTCTATTGTGGCATGGCTCAATAGTCTTTTGTGGCATGCCCCAATGGTCTATTGTGGCATGAGTCAAAGGTCTGTTGCAGCCTGGCTCAATTGACTTGTGGCATGCCTCAGTAGACTTTGTGGCATGGCTCAAGGGTCTATAGTGGCATGGCTCAATAGTCAATTGTGGCATGGCTCAATAGACTATTGTTGCATGGCTCAATAATCTATTGTGGCATGGCTCAATAGATTCTTGTGGAATTTCTCAGTAGTCTATCGTGGCATTGATCAATAGCCTATTGTATCATGGCTCAAAATTCTATTGTGGCATGGCTCAATAGTCTATTGTGGCATGGCTCAATAGACTATTGTGGCATGGCTCAATATTGTGGCATTGCACTAAAGACTATTGTGGCATGGCTCCATATTATATTTTCGCATGGCTTAACAGTCTATTGTGGCATGGCTCAATAATCTATTGTGGCATGGGTCAATAATTTATTGTGGCATGGCTTAATTGTCTATTGTGGCATGGCTCAATAGTCTATTGTGGTATAGCTGAATTGAATATTTTCACATGGTTCAAAGACTATTGTGGCATGGGTCAATGGTCTATTGTGGCATGGCTTAATACAATATTGTGGCATGGCTCAATATACTATTGTGGCATGGCTCTATAATCTATTGTGGTAGGCGCAATATTCAATTGTGGCATGGCTCAATGGTCTATTGTGTCATGACACAACAGATTTGTGGCATGGCTTAACAGTCTATTGTGACATGTTTCAATAGACTATTGTGGCATGGCTCAATAGATTATTGTGGCATGGCTCCAAAGACTATTGTGGCATGGCTCAATAGTCTACTGTGGCATGGCTCAATAGTCTATTGTGGCATGGCTCCATAGTCTATTGTGGCATGGCTCAATAGTCTATTGTGGCATGGCTCAATAGTCTATTGTGGCATAGGTCAATAGACTCTTGTGGCATGGCTCAATAATCTATTGTGGCATGGCTCAGTATACTCTTGTGGCTTGACTCAATAGTCTATTGTGGCATTGATCAATAGTCTATTGTGGCATAGGTCAATAGACTCTTGTGGCATAGCTCAATAGTCTATTGTGGCATGGCCCAGTAGAGTATTGTGGCATGGCTCAATTGACTATTTTGGCACGGCTCAATCGTCTATTGTGGCATGGTTCAATAGACTATTGTGACATGGCTCAATAAACTATTGTGGCATGGCTCAATAGTCTATTGTGGCATGGCTCAATAGAATCTTGTGGCTTTGTTCAATAGAGTATTGTTGCATGGCTCAATAGTCCATTGTGGCATGGTTCGATAGTCTATAATGGCATGGCTCAATTGCAGCATGGATCTATAGTCTATTGTGGCATGGGTCAATAGGCTTTTGTTGCATGGGTCAATAGACTATTATGGCATGGCTCAATAGTATATTGTGGCATGGCTCAATAGACTATTGTGGCATGGTTAAATAGTCTATGGTTTGTTTGTTTCTTTGTTTTTTACTTTCTTTCTTTCTTTCTTTTTTTCCGTCTTTCTTTCGACCGAAACTTGGTGACAAAAGCGATCCTTGCCAAAATGCCACCGAGGATTGAGTCGGGCCCAAGGAGGGAGGAACAGCTCAAAATAGAAATTTACCCTCATAAAAACCCCCACCTTCAGGGGAGCCCATCCATATAAATTGCTGGGGGAAAAAAATTCACTAATCTTTTTATGCAGGTCTTCTTACTTACCTTTGGGGTTAGAGCTGCCTCCACATAGCAGTACTTCCCCCTGCTTCCACTGACTCTCGCCCGCACCAAAATGGCAGCTCTGCAGGTCGGGAAGTGACTTGTGCGCTGGCGGCTGTCAGCGGGTGGTTCCCAGCGTTCCTCCGCTCCCGCCGGCGGGAGGAGCAGTGGAAACTGCCCAGTAAACTCAGCGGCAGTGGCGGGTAAGGCCACCAAGTTTGGGCCCTATTTGTCCAATTTAATTGACTTAATTTCTGTGCTGTGCTGATCTATTCCACTTGTTCTGCCCCAAGTATAAAAGTAAGTTTTCAATGCTGGGGCATTTTTTTTAAGTTGATCTTGGGGTCGGTGCTTGCAATGTATTGTTAGAGAAAGGGAAACTTCTCTGGTGAGAAGAGGAATTCTTCGATAACCATTTTATTAATGAATTGGCCCTGTTCATTTTTATGCAATTATGGCTGGGTGGCTTTTCAATGATCAGATATGTTAGAAAATAGTCTTAGTTTAAAGAATTTAGGAGCATTTTTCCCCATAAACATCTCTGAATTAAGGTGAGCTTTAACCATGGATAAAGTAAAAGAGAGCCTTAAATCTCCCCTCAAAAACTCTCAATTCCTGTCTTACACTCCCAGGGCTATATTTTACACTTTTGTGCAGATCGCTGAAGAATGGCCGATATTTCTGGTTTGGGCGGTAAAAATGGGTTTTCAGATCGCCGGCTTCACGCCCATTCTCATTTTTGAAATTGGGCGTTACCTCGAGTGGTATGAAATGGGCAGCAGCGTTAAATCTCTCTGACCTTCTGCCATAAAGTGTCACCATCCTTAACAAAGACATGGCAATGCTCGATTCCCGCGGATCAGGAGGTGAAGCGTCATCATGACATGCGCAGAAGAGGAGACAGAGAGTGGATGCTGAGGGTGACTGAAAGTGTGTGTGGCTGTGGTGTGTGCTTGTTTGGCTGTTGTGGGAGGCACGAAGGAGATTCACCAGTAGCAACAAGCCTACTAAGCACCAAGAACATAGTTGACACCGACTTTTTGTCCATCAAATAATATATAACATGGAAGGGATGGAGGAGGCCCTGGAGCTGGTAGTCAGGAACACTGGTGGCAGAGGGTTCCCAGTGATCCCGGAGCACAGCACTGCACCCCAAGGTGCCACATCCCCATTGCCAATGACACATGAGAGCCAGGAGCAACATCTTGCTTCTGGCTCGGAACATATTCCCACCGTGGGACCATCCTCTCCCATATCTGTCCAAGCAGCGGTTCTGCCGTCATCCCCCCCCCCGCCCCCCCGCCAATGAAGCATCGCCTGAGGAGCTCCTCGGCCAGGTGGCTTGGAGTCAGGTGGGGAAGGGGAAGGGGTAGAGGTGGGGAGGAGAAGCGAGTGGCCAGGGGGGTGGGCGGGGGGGAAAGGAATGTTTTTTACAGAAATACTTAGAATTTCAGACAAATGTTCGATTTAAATGTTTTTTTATTTAAGAAGACCTTGTTGCTCATTGTCTCAGATAGCTGCACCGTTACACGTTGGTGATTTCTTAACATCAAAGGGTATAATTACACTTAACTTCAATCAACTTAAACTTTAACTGTCACCAAGGTGATGCCCACCATTGATGTATGACCTGAACACCCAGCAGTGTGTCAGCTTTGTAAATACCACCAACATTGGCAAATCGCTCATTCATGAGCTCCTGACGTAAAAGTCGTGCAGCTATCATGCCACCACGGGCCCTTTCATGTGGTCTACAGGGGGGCGGGGGCATGGCTTCAGCATTAGCCTGATTTTCTGGGCCGATGTCAGCGTCCACTTCCTCATCCTCCTCTTCCTCTCTCTGGTGAGGTGGACTGTCAGATTCTTCAGGCAATTCTTGTCCCCTCTTGATAGCCAAGTTGTGCAGCATAGAGCACACCACCACGAATTGAGTTACCTGCTCAGGATGGTATTGGAGCTCACCTCCTGAGTTGTCCAGGCATCTAAAGCGCTGTTTAAGCACTCTAATGGTTTTCTCCACGATATTGCGAGTGGCTCTGTGGCTCTCGTTGTATCGCCTCTCGGCTTCGGTGTGGGTGCCACGCAGGGGGGCAATAAGCCAGGTAGCGAGGCCATATTCTTTGTCACCATGCATCCAGCATTGACCTTGTGGCTGATTGTTAAACAAGTCAGATACAGTGCTCTCACGCAGGATGTGAGCATCATGGATACTGCCCGGAAATTTAGCATTCACTGCCATAATAATTTGCTGGTGGTGCACATTTCAGGGTGTGGAATCCCTTGCGGTTTCTGAAAACCTCTGCATCCTGAAAAGGTGCCCACATCGCAATATGCATACAGTTTATTGCTCCCTGCACCTTGGGGAAGTTAGCAATTCAGGAGAATCCTCTCAGTCTGAGCCTCCCTGGTCATAGGGAATTTGATAAAGTCCCTCCTGCCTGCGTACAGGGCTTCAGTGACCTGTCTAATGCAGCAATGTGTGGCATGCTGAGACAGACCACAAATGTCGCCAGCTGAGGACTGAAAAGAACCCGACGTGTAGAACGACAGTGCTGCGGTGACTTTGACCTCAACAGACAGTGCAGTACTGATGGTGCTGGCAGGCTTCAGATCTCCCCTTATGAGCTGGCATACCTCAGTGATAACCTCTTTGTGGAAGCGCAGTCTCCGAAGGCAGGTGGTGTTGAGCAAATTGAGGTAAGACTGTTTCTCACTGTACTTACAGGGGGTGTAACATCTGGTCCTCCTCATCAGTCTGTCACGTCTTACATTGGGCACATAATGCTGTGGAGCGTACCTTCGGCCATCTCGAGTCTGCAGCATGTAATTGGTCATCAAGAGAGGGTTGGAAAGGACAGGCCCCATTGCAATAGCTCTCTGTTTTCCACCGATTGGTCACAAAGAATGAATGTCCTTGACGAAGACACCTATTAAATTCCAATCGTTCACAGTATGATAAAGATGTTTGTACAGATGTTCACATCACCTCCAAAGACCTGCAGAGTACATCCGAACTCCCCCGAGGTTGAAGAAGAGCAGCCTTTTAAATTATGCGACATGTGATGCAGAACATGGCGTCCATAACGCGGTGATTAGTTCCGGTTAGTTCCACTTTTTCCGGGCGGTTTTATGGGCAAGCAATATTGTGGGCGATATGTGTGCGAGGTGGTGAAAGTGACGCTGGGCGATCTCCTGGCCATTAGTTTCGCAAATGTGATCTTTACGACAAAAAAAAGGGGGCGGGCGGTATTATTGAATCTCGGCGTTAATTCCGTGCGGAAACTAATGCTGGCCGATATTATGGGTGTTGATTTCGCCCATTCTGATGATTCCACCCAAAAAAAGTGGGCGGGCAGTAATATTTTTTCCTGGCATTTCGCACATGGGGAAAGTAACGCTCGGCAATATGTATCCGAAAAATACCCATCAATTTCTATTTTGTGGCTAAATGGGCGATATCTGGGCGTTATATATAATTTCAGCGGTAAAATGGAAGTTAAGTGGCCATTGAGCATGCAAAAAAAGTGGAAAATCTAGCCCCCAATCTTTCCAATGATCTCAAACCACCTATCCTCTAAATTCTCCCAAAACGTTTAACAGCCCATTGTAGCAACCAAGCATTCTTCTACTTGTTTCTTATTGCATCTTCTAAGTTATGCGCTTATTTGACATTACCTTCTTTCTCAGCACTTTCAGAGCAACTGGGGATGGACAATAAATGTCGCTGTATCCTACATCCTGTAATTAAAAAGGATTGATGCGAGGAAGCTTGGCATCACAGCTGTGCGAGGAGATGGTCCACTTCGGGACAGGACAATGATTGTTCCACCCGACTTGTCAGTACCTCCCCTTTTGTCTGGACAGATGAAGCCAAAATGGCCTGGACATCTTAATATGTATGATTTTTTTTTAATTAAAAATTTCTTGAAATAGAGAGAGATTCCTTACTGGTTTACCTGCCTTCTGATTCACCCTTTGTGGATCTTTTAGTTTGTTTGTTTTGTGGAAGTTTTATTATTTGCAGTCACCTAAGGCAGCATCAAAACTAAACTAGAAGCAAATAATGGTCCAGTGTGGTATATTTTCAATTTGTTTTATTTTAAAAGTCTGGCAGGTGCCAAAGTGAAATGAAAATTAGCAAAGCGAAAAGTGACAGCGAAAACTGTGGGACAGCCGTATTTGTTTCCTAGGTTGATGATATGAATTAACTGATTATATATTTAATCTGCTTGGGGAGACAGGGATGGGACTGTGGGGAAACACCTTCCACTTTGACCTAACACACTAATGATTCTTGAATGTAGACTGTACATGAAAGGCTGAGGCTCACAGAATTCAACTTATTTTCACTGCAGTAAAGAATGAGAGTGGGCTGAATCCAGGTTTTGAAAATGTGGTAGGGTGATGATGATGTAAGCAAGCTTATTTGACTAGTATGGGGGCACACGACCCAAGAACACAAATTGAACATTATCAAAATCTTGAATCAGTCTAAAGATTAGAAAATAAATCGGGCACAGAGCAGTGGATGTGGAACAGAATCCCAGTAAAAGCAGTTGATACAATGTTGACTAACTCTGTCAAAAAGAACTGGAGAAATATTTAGTTGGGAGCGTGATTGGAGGTCGTATGTGCAAGAGACGAAAACAGGGGCAAGAGGTAATGGCAATCACATTCAAAATAATTCAACTTGTGACGTGCAACAGAAGTGCTGGCAGGACGGCTGGCCATTTAAAGGTGACTTTCAAATGAGCGGAATGTATTTCTGTACCACTGCAATGGAGTGGTGTTTGAACTGGACAACATCACGCAGGCAAATAGAGGTGCAGCAGTTCTTCCTGCCCATCCGGTACATTCTTCCCAAGAAACCTACAGTCCCTTCCATCACAGCAACCAATTGTCTGTAGAATTATTCCAGAGGTTTTGTCTCCCTACCTGAAAGAAGATTCCAAGTATTAATCACTATTTGCATAAAGGAGCCTGGCATCAGTCCTGAACTTGTCTTTTACAAGTTTGTCCTTTGTCCTACAGTTGTAATTTAAATCACAACAGTGCACAGAATGAACCTTTTCAACTCCACAAAGTATTTTATATATCTCTATAATGTAGCCTTTCATTTATCTTCTTTCATGAAGAAATGTTCTAACTTTTCCTCTGACACTCTGGATCAATCTTGCGTCCTTTCTCTGAACCATTTCCGAGGTTTGGATATTTCCCTTGTTCCTGTTGTCCAAAAGATAAGTTACAAAGTGAGAGAGAACAAACACAATATAAAAAAAAAATTAATAATAGCTTATCACCAATTTCTACCTTCATGAAGAACTATTGGGAAAAACCATTTTTGTTTGAGGGAGAGGAATTGGCATTGCCTCATTTTCAGAATGACATTGTATGTGAGTGAATTGATGATGCATCGACTGTGACTAGGCAGATATGATTAGGCAAAGTCAATGTGGTTTTATGAAAGGGAAAACGTGTTTGACAAATCTATTAGAGTTATTGGAAGGTGTAACTAGCAGGTTAGATAAGGAGGAACCAATGGATGCAGTATATTTGGATTTTCAGACAGCATTCGATAAGGTGCCACACAAGAGGTTGTTACACAAGATTAGGACTTATGGGATTGGGGGTAATATATTAGCATTGATAGAGGATTGGTTAACAGAAAACTGAGAGTAGGAATAAACAATCATTTTCGGGATGGAAGTGTGTAAACTAGTGGAGTGCCGCAAGAATCAGTTTTGGGGCCTCAGCTATTTACAATTTATATCAATGACTTCGAAACATAGAAACATAGAAAATAGGTGCAGGAGTAGGCCATTCGGCCCTTCGAGGCTGCACCACCATTCAATAAGATCATGGCTGATCATTCACCTCAGTACCCCTTTCCTATAGAAACATAGAAAATAGAGACTTAGATGAGGGGCCTGAGTTTAATATATCCAAGTTTGCTGATGATACAAAGCCAGGTGGGAAAGTAAGCTGTGAGGTGAATGTAAAGAGGCTGCAAAGGGATATAAACCAGTTAAGTAATTGGCCCAGAAGGTGGCAGATGGTTTATAATGTGGGGAAGTGTGAAGTAGGAAGAAAGGAAAAACAAAATATTTTTTAAAAGGTAAGAGACTAGTAAATGCTGATATTCAGAGGGATTTGGGGATCTTTGTACACAAATCACAGAAAGCTAACAGGCAGGTACAGCAAGCAATTAGGAAGGCAAATGGTATGCCAGCCTTTATTGCAAGGGGTTTGGCATATAAAAGTAAGGAATCTTGCTGCAATTAGATAGGGTATTGGTGAGATCACGCCTGGAGTAATGTGTACAGTTTTGGTCTCCTTACCCAAGGATGGATATACTTGCCTCTGAGGGGGTGCAACCAAGGTTCACTAGATTGTTTTCTAGGATGAGAGAGCTGCCATATGAGGAGAGATTGAGTAGAATTCTCTGGAGTTTAGAAGAATGAAAGGCGATCTCATTGAAACTTATAAAACTCTTAGAGGGCTTGGCAGGGTAGATGGTGAAAGGTTGTTTCCCTTGGCCAGAGAGTCTAGAACAAGGGGTCGGCCATTTAGGACTGAGATGAGGAGAAATTTCTTCACTCAGAGGGTTGTTAATTTTTGTAATTCTCTACCCCACAGGGCTATGGATGATCAGTTGATGAATATATTCAAGACTGAGATTATTGAATTTTTGGACACTAAGGAAATTGACGGATATGGAGATCAGGCAGGAAAGTGTAGTTGAGGTCGATGATCAGCCATGATCTTCTTAAATGGTGAAGCAGGCTCGAGGGGCCGAATGGCCTACTCATGCTCCTAATTCTTATGTTCTTATGATTTATGTGTTCAGAAATAAGTAAGATTTGTCACAGTCACACACAACCTTTCAGTGTTTGTACTGTTAAAAAATTTGAAAGATTTTTAAAAAATGTTTCTGTTACATGTCATTTCAGCTTTGGGAGAAAGAAGTTCCTATTTCCAAGTCTCTTTTTTTAAAAAAAGCTTGCATTTAAATAGCGTTTTATCCCATCTTTCAATGTGCTTCACAAACAGTCATTTACTTTAAAATAGCCGTGACTCTTATGTCGGCAAACGTAGCCGCCGTTTTGTGCACAGCATAATTGCACAAATAGCAATCTGATGACTGGCCAGTTAGAATCTTAGAAATTTACAGCACGGAAGGAGGCCATCTTGGCCCATCGTGTCCGCGCCGGCCGACAAAGAGTTATCCAGCCTAATCCCACTTTCCAGCTCTTGCTCCGTAGCCTTGTAGATTACGGCACTTCAAGTGCGGATCCAAGTCCTTTTTAAATGTGGTGAGGGTTTCTGCCTCTACCACCCGTTCAGGCAGTGAGTTCCAGACCCCCCCCCCACCCTCTGGGTGAAGAAATTTCCCCCCAAATCTCCTCTAAATCTCCCCCCAATGACTTTAAATATATGCCCCCTGGTTGGTGACCCCTCTGCTGAGGGAAATCCAATTCTTTTATTGGTGGTGTTGGATAAGGGAGGAATATAAGCCAGGATGTTAAAAAACTCCCTACTCTCTTTCAAATAGTACCCTGCGTTCTTTCATGTCCACCAGAACAGGCAGATGGAGCCTACGGTTAATGAATCATCCAAAGGCTGGGAGAACGGTAATAGCTGTAATTTGAGGGGGGGTGCCTAAAATTTCCATATACATTAATCTAATATTTTAATATTTCAAATATTTTCAACTTATTGTGGAGTATCTGGAACTCATGTAGCTTTATTTTGACTCTGCAATACACTGAGTGAAAAATGATGTACAGTGGGGTGATCAAGGCAGATAACTAGATTGACAGCATTGCCTTGTTTCCACATTCCTATATTCTTAAGAAGCTTTTGAATTTTGACAACTGAGGACAATAGGAAGATACAAAATGGAGTCAACGGTTTTTATAAATGATATTTGTTGGAGCTGCGATAAGTCTATGACACAGAGGGTTAAACTGACTCTCCTGGGCAGCATGTGGCTTGATTACTGTCTCATCAATAACTGCGGGCTGCCGTCTATGATCTTGCCGCTAACGGCAGGGTCTGGTATACAGTACCATGGAAGGTTTTCTCTCAAAGACAGAGTTATGACAGCTCTCACTGCCTTGACAGTGGCTTTCACCAGGGGTTACCATGAGAGAGCCGTGCCGAGTTGAAGGGTGTCCCATGGAGTCGCGAGGAAACAATTTCAGGGATGCTCCTCTCTGCTGTCTCTGGGTCAGCCATCCTTCAAGGTGACAGTTCTCACTGCCTTTGTCTCCAGCAATGGGGGCTGCCAAGCCTCACAGCCTAACTGTACTATTTGTTTATATAATGAACAGATGCAGCCTTTAATTTACTCACTGAGTTCTGAGCGGCCAAGCCCCCCCTGGGCTCAGCTGCTGGGCCTAAGAAAGGGGTCATTGTTCCAGTGTGTATTCTCCCACAGGCTGAGAGACCGTGCAGACAAATACCTCCACAGACTCTTTTCATTGCCTTGTACTGAGTCTCACACAAGCAACTTGCTCTGCACAGCTGATGAGGTTAGCTGATGAGCAACCTCATCCCCTCCCACCACACCGTGCCCCCCCCACCCCCCGCACATTCTACTTTAGGGATGTTTTCAATTAAAAATGTTTAGAAATTTTTTTTTAAATTAAATGAACGTCCACTATTGAGTGGTTTCCTTCTTCGTCATGGACACAATCCCCACAACTGACACATGGATAAAATGTCTGAGGAGAAAAAGGTCGATTGGAACGAATAGTGTCTGGCCTCTGGCTGGAATGGTTAGAGAACCAGATAGTTCAGGGTGTCTTCCTGAAGGCTCATGGCCATGCCAAAGCCTCCAAACACCTCTCCCGGGGGGTGGGGTAACGCAGGATTGGAGCAATGAGCCACTATCCGCTGCCTAAGCAAAGCCAGATAGAGGCAGTGCTCTCCAACCTTGACCACTGGTCAAACCATCATCATCATAGGCAGTCCATCAGAAGACTTGCTTCCAAGGGACTCAGGTGGTCTTAGGTGGCTGAACAGTCCAATATGAGAACCACAGTCCCTGTCACAGGTGGGACCGATAGTCGTTGAGGGAAAGGGTGGGTGGGACAGATTTGCTGCACGCTCTTTCCGCTACCTGCGCTTGATTTCTGCATGCTGTCGACAATGAGACTCGAGGTGCTGAGCGCCCTCCCAGATGCACTTTCTCCTCCAGGAAATGGTGGAATTACACAACATCCTCCCAGCAATAGCAGCATCAGTGAAAGGTCTGTGCGCTGCTGGCTAGGTGAGAATGACAGAAAATAAAGAGAACGCAAATTGACATCTACATGTTTGTGTGACTTTTTCTTTCCTTGAGTCTCCCAGACCCAGAACGTTGTGGAAAATCTCAGAATTTTCTCTTAACATGTTCCCTGCCATGAGCCCTCTGTACAGATATTCATTTTGCAGTTTAAAACCAAAGTCTACAATTTGAAGCTTCTTTAGCCATTTGGATGAGGGGTTTTTTTTGCCTACAATGAACCCAAATTACATTTCGCCTACGAGTGAATCTGGAAGGATTATGCTCTAAAGACACTTGAGCAACTTTCAAAGTTCTTCCACAGCCTATCTCTGCAATCCCCTTCAGCCCCACAACCCCCCGAGATGTCTGCACTCCTCTAATTCTATTCTCTTGAGCAACGCTGATTATAATCGCTCAACCATTGGCGGCTGTGCCTTCTGTTGCCTAGGCCCTAAGCTCTGGAATTCCCTCCCTAAATCTCTCCCTCTCTCTGCCTCTCGTTCCTCCTTTAAGACGCTCCTTAAAACCTACCTCTTTGACCAAGTTTTTGGTAACCTGCCCTAATTTCTCCTTATGTGGCTCGTTGTCAATTTTTTTATCTCATAATACTGCTGTGAAGCACCTTGGGATGTTTTACTACATTAAAGGCACTATATAAATATAAGTTGTTGTTGTTAAAACATACCAGGCCGATACTCCTGGCATCACCTCATAACCCACAAATATCTATAGCTGTTGTCTTTCAATTAAGGAAAATTGTGAGGTCAATCTCTAACCATTTGCCAGTCAGTTCTTGCCATCATGTGACCAGCGTGCGGTGGCCCGGCCCGGAAATCAGCACGGTCCCGGCCTGCAAGACCATCAGCAGGCCGGGACCATTGCGGCGCGGCAACATACCACTGCAGGGAGCAGCCCGTGCTGCTGCAGGAGGGCAATGGCCATGAAGCCAGGTCGCTGATTGCAGTGCGGGCAGGCACAGCAGGAGGGGTGAAGGAGCGGCAAGAGTCCATCGAGGGAAGTGCCCAGGAGAGGCGTGAATCTAGAGCCCAGAAGAGGCGAGGGCCCAGGGGCAGCACGGGTCAGCCCACACTGTGATATGTGCATGGGCTCGGTCTGTGCAGCAGAGCTGGTCCCCAGTTAGTCTTGAGTAATCCTTGCCACTGGACCAAGACCTAGCTCTGTCAAGCCCGTGTGGTGGCTGGAGTGCAACGGCCACCACACGCTAAAAAATCCAAGCACAGGCATCTTCCACCCTTCACGATGTAGTGCGGGATCTGGAATATTAAGTCCTTCATTGAAACACCTGTGAACTCATCCCTTTTTGGCGTGGAAGCAAGTCATCCTCGCTTCGAGGGACTGCCCATAATGAGAATGATGTAGCTACCCCTGTCCTGTCCTGTCCAATCATATCTCTGGTTCACAGCTCCCTCAGTCGGTTCTTTGTAACTTGACGTCTGGTTCTACAAATCCAAACAAACTCAAAATTGTAGTGCTGAAATTACATTGTCGGCTGCTAGCCGACAGCATATTCATCTATTTAGCAGCAATGTTAATCCATTTACAGGCTAAGCCTTTCTTATGTTGGTAGAAGTTCAGGGCCCATGTCTCACTGAACAGGTCCTAATCATCAGTGCTTAAAGCATGTTGCTGACCGATTCAGCAGTGAGACAGAATATAACATTCTCAGAATGCCACAGTCTTTGTTCTATGGAATTGTATAATTGTGCTAACATCGTTACATGTGCCAATTCCAATATAGCATCCTTGATTCTTGCGGTGACCTTTTTGCAGCAGCATAATTATGGAAACCGTGAAATTTGATAATTATTTTAGTAACTTCCAGAGACTTGAAGCTTAAAGGAGAAGCAGTATGGGGTATGGATGTTGCTGCTAGCTGTATGCAGTGGCTTTAGAGGATAATCAGGTATGAGTATGTGATCTTTGAGATTGGCCGATTGAATCAAAATGTACCAATCCTGTACAATCCTATGTTCCGAAGAGGATTGGGACATTCTGGGCGAAGGAGCAGCAGTAGTTAAGTACATCTAATGATGCTTGTTTGATTACTTAGGGAGGAATTTCACAGCGTTTTTGCTGAAATTACCTCAGATTTCTGTTTCTTGCAGGAGTTACCATGATTAGTGACTAGGTGGGGTGGTGCACAAAACTGCACTTCCGGATGAGGTGAGCACGGTTAGAGAAGATGGCCTTGTCCTTTTTTGTATGTTTGCGCGCAATGGTCAATTTGAGATATTTTGAATAGAAAAGCATGACAATAGCGAAGTGCTATTCTCGACTGAGACTGGGCAGGACACAAGGCAGCTGATGTAAGTAGGTGGGGTGGGCAACCCATTTCAGGTGAGGAGGGAGCGGACGTGGGGCAGCTCAGCGCACTCAAGCGTGTGGGGTATAGACCATTTTGTCCCATGTGCTATTGTGCCTCATTGGCTAAGGTATGAGTGTGTCATTGGTGTCTCAGTATTGATCTAGCGTCAGCCGTGACTCAGTGGGTAGCACCCTCACCTGAGTCAGAAGGCTGTGGGTTCAAGTCTCGCTCCAGGAACTTGAGCACATAAATCTAGGCTGACACTCCAGTGCAGTGCTGAGAGAGTGCTGCACTGTCGGAGGTGCCATCTTTCAGATGAGATGTTAAACCGAGGCCCCATCTGCCCTCTCAAGTGGATGTAAAAGATTCCAAGGCACTATTTTGAAAACGAGCAGGGGAGTTATCCCCGGTGTCCTGGCCAATATTTATTCCTCAATCAACATAGCAAAAAACAGATTATCTGGTGATTATCACATTGCTGTCTGTGGGAATTTGCTGTGTGCAAGTTGGCTGCCGCGTTTCTCACATTACAACAGTGACTACACTCCAAAAGTACTTCATTGCCTGTAAAGCACTTTGTGTGGTCCGGTGGTCGTGAAAGGCGCTTTATAAATGCAAGTCTTTCTTTCATTCTTAGCCTACAAGCCGAAAACGTTCAGCTTGACCATCAGAATTAGCTGCAGAAAGTATCTGCACATGTTAACAATAGCCTGCAATTTCTCTGCAAACAATGAAAGTAAATCTCCTCAATTCCTGCCTCAACTTCCAATATTTTCAGTGGATCTGGTTATGTCTAATGGAAAAGCCATGTTGTTAATTAATGGAATCTTTAGTAGGGAGTTAAACAAACAATTTGTTAAAAACAGAAAATATTGGAAATGCACAGCAGATCATTCAATATCTAAAAGAGAAAAAAGAAAGTTAATGTTTCCAGTGCGACCTTTCATCAAAACATCGGAAAGTTAACCTAACTTTCCCTTTCAGTTGCTAACTGACTTGCTGTGCATCTCCAACATCTTCTGGTTTTAATTCACACTTCCTGTGTTTGGGGCTTTCTTGATTGCTAGCTGAGCCTTTGATCCCTCATCCTGAATCGTGGACATTTGAAATCTCAGGTAAGGTGTAATTCCATGATCCTGTGCTCCCAGTGGGATCCTTGTACCTGCAGTGAGCATGGGATATCTGATTCGGGCTACAATATGGGATTATCTCAAACCCCAGCCTCAAAATGTATGGGGGATGTGGGGGGAACTCCCCCCGCCCCCCCCCCCAGAATTTAAATCCTCAGTTTGCTACTATTCATTCAACTTTACAAATCTATTCTGTTTTAGAACTGCTTTTTTAAAATGATAGATTAGTGTCCCAACCATCATCAACTGGTCCAAAAAGAAATGGCAATAATTAGTGACAAATTAAGGTTATTTATTTTCGGTTTTTAACTAAGCTCCAAATCTTCCATTCTATGTATTCTTTCTCCCTAAATCATCACTATGTTGGAAACAAGGCACATCGCACCATCTCTCAATGGCATCACCATTATCGAAACCCCCACGATCAACACCCTTGACCAGAAACTTAACTGGACCAGCCACATAAATACTGTGGCTACAAGAGTAGGTCAGAGGCTGGGTATTCTGCAGCGAGTGTCTCACTTCCTGACTCCCCAAAGCCTTTCCACCATCTACAAGGCATGAGTCAGGAGTGTGATGTAATACTTTCCACTTGCCTGGATGTGTACAGGGCCAACAATACTCAGGAAGCTCAACGACATTCGGGACAAAGCAGCCGATTGACTGGCACCCCATCCTCCACCACCTTAAACATTCATTCCCTCCATCACCAGCGCACCTTGGCTGCAGTGTGTACCATCTACAAGATGCACTGCAGTAACTCGCCAAGAGTTCTTCGACAGCACCTCACAAACCCGCGACCTCTACAACTTTAAAACCTGCCTCTTTAACCAAACTTTTAGTCCTCTGTCCTAATATCTCCTTATGTGGTTCAGTATCCAATTTTATTTGACAATCGCTCCTGTGAAGCACCTTGGGATGTTTCTCTCTGTTAAAAGCACTATATCAATGCAAGTTGTTGAGGGGAAATAGTTGAGTGCTTTAGCCTACAGCTAATGAGTGGAAAAATCAGCTCACGTTCCCAATCCTGATTGCTAACCAATGACCCCTGTTGAAAGTGTGCATGCATGGATAGGTTTGGGATCATCCTTGATGCCCCTCATGGTCAAATAGTATGTCAACAAACACACGTGACGATTGGCCATCTGGACTGCTGGAGTCCGTGGAACAGTTCCTCAGCAAGGAATCAGCACCTTCAAGAGAGAGGGGGCGAGGGGGAGGGGTGGGGAGGGCGGGCTAGAACACACCAAAAAAAGATATATATATTAAAAACTCGCTCCTGAAAATATATCCCAAGCAGTTGGACGTGGCGTTCTGGGGATGAGAGAGGAGGAGATCCAAAAGGATGTATATGAAGGAGTTATTTAAATGTAGGCTCTCGCTATGATGGTCTCTGGTCCCAACCCCCTTATTGCAAGTGTTTGACACAGCCCCATCAATAAATAAACCAGATAAAAGCCCCACCCCCCCGCCACCCCTTGACACGCCCCTCATTTTAATGTATGTTTCTCCAGGTCAATTAGGGTGCCCATCGCATTCTAAAATACACCCATTGTGTTCTGAATATTAAAATACTGTAAAATCTGGACCATATCTATATTTAGAAAGAATATTTAAATGTAACAAGGGAAACACCTTCTAAATATCAGCAGAATTGATCAGCACTGTGTTTTCAGTTTATGTGCATAGATTGATAATAAGGGGCAATGCCTTTAAATAATCTTTATGCATGAAACTCTAATCTTTCACTTCACTGAACTCCATCTTATTTTTTTTTATCCCTTGCCAACCAGAGGCCCTGAGATTGGCATCGTGGGTACCAGAGGGAGGCAGGCCGAGGCAGCAGCCCAGAATTAAAATGTGAGTCCTGCATGCATCGAGTAATTTATGCATCAAAGTCTAACAAATAAAGGCTAACCACCCGCCTCCCCCCCCCCCCCCCACCCCCCGCCAGCCCCGGGGGATTGAAGCCACTACCCCTGCAGCACAGAATTTCCGCTTGTTCACTCATTAGCAATGGCAAAGCAGATGCGAGGAAATCTCCCATTGGCTGTGCCAGGGCTGTCATATTGCAGAAGGACCCTTGATTGCTGCCCCTTCTACTCGGCAGCAACCTCTTTATGTGTGGGGGGTGGAGGGGGGAAGGGTTTGAAGGTAAGTCAGCAAGGAGAGGAGCTGAATGACACGCAGATGTTAATAGACGATCGGTTTTGGGGGGGTGGGGTGGGGGGGGGGGCGCGATCCAGCTTCATACAGGAGAGGAGTGCGGGCGCTGGTGGCTTTTAATGAGACTGTGTTAATTAGCTGCAATCATTAGTTCCACCTTCTGTCTTAACTCTTTCATCAGCCACTCAGATTTAAAGCAAAAATGTTTCCTGGGTGGTTTTGGGCAGGATGGGGGGAGTCGATGGAGGGAAAGACAGAGAGAGATATCCAACTCTTAGAAATGGAGCCTAATATTTTTTGTTTCGGTAACTTTGTCCAATTGCTGTCCATTTAGGCGATGTTTTCCCTGCTCAATGTATTTTCAGTTACCTCATTATTCATTATCCAGTCCGCAAGCGTGTGTAAAGATTATTTTTTAATGAAATATATTTTTGATATAACAGAATGTGGAAGGCTGTACCCTGGAATCAGTCTGATCTTTCTTTACCTCTTTCTCTCCCATCGCTCCCCGCCTCCAAAGGTACGAGCTGTTGCTGGGATACCATTCGACAGGCGTCAGCAGCCTTCTGTCACCTCACTCACCTGGCTGTTCTTTGAGCCTCGGCCTATGGGGTCGATTTTAACTCCCGCAGGAGTTTATTAGTTTCCCGTCTGCCCACTACAGCACGAGGCCACGGCATTTTTAACCACAGGGGAGGGGTAAACGTTCCTTGTCGGACCACAGAGGAACACTCCTGTTCCTCCTGCCTCCACAAAATAAAGTAACAAAAAACTTACCTTTTGGGTCCACTGTGATATATGCTTTATGACATCAGAAACACATGTCATCATCATAGGCAATCCTTCGAACGAGGATGACTTGCTTCCACAAGAATTCACAGATGTTTCAATGAAGGACCCGATGTTCCAGTCCTGAACTCCAATTGAGGGGGTGGAAGATGCCTGTGCGTGGATTTTTTTAATATGTGGTGACCATTGCACCCCAGCCACCACACGGGCTTGACAGAGCTAGGCCTTTATCCAGTGGCAAGGGTTAAACAGGACGACTGGAGACCTGCTTGCTGCACGGACCCAGTGTGCACACATATTGCATATAGATACACAAGGTGGCTCTACAGGAACTTGTCAGGTGACCTTGTCACATGATGCTTATATTGTATTTACATGAGTAGCTGCATTACCACAGTAGTCCACATGGTGGCGCATCAGTCCTCTAGGTGGAACTCTATATTACACTTCTCCCTCCTTAATGAAGAAGTAATCATAACAAATAATCATCATACATAACTTGCATGGTTATACATAACAACAGATATGGACTTTGCACAGCCTGATCCTCTTCTGACTTGTTTCAGCCTGGCGGGAAAGTGGTTTCCTCACTCAGGCCTGAGTTAAAATGGCATCCGGGCCCAATTTACGTCATCAGACCCCAATTAGCATATTTAGAGAAGGACCCCGCCAGCTTCAGGCGGGTGCCTTTGCTGCCTTGTGCAGGTAAAAATCTGAGATGACGGGAGCCAGGCAGCTTTCTGGCGGATAAGTAACATGGGCTATTTTAACTGCCCACTTGCCTCATGAATGTTGGGTAGCCTATTTGACTGTAGGGGGCATCGTATCCTTGATCAACAGCCACTCATGCACTTTTTCCAGAAGGGGCTGCTGGAATGGTCAGACCAGTCACAGCTGGTACAATCTACTGTCATTTTAGCAGCAAGTTCTAACAGCCGATCTGACACCATTCACGCAATATAAATGATTATGAGAGGACATGAACATTTAACTGCTCTGAATCTCTCTCTCACTGCTGCGTTTTTTGCTTAAACCTTTTTTGTTGGTTCTGAGCGATGCCGCACTTTCCATTCGGGAACGCAATGACACCGTCAAGCTGCAATTAACAAGTTAGTGACAAAATAATGCACCCTTCATAACGTTCCATCAGGTACTCACAGGTCAAGCACAGCATGGATTAGATATAGAATAAAGCTCCCTCGACACTGTCCTATCAGGCAATCCTAGGTCCAATACAGCATGGGTTAGATGTAGAGTAAGGGGCCAAAATTGCCCCCCATCTTAAGCGGATAGGCCTCACTGACTGGGGGGCAGACGGATGGGCTGACCCGTTATAAATTGCTCCCGGGCCGGGAGCGGCGGGAACGGGTTTCCATACTGCCCGAGCTATCATCCCGTTGGGCACGCGCCAACCCCACACCAACTGGCAGTGACTCCCTTTCTGACCCCATGCGGGAAATTTCCCTCGGGAGCGGTGGCGCCGCCGGTCGGTGCCACTGACAGCTTTCCCCGGCGGGAACTTGTGTGCGGCTGGGCAGCATGTCCTCCCTTAAAGAGGAGGGTGCGCCTCCATTTTATTTTAGTTGTCTCCCGACTCTGAGGTCGGCCCGACAATGGTGGTCACGGGCTCGGCCGGGCCACCAACAGGTAGCCTGGCACCCCCCCTCTGGGGTACTGGGCCGCTGGCCTGGCCGAAACACTCTCTGGTGGCCGAGTGGGCCTAATGAAACTAAATGTAGAGCTCGCAGCGGCCCTCCCCTTTAATTGAAGGGGCGGGACATTGTGACGCGTCAGCTCAACGTGCTGACATCATCAGCGCAACACTGATGACCGCTCCTGACACTCGCTCCGCTGCAACACCGCTTTCGCCCCGAAAACTGCCAGGGAGGACCAAAAAAAATAAAGTGGTGAAATTTGATCTATTCTCCATGGATTGGGGCGGAGATACAATTTCAAAATTGGTAGGCGCGCCTACTTTTAGTTGGGGGGCAATTTCAGCCCCTAAAGCTCTTGTTACTTTGCCCCAACAATGTAGCTCAGCACTAATGTCAGAATGCCCCTCTTCAGGAGAGTGGCATTTTTCCATTTCCCACCCAGCCATTCTGTGGCCTCTCTACGAGAGACTGCCAATTAGTGATGAATAAGGAACACTCATGCCAAGTCGGAAGTGGATCAAAACTGTCCAGACCCTTGCAGCCAATATAGAAAGAGGAGCTGTTTCCTGCCATCAATCTGGACATGAGCCCACGTCTAAGTGTTATGTTTTTGAAACTGCCGGTCAGAGGGTTGAAAGTAGCACAGTACATCATTACAAAGCCTTCGGAGCTCTGCGGAGGCGTTAAAAGAAAGAATTCTTGGTTCTACATTGAACGCACCTCTCGTGTTCACTTCAAGGGCTCAGCATGCTTTGTTTTATAATTATAGGCTGCTCAATGGGCAAAGCTCAAATGTTGTGTTGAGGATTAATATCTAACTCGGTGGTGGGCACGGGTATAATGGAGAGAATGCACCGCACCCACTGAACCGGTTTTTCTCTCCACCTTTTTACAAGGCATGAAGCATGTTTAGTGCATTTCAACCATTAAACTGAATGTCAAACATTCCTGTCACATTGGGTGGGGGAGCAGCGTGATCGGTGAATCGCAGGAAGGTATCACCAGCAAAAAGAGATGGGCCAAAGTTGAATTTTGACCCGCTCCTTCAGATTGAGTCCAATCCAAGTTCTTTAGCTTAATTACAAGTTGTTGTTGGATTGCTCGGATATAATGGATCGGGCCTTTCCCACTGAGAGGCTCTTTGCGACTTCTGACAAAGCAAAAGAAATCTCACTAACAGGGCGACACGGGGCCTGTCAGGGCTCAATTACAACAGTGACTACACTTCATATGTACTTCATTGGCTGTAAAGCACTTTATGACCTCCTGAGGTCGTGAAAGGCGCTATATAAATACAATCTTTCTTTCTTTTTTCTTTCGCTCTCTTTCTCTCTCCTCTCTCTTTCTTTCGCTCTTTTTATACTTCTCTACTTCTCTTTCTTTCTCTACAATTGTCCCAAGTGTCCCGGTGCAAAGACCACCCAAGGTGTCCACTCCCAATCACAATCTAGTAACTCTGGTGCCAGGGTCAAGGATGTCACTGAGCGGCTGCAAGACATTCTGGGGGGAGAGGGTGAACAGCCAGAGGTCGTGGTGCACATCAGTACCAATGACATAGGTAGGAAGAGGGATGAGGTCCTGCAGGCAGAGTTTAAGGAGCTAGGAGAGAGATTAAAAAGCAGGACCTCAAAGGTATTAATCTCCGGATTACTCCCAGTGCCACGAGTTAGTGAGTACAGAAATAGGAAGATAGAGCAGATGAATACGTGGCTGGAGAAATGGTGCAGGCGGGAAGGCTTTAGGACCACTTGCCATTGGGACCATTTCTGGGGGAGGGGGGACCTGTACAACGCAGATGGGTTGCACCTCAACAGAGCCGGGACCAATATCCTCTCGGGGAGCTGGGGGGGGGGGGTTGCTAGTGCTGTTGGGGAGGGTTTAAACTAGCTTGGCAGGGGGATGGGAACCTGAAAATAGATTCAGTAGGGAGGAGAGTAAAGCTGGAATTAGAAAGCAAAAATAAAGAAAGTGAGTTTGAAGGAGAGAGGAAACAAGCAGGAAAAAAGGGTAAAGAAACAAATTTAAAGGCACTTTGTCTAAATGCACATAGCATTTGTTACAAAATAGATGAGTTGATGGCACAAATTGAGACAAATGGGTATGATCTGATAGCCAATACAGAGATATGGTTGCAAGGTGACCAGGACTGGGAATTAACTATTCAGGGGTATTTGACAATCCGGAAGGACAGACAGAAAGGAAAAGGAGGTGGGGTAGCTCTATTGATAAAGGATGCAATCACTGCAATAGTGAGAAATGATATTGGCTCAAATGATCAGAATGTTGAAACAGTTTGGGTGGAGATATGGAATAATAAGGGGAAAAAGTCACTGGTGGGCGAAGTCTATAGGCCCACTAACAGTAGCAACTCTGTTGGTCGGAGCATAAACCAGGAAATAGTGGGGGCTTGTAAAAAAGGAACAGCAATAATCATGGGTGATTTTAACCTCCATATTGATTGGGCAAATCAAATTGGTCTGGGTAGCCTTGACGAGGAGTTCATAGAGTGCATAAGGGACGAGTTCCTTGAGCAGTCTGTAACGGAACCAACCAGATAACAGGCTATCTTAGATCTGGTCCTATGTAATGAGACAGGATTAATAAACAATCTCCTAGTAAAGGATCCCCTTAGAATGAGTGATCATAGCATGATTGAATTTCAAATTCAGATGGAGGATGAGAAAGTTGGATCTCTAACCAGCATACTAAGCTTAAATAAAGGAGACTATGAAGGTATGAGGGCAGAGTTAGCTAAAGTGGACTGGGAAAATAGATTAAAGTTTAGGACAGTTGATGAAAAGTGGTGTACATTTAAGGAGATATTTCACAACTCTCAAGAAAAATATATTCCAGTGAGGAGGAAAGGGTGTAAGAGAAAAGAGAGCCATCTGTGACTAACTAAAGAAATAAAAGGACGGTATCCAATTAAAAACAAGGGCATACAAAGTGGCCAAAACTAGTGGGAGGACAGAAGATTGGGAAGCTTTTAAAAGCCAGCAAAGAATGACTAAAAAAATGATTAAGAAAGTAAACTAGCACAGAATATAAAAACAGATAGCAAGGGTTTCTATAGATATATAAAAAGGAAAAGAGTGGCTAAAGTAAATGTTTGTCCCTTAGAGGACGAAACCAAGGAATTAGTAATGGGGAACATGGAGATGGCAGAAACTCTGAACAAATATTTTGTATCAGTCTTTACGGTAGAGGACACTAACAATATCCCAACAGTGGATAGGCAAGGGGCTCTATGGGGGGAGGAACTTAACACCATCACAATCACTAAGGAGGTGGTACTCGATAAGATAGTGGGACTAAAGACAGATAAATCCCCTGGACCTGATGGCTTGCATCCTAGGGTCTTAAGAGAAGTAATGGCAGGGATTGTGGATGCATTGGTTGTAATTTACCAAAATTCCTTGGATTCTGGGGAGGTCCCAGCAGATTGGAAAACTGTAAATGTAACGCCCCTATTTAAAAAAGGAGGCAGACAAAAAGCAGGAAACTATAGGCCAGTTAGCCTAACATCTGTGGTTGGGAAAATGTTGGAGTCCATTATTAAAGAAGCAGTAGCAGGACATTTGGAAAAGCAAAATTCAGTCAGGCAGTCAGCATGAAGGGGAAGTCATGTTTGACAAATTTGTTGGAATTCTTTGAGGATGTAACGAACAGGGTGGATAAAAAGGAACCAGTGAATGTGGTGTATTTGGACTTCCAGAAGGCATTTGATAAGGTGCCACATAAAAGGTTACTGCACAAGATAAAAGTTCACGGGGTTGGGGGTAATATATTAGCATGGATAGAAGATTGGCTAACTAACAGAGAACAGAGAGTCGGGATAAATGGTTCATTCTCTGGTTGGCAAGCAGTAACTAGTGGGGTGCTGCAGGGATCAGTGCTGGGACCCCAACTATTTACAATCTATATTAACAACTTGGAAGAAGGGACTGAGTGTAATGTAGCCAAGTTTGCTGATGATACAAAGATGGGAGGAAAAGCAATGTGTGAGGAGGACACAAAAAATCTGCAAAAGGACATAGACAGGCTAAGTGAGTGGGTAAAAATTTGGCAGATGGAGTACAATGTTGGAAAGTGTGAGGTCATGCACTTTGGCAGAAAAAAATCAAAGAGCAAGTTATTATTTAAATGGAGAAAGATTGCAAAGTGCTGCAGTACAGCGGGACCTGGGGGTACTTGTGCATGAAACACAAAAGGATAGCATGCAGGTACAGCAAGTGATCAGGAAGGCCAATGGAATCTTGGCCTTTATTGCAAAGGGGATGGAGTATAAAAGCAGGGAAGTGTTGCTATACAGGGTATTGGTGAGGCCACACCCGGAATACTGCGTGCAGTTTTGGTTTCCATATTTACGAAAGGATATGCTTGCTTTGGAGGCAGTTCAGAGAAGGTTCACTAGGTTGATTCCGGGGATGAGGGGGTTGACTTATGAGGAAAGGTTGAGTAGATTGGGCCTCTACTCATTTGAATTCAGAAGAATAAGAGGTGATCTTATCGAAACGAATAAGATTATGAGGGGGCTTGACAAGGTGGATGCAGAGAGGATGTTTCCACTGATGGGGGAGACTAGAACTAGAGGGCATGATCTTAGAATAAGGGGTTGCCCATTTAAAACTGAGATGAGGAGAAATTTCTTCTCTCAGGGTTATAAATCTGTGGAATTCGTTGCCTCAGAGAGCTGTGGAAACTGGGACATTGAATAAATTTAAGACAGAAATAGACAGTTTCTTAAACGATAAGTGGATAAGCGGTTACGGGGAGCAGGCAGTGAAGTGGAGCTGAGTCCATGATCAGATCAGCCATGATCTTATTGAATGGTGGAGCAGGCTCGAGGGGCCGTATGGCCTACTCCTGCTCCTATTTCTTAAGTTCTTATGTATTAACTCCCGGGTGGAAAGTGCAAGCGGTTGGACCTTGGGACGAGGACAGGATCAGACTCGGCTGTACAAAAGCAAAATATGGCGGATGTTAGAGTCTGGAATAAAAACAGAGAATGCTGGAAATCTCAGTGGGTCAGGCAGCATCTGTGTAGGGAAAAACAGAGTTAACGTTTCAGGTCGATGAACCTTCGTTAGAACTGTCGAATGTTCGAAAAGAACTCAGCTGCGATGCCTTCCTTGGTTGAATATCCTGCTGACGCTCACCGTCTGGGCTTGCGCATGAAGAATGGCCATTTGGTCACAGTACCAGAAGGCAACCAGAACCATACTCTATACAAGGGAGGAGGGGAGACAATGAGGGGAGGGTGTAAGATTGACAATTTCTTAAATGATAAGGGGATAAGGGGTTATGGGGAGAGGGCAGGGAAGTGGCGCTGAGTCCATGATCAGATCAGCCGGATCTTATTGAATGGCAGAGCAGGCGCGCGGGGCCGTATGGCCTACTCCTGCTAATATTTCTTATGTTCTTATGTTTTTACAATGGGGGGTGAAAGAGAACACGGCAGTGAATGAGTTACAAATAATAGGAGGGCGGTGGCATTTTTTTTCTTCATGTTTTAATGATGTACGATCTCGCCCCCCCCCCCAGCAGCGTTTGCAAAGCATTGACTGAGCGACATAAACATCACTTCAAGAAAAAAATAAATACAGTTTTTTCTTTTTTGAAAAAGGGTATTTTTTTTCCTGCGATTCAGAGTAACAGTGGAGTCGGGCGGGAAGCATCAGAGAATCTTAATGATGAGGTGACGTCGGGAGTCAGGACATACCAAGTGCATATGTCAGTATCCAGGCTGTCAGAAACAATCACTCCATTCTAGGCAACCTCTCAAACTCCGCAATTAATGTACTGTTAATGAAATTCACTGGAGCCTCACTAAACGTTTGCGCTGAGGAAAATAGAGAAAGCACAACAAACGGCTCTTGTCAGGGTCCTTTGAATCCCCCTTCCCTCTTCTCTTCACCCACCACATTCACAGATACACCGCTTCCGAGGCTGATTTAAATAAACTGCCTTCTAATTAAATAGTGTTTGATTTTTTTTTTATTACTAATCAAATTCCAAGGCTGTTGAGATGTGCTGGAGTACTTTACTGTGAGAGACTGCATGAATACTGTTTTTATATCGACTGCATTAAAGCTATTGTCTAAAAGCAGCTTTTAAAGACAAAAAAAGGGCACATTGCTTTCTCTACAGATCTGATTGGGTTTATTGTTTCCATTGTGTGAACCCCCTTTTGTTCCAGATCCTGTATTTAACCAGCTGATGGGAAGTATTTCGATAACATTTTCCTTTATTCCCTCACATGCATTTCACCCACCTCCCCGCCCCCGCACCCCCGCACCCCCTCCTGTCCTGCAGGTGATGGCTCACGCTAGGATATGGTACTAACAAAAGTCTTGACAACCCTGTCTCTTAATCAGAGATCAACCTTACCTACCCACCTTCTCACCATATCCCTCAATCTTTCCTCTCTCTCTTAAAAAATCCACCCATTGAGGCCGAAATTGCTCCTCTCCTTAAGGTCTATTACCACTGCAAATTGATGGCCACGCTGCAGAGTGGAGTGGCCGCTGACTTTTGGTGGAATGGCCGCTGCCAGCCCAATTGCCCACCCGAGTTTTCCCGGCAGCGCACCGATCCCCACCATCCTCCCCTTTACCGCTCCGCTGCTGCCGATCCATGGTAAACGTGTCATCACTGTGCGCACCGCCGATCTAACCCCCCCCCAACGGCAACATTCCCCTCCAAAAATCTTCGGCCCGCCCAGCGGTGCCAAACCTGTTTTTCCCCGGTGGTCCAGTGAGGCTGTGGCCTTCTGCTACAGTGGTGCGACTGCCGCTGTGTTTTTTTTTTTGTTGGCCAACTGCCATGTTGGGCTGACAATTAAGCCCCCGGGTTCAGCCAGGCCACCAACAGGCAGCCTGGCACACCCTCTTGGGCGCCAGGCCGCTGGCCCGGCCGAAACCCTCCCTGGTGGCCCAGTGAGCCGAAGTTTTTAAATCGCAATGGCTCTCCTCTTTAAGTGAAGGGGAGAGCCGTGGTGATGCGGCGCCGTGATGACATCATCGCGGCGTTCACTCCGCACCGCCCCTAACTTCCGCCCCTCAAACGTTGTCACTGCCCCCGTTACGGGCGACTTCTGGAGCCATGGAAAAATAAACAACAAAGAGCCAATCGTCGCTCAAGCGGCGACCTGAACCACAGCTGCAGTAAAAACCATCAAAACGGAGTGGGAGCGCCCCGTTTCGGGCGGGGGGCAATTTCTACCCCATTGTCTCTTGCATCTATTTAGAGCTCCAGTACAATCCACCATGTGGCTGTTCTCCACATATGAAGCTAGATGTTGACTGTTGGCAGGCTCTTCAACCTGGGAAGGCGTCAAAGTTGAGTCCACAATGTCAGCTGTGGCGCAGTGGGTAGCACCCTTGCCTCTGAGTCAGGAGGTTGTGGGTTCATAGTCCCACTCCAATGTAGAGGGAGTTCTGCAAAATGGGGAATGGCCCTGATCTAAGGCCCTCCTGCCATTGTTTGATATAGTATTGTGGCTCAGTGGGTAGCACTCTTGCCTCTGAGTCAGAAGGTCGTGGGTTCAAGTCCCACTCCAGGAACTTGAGCACATAAATCCAGGCTGACACTCCAGTGCTGAGGGAGCGCTGTACTGTTGGAGGTGCTGTCTTTTGGATGAGACATTAAACTGAGGCCCTGTCTGTTCTCTCAAATGGACGTCTTTCTTTCTTTCTGGTCCTGTCCTCCCCTGACAGCCACACACCTGCATTTTCCAGCCAGATTCAGTGAAAAGCCCTCGCGAGCTGGAAACCTGGTTGAACTTTTGTTTTCACCACCTCCCGCGTCCAGGGGTGCTGAGGTGAATTGTAACTCCACAAGTACTGCCCAAGATGAAGGCAGCTCACACAGCACAGGCCAATGATTGACCAAATACCATTATTCTATATGTGTGGAATTAAAAAAAAAAGATTATTAGAAGCTCAGAGGCTCCCCGTCACTTTTTACAAATATCTGGTCTCCTGAGGGTAGAATAAGAATATGAGTGTCTGAAACCTTCGATTCTCCATTTCATCCCTCAATGCCCACATAATAATCATATCCATCTCACTCTGCAAATATTAATACTTGTTCATTTCTACTATTACTTTTAACAGCTCATTCCCCGCTACTTAGTCTGTTCAGGGCAAACTCAAATTTATCCTGCTTTATTAAATTCGAACCAGAAGGTCTCGGGTTTGATCCCAGTCTGCGCTATGTTAGGTCATTTCAGACGGTGGTCGGGATGCTAGAATTTGCCTCAGTCCCCAGGACTAGGGAAGGGTAAAATCATCCAGGATTCCTGCTGGATTGTTTGTGTGTGTTTGTGTGTGTCTGTATGTCTGAAAGGCGCCTGACAAAGGCCTTTGACACTGTCAACCGCGAGGGTCTATGGAGCGTCCTCCTCCATTTCAGATGCCCCCAAAGGTTCAATCAGCATCCTCCGCCTGTTCCACAACGACATGCAGGCCGTGATCCTTAACAATGGATCCATCACAGACCCAATCCACATCTGGACCGGGGTCAAACAGGGCTGCGTCATTGCCACAACCCTCTTCTCAATCTTCCTCGCCGCCATGCTCCACCTCACAGTCAACAAGCTCCCCGCTGGAGTGGAACTAAACAACAGAACCAGTGGGAACCTGCTCAACCTCCAGGCCAGGTCCAAGACCATCCCAACCTCTGTTGTCGAGCTGCAGTACACGGACAATGCCTGCGTCTGTGCACATACAGAGGTTGAACTCCAGGTCATAGTCGACGTATTTACTGAGGCGTACAAAAGCATGGATCTTATGCTAAACATCCGTAAGACAAAGGTCCTCCACCAGCCTGTCCTCACTGCACAGTACAACCCCCAGTCATCAAGATCCATGGCGCGGCCCTGGACACCGTGGACCACTTCCCATATCTCGGGAGCCTCATATCAACTAGAGCAGGCATCGACGACAAGATCCATCACCGCCTCCAGTGTGCATGTGCAGCCTTCGGCCGCCTGAGGAAAAGAGTGTTTGAAGACCAGGCCCTCAAAACTGCCACCAAGCTCATGGGCTATAGGGCTGTAGTAATACCCGCCCTCCTGTATGGCTCAGAGACATGGACCATTACAGTAGACACCTCAAGTTGCTGGAGAAATATCACCAACGATGTCTCCACAAGATCCTACAAATCTCCTGGGAGGACAGGCGCACCAACATCAGCGTCTTCGTCCAGGCTAACAACCCCAGCATTGAAGCACTGACCACACTCGATCAGCTCCTCTGGACAGGCCACGTAGTTCACATGCCAGACAGGAGACTCCCAAAGCAAGTGCTCTATGCGGAGCTCCTTCACGGTAAACGAGCCAAAGGTGGGCAGCTGAAACGTTACAAGGACGCCCTCAAAGCCTCCCTGATAAAATGCAACATCCCCACTGACACCTGGGAGTCCCTGGCCAAAAACCACCCTAAGTAGAGAAAGCGCATCTGGGAGGGCGTTGAACACCTCGAATCTCAACGCCGAGAGCAGGCAGAAATCAAGTGCAGGCAGCGGAAAGAATGTGCAGCAAACCAGTTCCACCCACCCCTTTCCTCAACGACTATCTGTCCCACCTGTGACAGAGTCTGTGGCTCTCGTATTGGACTGTTCAACCACCAAAGAACTCACTTCAGGAGTGGAAGCAAGTCTTCCTCGATTCCGAGGGACTGCCTATGATGATGAGGTGTCTGTGTGTGCGCGCGCGCATATATGTGTGCGATGTGTCTGTGTGTACGTCTATGTGCATGGCGTATCTGTGTCTGTATGTGCGAATGTGTGTGTGCGTCTGCATATGTGTGTGTTTGATGTGTCTGTGCGTGTGTGTGTGTGCGGCTGTGTGTGATTGTCTGTGTGCGTGTGTGTGTGGTATGTCTGTGTATGTGTGTATCTGTGTGTATGAATGATGTGTCTATTGGCGAGTGTGTCTGTGTGTGTGCCTTTGTGTGTGTGTGTGTGTGTTTGTCTTTGTGTGCGTCTGTGTGTGTGTGTCTGTGTGCGTCTGTGTGCATGGTGTGTCTGTGTGTATGGTGTGTTGGTGTATGTGTGTCTGTGTCTGTTTGTGCCAGATGAGGACAGGAGCAGCTCAATTGATGCCCCGCCATGGTTGAATAACCTGCCAACACACTGTGTAGGCTTATACAAGAAGAATGCCCACTTAGAGGAGGTACTGGAGAGTGGCTGGTCAGCAAGGTATTTCCAACTCCATTTGTGTTTCAATGTACATGAAAAATAAAGGTATTACTTTTGTGCGGCGAGTAAAATGGAAGCAATGACCTTGCATTTATAAAGTACCTTGTTCAGGATGCCTCAAAGTGAATTTATTTTGAATTGCCGTCATTATTGTGCAGTCACAATGCTCTGCACCAGTTGTCCCTGTCTAGCATAGATTATGTAGAAAACCTGAAAAGAGTGTGATCGGTACTACTTTTCCTTAATCATTTTAAAAACGTGAAGGTTTATTTAAAAGGATTTGCTGCGTTTCTCCGGCCGTTTTTTCCAGGTGAAGCAGAAATCCTCACCATGCAGGGCGCCACTATGGTTGGAAAGAGTAGGTGGTAAGGTGAGGTAAATCTGGAAAGTAGCGATTAGTTGAAGTCAAACTGGTGTTTTAAAAGCTTGCAGATTGCAGGAGGGAGGGAGGACAGGGAAGGAAGAAATTCCAGAGTCTTGAGGTCCTGGGAAAGAACGAGCGAGAGTAGGAGACGGTGAGATGAGTTTTAACTTTAACGCAGTGAGGGCTAGCCGAGACTACAGTGGGTGTTGTGCCTGGGGGACCTGTTCCCACACTGTTATCCTGATTGTTTGTGATGTCAGTGGTGTGCTGCTATTTCTTGACCTTGTCTTAAACCGGTGCTTTTCATTTTCACTGGTGTGGAATGTCTTGCACGAGTGCTGAATATCAACACCATTTACATTACGTCCTCCATTGTAAATCTTCCTTTTGTTGTCTGATACTTTCTCCTTTGCAAGAAGGCTGTGCTCCTTTAAGACAAACCTTCGGACTATTTGTAATGGAATCACAAATGTGGTTTTATACTTTTGTTTAAAATGTTCTTAAGTTAACCCTGGTGCTGCTTAATGGGAGCGTTTAATAAACAGAAGAACACATGTGAAATTTTACACGCCAGGACACTCCAGTTAAATAAGTTCTAAAAGAATTTGTCTCTTTAAGTGTAGGACGCTCTTCAATCTCTGCCTGAAACCGCGGCTTCTGGTCTGTGCTAAATGTAGAAAATTGAACAAGTGCAATGTGGGGAAGGAGACAGTGTCTGAAATCGCTGCAAATTGGTGCACAGACAAAAAGCCCAGTTATTTATGGTGTAGACCAGTCACGTAGACCCAGCCAATGTCGGGTCGGGGGGGGGCGGGGGGGCGGGTGGAAATCTAGAGGCTCAATAGGCCTCCTCGAAATGGCCGCTGCCATCCAGGGCCTGATGATTTGTAAAGCACTCTTTTTTTTTTCCACTTCATTGTTTTGCCGTCTTCGATTTTTGCAATAAATGTTAAGTTCTTTCTGAAGCTCTCATCATCACTCATTAGCAAATCGGCCAACAAAATAGAAAAGTTGCTGTGTTAAAATCTCTTCCCTCCCCCGCCAACCCATGGGAAACCTCCTACCCTCCTCCCAGCCCCAGAGTTTATAAACAACATGAAGCACAATCACCATCGACAATTCGAATCCTGAATTAGAACCAAAGTCCGATTTCGCCCGCGTTTCTGAACCTTTCCCTTTTTGTAATGAGCTAGATTCTCCACAATGACCTGCACATTACAGGGGAGATTCATTCATTTACCCAACTTCTCTCTCTTTTCTCCTTCCGTAAATAGATGGCAGACGTTTGTATCATTATTTACTGAAGAATCACAATATTTGTTCTCTCAGCCTCAGCACCACAGATCTGGAATTCTGTACCCCTTATTGCGCACCAGTGACATTCCAATTGTAGGATACCAATTTTATTTCTCACTCAAGCACTGAGCAAATAATGCTGTTAAGTAACTCGAACTTAAAGCGCTGCTCCCCCACATCTAACACCACTGAACTTGTCCCTGTCAACTGAATCCAATATCTACAAATCTTTAGAGGAATATAGAAAGTAAAGAGGCAAAATTAAAAAGGATATTAGGAATGCTAAGAGAGAGCACAAGAAATTCTTGGCCAGTAAAATTAAGGAAAATCCTAAGATGTTCTATAAATATATTAAGAGTAAGAGGGTAACTAAAGAAAAGGTAGGGCCTATTAGAGACCATGAGGGTAATCTTTGTGTGGAGGCGGAAGATGTTGGTAGGGTTCTTAACGAATACTTTGCATCTGTTTTCACAAAGGAAAGGGGTAATGCAGATACTGCTATCAAGGAGGAGTGTGATATTCTGGATGAAATAAATATAGTGAGAGAGGAAGTATTAAGGGTTTAGCAGCTTTGAAAGTAGATAAGTCCCCAGGCCTGGATGAAATGCATCCCAGGCTGTTGAGCGAAGTAAAAGAGGAAATAGCAGAGGCCTTGACCATCATTTTCCAGTCCACTTTGGATCTGGGCATGGTGCCAGAGGATTGGAGGAATGCTAATGTAGTATCCTTGTTTAAGAAGGGAGAAATGGATAGGCTGAGTAATTACAGGCCTGTCAGCCTAACCTCAGTGGTGGGAAAATTATTGGAAAAATTCCTGAAAGACAGGATAAATCTTCATTTGGAAAGGCAAGAATTAATTAAGGACAGTCAGCACAGATTTGTTAAGGGAAGATCGTGTTTGACTAACCTGATTGAATTTTTTGAGGAGGTAACCGAAAGGGTCGATGAGGATAGTGCATATGGCGTAGTATATATGGACTTTAGCAAAGCTTTTGATGAGGTCCCACATGGTAGACTGGTCATGAAGGTTAAAGCCCATGGGATACAGGGCAAAGTGGCAAGTTGGATCCAAAATTGGCTTGGAGGTAGGAAGCAAAGGGTAATGATTGATGGATGTTTTTGTGGCTGGAAGGATGTTTCTAGTGGGGTTCCACAGGGCTCAGTACTGGCTCCCTTGCTTTTTGTGGTATATATCAATGATTTAGATTTGAATATAGGGAGTATGATTAAGAAGTTTGCAGACGACACTAAAATTGGCTGTGTGGTTGATAATGAAGAGGAAAGTCACGGGCTACAGGAGGATATCAATCTACTGGCCAGGTGGGCAGAGCAGTAGCAAATGGAATTTAATTCAGAGAAGTGCGAGGTGATACACTTTGGGAGGGCTAATAAGGAAAGGGTATACACATTAAACAGTAAGCCACTTAAAAGTGTAGATGAACAAAGGGACCTTTGAATGCTTGTCCACGATTGTATAATACTTTGGTTAGGCCACAGCTGGGGTACTGTGTACAGTTCTAGTCGCCTGGTATTATAGGAAGGATGTGATTGCATTAAAGAGGGTACCAAGGAGATATACTAGAATGCTGCCTGGAATGGAGAATCTTAGTTATGAGGACAGATTGGATAGGCTGGGTTTGTTCTCATTGGAACAGAGGAGGTTGAGAAGAGACCTCATTGAGGTGTACAAAATATTGAGGGGCCTGGACATAGTGGATAGTAAGTGTCTATTTCCATTGGTGGAGGGGTCTATTACGAGTGGGCATAGTTTTAAGTTCGTTGGTGGAAGGTTTGGAGGGGATTTGAGGGGGTCTTTTTTACGCAGAGGGTTGTGGGGATCTGGAACTCGCTGCCTGGAAGAGTGGTGGATGCAGAAACCCTCACCACTTTTAAAAGATGGTTTTATGGGCACTTAAAATGCAGTAATCTACAGTGTTACGGACCTAGGGTTGGTAATTGGGATTAGACTGGATAACCTTTTGTTGGATGGCGCAGATATAATGGTAAGTACTGCAGGGAATAGAATACGGCCAGGGTGATCGCTTGGACTAGTTTTGATCACCTGGATGGGTCGGAAAGGAATATTCCCAGATTTTTTCTCCATAAATTGGCCTGGGTTTTTATTTGGTTTTTGCCTCTCCCAGGAAATCACATGGCTCCGGTTGGGATGGAGTGTAGATATTTTCAGTATAAGGGGTGTCGCAGTTGTGTGAGGTGGACTGGTTGGGCTCAGTGCTCTTTGCCTGTCCGTCATTGTTCATAAGTTTATATGTAACCTACAGGGCTGCTGACCGAGGGCCGTGTGGCTCTTTGTCGGCCGGCGCGGACATGATGAGCCGAAATGACCTCCTTCTGCACTGTAAATTTCTATGTTTCGATGTTTCTAAATCCTTCCTTCCATTCTGGCCCCAAATTAAACCGTCAAAAAACGCTGTGTGTTTGGGTCAAGCACCCGATTCTCGGCTCCACTGGGGCTTTTTATCTCACAAGGGCCAAAGTAGCTCTGTTCTTTGTGTCCTGGAAAATGCCTGTGATTATTACTCCTCAGATGCTGCTGAAAATTTGGAATCAATCTAAATATTTGCATCATAGCTAAAAATAGATGTTGTCCATACCCTAGATTTTGATTAAAATTCAAGTGTTTGGGGCTGGAGGGCAGATAACAAAGCATTTCATGCATGTCGTAGGCAGGGGTCTCGCAAAAGATTTCCCATGAGACTGCATAAAGGTTCAGTAAGTGTCTCCTGCAAAAAAAATGAAACTCCATGGGGATCATTTTAACCTAATGCAACTGGCGCCAATGGGGTGGGTTCCCTTCAGATGCCTGTTTTACAACCCACCTAAAAATTAGGTGTAAGTTGGGCATCCGGCCCAAACCCACCCTGTTTTTGCTGATGGAGAGGTGTTAGCTTAAAATCCGGGCTCTTATCTCAGCTGAAGATGGGAACGCAACAATTGGCTTCAGTTCTTTTTAAATATTTATTCGTTCGTGGGATGTGGGCGTTGCTGGCAAGACCAGCATTTATTGCCCATCCCTAATTGCCCTTGAGAAGGTGGTTGTGAGCTGCCATCTTCAACCGTTGAAGTCCGTGTGGTGACGGTACTCCCACAGTGCTGCTAGGTAGGGAGTTCCAGGATTTTGACCCAGCAATGAGGAAGGAATGCTAATATATTTCCAAGTCAAGATGTGATGGTGTTCCCATGCGTCTGTTGCCTTTGTCCTTCTAGGTGGTTTGGGAGGTTCTGTCGAAGAAGCCTTGGTAAGTTACTGCAGTGCATCTTGCAGATGGTACACACTGCAGCCACGGTGCACCAGTGGTGGATGGAGTGAACGTTGAAGGTGGTGGATGGGGTGTCAATCAAGTGGACTGTTTTGTCCAGGATGGTGTCGAGCTTCTTGAGTGTTGTTGGAGCTGGACTCATCCAGGCAAGTTCCACCAGCTTAAGAAAAGGAAAATCATCTGTGCATCCCACTTTTGTTTGCTAACCAGTGAGTTCTGCCGGAATGTGTGCGTCTGTGGATAAGATGAGGAGAGGATCAAACTTGGCTGTGGAGCCCGCACAGCCACCAACCCCGCCCCCAACCCCTCCAGCTCCAAGCTCCAAAGAGCCTGTGAACGCTCACTGTCTATGCTGGCATGTGAAGAATGGCCTCTTGAGCAAGGTACCCATGGGATTGACCCCAGCATCATCAGGGGAGAAAATTGGGGGGAAAGTTTAAATAAATATCTACATTGGAAATTTCTATGGGTGGGGTTGGGGGATTTCTTGTGATTGACGACTGCAACTTTGGTGAAAGATCGGTGAAAACCCTGTTTATGCCACTGGTTGGAGAACTCCAGAGGACAATCCCAGCGCTAATATTTAAAATATGTATCAGTGTAGAAGCGTGTGACTCTGTAGCACTGCACTTACAGCACGTGTAACGCACTGGCCCGTGACTGCAGCAAGTATAATGCAGTGGCCTGCTCTTACAGCGTGTGTAATGCAGCAGCCTGTGATTGCAGCGCGTGTAATGCAGCAGCCTGTGATTGCAGCGCGTGTAATGTAGCAGCCTGTGACTGCAACGTGTGTAATGCAGCAGCCTGTGAATGCAGCGCGTGTAATGTAGCAGCCTGTGATTGCAGCGTGTGGAATGCAGCAGCCTGTGATTGCAGCACGTGTAATGCAGCAGCCTGTGATTGCAGCGCGTGTAATGTAGCAGCCTGTGATTGCAGCGTGTGGAATGCAGCAGCCTGTGATTGCAGCACGTGTAATGCAGCAGCCTGTGATTGCAGCGCGTGGAATGTAGCAGCCTGTGACTGCAGCGTGTGTAATGCAGCAGCCTGTGACTGCAGCGTGTGTAATGCAGCAGCCTGTGATTGCAGCGCATGTAATGCAGCAGCCTGTGACTGCAGCGCGTGTAATGCAGCAGCCTGTGATTGCAGCGCATGTAATGCAGCAGCCTGTGACTACAGCGCATGTAATGCAGCAGCCTGTGACTGCAGCGCGTGTAATGCAGCAGCCTGCGACTCTGCACCTAAAAGTGCATTTTAAACGCTCCACAGAAATGTATCATTTTTAAAATCAGGTTTTTATTTCAATCTCCACTCTCACCAGGTTTCTTTCTTTCTCTCCTGAAGGTGCGGACTCTAGCTCAGATACCATGCGTGTCGGCCACCATTCAGTACCTTGTCCAAGTGACCATTCTTTCTAAATGGTGAGTGTCAGCAGCTTATTAAGATGCCACCTGAGCTCGGTCCTGTTCTCACTTGATGGTCACTTCTTTACAGAGGCAACTGAGCCATGATCAGGAGCAGGAACCATGTCTGATTTTGCTTTCTCTCCTCCCTAACTAAGGCCAATGGTAGCACAGGTACTGTTGGCCGAGTTAAGATCAGTGCAGGCCAGGAATCAATTCTTGCAGGAACATCTCTTACCTATGTGCCTTCGACAGAACTGGGAACCTCGGGTTCTGTGTTAGGAGGATGCGCAGAAAGCTGTGTCCTCAGCTCCACCACTGATTGAGTTGCAAGGTTCCTCACACTGCCTGCTGCACAGTACAGTTAGTGCTGCTCTTTTACACTTAGTGTGCCATCTACTGCACAAGAGAGGGAAGTGAAGATGGTGTAATTCTAGAGACGTCCTCTTAAACTCCTATCAGCTGAACCCTCTCGCTATCCTGTTTCACTCCTCTCATCAGTGACTGCCGTTTTACTCACCTTGCATCTTCCTAATGCCTTTTCACAGACTGACTGAAATGGGTCTTTGTTCCCTGTCCAACACTTTCTACCTCTTTCCAGCAGTTTAAAATCTATTTACACGTTATTACCACATTAGCTGCCACTATCGAATGCTAATTAACATATCCTTATTAGAATCATAGAATCATACAGTACAGCACAGAAGGAGGCTATTCGGCCCATTGAGTCTGCACCGGCACTTTCGAAGGGCAATCCAGTTAGTCCCACAACCTGCTCTTGCCCCGTATCCCTGCAATATTTTCTCTTTCAAGTATTTATCCAATTCCCTTTTGAAAGTTACTATTGACTCTGTATCCACCACCCTATCAGGCAGTGCATTACAATTCCTAACCACTCGTTGCATAAAAAAGGTTTTCCTCACGTCGCCTTTGGTTCTTTTGCAAGTCACCTTAAATCTGTGCCCTCTTGTTATCGGCACTTCAGCCATTGGAAACTGTTGCTTTTTATTTACTCTATCTAACTCGTTCATGATTTAAAACATCATCAAATCTCCTCTTAGCCTTCTCTGCTCTGAGGAGAACAACCCCATTCGTGTCCTTTGCCTGTTGTTGGGTTTGCTCAGCCTGATGAAGGGGTTTCTCCTGCCCAACCATGCCAGATATGATGGTGTTCCAGCTGAAACATTAATTTGTCCCTTCTCTTTCAGATGCTGACTCTCATTCCACGATTTCTTATATTTACTTCAGATTTTCAGCATTCTGATTTACTTTTTTACCACACCATTTCAGTGATAATAGAAAGTATGGGGTGATGGAGTGAGGACAAATGGGCTACTATAGGGAGGGTGATGGATCAACAAAGTGAGGGGAGATGGAGTGAGGAATGATTTTCTATGCTGTGCAAAAATAAAGAACTTGCATTTATATAGCACCTTTCAAAATCTCAGGACTTCTCAAAGCACTTTACAGTACTAAAAGTGGTGGGACTGGGCCTCACCCCATTCACTGAGTTACCCTCCCCCTGCCCCCCTCCCCTAACCGAAAAGGTTCCAGCAACAAAAGGTTTTTGCCTTCCTTTAACTTTTTGGAGTTGCAAGGAAAACATTCAAGACCAAACTGTACTAACTTTTATATTCCTCTTGTTTACAGTCACATGAAAGGAAGATTACCAAACTGAGACAGGACTGAAACAAGTTCGAAGCTGGAATGTGGGAAAAATCTGTCTGGAAGACTGTAGACCAGCCAAAAACAATGACTGATAACGGAGCATCAGTCTTGAACCTCTACCCCAATTCTCCCTATTGCTATTCAATGCAAAGACAGTTGCTTTGTTTGCTTTGTGATTGAAATTGTCCATGGCACCCAATAAAATTGTGTTTGTTTTCAACATTGTGGTAGCTTCTTGCACACTCCCATCTTGCACAGTCCCCCTCTTGTCTGCATGCATGTTGTATTGAAATCAAGCCCCATTGAGCTATCTCCTACTCTAACTCATTGGTGCCTCAATTCAACTTTGGTGCACCCATTTTACGTGTGTAAAACTGGCACAACAATAACCAATTTAGTGAGGTAGAAGCCCATGCCCAATCTGTTTGGGCATTCAGGCCGCTGCCAGATTGGTCAGGGCCCTTTGTTTTTCTTAGGTGGCCCTGGTGGGCGTCTGAAATGAGCAAAGGCTTCATGAGGTTCCTGCACCCATTTCTGACTCGGACTGCTAAATTTGCTAAGACTAGCTGGAGCTTGCAATGCCCAAGCTTTGACTAGTATTTTCGGGTCTTGAGCCGCCTAACCAGTGGTCCTTAAAGGGACCATCGGTGGCTGTTCACAGAAAGGCCCCAAAACTTTAAGAAACTTATTTTTTTGTGGAGTTAGAAGGAGCATGAGTGCTTTTCCTGCCTCCATCCAACAACTGCTGGCCGTTGCCTGGACTTACCTGTGGGCCCTGGTGCTGGCCGAAATTAGTTGGGTCCCAACAGTCAAGCTGCGTGTTGCCGGAACCATGCCCAGTTCAGGTTGTGAACAAATTTAGGTCCCATTGTTCCCCAGGACTTCAGAACTGTGAAACATCTCAAGTCTCTCAATCTTCCATTCCTTCCAAAGCTTTAAAAACCCCAAGCTTAGTGTCATTAAACCACTATTTGATTCTCCTCCCCATCTGTCCTGCTCCCTTTCAATCTCGATGGTGTCATGTACCGGGGAACTTGGCCTCTCAATAATAATAGAGACTGCATGAAAAATATTGGAAATTAACCTAAGTTCAGTATATGAAGTTAACTGGGTCCGAGTTGTCCATTGAGTGTTTTGTTTTTCCAAATGTGCCCTTGTTGATTTAAGTTGGAGTTGACCTCCTCCCATTGCCAGTACAGAAGAGCACTGTTGTTCTGGAAGAAAGCAAAAGTTTGTATTAAAATCGTTGGAACTGAGCCCTCCTGTCATTTCTTGTCTGCTGAATGTTTTTTAGTCCTGGCCATCAGTATCACAGCAAATGTATTGTGGGTTTTTGTACCAATTATGAAATGTATATTGCGAGGGCAGTTTTGTGCTGAGGGCTGATGTCATTAGAGCTCGACTGAGACAGTCCAAACTGATTTCACTTATTAGCTGCCTGTATAGACTGGACTTTCACCCCAGGGCCAAAGGTGAAAGGGAACGGTTCACGTGCACTGTGGTATCCATCAAATAGTTTTCATCCCGCCTGTCATTTCATTTCACCACGATTTTCATGTGGGGGGAGCAGAAAATGAGCAGGGGGTAAAAACATAAATGATAAAAGGGGACTTGCTAGAATTCCGAATTGTCAAGGGTCCGAGTGAGTATAATGGGAATGAGGAAGCATAGGAGCAGGAGGAGACTATTCAGCCCGTCAGGTCTGCTCTACCATTTTGTTGGTCATTGCAACTCTAACTTTTTAAGCTTGGTTCTTCAAATCCCTTAATACATTTCCTTTCAAAGTAAGTATCTGCCTCCCTTTTAAAGATCTCAATTTGCATTTATGGCCTTCTGGAGCAGTGTATGTCACATTCTCACAACCTTTTATGTGAACAAATCTTTTCTGGATTTGCTTAACTGACTTTATTTAAAATTTAAGATTGTCCCATTATTCTGGATTGCCCCAGCCCCAGCTAGAGAGAAGCCAATTTACCCTGTCAATTTCCTTAAATACCTTAATCAGATCACCTTTTAACCTCCTCATCTCCAAGGAACATAACCCAAAATTGTCCAGTCTCTAATTGCTGCTCAGTCCCTTCAACCCAAGGTATCATCCCGGTGAATCGTCACAGGGCTTTCTCCAAGACCAGTATATCCTTCCTAAGATGGGGCACCCAAACTGCATCTATTGTTCCATGTGAGGAGGGTGGGGTGGGGGAGGTGGTGCGGGGGGGGGGGGTGGGGGAGGTGGGGTAGGGGGAGCTGTGTTACAATACTATAGATTCTGAGGCGATCTAATTGTCAGTTAGCCATCCCTCATCAGTCAACGATTCAGGAGCTTCTGGGAAAAATAAACACCGTGAATAAACGTATGACAGAAGTGCCACACGTGCAGTGCAATTTTCAGTAAATCGCCTCCTCTTGCCACTTATCCTGTCATAATTCTTGCTCGTCTCTTCTTTAAACACAGCATCACCAGAATAGGCACTAATCAGGTATCTACTCAAGTGCCCTCAGCTGCAATGCTTAAAAGAAAAGGACAACCAACAGCGTTCCCAGCCAGGCGAAGAACTCTAGGATGCAATGCAGTTGGAATCAATTTCCAATCATTATTTCTCTCTGTAAATGCCCCTTCTTTTTTATATTGAAAATAAAAAGATTTACATTACGCAGTGACAAATTATACAGAAGAAATCCTGCTCACAATCCCTAAATGTGACAGTTTTATTGGAGTTGCACATTTTTACTGGCAACCTATTCCTTGCTCCATAGATTTTACTGCTCCTCCCTCCTGCATTGTTCAATTAGGCAGACCACTTTGGTGGGTTTTCTGTGTCAATGGTGAAATATGTGACGAAACTCAGGCTCTCTAATTCACTCTCAGATTCCTCCAAGTTCCAATAAAATCGTGTGAAACTTTTGCAACAAAACAATTATTATTAATTCCTCTTTAGATTTGATGCGATGTATTCCTGTTGTATGTGAATTCTCTTGCTGTGTGAGGATGTTTCACAGTTTCTAAGGTTTTATCATTGGAAAAAAGATGAGGGTCTGTCTTTGGCCATTTTGATGACTAAAAAGATGGGATAATGTAATAAAAAATTAATATTAATCCCAGCATCGTGTGCCTATTTACTTTTTCTTTTGACTTTTGTGTTCATTGTAAAGGATGTCAGTACTGTGCTGAGGAATAGGACATTTTCTACTTCAGGCAACCACTTTGAGATCAGGTCCAGCACAATTATATGCTCCCACTGCATCAGTGGTGGGTAAAATACAGCCCGCAGGCCATATCCAGCCCGCCATGTCATTCTATCCAGCCCCCTGGCTGGGACAGAAATAGTACGTGAGTCAGAGCTCGAGCTATTCGTCTATCCACCTGCATTTCTCATGGGTCAGAGACAGACCCGAACTGCAGCCAAGGAAAAAACATAGTAATACTTCATTCAAATTAATAATTCTCAAAAACGATGCTCTCCAGCCGGATCTTAAAAAGATCCGTTCCTTGATTCTGAGCCCCAATGGTGGACGTCCATACCCAGAATGCACCGTGTACTGGACTATGCCCTATCCAGTTTAGAGTAGAGTCATGGCTGCTCATCTCCATGACTCTTTTACCAGAGAAAGTGACCGGTGCTGCATCTTTCCTCTCCCAGTACCCAGAGTACGATGGCTGGCGAATTCTCATCTGGCACTAATTGGGACGGCATTGGTAATCTTTGCAGAGGGACATAAGGGTGACTGAGGTGGGAAATTGATGCTGACACAGGCCCTGAAGAGGATACAGTTCTGTTTCACAGCACTGATGTACCGAGACCAGAAGATACCATTACATTTTCAACTTTTATCTTTGATTCATTTCCAAGCAATATTGAGTTCATGTTGTGTATTTAATTTAGCATCTGATCACTACCTAAATTTTTCCCTCTCATTTTTTTCTGTGCGCGGTCCCTTTAAATTTGCTGCGCGGCTGGCTGCTATGCACAGAATCTCTTCCAGCGGCAGGAGCTGGGGAGCGGCCTATGTGGGACCGCACAATTGGTGCGTGACCGTGTGGGCACACGCTTCAGGAGAATATTGGTGGGCAGCCCTCAACAGCTCGCCAAAACTTGTTAAGTGGCTCTCTAGCCCAAACAATTGCCCACCCCTGCACTACACTGTCCCTTCAAGTATGCCCAGGTCAGGTACAGCACAAGTTAGATGCAGAATAAAGCCCCCTCTATTTCCCTCAGTAATGTGCCTTAACTCGAATCCCAAGAGCATCCCCTTATTGTGACATTTTTCAATTTCCCACACCAGTTACCCTGTTGTCGCTGAGTGAGATTGCCTAAACAGTGCCAAATTACAAGGTGTTTTTTTTTGCAGTAGGCACACGGCTACTGGGAATTGGATTAATACTGCCCAAATTCATTTAAATTGAGGACGCTTACAGCCCACATAGAACAGAGGCTGCCATGCTACCAGTCTGGGATGGAATTAAAACTCGGGGTCCAGAAGTGAAAAGCGGTTTATTTTTCTGAAGAACCGCATGGCTAGTTTCTCTCGCATGATTGTTATTTTGTATTGCAATTTTTCTTCAGTCATAACATGTTGACAGATATTACATTTGTAGCACACAATGTATGAGGCGGAAAGAGCGCAGCAGAGTCTGCGCATGGGGAGCAGCGAGCTGGAGGTGGAGCCAGGGGCCCGGGGTACAGTGTTAGTATTCTATGGACAAATATGCAAGCTGCTCCAAGATCAATGCACTCACCTACACTGTGATCCCTGAAAACCAGGGAGAGAGGACCTGAGGCAGGAAGGGAGGGTCAGTAGGAATGTGTGTGTGTGTGTGTGTGTGTGTGTGTGTGTGTACTAGCCCATGCAGCAGAGCCTGGTCTCCAATTGTCTTGGGTCCCCTTGCCATTGGACCTTGCTCTGTCAAGTCCGTGTGGTAGCGGGTGTGCAACGGCCACCCCAAGTTAAAAGAATTCACGCACAGGTATCTTCCACCCTTTAAAATTAAGTTAGGGACCTGGCACCAGTCACCTTAGAACTCATTTTAGCGCGGAAGCAAGTCATCCTCAACATTGGGGGACTGCCTAAGAAGAAGAGTATAAGGCACGGTATACCTGACAAACTGTAGTGATGAGCAAGTTTTGTTGAGTGGCTTGGGTTGAGGATGACCAAGGAACTGACTCCAGCTGATAGCTGTGATGCTATTGTGTGCTGCTCTGCTCACATGCTGAGACAGTGCCTGGTATTCTGCTTGAGCAAGTAGGGCTTTGATAGTTGGCCTTTTCTAGAGGAGATGGAGGGGCTTGAAATCATGGCATTGAAAGCCTCTTGTAGCTCCTTGACATTGGAGCCATCAAATCTTCCAGCTCCTTCAAAATGAGACCTTCTAATACCTGCAAATTAAATATATCCTGACTGACTAACTGAACGAGGCCAGAGTAATACAGTCATTCACAGGCGAAGAATCTTCTTCCCAACCAACAAAGCCTCAGCAAAACTCATCTTGAAGATATGTAGAGTTAGCCTGAGAGAGACCTGGAGCAAACTCTAGGTGAGGATGGGATCCCGCCTACATTGGTGGCATGGAGATTTCTTCTCTCTGAGATTTTGATCCCATTCTTGAGGCAGCGGGCATAGTCACACCTGGAGTGTGCTCCAACCCACCTGGAAAAAAGAGTCTAAGCTCAATTTTAACTATACTTAGGGACAGATAGAATGGGTGGGGAATGGATAACAGATTGTCCTTTCACATTGTAATGTACTTGCTTCATGGGTTCTCTGCTTAAGAATTCATAGCAACACATTGCTATTAAGAACTAATTGGTTTATTAGCAAAGTTTTAACAATCACACTACACATTGCCAGTTCATCCACCAGGCTCACAACCACATGCCTCATCGAGGACCCCCTGAACCCACTGGCTGGGGTTTTATGGAGTCTTGTGAACATCACGTGACTGGCTAAGCCACTCGCAACCCAACAGCTCAACCAACCTGTGAGCATACTCACAGATGCATACATTATATACATGTAGGCTAAATAGGGAGAAACAATTTCCACTGGCTGGAGAATCGGTAACCAGAGGACACAGATTTAAGATAATTGGCAAGAACAGAAGAGAGATGAGAAATTTCTTCACACAGCAAGTTGTTATGATCTGGAGTGCACTGCCTGAAAGAATGGTGCAAGCAGTTTCAAGAGTAACTTTCAAAAGGAAACTGGATACATATTTGCAAGGGAAACATTTTGAGGGCAATGGGGAAAGAGCGGGGAAGTGGGACGAATTGGAAATCACTTTCAAAGAGCCGGCACAGGTACGATGGGCCAAATGGCCGCCTTCTGTGCGATAAGATTTTATGATTCTAGTTTGGCATTAATTGGCAGATTCACTCAAACAGGCCACAGGAAGATTGGTCCAGGAGGAAGTGTATTTCTGGTGTTGGAGCTGAGGCACATTGTTGGAGCAGGGCAGAGGAAGATTTACTCTGTGCCTAAAAACTACTGTACCAGACCTGGGACAAGCCTTGGCTGACACCAGGTGCCTGGAATTGAAGAGTGTTCCATTAATATTCCTCTCTTTGAACATAAAATTCTCAAGTTTTTTAAAAAGTCTGACAAGAAAGCTCGTAGCGTCCATACATCTCTTCGTTTGAGTGGAAATCAAGTAATCATGGCCTAAAGAGATATAGAAGACTCAGCCTATAGCCCTGCCGCACAGACCTGACAACAGAGAACAGTGACCTGGAAACTGGTACGTCGGCCTAAACTGTCCCCCCTGGCAACATGCCAGCCACAATTACATGTAGTCCATTGTAATCCCTGAGTTAAAATGACAGATTGAAAACAAATCCTGTACTATTTTTTTCTTCCTTTATTTCCCGGGCTTGACTCCTCAATGCATCAATGAAGATTTCTTTATTTCAGCCCGAACAATGGACTTTCTCACAGTGCTATGATGACATCATTCCTCAATTGGAGAGCTGCGGACGAATAATACAGGGGATCGTGGGAACGACGCACTTCCATTTAAAGCTGGGGACTCTGAACAGTGAGGCTGAGCCAAAACAATTGTACTTCAAAGAAGGACAATCATAGGGAAATAAACCTGCAGCGGCATTAATTTTGCAAGCAATTTGTTATGTAAAGCTGACGGTCCATTTTCTGGAAAATGGCTCAGTGCAGAATTCCATTTGAATGCTTCATAACATACATGCATTCTTCTTCCCCTTTAACCCTTTCTCAGGCGCAATCCTGCATTAGAACACAGCCAGGATCCCCCTGTGCGCTTGCACCTCGCACTCTTGTGGCTGGAGTCCATTTTATTTTGCCTGCAGCTCGGTCGCCTGCTGTACTAAGAAATGTGAGTGACCCCCCACCCCCCCCACCAGTAATGCTGCCGAGGCAGCGTGATATACAGCAACTGCTGCCAAAATAGACTCACCAATGTTATCACAAACAGTATGATTAGCATAGTTTTATTTTTAAGGTTATGAAATTAAGAGCTTTTTTTTAAAAAAAAAGCAAATGTAAAGAGTTCATATAGGAATTGCTCTGTCTTTTGCATATAATATGGACATTTTACATTGAGTAATATAGCCATGCAGTGCTAGGGTGACTCAGTTGCTAGGTGCTGAGCTTTGTAACACAAGAAGGTCCTAAGCCCACCCTCTGATCTGTCCTGAGTTAGTTATCTCAGCTGGACTAGCAACTGGGCCCTAAAATTGGCATCAGAGGCGGGGTTAGGGAGGGGTCTAAAATCTTAGGGTTCCTGCTCCTGATCACTATCCCGTGACTCCTGCTCAAGGTGCGCATGTGGGGAAAGAATAGTGCTCAGCTGAGATGCCCTCAGGGCGAAGTAACCATTGATATTCACTGCCACGGTTCACTCATGAATGTCACTGGGGTGAACCGTACCCCAGAAAGTCAACTCCTGGGGAAGGACGGAGAATGAATCATAGAAGATTACAGTGCAGAAAGAGGCCACTTTAGCCCATCAAGCTTGCATTGGTATTTTTCTTCACACGAGTCTCCAAGCCGGATCTCACACTTCTGCTCGCTCTCTATACTCTTTGAAATTCTTCAATAACTATGTAATTCTCTTCTAAAAAGAATGTATGGATTCTGCTTCAACAATGGTTTGTCACAGAGAATTCATATTCTAACTAACCTCTGCAGTAAGAATTTTTTTCTATTGCTTTTATATCCGTCCTATAATGGACACCCAAAACGGCACACAATAACGAAGGTTCTGTACCTTGTTGCTTTTGTGTTCTATCAGACAGATTTTTGTTGCCCGCGTAACTTGGGCAGGTGGTGGGCGTAGCGATTGCACTGCCCGCGTGGTGAAACCTGCCGAAGGCCCAAAACATTTTCATGGCTGGGCCTCATTAAAATAATATTGGTATCCTGGCAAGAATGAACGAGCACAGATAGATAGCTCACTGATTGGGGGTAGGATGAGAAATTCGGCAACTCCTCCGCGGAGGTGAACCAGAGGTGGGTCCTTATAGGGTAAACGGGGGGTGGGGGGTGGGGGTGGCATGGAAGGACTGTCAGTGGTTGCGAAGATTTTTGAGGGACCAGGAAAAATTGTCGGAAAAACATATTAAACAATATTTTTGGAGAGGCCTTCTGAGGTTCCTTTATGGAGCATTTTTCCAACATCCAAAGTTCAGTTCCTCTTGGCATATTTAACCATTTCACCAAATTTTCCGTATGTTTTGGGTGGAAACATTGATCACCTATTTTGAGGCTTACTCGAAAATTGAGTCAGGTGGGTCTCAGTAGATACTTAAAAACATATTTTTTTGTCTGCCCACGATCCCATTCACACGGAAAATAGGGATAGTCGGCAGACAACAGTCACACCGCCCCCCTCCCCCCACATCTCTACATTCGCTCCAGACCAAAGCTCTGTTAAACATGACCCAGATCTAAGCTCTGTTAAACATGACCCGGGAAGACTTTGTGTTACTCATGGCTGCCAAAAGTGGAGGGAAAAAATCCTTCTCTTCCCAAAATAACAGGGCAGCTTCATGTGATTACATTTCTAGTTTAGGATCTCGACAGACCTTAAATTGAACCGAAGCGATGATCTCACTAAGTTGCTGGAGTGCGTTAATCGTGTTTCCTTTGTCACACCTCAGAATGCCACCCACACATCAGTCTTTCCTATTCCCCGCTTGACAAACATGTTTATCCATTCTTTAACTCCTTACTGTATCCCTATTTTCAGTCTGCCCAATGCTTTCCTTCTTAGTTCTATACATACTTTCCTTTTAAGAAACAACAACAACTTGTACTTATATAGTGCCTTTAATATAGTGAAGCGTTCTAAGGCGCTTCACAGGAGTATTATGAGATAAAACAATTTAGCACCAAGTCGGATAAGTAGAAATTAGCCCAGGTGACCAAAAGCTTGGTCAAAGAGGTAGGTTTTAAGAAGCGTCTTGAAGGAGGAAAGAGAGATAGAAAGGCGGAGAGGTTTAGGCCAAAATGCATCAAAAAGACTCACACCAATATTCTTCTTATTCTATGATTTCTGTCCCCTATATCCAGAGCAATATGAATCGAGCATGAGTTTGATGTAAAATTTCACTCATGGAGTTCATAAATATGATAATTCCAACAGGCAATTCAGGAGAAACTCCTTTACCCAAAAAGCGGTAAGAATGTGTACCACAAGGAGTATTTGAAGCAAACAGCATAGATAGAAATTAAATAAATACATGAGAAAGCATTTATATAGCGCCTTGCATGACCTCAGGATATTCCAAATTACTTTACAGCCAATGAAGTATTTTGAAGTGTAGTCACTGTTGAAATGTAGGACAGGTAGCACCCAATTTGCGCACAGCAAGCTCCCACAAACAGTAATATGATAATGACCAGATAACCTGTTTTTAATGATGTTGATTGAGGTTAAATATTGGCCAGGACATTAGGGATAGCTCGCCCTACTACTTCTTCAAAATAGTGCCGTGGGCTCTTTTACGTCCACCTGAGAGAGCAGTTTAACATCCCATCCGAAAGATGGCACGTCTGACAGTACAGTACTGAGGGAGAGCTCTCTCAGCTGCACGTAAAAGATCCCACAGACAGTCATTAGATAACAATCACTTCCTCAGCTCTGTAGCGGAGTGTTAGCCTCGATTTTTATGCTCAAGTCTCTGGAGTGGGACTCAAACCCACACTCTTCTGACTCAGAGTTGAGAGCCACTGCTGACACATGAGGGACAAAGGAATAGAAGGTTATGCTGATCAGGTGAGATGAAGAGGTATGAAGAGTCTCATATGTGACAGATTAGTAAAAGGGAAGGTGCAACGAGACCTGGGTGTCACGGTACATCAGTCATTGAAAATAGGCATGCAGGTACAGCAGGCAGCAAAGAAAGCAAATGGCATGTTGGCCTTCATAGCGAGAGGATTTGAGTATAGGAACAGGGAGGTCTTACTGCAGCTGTACAGGGCCTTGGTGAGACCACACCTTGAGTATTGTGTGCAGTTTTGGTCTCCTAATCTGAGGAAGGACATTCTTGCTTTTGAGGGAGTGCAGCGAAGGTTCACCAGACTGATTCCCAGGATGGCAGGACTGACATATGAAGAAAGACTGGATCGACTAGGCTTATAGTCATTGGAATTTAGAAAAATGAGAGAAGATTTCAAAGAAGCATATAAAATTCTGATGGGATTGGACAGGTTAGATGCAGGAAGAATGTTCCTGATGTTGGGGAAGTCCAGAACCAGGGGTCACAGTCTAAGGATAAGGGGTAAGCCATCTAGGACCAAGATGAGGAGAAACTTTTTCACCCAGAGAATGGTTAACCTATGGAATTCTCTACCACAGAAAGTTGTTGAGTCCAGTTCGTTGGATATATTCAAAAGGGAGTTAGATGTGGCCCTTATGGCTAAAGGGATCAGGGGGTATGGAGAGAAGGCAGGAATTTGGTACTGAAGTTGCATGATCAGCCATGATCATATTGAATGGTGGTGCTGGCTCGAAGGGCCAAATAGCCTACTCCTGCACCTATTTTCTATGTTTCTATGTTTCTATAAGCACTAGCACAGACCAGTTGGGCCGAATGGCCTGTTTCTGTGCTGTACATTCAACGTAATTCTACGTAATTTGGCTGTATTGGTACAATTTTGTGACTCACTAAGTGCCTCAAAGCTGAAGCAACGCTTTGTCAGCTCCAGTATAGCAGTTGAAGCCCACACAGCGCGGAGGAATAAAGGCACCAAAATTCTTTGCAGGTTGCACTAGTCTTCTGCCATTATTCCAGCTTAAACCAGCGGACGCCTTGAAAAACATTGGTTGCACTTCTGCCGTCTCCAGCACATTACAACTTGCCTGGTAAGGGACTGAGCCTCGCTTGCAGAGCTAGGGGCGGAGACTAATTAATGCCAGGAGTTCCTGCTCCATTGGCTCAAGTTGTGCCCTGGCATTTCTGTGGAGGCTGGTACGTCGAGTGAGTTGGAAGGATTGTACCTGCATCAACATTGGTGAATGTGGACCACACCGGGAAGTGGCCTGGATCGCTGAAGGGATTCACTCCCCGCCTGAGCAACACCTCACCCCCTCCACCACTGCAATAGTGGGTGACATCAATGATTCCAGCCACATGGAGCAAGTAGGCACCAGCGATGCACCTTTTGTAGCACTTGTGTCAGCTGTGGCTCAGTGGGCAGCACTCTCACCTCTGAGTCAGAAGGTTGTGGGTTCAAGTCCCACACCAGGGACTTGAGCACAAAAATAATCTAGTCTTACACTTCAGTGCAGTGCTGAGGGAGTGCTGTGCTGTCTTATGGATGAGATATTAAACTGAGGCCCTGTCTGCCCTCCCAAGTGGATGTAAAAGATCCCATGGCACTATTTTGAAGAAGAGCAGGGAAGTTATCCCTTTGTCCTAGCCAATATTTGTTCCTCAATCAACATAACAAAAAAACAGACTATCTGGTCATTATCACATTGCTGTTTGTGGGGGCTTGCTGTGTGCAAATTGGCTACCGTGTTTCCCACATTACAACGGTGACTATACTCCAAAAATTACTTCATTGGCTGTAAAGCGCTTTGAGATGTCTGGTGATCGTGAAAGGCGCTATATAAATCCAAGTCTTTCTTTTTCTTTCTTGTGCATCCATGCTCCAGTGGGATCACCGCCGATGGTCACGATTCCAGAACGAATGCCTGGATCATATCCGGAGGAATGTCGGGCCCATAATATGCATTACGGCATTGTTGCTCTAGTATTGTGAAACACTTGGAATACCCTTGCTTTCATTGGCGAGCAATCCACAATACCAGTTCTATGTGCGGGTGACAAGTTAAAAATGACCCCCATGTCTCACGCCTCCAGAAATGGGTGTGAAGTTTGTATATGTTCAAAAATGATGCCGGGTAATGTGGAGGTGTAAACTGTGTGGGCACTCCATACGATCAACCGCTTCAACTATTCAAACGTCCCAAATGTTAGGCCAGACAATACTATGCTGAATTGATTCTAGGGCCAGGCATTAGGTTTCTGAAAGGAAATCCTCCCCCTCTGCTGACTGCAATATAATCTCTGCAATTGAAGGGATGCACAATTGGAATAATTGTTGGTGAAATAAAACCAAAAAAATAAAGCATGCAAAACAGGTTCTCCGAGGGTTCCGGGAAGGCTCCAGTATCAAGTTCTGGTCGTTACTGAGATCGTCGATCTCTACTTGTGAAACAGCATGGGGTAGTTCAATTGGCCTGAGTCTCTTGGCCCAAAGAGGTCAAAATAATTGGACAGCATCTATGCACAGGAGCCCTGGTTTAATTCCCTAATCTGCACAATTGAGCCAAGTGTAATGCTGACAATTAACTCAACATATTGAACCTAAGAATCCCGATCTATATGGCTGTACCACACTGGGTAAAAGAAAGAAAAACTTGCAATTATATAGCGCCTTTCACAACCACCGGACATCTCAAAGCGCTTTACAGCAAATGAAATATTTTTGGAGTGTAGTCACTAATGTGGGAAACACGGCAGCTAATTTGCGCACAGCAAACTCCCACAAACAGCTATGTGATAATGACCAGATAATCTGTTTTTGTTATGTTGATTGAGGGATACATATTGGCCAGGACACCGTATTAAATCCCCTGCTCTTCTTCGAAGTAGTGCCATGGGATCTTTTACATCCACGAGAGAGCAGATGGGTCCTCAGTTTACCATCTTATCCGAAAGATGACACCTCCGACAGTGCTCCCTTGGCACTGGACTGCAATGTCAGCCTAGACTTATGTGCTCAACTCCCTGGAGTGGGACTTGAACCCACTACATTTTGACACGAGGTGCGTGTGCTACCCACTGAGCCACAGCTGACACCCAAAGTAGACTTATAACCTGAGCCATGGGGGAGTTTTCCACCATTTCGTGAACAGGTTATCTAAAAACATTCGGTGTCTTATCTTTCAGTCAACCCATTTTCAGTACCACTTTTCCTCTGCCATTCATCCATTTACACGTTATAACATTCGGTGCCTAAAAATCGCAAATAAACTAGAAATGTGTTGCATGTCATGAATAGGGAAGCAATGAAAGTAATGGGTGATGTTCCCAGTACCAGCTCCAATCCTGTGTTATGGAGTTGCACTGGTTCATTGCACTGAGATTGGCTTTAGATTAGTGCATAAAAACAAGACTCATTTATATTCTGAATGAAGGAATCTTAAATTTTGCATTAAGGGTGAGTGAGAGAAACACAGATGGTTTGAAGCAGGGCTAAAAACAATAGGCAAAAGACACTACGTATAATAAAAATGACCCCAATTATTTTTGATTGGCTGACCTTTGCCCTCACCTTGATTAGTTGGCGCTATGGAAATTAGAACTAGCCAATCAGAAACGTACATAATTAATGACTTGGTATGATAATCCCTTGATGATTAGCTTCCCACCCCCCACCCACCTGAAATATAGGAGAGATGACAAAAAAACAGAAAATGAGGACTATGACAAGATTCAGAGGTTTCGTTACCAGGAATTACAAAAAAAGTCAAACAACAAAATATTGGTCACGTAAAGAAAGCAGGAACACAGATTGAGAAAGGACCAATGCTGGGAGCATTGCAAAGCAAATGAGGGGGCCATTCACTGCCTGCTTGTTTCTCGCTAATTGTCAAACACCTGAAAGTTGTTAATTGCTTTCCAAAAAGAAAAGCTCGGGCATCTGGTAAATGAGCAAATGCACGAGGTGTGAAACATGTGACTTCCTTGACTTTTTGTCCCCCCCCCTCCGCCCCACCAATTTTCCTTCCCCCACTGCTGAAGTCACTTGCTAAGGTGCAGTTTCACCGGTGCTGGCACCCTGCTGCAACTTTGTCCAGCTGGCCATTCTTCATGCGTGAGCCAAGAGAGGGAGTGAGTGGCGAGAGGCAATTCAACTGCAATGGGCATCACAGTCGATCCCACTCTTGTGTTTAGCCAAAGTGCCCACACGCACACTTTCCAGTAAGAGTCACTAGGGTAGCGATCAGGAATGGGAACCCTGGATGATTTTCCCCTCTCATTAGCCCAGGTTGCCTGTAGGAATCTAACTCTTGCCACAATTGTGATCATTTGAAGAAAGAAAGGAAGAAAGAACTTGTGCTTATATTGTGTCTTTCAACTTCTCATACACCCCACATGCTTCACAGCCGATTAATTACTGTAGAAGTGCAATCAGTCTTGTATAGTCAAACATGGCAAAGAATCGGCACACAGCAAGGTCCCACAAACAGCAATGAGATGACTAACCAGTTAATCTGTTGTGGCAGTGTTATGGCAGTGTTGATTAAACCCACTCCTCCCTTCAGTATTAACTCAGCACAGGCTGGTGATTGAATTGGGGACCTTCCAGGTCTCTATGGCTTGGAACAGAGACATAGAAAGAGCAGTAGGCCTGTTCCACCATTCAATTAGATCATGGCTGATCTGTACCTCAACCCCCTTTAACCACCTTAGCTCCATATTCCTTACCCAACAAATTTCCATCGCCCTCAGTTTTGAAAGTTTTAATTGACCCATCAGCAACAGCCTTTTGGGGGAGTGAATTCCAGATTTACACTACCCTTTGTGTGAATGGCCTAGTTCTAATTCTAAAGGTTATCATAGAATCATAGAAGTTTACAGCATGGAAGGAGGCCATTTCAGCCCATTGTGTCCATGCCGGCCAACAAGAGGCTATTCAGCCTAATCCCACTTTCCAGCTCTAGGTCCGCAACCCTGCAGGTTACGGCTCTTCAGGTGCACATCCAAGTACTTTTTAAATGTGGTGAGGGTTTCTGCCTCTACCACCCTTTCAGGCAGTGAGTTCCAGACCCCCACAACCCTCTGCGTGATGAAATTTCCCCTCAAATCCCCACTACACCTTCTACCAATTACTTTAAATGCATGCTCCCTGGTTGTTGAACCCTCTGCTAAGGGAAATAGGCCCTTTCTATCCATTATATCTAGGCCACTCATAATTTTATATACTTCAATGAGGTCTCCCCCCAGTCTCCTCTGTTCCAATGAAAACAAATCCAGCCTATCTAATCTGTCCTCATAGCTTAGATTCTCCACTCCCAGCCACATCCTTGTAAATCTCCTCTGTACCTTCTCCAGTGCAATCACATCCTTCCTGTAATGCATGGACCAGAACTGCATGCAGTACTCCAGCTGTGGCCTAACCAGTGTATGCCCCCTTATTCTTGAGCCCCCCCACAGAGGAAGTTGTTTCTTTTTGTCAACCCTATTGAATCCTTTTATCAGTTTAAGCACCTCGATTAGATAACCCCTCAGTTGTCCATACTCAAGGGAAGACAAGCCAAGTTTGTGTGCAATCTGTCCTCACAATTTAACCCTTTTAGCCTTGGTATCATTCTGGTGACTCTGCACTGCAGCCACTCAAAGACCAATATATCCTTCCTGAGGTGCAATGCGTAGAACTGAGCGCACTACTCCAAGGCTCCATATAATTGTAGAATAACTTCCTCTCCTTTGTAGTCCAGCCCCCTTGAGAGAAAGGCCAATATTCCATTAGCTGTTTTGATTGCTTTTTGTACCTGTGCACTAGCTTTTAGTGATTTGTATACATGGACGCTTAAATCCCTTTGCTCCTCCACAGTTCTCACCATTTAGAAGTAATCAGGTTACAGGAGGTACAGCGGGGAGCACCTCTACCCATCATCACCATAGGCAGTCCCTCGAAACGAGGATGACTTGCTTCCATGCTGAAAGCGGATGAGTTCACAGGTGTTTCAATGATATTCCAGATCCCGAACTACATCCTGAAGGTGGAAGACGCCTGTGCGTGGATTTTTTTAACGTGTGGTGGCCTTTGCACACCAGCCACCACACGGGCTTGACAGAGCTAGGTCTTGGTCCAGTGGCAAGGATTAACCAAGATGACTGGAGATCAGCTCTGCTGCACGGACCTAGTGCGCGCACATATCGCAGTGTGGGCTGGCCCGTGCCGACCCTGGACCCTCGCCTCTTCTGGGCCCCAAACTCTCTCTCTCTGGCTGATACTTTTCTGCCGAATCCCCAGTTTTAATAGCTCCACCACCGGCGACCGTGCCTTCAGCTGCCCACAAGGCCATTGAGTGAGCATACCATAATTTACTTAATCTGGTAAAAGTTAACGTGTTAAAAAAATATAAAAGTTATTCAGCATACAAAGTCGAAGAATCCATATTCAGCCTGGATTATAATTTCTACTGGTCTTTTTCCATTTGGTCTTTAGTGAGGTAAAATGAGCTGATCAAGAAGGGGTATGAGTGCATAATTACATAGGGTCACAGGTTTATTATGGCACATCCTGTGATAAAGTTTTAAAATATCATAAAGGAGAATGTAGCAGTGAGTTTCTGCAAAAATTCAACTATTCCAATGTTCTCCTGGCCATCTTCCACCCTACATAAACTTGTGCCCATCCAAAACTCTGCTGTCTGTATTTTAACACGCTCCAAGTCTCGTTCACGCATCACCCCTGTGCTTGCTGGCTCTCAGTCCAACAACGCCTCAATTTTAAAATCCTCATCCTTGTTTTCAAATCCCACCATGGCCTCGCCCCTCCCTATCTCTTTAATGTTCTTCAGATCTACAAGCCTTTGAGATCTCTGAACTCCTCCAATTCTGGCCTCTGGAGCAATGCAGATTTTCATTGCTCTGCCATTGGTGGCCGTGCCTTCAGCTGCCAGACCCTACGCTCTGGAATTCCCTCCAAAAACCTCTCCTCTCTCTATCTCTCTCTCCACCTTTAAGCAACGCCTCGATTTTAGAAATTCTCATCCTCATTTTCAAATCCCTCCATAGTCGCACCCCTCTGTAATCTCCTCCAGCCCCACAACCCCCCAGAGATGTCTGCGCTCCTCTAATTCTAATCAGCATCCCTGATTATAATCGCTCAACCATTGGTGGCCGTGCCTTCTGTTGCCTTGGCCCCAAGCTCTGGAATTCCCTGCCTAAACCTCTCTCCCTCTCTACCTTGCTTACCTCATTCAAGATACTCCTTAAAACCTACCTGTTTGACCAAGCTTTAGGTCACCCGCCCTAATTTTGCCTTATGCGGCTCGGTGTCAAATTTTTTATCTCATAATACTCCTATGAAGGCCCGTGGGACATTTCACTGCACAAAAAGCACTATATAAATACAAGTTGTGGTTGTTGTTTGAGATGCTCCTTACAACCTACCTCTTTGGTCAAGTTTTAGGTAATTAGTCCTGATATCTCCTTCTGTGGCTCGGTGTCAAAATGTTTTTATTGATATCTCTCTTGCTAAGCACCTTGGGAGGCTTTGCTATGTTAAATGCACTATATAAATATAAGTTGTTGTTGTAAAAGCAGACTTCAAGGTAAAAAGACATCTGCTCTCTTGATGGCTCAGTGACTCTCCGGTGTGGATCTGGAACCAAGAAGGTCCCATGCACAATTACCCATCTGTGACTGAGTCAGCTGATCTCACTGTAATCGCAACTGAGGCCTTGCAAATTAGCCTCAGTGCCCATTGACAAGGGAGGAAAAAATAATTCAGTATCCCTGTGAGAGCCCAGTGCATGTTGGCAAATGATGTGACTGTAGAGAATAATACAGCCAAGATCGGTCATCTGGTCAGGTCTTTCCTTTAAAGAGATGAGTCAAATCAATCTGAGTTATTGATATGATAGTCTTTGTACCCAGCTAATCATTGGTGTGAAAGAGCACTGAGTACAGTAATTACTGTATCAACATTTTGACAGTCATTTGTCCGGCTACATGTCTCTTACTCTTGATCTTAAGACAACACGTGGGAACAAATTGAATTGGATTAATCATTGTGAAGTTAGCCTTTTTATGGATTAAATCTTAGTATACTAATTACAATCATTGGTTTCGATAAGCACTGGGTTATGTGTTCAAAAAGACTTGCATTTATATTGCGCCTTTCACGACCACAGGACGTCTCAAAGTGCTTTACAGCCAATTAAGTACTTTTGGAGTGTAGTCACTGTTGTAATGTAGGAAACAGTGTAGCAGCCAATTTGCGCACAAGCCAGCTCCCACAAATAGCAATGTGATAATGACCAGATAATCGTTTTTTGTTATGTTGATTGCGGGATAAATATTGGCCAGGGCACCGGGGATAACTCCCCTGCTCTTCAAAATAGTGCCATGGGATCTTTTACGTCCACTTGAGAGAGCAGATGGGGCCTCGGTTTAATGTTTCATCCAAAAGACGGCGCCTCCGACAGTGCAGCGCTTCCTCAGCACTGCACTGGAGTGGCAGCCTGGATTTATATGCTCAAGTTCCTGGAGTGGGACGTAAACCCACTACTGTGTTCATACTCTATTTGCTTGTTACAGGACACTAAGCAGGCATTAGGACCCTGCAGGAGCTACTCACAGTTGCTGTAAACATTCTGGTTCATGCTGGTTTAGGGGTAACCTCCCTCCGCACCCCCACCTTTCCTCTCCACAGCCGGGAATCCTCCAAACCCATGGCCGAGATGGATAAAAAGCTTTTCTACGTACATCACGGCGAGTGGGTTAAATGGCAACAACATAACACCAGCTCTCCGCCGTGCAATACTTATCTACTGCCTCGGCATCGAAGGCCATCGCATCGTTGGCCAAATCGAAGACGCGAAGTCCTACGACAAAGTGATAAGCGCTCTAGAGAAATATTTTGGGCCAAAGAAAAGTATCATGATGGAGAGGTACAAATTTCATCAAAGGGGGCAAGGGAACGGTGAACCAATCAAACAGTTTTTCATTCATTAACTGAACTGGCCACTCCGTGCAAGTTTGGAGCACTCACAGAGGAAATGATCAGGGATCAAACTATTGAGAAAACAACTATCCCCCACATTCGGGAATGCTTGCTAATGGAGGATGACAAATTGACATTGGATAAAGCAACTAACTTGGCCATCCAAATCAAAACATGCTTTCCGATTCAAAAGCGATCAGTTCCCCTGTGCAGCAGACTTCAGCTACTGCCCATGTGCAAGGCGTTCGTCCAAAACGGAAATCACAGCACAGCAGAGACTCAGGGCTAGTAATAAGCCACCCACTACAGATCGCGGGCCTAACTTCCACTGCTGTAACTGTGGGGACAAATCACATTCAGCAAAGAGTCCTAGATGCCATGCACATGGGAAGAAATGCTCTGCATGTGATAAAATGAACCATTTTGCTAGTGTCTGTCACTCATCACAGCATATTTGACATGAGGACAGCCCCAATAGTGATGAACCCAGTATGGTTTACATCATTAGCGACATTTCACACATCGGTTCGGGCAAATTCAAGGACTGTGATGTAAACATTGACAGCACGTCCTGCTCATTGACCTTGGAGCCAAAGTCTCCATATTGAGCGAGGCTGTGTACAAAACCCACTGTCAACTGCAGCCTGCAACTTCCATTCTACACGCGTGCACCGACTCCAAAATTGAGGTATTTGGGGTCATATCTGTTCCGATCTACTACAAGGACACAACATTGGAGAACTTTTCCTTTCATGTCGTGGGTGTTGACCTTTTTGACAAGCTTGGGTTCAAAGTTTATGACCCAAATGGCACACCTGTGTACACGGTGGACTTTGGCAAGCAGTATCCCTCAAACTTCACCGGATTTGGAGTGACAACAAAATTCTGCCATCGTCCCCGCCTTGACCCTTCTGTCAAACCGGTTACACAGCGACTTCGCTGTCCCCTATTCGCGGTTCATGACCAAGTATCCGCAGAATTAACGCTACTCGAATCTCAAGGAATCATTGACAGCATCGACTCCTCACCCCTAAGATCTCGAACTTAGTCATTGCTTGGCGTAAAAATGGGGAGATCTGCCTATGCATCGACCTGAAAGAGGTCAACAAGGCCATCATCCCCAACAAGTAACCTCTTCCTACCATCGACGAACTGTCTTCAGAATACCACGGCTCAATAGTTTTTATGAAACTCAACATGCGCCGCAGTTACCTGCAAATACCCTTAGCGGAGGACAGCAAACCGCTCACGGCATTCACGTCGCATGATGGTCTGTATCAGTATCGACGCATGCCCTACCAACTATCTTCTGCACCAAGTGCATTTCAGAAGATTGTCACTACTATGCTAGCAGACATAGAGAAAGCCCTCAATCTGCTTGACGATATCGTCATCCATGGACAGACAATGGAAGAATATGACCAGCGATTTCATGCGGTTATGGCTAGACTTGCTACACATAACATTACACTTAATGCCAATAAGTTTACATTCGCTGCTAGAGAAATAAACTTTCTGGGTTACAGAGTCACAGCACAAGGTGTCGCTTGACACCATTGACGCAATCCAGCGAATGCAGGAGGCTACTAACGTCAAAGAACTTTCATCATTCCTCGGCACTTGCAACTTCTATCTGATGTGCGTCCCGCACTACGCGCACATTGCTGAACCATTTCACAAGTTGCTGCGCAAGGACGTCCCTTGGGAATGGACAGATTTCCAGGCTCAGGCATTCACCACACTTAAGAATAAAATCATATCCCATCCTATCCTCGCGCACTCCGTACAGATCACCAAGTGCTAACTACGCTACTCGCTACAACTGGACCTGGACACAGATCACAACGAATCAGACGATGGTCAGATTGTCTTTATCAGTATAACTTTGATGTACAGTACATCGCTGGCAGTCATAACCACGTAGCTGACATGCTCAGCCGCTCGACTCCTGCTTCGGACTCTGGTGGTGACTTGTTCACATGTCACGTCGATCATCACTCAGTCCATCAGAAATCTTATCTCCTGCGACAAACTCAAAACTGAATCACAGAGTGATGTTACGCTCCAGCACGTGAGCCACTTCCTCCAGACGGAGTGGCCTACACCCAAATTCCGGAAGAGCTGAGAACCTTCCACAGACTTCGCAATTCATTTTCCGTTTGGAACAATGGCTGCCTAGCTCGTGGTGATAGAGCAGTAATTCCCAAGTCGCTTCAACAGCGCGTTCTCTCATTGGCACATGATGGACACCCTGGCATTGTCCGCTTGAAGCAGAGTTGTCGTGATTCAGTATGGTGGCCTGGGATTGACACTCATATTGAGGAGTTTGTCTCACACTGCGAAGCATGCAGTCTGAGCGAAAAGGCCACAAACACCACCAATGAAGCCCATTCCATAGCCACAAAGACCATGGCAACAACTTCAGTTGGATATCTTCAGTCCAGTTGAAGCAACTCCACAGCACCAACGTTTCCTTGTTGTAATACGTGACCTGCATTCCAAACGGCCAGAAATCGCTACAACATGTTCAGTGACCTCATCAACGATCGTCACTATTTTGCAGCGTATGTTCACAAAGTGGGGCCTCCTAGAGGTCATAATCACTGAGTTTGTGTCCGACCAGTTCACGGATTTCCTCACTCATCATGCTATCGAGCAGCATCTTACTGCTCGGTACAATCCTCAAAGCAACAGAGCTGTTGAGCGATTTAACCACGTCATCAAAGAGGGTTTGAAAACCAACCACGCAGCAGGACAAACATTCGATGAAGCAGTTCAAACCATTCTCCGCACATATCGTTCGACAAAGCACTCGCTAACTGGGAAGACGCCCGCTGAGCTCATGATTGGGCAAAATCTTCGCTGGCTACTGGACATTCTCAAACCCCCCAGCCAAACCTAGCGCGAAGATAACCACACTCACATCCCAGATTTCAGAACGCCAACAAAAAGCGAAGTTGTACACTGACACAAAACAACACGCTCAAAGGCCTCAACTGAAGAAAGGAGAATGGGTCAGAGTTAAGCGCCCAAACCAGAGTCATAAGCTCGCATCTTCACTTTCGCCTCTAAAACAGATCAGGCAAAAGTTCAGCCCTCACACCGATGAGTGATGGAATGCTCATAGACTGATCCCAACTCACAGGCCAACAGAGCAGCAGGATTGAACAGAGGCACCATTCTGTTTCCCAACTGAAAACCTCGAACAAACACCACAAGCTCCACGCCGGACTCAGCGTATCAGAACATGGCCTGGCTATCTCAAAGACTTTGTCTGTTCATAGACTGTATTTTTCAGAAGGGGGGAAATATGTTGTGTTCATAATCTATTTGTTTGTTACAGGACACTAGACAGGTATTAGGATCCTGCGGGAACTATGCACAGTTGCTGTAAACATTCTGGTCCATGCTGGTTTTGGGGCACCATTTTGGGAGTTGCTATAAAGGACACAGTTAAGTTACATTCTCCTGTTTCAGTTAGTCTGTTATTTACATACACAACATCCACAACCTTTTGACGTAGAGGTGAGCGTACTACCCACTGAACGGTTGACATAGAATACTACAGTACCACATCAAACAATGACGGGAGGGCCTTAGATCATGGCCATTCCCCATTTTGCCTTTGCGGCAGCTGCACTCTGTCTTTTTTGGATGTTTATCGAGCCATTTGCTGAGTTAATCAGGAAAGAGGCACAAGAAGGGGCACCCAGGTCTAGGTGTCCGTGCATATGGCCAACATGACTGCCTTCTGCTGGGATCCACTGTTGGTCTGCAGATTGATACACATCTGTAAGCAGATTGAACTGAGTGAGTTGAAGTAGGAGACAGTGAAAGGAGTCTTTATTTCCACACAGGATGCAGAGAGGAGGAAGAGTGTGAAGGATAGGGTATTGAGAGCTTAGGAGGAACGAGAGAAACCTGCAAGGGAGCGTTGAGCATCATAGTATTGATCAAATATAGAGAAGGCAGACTGCAATAGAGAAAGGGAAAGGTTGAAGGCGAGAGGCAAGAGAAGGATTTCCCAGCAGAGAACAAGCTCCAGAATGTTTTGATGGGACCTTCTTAACCACACAAGACCTTTACCAACCTAAGTGATACAGTCAAGTTCTTTATTTCACACATATAATAAGATACATTTAACATTGTTACAAAGTAATATTGTATGGCAATGGTATCATCCAAATTGTAGGTAAAAAGGATACCGGAAGGTGACATTGTCGAAGAGGTCCAGAAGGCAGGCGTGTGATGATTCAATTATCGGCCTCCAATGGTGCAGAGCAAGGAATAAACATAGTAAAAGGAACAGAGATTACAGGCTGGGATATAGGACTGCAGAATATTCCCAAATAGGGTGGGTAAGGCTGTGGACTGACTTGAAAATGATGGCGAGGATCTTGAGGTCTATACTGTGGGCACAGGGAGGTAGTCCATGGTTCTTCTCTGTTAATTATGATTCAGGGTGGGACCATTGCAGAACTCTCCACTTTAAGATGTTCTAAAGTTGCCCCCTCCCCTCCTCTCCTCTCCCCTACCCACCACTGGACCAACAGGATAGGATAGATTTTACAAAATCATATTCCCAACGGGAAGCCTCACCTACCTGAAGCACATACCAGGAAATCACAGGCATGGGTCCTAAGATTTTTTGCCGATGCACGAAAAAGTATGGCAAGTGCACGCACGGTTTTCGATTTATATGCTCCCATGGAGCTTGGCTCCCCACTGGAAACATGCATTCATAATAGTTCACCCTGATATTTCCATTTCCTATTGGGAAACTAATGGATCAATTTGTGCCATAAATTGCCCCAACTCATTTCTCCCAGAAACCTAGCCACCATCAGAGAGAAATAGCTTCCATTCCATCCATTTGGCTGCAGGACAGCACTAAAAGTGGACAGGACAGGATAGGATAGACAATAAGACAGATTTAAAAAGTAGTGAATAGGTTTTTCAAAGCCTTCTCAGTTTTGAGGTTTAGAAAGGACATGTTAAGGGTTGGAGACTGTGATGGGCCTTCATTTCAACACAGGAAGGATGAGAGGAAAAGAGAGTGCCTATAGAATGGAGTGTCTGTAGCTTTGGAGGGAAGCAGCAAAGATGATAAGATGCACCAATGATAGCAAGAAAGACATGAAAGGTTATCGTGGAAAAACATTTTACTCTGCCTACAACTCTTTTGATAGGAGACAAAATTAACCAGTGAAGTCAAGTGCCCCACAATCTGGGGGACACTCCAAACATTTTTCAAGGCCCTTTTTTGTTTTTTTTCTGCCTACATATTTATTGTGCAATTCTCTAGCGCTGCCCAGCAATCAACGCAATTTGGCAGTATTAGTGGTTGAGCAAATATACCGCAGCCTTCCACAGCTGGTTAATGAGGGTCACCATCAAAAGCCCATAATTAACCCGAATTGTTCCTTTTGTGTGCGGCGCTCTCACCTGAGCTGTTCGTGAGCTCGGATTGCAACAGTCAACCTGGTGGGGCGGACTGCTCATATACCATGGGGGCCACTCAGTCTCTATCAGCTGTCGAACCTGTGTACTTCGCTAACAATGCCCAGAGTTTCAGCAGCTGTTGAGGTGGCCGACTGATCGAATGACACGGCACTGTTCAGCCAAGCACATTCGATTAGATCGATTTCATGTCATGCAGACTGTTGCTGAAAAGTAAGTCCACCTGAGAATAATTGGCTGGGCTGCACTGGGATTTTGCGCTGGAGCGCTTAACTCCTTCAGGACTGCTTAGGCCTGCCACCTTTTCACAGCAATCTCCCTCACGGCAAGCTATGGGCACATTTAAATGCTCAAGTGGGAAAGCCGACAGAGGTATTAACAGGGTTCTTTCCTTTGCGTTAATTGTTTTTTTAAGGTATATATTCAAGCTCTAAATCCTTAAGAAATTTGCCATAATTAGTGCCTGCATTGACTCAATTTTTTATAGAGATTTAACTAGTTTGGAGGCAGCTACAAAGATAAAAATATTGTACCGGTTCTGAGAATAAAAGGCCTGTGGTGAAAAAAATACTGTCCCCAAGGGCTCAAAGTGTGATTACACCCATCATAGGCAGTCCCTCGGAATCGAGGAAGACTTGCTTCCACTCCTGAAGTGAGTTCTTTGGTGGCTGAACAGTCCAATACGAGAGTCACAGACTCTGTCCCAGGACTTAGATACTGAGTCACACAGACCAGGCAAGTCCCAGGATCGATTCTTGCTCCGTGTTGAGTTGGTAGAATATGGGCCACGGCCTCTGGTTTGGACAGCCCAGATCTTGATTCTTGTGCACGATGTAACCTGCCGCATGTTCTATTTGCAAGAAATTCTATTTAAAAGTGTCCTTCTATAAATGAGCAATAAGATCCTACAGGGCAGGAGGAAAGCCACTGGTAGCCTAGAAATTATTGTTTGCAATATTAACATACGATCGCTTAGCATATCTGTGTGACATTCCATCCCACAAATTTTAACGAGGTATTAACCCATTTATTTTCTGCCCCTATCCTAACTTGCATCAAGACCCGTTCACCCATCACCCCTTTGCTTGCTGAGCTACATTGGCTCCCAGTCTAGCAACACCTCGATTAGAGGAAAAAAGAAAGACTTGCATTTATATATGCCTATCACGACCACCGGACGTCCCAAAGCACTTTACAGGTAATGAAGTACTTTTGATTTTTAAGTGGAGTCACTTTTGTATTGTAGGAAATGTGGTAGCCTTGTTTTCAAATCCCTCCATGGCCTCGCCTCTCCTTATTTCTATAACCTCCACCAGCCCGACAACCCTCCGAGATCTCTGCAATATGATGCTCTCCATCTTATCATTCATGAAGACATCAAATAGGATGGGCACCATGGCATTGTCTCTGTCCTCTTTTGAGAGACATGGGTTCAGTGAGTCTCCCATCTTCCTTAACAGAAAACCTGGAGCTGAGGTACAGATCTCAGATAAAATAAAATTTATCCGTGTGCTGTCATAACTTCCAGCTTCTTCATGAGATCTGCAGGAGGCACTGAGTTGAAACTTTTATGAAAATCAATTAAAACTGTGTAAGTGGTCTTGTATGAATTCACGACCTGTTCTACACATATTAGAAAGAAGATAAAACTTGCAATTAGATAATGCCTTTCATGTCAGGCTGTTCAAAAGTGCATCAGAGCCAACGCACTATTTTGAAGTGCAGTCACTGTTGTAACAGTGTAAAGGAGAGCAACGGCAGTGAAAAGGGACATCACCAAGATCCAGGTCGGTGATTGGAGCATAGGCAGATACAGCAGGAGTGGCGAGGTTGGGGCGAAGGAGTGGCAAGAGATTGTAGAGGGACGTGATCGGGGCCCAGAAGAGGCGAGGGCCCGGGGGCAGCACGGGCCTGCGCACTAGGTCCCTGCAGCAGAGCTGGCCTCCAGTCATCTTGGTTAATCCTTGCTACTGGAGTAAGACCGAGCTCTGTCAAGCCCGTGTGGTGGTTGGTGTGCAACGGTCACCACATGTTAAAAAAATCCATGCACAGGCATCTTCCACCCTTCAAGATTTAGTTCAGGACCTGGAATTTTAGGTCCTTCATTGAAACACCTGTGAACTTTTTGACATCGAAGCAAGTCATCCTCGATTCAAGGGACTGCCTATGATGATGACAGTTGTAACATGGGCAACTGCAGCAGCCATTTTGCACACAGCAAGGTCCCATAAACAGCAGATGAGATAAATAATCAATTGATCCATTTTTGGTGGTGTTGACTGAGGGATGAATGTTGACCAGGACACTACTCTTCAAATAATGCCATGGGCTTGTTTTACACCGACCTGAAAATACAGATAGTTTCTTAATTTAATATCTCATCCGAAAGATAGCACCAAAGTGCAGAGTTCCCTCAGTACTGTACTGAACTGAAGTAACAAACCTAATTTTGCACTCGAGCCCTGGAGTGGAGCTTGAACCCAAAACCTTCTGCCTCAGAACTGGATGTGCTACCACCGAATTCCTCACCAGGAATTGGTTCCTGCATGTTCCTTTCTGATTGCTGAACTGTCCTCCAGAGCATCTGATACATGTGCTGTGATAGCCTGAAGAAGAGCCTTAAGACCCATTGACGTCAGCAAGATCCCTCCGTAGCTGTCAGGCTCACTAGGTTTTTGAGGATAGCTGTGCTTTTGAACATCAAAGCCTAGAGTTTCCGTTAGCATGCGTAAGTTTTACCAACGCAATTCGCCCAGAATCGGTTAAACCAGCGTAAAAGACCGGGGAATTTTAAGCGCAAGTTATGACGAGCGTAAATTGAGTTTCCGCGACCTTTACCGCTCGTTTAAAAAACATCGTGCTGGTGGTTGGCCTCGCCCATAACTGGCCATGCCCCCAAATCAAAAAAATGAGCAAGGCGAGTTCCCACCGATTGCGCCCGTTTGCGACCATTCTGGGAGGCTCTTTAAATTAAGTTTGTTTTTTTTAGGCGCAAAGGCACACTAGTCTTATAAATAAAAACATATTATATTTACTCATAACCAATGTAACTAGTAAATGGTTCAGTATTGTTTTTTTTTAAAGTTATTTTCAGTGATTTTAAATCGGGTTACTCACAGGTAGTGGACTCTTATTATAAATGTGTATGTTATGTGATAAATCTGTTTATAGCTGTATTAATAAAACTGGTTACCACTCTTAAATACATCAATGAATAATGTTAATGCAAGGAAACAACAATAAACAATAATGTTCTAAAATGTTGCCCGATTGTGCTGGTTCATGGAAGATTTTGCATTTGTGATTATGCAAATGGTTTGGGAGGAAACTTGAACCGTAGTTTTCCAAAGTGAAATTAACGCAATTTCAAGCGCAATTTGTGCCCAGATTGCCAATTGTGCCCAAAGCGGAAACTCAACTCGTAAGGGTACATGTGCCTCCAGTAAAGTCCTGTTCACCAGCCTCAGAAGCTGGGTTCCAAGTTAAGTCAGTGGTTCCAGGCACTTTTCACTAAGACTATTTCCACCACCTCCCCAGCCCACCCCACCCACCTTATTTCAGCTGTGTAGGATTAATATTCCCAAAATAGCATTGCACCTCACAATTTGTTTTATTACTGTACATTTTAGCATTACAGTATGTGAGTTGAAAAATTACAAAACCAACCAGCACAGGGAAGATGGTCATTTGTTTGGACGTAATGATAGTGCAAGGTTAAAGTACAGTGAATGGCAATTATTACAGTAAGTTTTATTTTGTATAAATAATGTATTATTTTCCTATTCATTTCTATATGACTTATCGCTTTAATATTATGTTCACAGCTGCTAAATCCAATATAGATAACCACACTAATCCTACTCTTATTTTACAAAATTGAATCAGTGAAGAAGACCCTTTGGCTGATTTGGTCTCATTGTTCCAGTATACCAATCCCATTACAGCATCTAGTTGTTTCTTAAATGAATCTAGTGTCCTGGGCTCATCCACACTTTCTAGCATCCTGTTTAAGACGTTGGTCTGTGCAAAAAAAATACTCGTTGAAATGTCAGTTCAATTAAGGTGTGAGTTGTAGCTCATTGGATAGTACCCTTGTCTCTGAGTCAGAAGGTATTTATTCTTGGGATGTTGGCATCGCTGGCAAGGCCAGCATTTATTGCCCATCCCTAATTGTCCTTGAGAAGGTGGCGGTGAGCCGCCGCCTTGAACCACTGCAGTCCGTGTGGTGCTGTTAGGTAGTGAGTTCCAGCATTTTGACCAAGCAATGACAAAGGAACAGTGATATATTTCCAAGTCAGGATGGTGTGTGACTTGGTGGGGAACTTTGAGGTGATGGTGTTCCCATGCGCCTGCTGTCCTTATCCGTCTAGGTGGTAGAGGTCACGGATTTGAGAGGTGCTGTCAAAGGTGTTGTGGTTTCAAGTCCCACTCCATAGACTTGAGCACATAATCTAGGCTAACACTCCCAGTGCAGTACTGAGGGAGAGCTGCACTATCATAGGTGCCGTTTCTCGGTTCAGATGTTAGAACAGATGGTGTCTCAGTTTATCAGGTGGATGTAAAAGATCCCATGGCACAATTCAAAGAAGAGCAGGGAAGTTCTTCCCGGTACCCTAGCCAATATTTATCCCTCAATCAACACCACTAAAACAGAATATCTGGTCACTATCTCATTGTTTGTGGGGTCTTTCTATGTGCAAATTAGCATCTGCATTTCCTATACTTTAAAGTACGTAATTGGCTGTAAAGCACTTTGGGTCATGAGGTCGTGAAAGGTGCTATATAAAGTCTTTGAAATCGATCTTAAACTTGTATTTCACAACCCTTAACCCCATGCCCTCTTGTCCTCCTGCCCTAACATGTCTGAAAGTATTATTTCAGCTTCACTTTCCCTGTCCCATTAAATAACTTATATGCCTCTATAAGGCTGGCCTCCCACATTCTACCCTACATAAACTAGAGGTGATACAATACTTGGCCCGTGCCCTAACTCGCACCAAGTCCCGCTCACCCATCACCCTTGTGCTCGCTGACCTGCAAAGGTTCCCGGTTAAGCAATGTCTCTATTTCAAAATTCTCATTCTTGTTTTCAAATCCCTCCATGGCGTCACCCCTCCCTATCTCTGTAATCTCCTCCAGCCCCACAAACCCCTGAGATATCTCTGCTCCTCCAATTCTGCCCTTTTGAGCATCCCTGATTATAATCGCTTAACCATTGGTAGCTATGCCTTCTGTTGCCTAGGCTCTAAGCTCCAGAATTCACGGCCTAAACTTCTCCGCCTCTCTTTCCTTCTTCAAGATGCTTAAACCCTTTGACCAAGCTTTTGGTCACCTGCCCTAATTTCATCATAAGCAGCTCAGTGTCAATTTTTTTAATCTCATAATACTCCTGTGAAGCGCTTTGGGACGTTTCACTATGTTAAAGGCGTTATATAAATAAAAGTTGTTGCTGTCTCTTTCTGAAGCAGATCATTCTTGCTGCTCTCCTCTGCATCACCTATGGGGCCTTGACAGCCCTCATGTCATTGCTTTCATGACACTAGGATTAATCACACTTTATCATTAGGACCATATAATTAGTCTTTAAACCTTTCTCATGCTGTTCTGACAAGTAAACGTCATTCAGAGAAATTTGGGTGTCCTTGAACATGAATCACAGAAAGTTAACAGGCAGGTACAGCAAGCAATTAGGAAGGTAAATGGTATGTTGGCCTTTATTGCAAGGGGGTTGCAGTATAAGAGTAAGGATGTCTTGCTGCAATTATATAAGGCTTTGGTGAGACCACAGCTGGAGCAATGTGTACTCCTTAGGTTCCTTACCTGAGGAAGGATATACTTGCCTTAGAGGGAGTGCAACAAAGGTTCAGTAGAATGATTCCTGGGATGAGAGGGCTGTCCCATGAGGAGAGATTGAGTAGAATGGGCCTATGTTCTCTGGAATTTAGAAGAATGAGAAGTGGTCTCATTGAAACGTATAAAATTCTTAGAGGGCTTGACAGAGTAGATACTGAGTGGCTGTTTCCCCTGGCTGGGGAATCTAGAACTATGGATCAGAGTCTCAGGATAAGGAGTCGGCCATTTAGGACTGAGCTGACATTTTTCTTTGTTATTTTCATCTCATTTCTTTTTGATTTAGTTTTTCTTTCCCTCTTTCTGATGTTTGACCTGTTTTCCCATTTCAGCATGGTGACTGTGAGAGGCGACTGCCATTAATAACCAAGAGCTATCCAATAGCCTAGTGCAAGTGCTACAAATAATCAAGAGCTGGTACTAATGATACCTGAGTGTTGGTACAATCAATAACTGAGAGCCAGTATTAGCAATATCTAAGAAACAGCACTGCCAATAACTGAGGGCCAGTATTAGCAGTAACTGGTACTACTAATAAACGAGAGCTGCTACTATCAATATCTGAGAGTTAGCAATATTAATAACAGAGACAATATTAGCAATAATTACGAAAGAGTACTAACAATAACTGAGAGCTGGTACTACCACTAACCAAGAACTAGTACTATCAATATTCAAGAGCTAGTACTGCTAATAACCGAGAGCTCATCCTATCAATATCTGACAGCTAGTATTACTAATAACTGTGATCTGGTACTATGAATAACCAAGAGCTAATACTATTTATTTATTTACTGAAAGTCTGCATTAGACATCTCGCACTTTCAGAAATCTCCTCCTTGTTTTGTCTTATAACACTCCTATGAAGCACCTTGGGACGTTTTACTAGGTTAAAGGCGCTATATAAATCCAAGTTGTTGTTGTAATCATGGTAGTACCATTTTTGGAGCCAATTTTACCATCAACCTCAGTGCTTAATAATCTGTAACTAATCCAAAATTTAAATATTGGAGTTACCTAGTTAGTTTTCAGGACTCTTTACCTCGCTTCATGGCTCTCTTTCTCCTGCATCCTGCAGGCTTTTAAGACCCAGGCTGGGCATGGCCTAATCACTACTGCCTGATTTTTGTCATCTCCTCTCACACTCATCTGAACCTTGTTGGTGTCCTATACTTGGCCCGAAAGCTGGTTTCTCGATAATAAAAACTGAGACAGTTTAGAGGACACTGTTCAATCTGAAGATGATGACATTAACTCCCTTGGGTCAGAGATAGTTCAGAGGTCAATGAGGGCGCTAATCTATGTTCCTCATTACTGTGGTCCCAAAAGGCGAAAGCATGAATAATCTTTTCCTTTGGGCAACACACAGAATACACTGACGTATTACCTCTCACTTAAGGGTATGTAGTTATATTCATTATCGGTGACATTTGTCCATTTAAATGGTGACATGTTATGACAATGGTTGCATTCAGGAGAAAGAGAGAACTTGAAATAAAGGGGGTTGGATATATAAGAGTAAGGAAGTCCTGCTACAATTGTACAGTGCCTTGGTGAGACCACACCTGGAGTATTGTGTACAGTTTTGGTCTTCTTATCTAAGGAAGGGTATACTTGCCTTGGAGTTGGTGCAACAAAGGTTCACTAGATGGATTCCTGGGATGAGAGTGCTGTCCGATGATGAGAGATTATGTAGAATGGGCTTATACTCTCTGGTGTTTAGAATAATGAGAGATGATCTCATTGAAACATACAAGATTCTGAAGGGGATTGATAGGGTTGATGCTGAGGGATTGTTTCCCCTGGTTGGAGAGTCGAGAACTAAGAGGCATAGTCTCAGGATAAGGGTAGGCCAGTTAAGACCGAGATGAAGAGGAATTTCTTCACTGAGAATTGTGAACCTTTGGAATTCTCTGTCTCAGAGCACTGTGGATGCTGAGTTTTTGAGTATATTCAAGGCTGAGATAGATTGTTCTTTGGACTCTAGTGCAATCAAAGGGATATGGAGATCGGGTGGGAAAGTGGAGTTAAGATCCATGATCTTATTGAATGATGGAGCAGGCTCAAGGGGTTGTATGGCCTACTCCTGCTTCTACTTCTTATGTTCATATGTAGATATCAGCTCCTCCGATGGTTTGGTTGGTAAATGCACTACCTAGTGTAGCACTGAACTACAAGGACCATGCTGAATTCTTGGTCTGTGCTGGACTAGCTGTTCTGACCTGGGGTGGGAAAGTTGTGGCACAGCTTGGCCTCAGCACCTTGGGTCAGGAAGGGAGAAAAGAAATTCAGCCAGGGTTCTTGCTAATAGTCTGTATCTGGAAGACAGTGGGGTTGGTGGGGGGGGGGGGGGAACATTGGGCGAGGGCATGATTGGATTTAGCTATCATGCCTACTGTAGTTAAATAGCCTGATGACACTCACTGCTGAAGGATTTGCCATTTGGGCAAGATTCTGCAGGGTGCCTGGCAACCATGGAACCCATATCTGATCACGAGTCAGCAGCTTCAGGAGAAGAGATAAGAAAATGAGAGACTTTTGGTTTAAAAGAAGAAACACCAAGAATCAGAAACAAGATGGAGTGAGAGACATGGAGGGCATAAGGGCATGGAAAGCAGAACATTTTCTATTTCCATGTGGTAATTTATATTTAATTCTATTTAATAGTGTGGGGTAGGTTAGACAGGTAACAGGAGGTAATTAGCAGGAAAGCAAGAGGCAGGGATTGTATTTAGGTGTTGATGTGTTAGAGAAGGGCTTAAAAGATTAACCGGTAAACCTGGGAATTGATAGTGTAGTTGGATAAGAGCATATGCTAAGGTTGCTAAATTAATATGGGCAAAAAATACCAAATGATGTAATTAAAAGAACTAAATGTTGTCTTCAGTCGGAATTAGATCATTGAGACAGTAATGGGATATTGCCAAAAATGAAGTATTTGTAAGACACTTTGGGAGGTTATTAACTGGGCTGGGGATGATGACTGATATGTGACGCACTGATCTCGTTAATGGCTGAAGATCCTAAGGTTTGATCCCAGTCTGAGTTTGCTGATCTCAGCCAGAGCAGCAGCTACAAACGGTCTCAGCACCTTTGAGGTAGAAAGGAGAAAATCAGCCGTGGTTCCTGCTCCTGATCACCATCCATTGATTCCCCCACTGCACCCCCTCTTCTGGAGGTGCTTGGTGCTGACAAGAGATTAGGTCAGGATTAGGCTTGGGTGTGATGTTTTCTGCAGTTGAATAGCCTGCTGACAGTGCTCACATGTGAATAGTGACCAAATGGGGAGGTGTGGGGGCTACGTGTGGGATTGTCCCCCAGCAAAGATTCAACTCTCAACGGAGGGAAAAAAAAATTGGTGAGAGAAGCAAAAGAGAAAAACATTTGTTACCAAAATTTGTGCGAGCTATTAAAAATTAATTTGTGAGATGGGGGTGTGGCTGGCAAGACCAGCATTTATTGTCCATCCTTAATACAAGCCATTTCAGAGGGCAGTTAAGTGTCAACCACGTTGGTGTGCGACTGCAGTCACATATAGGCCCAGACTGGGTGAGGACAGTAGGACACATGCAAGGACATTAGTTCAGTTAGGGTTTTATGGCAACCTGACAGCTTCGCCATCACGTTTACTGATACTAGCTTTTTATTTCCAGATGTATTAAACGGAATTCAAATTGTCAAACTGACACGGTGGGATTTGAACTCTGGATTACTAATCCAGTAACCTAACCATGACACTACCATGCCCTGTGAAGTGGATGAAGTAGATATTGTGATATATTAAAAAAATAAATAAATAAAGTTTAAGAAGTTTGCAGGAGGTACAGTGGATTTTAAACCAGGTTTCACACCACTGGCATGTGTCCGACAGTTGCCACAGAGTCCAAATGGTGTGAGACTACCTCCTGGAGGTAACAGAAGCATTTCAGCTTTTAATAACTATCTCAACGACTGGAATCAAAGCTCATTCCAATCCCAACTTTGTCGAAAAGAATAAAGTCTCGAAATTGCAATTATAAAGTGTGTCCAGAGTTAGTTTAACTTTTGTTGATAGTTAAGTACTTTTTATTTTAAAAAGTAAATAACGAGTAACTGAAAACAAGTTTCAAAAATGCCTAAAGAATTGCATTAAATATGTAAATCAGCATGGGCCCTAATCAGGGAAGAGATAAAATGGATTGATTGTACAAGTCAAAGTGTGTGTGAGAGAGAGACAGCAGTCATCAACTCCGCTCCCTCCCCAACGCGCATTTTCCTTTTATCAAAAGTCACTCTTCAGAGTGTGGGGAGGATGCTGTGAGCCTCTCAATATACCGCTCAATCTGATCTCCCACCGAAAGACAACAGGAAGCCTCCGAGTCCAGACTCAAAGCACGGCTGGCTGTTAAACGTCAATCAAAGCTGAAAAAGAGATGTCTGCTCCGGGGACCAGCCAGTTCCTTCAATGGAGATTTTTTTTTCTCTCTCTCTTCCCCACCAACTTCAGCACCACATGTATTCACACGCTTCAGGCGGCGCCTAGCAACATGAAACGTGATGGAAGTTGTTTGTCTGGAGCGGGGTAAAAAGGCTCCTTTCTTGTTTGGTGAAAGATTCATCGCCCCTGGTTTGAAAGCTAACTCCTCCCTCCTCCAGACACTTGTCATGAACAATGGCCAAGCACTTGGCGGAGAAGATCACTCCCTAATCGCTTGTACATCATTGCTAAGAACTGACACCAACTTAAAACAGCTTTACTGAAGCCCACCGAAACCCCCCTCCCTCCCCACATACCTCCAAGACAACGCTGCATGAATGCCAATGAGCCCTCTATTACACAGTTTGATTTGTGCTGCTCATAATGTTATATGCCTGCCTTGGCTCAGCCCAAGCCTGTGTAGATTTAGTATGGGAGCGAACGTGAATTGAGGCATTGTGTCGTCCTTCTGCGACTGAAATGCCTCCCAACCTTCACTCAACCCGTTGCCTAACGCACATGTATATCAAGCATCTCAAGGATATCATTAAATCTGTCTCCATTTTTAAAAAATCTCCCTTCTTTGTATAACCCACAAATTATCACACCATGATTTTTTTTAAATGGACAAACGGGGAGGGGGTGGGAGCAATTTGGCTCACGCAACGATTATTTATGTATGTGGGAATTTCTATTTCCCCTGGTTTTTTTTCTCTCGTTGCTGCCGCTATTTTGTTTCCCAAGATGTTTGCCCCCAACCCTGTAACCGGTTCAAGCTGTGAGGGCAGCCACTGGTTTCTCTACACCCACCGTCAATGCTGCATGTGATCAGCAGGGGGCATGACTCACAGGTTGTGCTGAGTTGGGGTGGCGGTGGGGACGGGGGAATGAGGAGCTGTTGTCTCTATTTCGCGCTAACCTGAGTCAGGCAGTGGTCTGCAGGAGCCCCCGTCGGAATTCAGTGAGCTGAAGTCGACAGAGTGTCCTAGAGTTCAAACTCAGCCTTCAGTCTGCCACTCGAGCACGCCCATTTCTCAAACCAGCCCTGTTAGATTTGAAGAAACAAAATAATCAGTTGAGCTGCAGAAGAAAATGCATTTAAAAGATTTGTTTCTTCCAAATGGAGGCAGCAAAGTACTTCAATAAATGCAAAGCACTGGGACAAAAATCACACTGCTGTACAAGTACAACATAAAATAACATTTAATTGCGTAATAAATCTAAATGCATTTTAACAAACTAATGGTCTGGTTATACTACTGATTTTGCACCGAGGCGAGGCGGTCTCAAACTGGTACCTGCAGTATAACCATGTCATAAAGTGCGGCAATCTCAGCTGAAGGTTTTGTTAAGGTTAACAGTGCAGTGCCAGAAGTTGCATAAACCGGACCTTAATTTAAAAATGTTAAAACATTTCGATAAAATGCTCAAACGATTGATCACTTGGTTTAGTCACACTACATTTAAAAACATTTTTGACATTCTTTTTCTGCACACTCCTCAAATACACGAGTTTTATTCCAATTAATGTTATTCAAATTATTCACAGCACCTAGACAAAGCACCTAGGCCGCAAACAAAGTCATGAACAACATCCTCTGTGATTGAAACCAGGGTGCATTATCTCTCGTCCTCCTCGATCTCTCTGCATCCTTTGGCACAGTCGACCACACCATCCTCTAGCAACAACAATAACTTATATTTATATAGCGCCTTTAATGTAGTGAAACGTCCCAAGACGCTTCACAGGAGTGTTATGAGATAAACAATTTGACATCGAGTCGCATAGGTAGAAATTAGCGCAGGTGACCTAAAGCTTGGTCAAAGAGAGCATCTTGAAGGAAGAACGAGAGGCGGAGAAGTTTAGGCAGGGAGTTCCAGAGCTTGGGGCCGAGGCAACAGAAGGCACAGCCACCAATGGTTGAGCGATTATAATCAGGGGTGCTCGAAGGGAGAATTAGAGGAGCGCAGACATCTTGGGGGTGGGGGGTGGTTGTGGGACTGGAGGAGATTACAGAGATAGGGAGGGGCGAGGCCATGGAGGGATTTGAAAATAAGGATGAGAATTTTGAAATTGAGGTGTTGCTTAATTGGGAGCCAATGTTGGTCAGCGAACTACACTGTGTAGCTCGTTTCCACTCTTACACATCCGATCACCGCCAGCAATGGCTTCTCTTCCTGCCACCTTGGGAAGCTGCTAAGCATCCATCGTGGCCCTCTCCTCTTCCTCATCTACATGCTGTCCCTTGGCAACATCATCCGGAGACATAGGGTTAGCTGATGCCACTTAGCTCTACCTCTCCACCACCTCCCTCAACCTCTCCATCAAGTCTCGGTGGTGAGCTGTCAGGGCAGTTAAGAGCCAACCACATTGCTGTGGGTCTGGAGTCACGGATAGGCCAGACCAGCTAAGGATGGCAGATTTCCTTCCCTAAAGGACATTAGTGAACTAGATTCGTTTTTATGACAAACCAGTAGTTTCTTGGTCACCATTACTGATACGATGTTTTTATTCCAGATTTTTATTTAATTAACTGTATTTAAAGTCCCCAGCTGCCGTGGTGGGATTTGAACTCATGTACTCCAGATGATTAGTTCTGACCTCTGGATTACTAGTCCAGTAACATAATTACTGTGCTACTGTATGCTGATCCTGCAATGTCCTGTACCTGTGTTTTGAATTAATTGTCACAATACATTGCTTTGACATCATCAATGTATTGTCAATTAAGTTGGTCTGCCTTGGATCACGTGGCTGAATATACCCTTAAAAAAAATATATATATAATTTTCCCCCACTTTCTCAATCCATTCCCCCCGACCCCCACATGGAAGCTTTGGCTCTTGCTCGGGTACAGTTCCACAGGCCTCAAGTTGTCCTCCATAAGTTCCCCCTCACCCAAGTGGCCATTCTTCATGCAAGGCGCTAGATAGGGAGCATTAGCAGTCTGATCGGTGTGGGGGACATCAAGCTGAGCCCAATCCGATCCTTGCACGATCGCTACACATTTGGAACTTCCAACAGCAGTCACTAGATGGCGATCAGGAGTGGAAACCCTGGCTAATTTTCCTGTTCTTAGCTCATGGGTACTGAGGCTAATTGTCGTACCATAACCGTTGTCTGACTGAGATATACCTAGCTCAGCACGGACCAGGAATCAAACCTAGAACCTTCTGATCTGTGTAGGTTAGACACCAGACAGTACATTTACATATCTGGCCATTGGGAGATACTCACCTGTGGTTTGAATGTCGTCCCACATACAAACTTGCTCAAGCTAAACAACAAAGTTACCTTTATCCAGCTCCACATATGACAGGGATGCTCTAATATTAAAGAATAAAGAAAAAAGCTAGGATTCTACCTCCACCAAGCCAAGGGTGGTATTTCTATCCTGAATTTGCAGCTGTACATTTGACTATTTTATTTTCAGAGAATCCCAACTGTAGGACCAAACCCCATAGTGCAGGACATGGGCAAGACTGAAAACATAAGTGGAAAGATTAGGTTAATCTAGGTTGAGGAGAGATTGTGTAGAATGGGCCTATACTCTCTGGAGTTGAAAAGAATGAGAGGTGATCTCATTGAAACATAAGATTCTGAGGGAGACTGACAGGGTAGATGCTGAGCGGTTGTTTCCCCTGGCTGGAGAATCTAGAACTAGGGGGCACAGCCTCAGGATAAGGGGTTGGCCTTGTAAGAGTGAGATGAGGAGGAATTTCTTCACTTGGAGGGTTGTGAATCTTTGGAATTCTCGTCCCCCAAAGAGCTGTGGATGCTGAATCGTTGAGTATATTCAAGGCTGAGATAGACTGACCTTTGGACTTGAGGGAATCAAGAGATATGGAAATCGGGCGGGAAAGTGGTGTTGAGGTCAAAGATCAGCCATGATCTTATTGAATGGCGGAGCAGGCTTGAGGGGCCATATGTCCTACTCCTGCTCCTAATTCTTATTTTCTTAATCAGGAAACTTAAGCAACACCAAGCTTGAGTTTAAACGCCTGTAATTTGTAGAACAAAGGTAAAACTAAGGGAGATGAGGAGTTCCATGGTCTCAATGTCCTTGGAAAGAATGAGTTTGAGTAGGAAATAGTGAAATAAGTGTTGAATTTAACACCGTGAGAATGTAGAGAGGAGAAAGAGTATGTAGGATAGGGTATTTGGAGCTCAAGAGGAACAAGAGAAGAAATGACTAATTGTAGTATTGATAAAATAGACAGAAATATAGAAGTTGAGGGTAGATAGAGTAGTAGATGGAATGAAGGCAAAGGTGTTGATTTGTGTTAATTCATGCAGTGAGTAAGTGCTAAAATAAGGCTCTGGTGTGTTAAATGTTGCACAAACATAGATGTTAAAGTTGTTATTTCTAACTGATGGTAGCAAGGAGTATTTATTGTGCAGTTATTTGAAGTGAAGACACCACGACTGCTTATCATTCCCCATTGTGTGCTGCTATCTGTTCTACTCATCCCACTAAATAGGTCCATCTGATGAGGGTTCTACAGGTTTATCTGCTGAATAGCTGAACTACACACACCAGAAAGTTTTGAGCTGGGGGTAATATTTGATAGGCAAGGGAAGGGAGAAATCAGCCTGGGTTCCAGCTCCTGTCGCTACTCCGTCACGCCTGCCAGAAAGTGCACCACGCCCCTCAGTCTTTTTAACTTTGGTGGTGCCCTACATAATGGACCTTCATTCTTCACCTGAATTTCCTGAGTTTAAAAAAAATCCCTTCTCCCAATTGTCTTGAATTGACTACTTCAGTGGTAACTCACTCCACAACTCCACAACTCCACAACTCCACAACTCCACAACTCCATTACTGTGATGAAAAGTTTCATCTGACTTCCCTTCTCATTCCAAACTTCCTTATTTTAACTTCTGTCCCCTGGTATACAGACACTTCACCATCGTGAACTATTTACCCAGATCAACTTTTTCAGTTCTCTTCATAATCTTGCAGGTTTTCTCCTACATCTGCCTTTGAATAGTATCTTCTTGAGTAATTATACTTGCAGATGTGTAAAGTAAGTCAATTTTCCCTTTCTCATTAGCGAAAGGAATTCTATTTGATCTCCAGGATTTTCCCAATTGCTTTGTTTCTGCTTGATGCTTGTCAAAAGTTGTCTCTATCAGAACATGTCTCAAAGGCCAAAAATATTGTTCAAAACTCTTTGATTAATGTTTGTGATTCTCCCAAATTCACATTTGAAAGATGAAAACTGGTGAAAAGTTATGAATTGAACCGTGCTTTGAGGATTGTGCAGTCATTTTTCCCCATCTCTCTTTAAGCAAATGTCCTTTGCTGGGTTACCATCCAATAACAACAACAACTTGCATTTATATAGCACCTTTAACGTGGTAATTCATCCCAAGGTGCTTCACAGGAATGTTATCAAGCAATATTTGACACCGTACCACACAAGGAGATATTGGGACATATAACCAAAAGCTTCGTCAAAGGGATAGGTTTTATGGAGCGCCTTAAGGAAGGAGAGAGCAATAGAGAAGTGCAGAGGTTTAGGGAGAGAAATCTAGAGTTTAGGGCCTAGGCAGCGGAAAGCACGGCCCCCAAAGGTGGAGTGATTAAAATCAAGGATTCACAAGAGGCTAGAACTGGAGGCATGCAGATATCTCAGAGAGTTGTAGGGCTGGAGGAGGTTACAGAGATAGGGAGGGGTGAGGCATTGAGGGATTTGAAAATAAGGATGAGAATTTTAAAATTGAGGCATTGCCGGGCCGGGAGCAGGATCATTGCAGATCAGCCAGCATTGGGGTGATAGGTGAACAGGACTTGGTGCAAGTTGGGATATGGGCAGCAGAGTTTTGGATGAGCTCAAATCGATGGAGGGCGGAAGATGAGAAGCTGACCATGAGAGAAAGAAAGAAAGAAAGCAAGCCCTGCATTTATATAGCATCTTTCATGACCACCGGCCATCTCAAAGCACTTTACAGCCGATGAAGTACTTTTTGGAGTGTAGTCACTGTTGTAACGAGCGTTGGACTAGTCAAGCCACATGTGCCTGTCAGCCAACAGTACCTTGCTCAGGAGGCCATTCTTCATGTGTGAGCCTAAACAATGGATGTAAGCATGCTAGTTGACTGTGGAACACATCACAATTAACCTTGATCCGATCTTCACCCAACATAAGAGCATAAGAAATATGCACTTTACAGTAGGGTTAATTGGGTTGATTCCCCTCCCCCCTCTCTCCCTAGCCCAGGGGTACTGAGGCCAATTCCCCTTAAATGTGTTGCCTAACTAAAATTCTACTGTATTATATAAACACCACAACTGATATCTTGTGACCAATTACTCCTTTCTAACTTTCCCATTAAGTTCCCCCCATCAGTACCTTCCCCAGGATGCTAAACAATACTATGACCTCAGTTTAACTTCAATATTAAGATGAGTTCCCCCAAATATCTAAAGTTAACAGTCAGTAAGAAATCAGTACCTTTCAATCACTGAAATGTTTTACACGTAAACCTTGGGAAATAAATTAGACGGTGAAAGCCTCTAAAATGCCATGACAAATTGTGTGAAAATACCTTTAAAGAGGTGTCAATCACTGATGGCCCCTCCTCTGGACACTCCTGAGCAAATAATTATCCTATATTAAACAGGAGTGTGTAATTCCAATATGGGCTCACCATTTGAACATATACCCATGGGGTTATAATTGGATAGTTTACTGCAGGGAAACTCCTTTACAACCATTCAGATTCAATCACATCAATGTCTAACAACTCTATATACTCTTGGAGAGTCTCGCTCTATTATTTAAGGTCCCTGGAGGGTCCTGGCCTACTGACCTCCCGTGACCTAAAGGCAAAAAGCCTTGTGTCCCCACATTAACAAGCGTCTGGTGTCTTCAAGAGTTTCCAATGAATATTCAGTGAGTCTATTGAAGAGGAACAAGGATATGGGTGGGGAACAACAAATAGCACTTGCGACAAATAAGTGAGGGTGTAAAAAATGACCTTTGAATGGAGCCTTTGCACTGAAATTTAACCTGCAATGGGTCTCTTGGGGGGCGGGGGGGGGGGGGGGGGTATTGATATATAACTGGTCAGAGATACAGAAGGCAGCTTTCTGTTCTTATCCAGTCAGTAGTGATACCTGGCCCTGAGTGTTGTTGAGAACTGATGAAATCTAAATATAATGAAAAGAAAAAGCAGCATACGCTGGAAACCTGATATAAAAACAGAAAATGCTGGCAATACACAGTCAGTGCGTGAGGCTCTTTAAATGAAAGGAAAGGCTAATGCTTCAAGTCACAAGTCTAAGTAGAGTATCCAATTTAAGCATTAGTTTGACAAAACACAACACATATTTGTCCCTGTTATGTAAAATTAAAAATACCCGACCACCTTTTGTATTTCTGTCATTTGCTTTTTTAAACATCTTTTGCAATTTTTTTTTTGTTGCATTTAACTTGTTTTCTTTGTGCATTATTCCCATGTCTTCAGCTCTCATCTGATGTTCACACCTCTGAGGAGGGCAAGCGCACAGTGTGATCCCAGATTCTGACCAATGCTCCCTGTGGTTAGCCACCTCCCAGGGATCTGAGCAGAGCCGGGATCAAATCAGTTCATTCTTGGTAACTTTGTGACAAAGCATTTCAGTCCAGACCAACACTTCAGTGCCATATTGAAGGAGTGCTGCATTGTCAGACATGCCGTTTTTGGTTGAGTTGTCAAATCAAGGTCCCAGCTGCCTGTTATTGTGGATGTAAAAAATCCCATGGCACTAGTCAAAGAATAGTAGGGTGGTGTCCATGTGTCCTGGCTTAACATATTAATCCTTCAACCAACGTCACTCGAACAGATTAACTGGTATTTTCTCTTCTTGTTTTTTGGTTTGTGAAAATTGTCTCTCACATTTGCCTGCGGTGATTACACGTCCAAAATAAACGTCCTGAGGATGGGAAAGGAGCTATATAAATGCAAGTACTTTCTTCATCATTTATCCAAATTAATCGGCTTCTTCACAACATCAAATAAATGTTTTGGAAATGAATATACAAATATTAATTTTCAACAATATTGAAGAGCATTATTGGGTAAATTTAGCAAGTCAGTGGTCCCAATACAGAGCCTCGCTGCACAATAAACTTGGCTCTATAAAGGTAAATCAACTGCAGCCTAGGCTCCTGCCCCAGTGAGCGTCCTTTCCCGGAGCAGAGCCTTGCTGAATCCACCCGTGTTTCCTTTTTTTAACAATAATTAACGTATATCCCGTGGCATTGCTCTCGACTAATCCCTATCTCTGTAATGTCCTTCAGCCTCACAACCCCCCAAGATGTCTGCGCTCCTCAAATTCTTCCCTCTTGAACATCCCTGATTATAATCACTCAACCATCGGTGGCCGTGCCTTCAGCTGCCTCAGCCCCAAGCTCTGCCACTCCCTGCCTAAACCTCTCCGCCTCTCTACCTCTCTCTCCTCCTTTAAGGCGATCCTTAAAACCTACTTCTTTGACCAAGCTGATCTGCCGTAATTTCTTATGTGGCTTGGTGTCACTTTATTTGTTTTGTCTTAAAGGCACTATATAAGTACAATTTGTTGTTGTAAAGCACAACTATATTTCACTGGTAACCTCGTTATTATCATTAAGGAACAATTAAATAAATCCCATTTGAACTTACAAATTAAAGTTATACTCTTAAATAACCATCTGCATTTATAAAAATGCCAATGAATGTTTAAAATGCACACAAAATGCAGATTTGGCGAAGGCAATCTAGAGATGTAAATGTTGTATTTTCCAATTGTTAGCGGTGCTACTTTTTAATATGCTCCTTAATGTATGTAAAATGGAGCTTTGCATAACAGCACCTGCTGTTTCTATTTATTCACCTTTAACACCACTCCTTAGGTGTTCTCTCTGAGGAGCTGCTCTAACAGCAAATCCAGGTAATTGTGGCTACTTGTAAACTCTTTGGGGGGGGGGGGGGGTTGAATTTCTCCAGAGATTCTCCTGATCGTCCACCATAACTTCAAGGAAATTACACAGAAACCACAGAGAAACGATGTAAACACTGTCAATGCTGCTACTCCCGAGGTTTCCCTGGATGGTCTGCACTGGACGCCCGTCGAAATTCAATCCCTTGACGTCAATCAAGAGGACAGTTGTAACTGCTTGTAAATTTCTGACTCCAGGTAGGAGGAACCCTGCAAGAAATTATTAACCTTTTTCTCACACTAGACATGAGACTTTTATATACAGGTACAATAGATAGAACATCTTTAGCCCAGAGTGCTCTGCATTTCGGCTTCAATGCCTTGCTCACTATGGAAGAGCAGGATTAAATTGGCCTTGTTGTACTTGGTGTAAACTGCCAGCTATCATTCGCAATATCGAATATTAAATAAAACCCCTGCACATTCCCAGAGTTTGTTCAAGAGGAGCGTTCCTCCAACAGATTCTTTGAATTTAAGGAGTCTATTCTGCTTTTTAAAAAAATCAACTTTGAGAAAAGGCAGCATCTGCAACAAGCACTCCCGAATCAGGTACAGCACAGATTAGTAATCCCTTTAAATGTGTTCAAGAAGCCCAAATTTATATTTTTCTGACTCTGCTTTAATCGTGACTTTAACATATAAACAGAGAGCAGAGAACTGAGCATCCATCCCTGATTATAATTGCTTAGCCATTGGCTACCTAGGCCCTAAGCTCTGGAATTCCCTGTCCAAAACCTCTCCATCTCTCTTCCTCTCTTTCCTCCTTTAAGGTGCTCCTTAAAACCTACCTCTTTGACCAAGCTGTTGGTCCTCTGCCCGAATTACTCATGCAGCTCAGTGTCAAATTTGTGGAGCACCTTGGGACGTTTCATTATGTTAGAGGCGCTATATAAATACAAGTTGTTGTTGTTTAATCCAAATGCATTAACCATTTATACATTACCATCAGTGTCAGCAGTTCCCTGGAGATTCAGCTTCAATTCGTGGAGACTGCAGGACAATCCTGGAGGGTTGGTACCTTTAGTTGGTCATACCTGCATTAATACTGTCCAAACTTACTTTGCATCCGCAATTTAAAATAGTAAATCAGAAAATAAATTTCTCACCACACCACAGTGTATTGTGGCATTGCATGTTATAGCTTGGACTTCTATTGAACAATGCATTATAGCAGTGTACCATCGCATTATGAGTTCGGGGCCCAGAAGAGGCGAGGGCCCAGGGGGGGGCAGCACGAGCCAGCCCACACTGCAATAAGCGTGCCGAAGAGCTGGTCTCCAGTCGTCTTGGTTAATCCCTGCCACTGGACCAAGACCTAGCTCTGTCAAGCCTGTGTGGCGGCTGGTGTGCAACGGCCACCCCATGTTTAAAAAAATCCATGCACAGGCATCTTCCACCCTTCAACACATAGTTCGTGACCTGAAATATTAGGTTCTTCATTGAAACACCTGTGAACTCATGCCTTTTTAGCGTGGAAGCAAGTCATCCTTGATATGAGGGACTGCCTATGATGATGATATAACTCTGTGCATTATGCTATGATGCATTATAACACACTGTATTATAGCTTGTTTGGAACAAATACCAATGCAGTCCCAACGAAAACTGCAGGTGGGTGGAACATCTTTTAAATTTGTGGACCTTGGTCAATTCCACCCCAGACAGATAGATTGAGAGAATATTTCTCTCTGGCTGTAAGGATCTTCAGTGAGATCAATTTGGGGCTGAATTCTTAGTGCATGTGTCTGTAGCAGAAAATCACACACAATTTTGGCACACAATGCAATCTCTGTCAGAGAAGCCATAGAATTACTGATATGGGAAATGGAAAAATCTCCAGTGGCAAGGATTAACCAAGACGACTGGTGCAGTAGGGGGCTCTGTTCTGAGATTGGGGCTGAGGGTTTTGAGCATATAGGCTGAGCTTTATCCTAGATCTAATCCATTCTGTACTTGATGGGACCATGTCGACAGAGCTTTACTCTATATCTAATCTGTGCTGTACCTGATTCGGGAGTGCTTGATGGAACAATGAATTCCATAGATAAAAATTACAACACAGAAAAAGGCCATTTGGCCAAACAAGTTCATGTTGGTATTGTCCTCCACATAAACAGTAGTTCTTATCTCATGTGGCTGCCATGTTTCCATATCCTGTAATCCCCTTTTTCTTCAGCCACCTATTTGTTAGAGAAAGATTCCATGAGATGCAACAGATGCAATGTGACTAGTGCTGATGATGGAAGAAAGGGTATTGACTCTATGGCGGTAACTGTAACTTTTGGTGATAGTGTAAATGGGCCAATATCAAATACACTTTTCCCGATTTCCTATTCCATTCGTAAGTGTGAAGATTTCCTCTGGCCACTGACGGTACAAAAGCAAAATACTGCGGATGCTGGAATCTGAAATAAAAAGAGAAAATGCTGGAAATACTCGGCGGGACAGGCAGCATGTGTGGAGAGAGAAACTGAGTTAACATTTCAGGTCGCTGACCCTTTGTCAGAACTGGAAAAAGTTAGAGATGTAACAGGTTCTAAGCCGGTGTAGAGGCAGGGAAAGGGGGGAAAGGAGGAAAGAACAAAAGGTAAGGTTTGTGACAGGGTGGAAGGCAGGAGAGATTAACAGACCAAAAGGGATGATGGTGCGAGGCAAAAGGAGATGGTAATGGGACAAGTTAAGAAACAAAAGATGAGTCCAGATAGGGTGTAAATGGAGATGGCAGAATCATCAACAGCTGCCATGAAGGAAGAGAAACACTTGCTTAAAATCTGTTGCATCTCTTAACTTTTTCCAGTTCTGACGAAGGCTCATCGACCTGAAATGTTAACTCTATTTCTCTCTCCACACATGCTGCCTGACCTGCTGAGTATTTCCAGCATTTTCTGTAGGTAGGTTTTATATTGGTTTTTGGGTACCAGTCGTATTACCTCGTAAGTACTTTCATGAAGATGTCATCTGATCACTATGTGTAACAGTTTGTTACGTACATTCCTGAAGATTTCCTCTGGTCAGTACTTCTAGCAGAAGTCTGTTTTTGAATCTGTTTTAAAATTTCACTCACAAAAACCAATCAGAGGTAATCTTCGTGCGTGCACTTGCAATGTTGCGATACGTATCAGCCCTCAGTGAGATGCTTATTCCTGTCTTTTCTCCCTCTTTGAAATATAATTCATTGTACAGCAGCAGGAGCTAATTGAAATCACCTGGAAATGGCTGACTATGATACTGCACAAACGTTTAATGCTCTCATATCAAATCCTTTCACTGTTATTTTCAAGGTGGCATTAATGTTTGTCTCAAAACAGCGGAGGGGAACATGTTAAACATTCATACAACAACGGCTATTTCTGGGCTATTTGACTCTCGGCCTGTTATTTGAAGTAGGAGACAACAGTTTGCAGCAGCACTTGGCCTTCCAGAATTAATGCAGCGGGTACCCAGATAACAACAACAACAACAACTTGTATTTATATAGTGCCTTTAACATAGTGAAACGTCCCACAGGAATATTATGAGATAAAAATTTGACACTGAGGCACATAATTAGAAATTATCACAGGTGACCAAAAGCTGAGTCAAAGAGGTAGGTTTTAAGGAGCGTCTTGAAGGAGGAAAAAGAGGTATAGAGAGGTTTAGGCAGGGAGTTCCAGAGCTTGGGGCCTAGGCAACAGAAGGCATGGCCACCAATGGTTGAGCGATTATAATCAGGGATGCTCAAGAGGGCAGAATTAGAGGAGTGCAGACATCTCGGGGGTGGGGGTGGGTGGGGGGGGGGAGCTTGAAGGGCCTTGAAGGCCAGAGATCGGGAGGGATAAGTGAGGTCATGGAGGGATTTGAAAATAAGGATGAGAATTTTGAAATCGAGGCGTTTCTTAACCGATTTAAAATTGTTACCTATTTGTAGTTATAAGGAGCAAGAAGACTCAAGTTATACTGCTGACTCTATGTTGCTGGCTATACAGGAAAGATGGAGCTCCTAGCTTACATGCATGGACAACCCTTCTCAGCAGGGTCCAAATTTCAATAAAATCCAACACAGACTGGTTGGGCCAAATGTCATGTTGCCGTGTTGTAATTTCTATGTAATATATAAATGCTAGGTGGTCATCTAAACCTGATCGGATGAAATCAGATTGGCCGCCCAATTTTACTCTCAGTGGAAGCAGCCTATTGGCAGTGAAAAAAGGTTAAAAATGACCTTTTTTAAAAGTCAGACCACCTCAAACGTAGTTTTACATTGGATTGCAGCATCACGACTGCCTTATATAAGAGTCTGGGTACAGTGCTGTAGTGGCTACGGTACTGGGCCAGCATAGAATTCACAGCTTGGAAACAGGCCCTTCGGCCCAACTATGCTGGTGTTTCTATTCATCATGTGCCCCCCCCCCACCTCCCTCACTCTATTTACTTCATAATCCAATAGGGAATTCAGAAGAAAATGCCTTACCCAAAGAGAAGGCACGGCCACCAATGGTTGAGCGATTATAATCAGGGATGGTGAAGAGGGCAGAATTAGAGGAGTGCAGACATCTCGGGGGTGTGGGGTGGGGGGGGGGCCTTGAAGAGATTACAGAGATAGGGAGGGGTGATTGAGGTCATGGAGGGATTTGAAAATAAGGATGAGAATTTTGAAATCGAGAAGTTTCTTAACCGATTTAAAATTGTGGTGAGAATGTGGAACTCGCTACCACAGGGAGTGGTTGAAGTGAATAGTATAGATGCACTTAAGGGCAGGGTAACCAAGCATATGAGGGAGAAGGGAATAATGTTGATAGATTTAGATGAGGAAAGACTGGAGTGGAGTGGAGCATAAACACCGGCATGGACTGATTGGGCCGAATGGCCTGTTTCTGTGCCTTATATCCTATATATCTCATATCAACATATTTTTCTATTCCCTTGTCCCTCATGAACCACAGAGGTCATATGTTCAAATCCCACTGTGGCAAGTTGTTACTTTTAATTCAAGATATCTGGTAACTCGTGGGCTAGCTATAAAAGCTTCTGGATTGTTGTGAAAACCCAACTGATTCACTAATGACCTTAGTCTGGCCTGTACATGACTCCCACTCTGTGGTTGACTCTTAATGACCCATGAAAGAAAGAAAAAAAAGAAAGACTTGCATTTATATAGCGCTTTTCACAACCACCGGAAGTCTCAAAGCCCTTTACAGCCAATTAAGTACTTTTGGAGCGTAGTCACTGTTGTAATGTGGGGTAAGCATTGCAGCCAACTTGCGCACAGTGAACTCCCACAAACAGCAAAGTGATAATGACCAGATAATCTGTTTTTGTTATGTTGATTGAGGGATAAATATTTGCTCGTATACCGGGGATAACTTCCCTGCTCTTCTTCAAAATAGTGCTTTTATGTCCACCTAAGATTGCAGACGGGGCCTCGGTTTAATGTCTCATCTGAAAGACGGCACCTCCGACAGTGCAGCGCTCCCTCAGCACTGCACTGGAGTGTCAGTCTAGATTTATGTGCTCAAGTCCCTGGAGCAGGATTTGAACCCACAACCTTCCGACTCAGAGGCGAGTGTGCTACCCAATTGCAATTGCTACTTTTGGTTGAAGAAGAAAGCCCCTCTCTCGGAAATGAGTGATGAGCAATAGTGCAGGCTTGCTCATCCCAAGAAATAGCTGGTGCAAAGCTGAGATTGAGTGAAAGTGCCTCCTGCAGCCTCTGCCCAAGTTAAGCGTGGGCAACGTCCCAGTTGGCTTTCACTCCACGTTGAGCATCAATGTCGAGTGTGACATTGATGTAAGTTACGTCGTACAGCTGGCCGTGGGGTTTATAGGGGAAGAGAAACCAGAAATGGTGCTGTGCTGTGTGTGTAGAAAGAGTCGGGCAGTGTACCTCCAGCAGAGCTGGGGACTGAGCCATGTTAGCAAGGTTTGTGCTTACATTATGAATACAAGTAGAGAAGTGCTGAATTACCCAATCAAATATTGTATTTTGATTTTAATACAAGTGGCGTATTGAGAAGTGCTGGTTAATGGGCGGCAGTGTTTGCTTTTGACAAGGCGTGGTTTTCTGAGGTGTTCTTCTCTGAGCCTCACTCGCTGTACTCCGCTCCTCTTGTCTCCGCAGTCTGCACTGATGTTTTCTTACTGAATTAGCACATGAATAGAGGAGGTGTGCTTTTCAAAGCAAGGCCCATGCCTGAGTCCATCTGAGCAGCTCTACTGTCCACTCAAGCAAACAATTTGGCCACCAAATTGACATAATTATCGAGAACAGTGGAAGAAAAGAGCCTTCCCTCAGTGGGACAATTTGCTGAGTGGGCCGCGGCAAGCCCCCGCAGTGAGGTTTGAGGCCTTTATTCAATTCAGCGGCGCGTAATCATTAAAAATCTGGTGTACTCTCAATAGCCGTAAGCATGAGGACTGAGCCCTCTAATCTGATTATAATTTAGAGAAATCTTGAGAGGGTCTGCTGGTTTCACACACCAGAGGTTTGTTTTAACTGGACGGGTATGTGATCTGAGTAGGCTGTCTCAATTTAAGGAGCACTGTGGCAGGCCATTCAGGACGACTCGGATCTCAGCCCACCTGCTCTGCCCATTAGCTGGAGGATTAAGTGGTACAGCTCTCGGGAGTTTTAATACCAGCCTCAAAAACTGACGTCTTTACATGAGAACCCATTGACCTATTTTTCTGGGGTTTTTTAGCCAAAGATCAGATGGATTAGCCTGAAGGGCAGGGTTTAGGGCACTTGAACATCATTCTCCTCAGTGTTCCCCCCACCCCCCCCCACCATGGGAACTTAGTCAGGATAGTCTCAGTCAATTTCACCTCCTCCTCCCATCCAATTTGTCAGCCTAATCCATGCCGCCTGTTGTAGGCCACTCCTCTTTTGGGAACCACAATGGGAAGTCCCCCCCTTGTTTTGTCATTCACAGCCGCTGCCTCTCTTTGTCTCAATCTCAGTTGCCGAGCTGTATAGAAATGAGCAAGGCAAGCAAGCTAATGAAATATGTGAGGTGTCTCCCAGCGGCTTGCCCCTCCAATAAAACAGTGGTTTGCAGCCTTGTTATACCACTGAGTCACTTGACCTCTTGACCTTTGACCACAGAACACCATTGGGATCTGCAGCCAAGTAAATGCGGAATAAAGTGATTGCAGCTTGTCCAGTGACACTCCCACACTACCATAGGTAATTAATCACCACAGAAAAACTAGAAAAGAATAATTCCAGGGGGAAAAAAAGTTAAATAAATGAATTGAATGAAACATCATCTAATGTTTAAAGGATTTTTTTTTAAAGAGTTGCAAAATTTTATATTGGGAGGAAATTTAAATGAATAGCAGATCAAACTTACCTCAAGAAACCTGATCTGCTATTATTTAAATGATCAATTTACTTAAGGCTAATTTCTGTACCGACATTTCTGTGAGAAATCCTGCAAAGTCTGGAAATATGATTGAAAATTAGTCTTTAAATCTTTGGTCCGAATGTAACCATCCTCTCATACAACAACAACTTGTATTTATATAGCACCTTTAACATAGTGAAACGTCCCAAGCTGTTTCACAGGAGTGTTATGAGATAAAAAATTTGGCAATGAGCCGCATAAGTAGAAATTAGCGCAGGTGACTGAAAGCTTGGTCAAAGAGGTATGTTTTAAGGAGCGTCTAGAAGGAGGAAAGAGAGGCGGAGAGGTTTAGGCAGGGAGTTCCAGAACTTGGGGCCCAGGCAACAGAAGGCACGGCCACCAATGGCTGAGCGATTTTAATCAGGGATGCTCAAGAGGGCAGAATTAGAGGAGCGCAGACATCTCATGGGGTGGTTCTTTTTTATTGTCAATAAACAAACATTCGTATTTAAATTGCACTTTATCAGATTTTTCCATAAGGTCTCAAAGTGCTTCACAAACAATGATGTCCTGGATTCCGCAGGGGAGGAGTCTCCACTGGTCCCTTGCCGTAACTCCAGTGAGTGTCTCATCTCCTGACACCCCAAAACCTTTCCACCATCTACAGGGCACAGGTCAGGAGCGTGATGGAATACTCTCCACTTGCCTGGGTGAGTGCGGCTCCAACAACACTCAAGAAGCTCGACACCAACCAAGACAAAGCAGCCCGCTTGATTGGCACCCCATCCACCAGCTTAAACATTCACTCCCTCCACCACCGGCGCACCGTGGCTACAGTGTGTGCCATCTACAAGATGCACTGCAGCAACTCGCCAAGGCTTCTTCGGCAACACCTCCCAAACCCGCGACCTCTGCCACCTAGAAGGACAAGGGCAGCAGACGCATGGGAACACCACCACCTCCACGTTTCCCTCCAAGTTACACACCATCCTGATTTGGAAGTATATCGCCGTTCCTTCATCTTCGCTGGGTCCAAATCTTGGAACTCCCTCCATAACAACACTGTGGGAGTAACTTCACCACATGGACTGCATCGGTTCAAGGCAGCAGTCCACCACCACCTTCTCAAAGGCAATTGGGGATGGGCAATAAATGCTGGGCTTACCACATCCCATGAACAAATAAAAAGCAAAAGACTGGTGGAAGCTGCAGAGAAATGGTGTAAACAGCCATTTATACTGTTCCCCCAGGGGTTCAAGCTGGTTCCGACTGAGGTTACAGTGTGAGACCAGTAGAACCCCACAGAATTTCTGGGCCCGAATTACTTTGGAACTGCAGTGGAAGTTGCTATGTAGGCATTTGTGGCTCAGTAGGTAAATGCAGCATGTAGTGTGGCACTGAATCATACAACCCAGATGAAGAACAGCCACTCAGATGAGATTCTCAGAAGCAGCCAGCATCCTTGGTATACCATCCCTCAGTCATAGCACCTTTCGGGACAGGAGAAATCAAAATGGAAGAAAACTAGGGGACAGATTGTTGAGAGTGATACTGTTTTGGGGTGTTAATTCCACATGGGTGAGGTAGTTAGTTACATGCTATCTTTTTACCTTCGCCACCTAAATTTGGGATCAAAGTCTCCTCTCTCTGCTGGCTGTCTGTAAGGACCTATGTGAATAGAGTTGGTGCAGTTCTGGTCTAGTTCCTAGTTCCAATAGCTTACAGGGCAAAATTGTCCCCACTGGCAATCTCACCAAGAGGCCACAGGATGGCTGGTGTGGAAAATGTCACACGGGTATGGTCGGGGGATTCTGCTATAGGAGGCTGAGGCAGATTACTGGGGCAGTGTAGAGGGTGTTGTCATCTGTAGCTATCCTATAATTGTACGTGACCTGGAAAATTATGACTGGGTCAATGTTGAGAAAACTTTAATCTGCATTTAAGCCATGTTGTACCCAACCCGGAGTGCTTGGTGCTACAGTGCATATGGAGCTTTGCTCTGCATCTAACCTGTGCTATACCTGACCTAGGAGCGCTTGATGAGGCAGTATGGAGAGAGCTTTACTCTGCATTTAATTGGTGTTATAGCTGACATGGGTGTGCTTAATATGGCAGTGTTGGGAGAAGCTTTATGTTGTATCACACAAGTGTGTATTTAATCTGGGAATGCCTGATGGGACAGTATAGAAGGGGCCTTACTCTTCTTCCAAGCTGTGCTGTACCTGTTCCATTCCTCACCAGTGCTTTCCCCATTCTGTTAAACACACGACACAAAGTGGCACATTTTAACAATGGGGCCTTTCATCCTTCTTCTTAGGCAGTCCCTCGGAGTTGAGGATGACTTGCTTCCACACTACAATGAGTTTTCAGGTGACTGAGTCCAATGTGGGACCTGCAGTCTCTGTCACAGGTGGGGCAGACGGTGGTTGGAGGGACAGGTGGATGGGGAGCTTAGGTTGTTGTGCGCTCCTTCCGCTGTTTGCGGAGTCCTTTCATACCTCACCGAATGCTGTCCATAGATTAGAAATGAAAATCATTCTGATGCTGCTATGAGCAGTGAAAGTTTTAGCCTCAAACAACTGAAGGTATCTCAGAAATGAAATGAAGACAATCAAAGGTTACAGTGAAGTAAATTCGTTTTTAATGAGGCATTTCTCTTGACAAAACTTTTTTGAGAATATCCTTTTAGAATATACAAATCTAAAACCTGAGAAAATAGCTACAATGTGCTATATTTAAGCTCAGAAATGCTTATTTTTACAATATACATATATCATATTACAAATTTTAAAAGGCAAACTTCAATCCCATCAAATGCATGGTTCCTTTTGAAACTGTTTTGTCTTTTGTGGTCAGAAGGAAAGGACTTTGGTTGGAGTTGTATTTAGAGCCAACCATCATCGGTGAATGAACACAGCTAAGAAAGCATTCAAGCAAAGATAGCAGATTCTACCAATTGTGCTCATAATGCCTCCTCCGTATGCTGACGAACCAGAGGCCCCAGGTTCGGTCCCTGATTTTAGCTGAGCTTCCATTGGGGATACTGCAATTGGCCTCAATCTCTCTGGGCTAAAGGCAGGGTTGGGGAGGGACAACATAAGAACATAAGAAATAAGAGCAGGAGTAGGCCACTTGGCCCCCCGAGCCTGCTCCGCCATTCAATAAGATCAAGGCTGACCTGATCTTGGGCTCAGCTCCACTTCACTGCCTGCTCCCCATAACCCTTCACTCCCTCATTGTTCAAAAATCTGTCGATCTCCACCTTAAATATATTCAATGACCCAGCCTCCACAGCTCTCTGGGGCAGAGATTTCCACAGATTTACGACCTGCTGAGAGAAGAAATTCCTCCTCATCTCAGTTCTACTTCTTTCAATCTACTTCTTTCAATTTAGTATACTGTATTCACTGCTCGTGATGTGACCCTCCTCTACATTAGGGAGACCAAGTGTAGATTGGATGACCGCTTTGCGGAGCACCTCCGTTCAGTCCGCAGGTGTGACCCTGAGCTTCCGGTCGCCTGTCACTTTAATTCTCCACTCCATTCCCACTCTGACCTCCCCATCCTCGGCCTCCTACACTGTTCCAACGAAGCTCAACGCAAACTCGAGGAACAGCACCTCATCTTTCATTTAGGCACTTTACAGTCTTCTGGACTCAACATCGAGTTCAATAATTTCAGAGCGTAACCGCTGCCAATCTTTGGCTCCTTTTCCCCCCTCACCCCTCGGAGCCTGTTTCTTTTCTTTTTTTCTCCTTGTCTCTGATGGCAGTTGGTCATTATCCTGCCATTCACACCCTATCGCGATTAATGTTTTTCTAACTCCTGGCATTACGATTTGAATTTGGGCCATCATCCCTTTTGTCTCTCTAATCTCTCCTGCCTTCCACCCAATCACAGACCTTCCCTTTTGTACTTTCTAACCCTCCCCCTTTCAGTGCTTGTTAAGAATCTGTTCTTTCTAAACACTCTCCAGAACCCTGCTTCCTCTCCCCAGATGCTGTCTGACCCGCTGAGATTTCCAGCATTTTCTGCTTTTTTTTCCAGATTCCAGCATCTGCAGTATTTTGCTTTTGTCATCTCAGTTCTAAATGGGCGACCCTTTATTCTTAACTATGGAGCGAGGCTGGGGGGGGGGGGGGGGGGGGGGGGCGGGGAGGAGATGAGGAGTGTTTAGTCAGCTGAGGTTCCAGCTCTTGACCACCATCAAATGATTCACTGCCTGTGACTGTGCGTAGATGGCAACTGAAGACAGAGTGGAGCTTGGCAGTGATGACTTCCATGGTTAAACATCTGACCGACACCTGCCCTCTAGTCTTGCAGGTGAAGAATTGCTTCTTGGATGAGCTACAAGAGGCCAGCCAGGACCTGTAGCACCCGAATCCCAGTGAGAGTCGGAAACTTCAGGAGACAGGAGAGAAACAAACCATTGCGGCTCACCAATCAATGTTTAATCAATCTGTGCCATCGTTCTGTGCACAAGCCGGCCTAGATTTTAACGCCCGTTTATTTTGAACAAATTCTAATTAATTTTAAACTGAGATGACGCCAGTAGATTGAGAGCAGGCCCGTGTTGCATTTTGTTATCTCATTGATAAATTCCATTTGGTTTAGACTTGCCTTTTGTTTTGATCCAAATTGCATCAACTATGGTACAGCAAATACTAACTACATGGCCAGCTCGCGAACTCCGCTGCTTTCTGCCAAACCAGCAGCTGATCAGCCATGATCTTAAGTGGTGGAGCAGGCTCGAGGGGCCAAGTGGCCTACTCCTGCACCTATTTCTTATGTTCTTAAGTCGCTATCTCTGTAACCGCTTTGAGCCTTACAACCCTCCGAGACCTCTGTGCTCCTCTAATTCTGGCCATTTGCGCATCCGTGGTTTTAATCACTCCACCATTGATGGCCGCGCCTTCAGCTGCCTGGGCCCCAAGCTCTGGAATTCAATCCTTCAACCTCTCCGCCTCTCTCTCCTCCTTTTATACACTCCGTAAAACTGACCTCTTATGACCAAGTCTTTGGCCCACCTGTCTTGATATCACCGTAAGGTGGCTCAATTAGTTCCACATCCAAGACTGACACAGTGAAGAACTCAGTTTAATTTATTGGCAAGTCTGATTATTTGGAAGAAAAATGTAATGAAGTAAGACATGGTGACATACAGGTGCATAGTTTTGATCCACTATATTAGGGCATGACCAAAAGGCAGGGGGGTGTTGAGGGGGGATTTTAGCATTTTAGCGCTCTCCACTTGGGAGTGGGTTTTCCCACCGATCTCCGAGTTTAATGCCATTGATTTTGGTGGCGGATGAGGTGCCCCTCGGACTCAGGTGGGAGCCTGATGCATAAATGCTGATCAGGACCCTATGACATCAGTAGGACCCCGGGTTTGCTGTTTAACTGGGGTCACCAGGTTGAAGCAGGTGGGTGTAAATCTCCGCAGGCCAGGAGGAGCAGGAGTACTCACCCACCCCCATCTGTCCCACCCACGGGACCCTCCCAAGACCCCCTCCCACCCCTCACCTGCCTGCAGCCTCTCTGCATCCTCTTCCCGCCCATCCTGGATCGCCGATATTTAAATGTGGCCCAGCAATGAAAATAAGCCAACTCTTGAAATGTAGGCCAGTGGCACCCCTACTCAGGGTTAAAACCGGCAGCCTCGGTCCAGCCATTGCGAATATAACCTGAATGCCAAACCGCACTTGTGGAGTTTGCGTTTATTCTGTGCCGGCTCTTGCAATCGGCCAAACGAGCTCAGCAAGATCGGCACAGTGTTGGTGTAATTTACACAATCCGAGCCCTGCTTGGCACTGATTTCGCTGGCCTGGCTCAGACCGGTCACGGTGCACCAGGATTGGTCTCCGAAGCCTGAGCCAGGTTAGAGGGGGAGGGGGGGGCAGATAAAACCAGCCAAGGTTACGCCTCCTGGAAAACAGCCGATAGGGAATCGGCAGCCCGCTTTAAACACAATGGAACATTGAATCTGGAGAAGTGTAAGACGGAAGGGTGGAGAACTAGAGGACATGGATTTAAGGTGATTGGCAAAAGAACCAAAGGCGACACAAGAAAAAACGTTTTTACGTAGCGAGTGTTTAGTATCTGGAATGCGCTGCCTGAATGAGTCTGCCTCCACCATTCTATCACAGCTTTCAAAAGGGAATTGAAGAAGTACCTGGAAGAGCAATATTTGCCGGGCTACGGGGAAAGGGCGGGGAAATGGGGACTGGCTGAAATGCTTTTGCAGAGAGCCGGCACAGGCTCGACGGGCCGCATGGCCTCCTTCTGTGCTGCAACCATTCTATGATTCTATAAGGCGAGCTGGCGATTTCATATCACCTGTTTTTAGTTTGACAATAAAAGTTAACATTAACCTATGCTACCCCCCCTCCCATCATGTGCGTGTGTGTGTGTGTGTGGAATTTGAGTGAGAATAGTATCGGGCTCAGTGTTGATGTCGAGCAAACCAGCTGACGTTACAGCAGTGAATACACCTTTAAAAAAATAAAATAAAATGCTTCATTGTCCATAAAGGGCCCCCGATGTGTTGAAAGGCACTGTATCAATGCAAGCTCTCTCTTTCTGACACCCGCTGTACGGCGTCGCACACATGAACAATAAGGAGCTCGGGAAGCCGCTACCTGTACCCCAGCAAGAGTCGGCACCTTCAGGAGCAGCGAGGACAATAATTCAGAGAGGACCTTTTTTTTTTTAAAAAGATGAGGGCAAGAGATCTGGGCCTGAGTGGGGGTGGTCACTAAAAAACAAATCACTCCAGGAAGCAGAGCAACCCTAAGCTAAAAGTAGACGTTCCTGATAACTGTAGCTTAACTGTAGCTGAAGAGATGGAGACGGTCCTGGTCCCGGACGGAGATGATTCCAGGAGAGGGGTCGGGGCTAGACATATTGCGCTCCCCACAGGCCTGTGCGTAGAGATCACCCGCGAGGTCGTGAGGGAAGCCATGCGCTACACTGCTGGGTGAATCCACTGAAGGTGCTGTTTTTACTTTTTTCTCAGTACAGGAGAGTGTAGAGAAGGTATCTGACAAATCCTCAGATTCTTAAGTGTTCAATAAATGCTTGATAAAGTTAATCATGACACTCAATCCAAAACTCCCTGAAAAGACACAAAAAACACAACCGTTTTATAAGTTCAATAGACTAAAAGCCTCGTCCCATCTGATCTCTAACTTTTCTCAATACAAATTGGTGCATTTCCCTTCCAATCTCTCGAGCCATAAATCATTTTGGTTAACCTTTCACCCCCTGCGACTTGCTCCTCTGTCGCTTCCCCGATGTTGTTCCGAACTGAGCTGCGCTCCCTTGTGGCGAGTCAGTGAAATTGCAGCTGTTTCATCCCAGTGCATCAACACTGCACCTCAGTCAGTGCCAACGTTTAGCATTCAATTACCTACCGAAAGCATTATAGGAAGACTGAGTCCCAGGTGTTTGTTGTTCCTTGAGGGTCTGATGCTAATTTTTTTTTTAAAGTCAGTCTGGACTGCAGCGGTTCAAGAAGGCGGTTCATCACCACCTTCTCAAGGGCAATTAGGGATGGGCAATAAATGCCGGCCTTGCCAGCGACACCCACATCCCTGGAATGACAAAAACAAAAAAATTGGGAAGCCTCTTGATTAGAATTACGGATTTTAAAATCCTGCCTGTAAGTCGTTGCTTGTCATTGTCTGATAAACAATGTTCGCACAACTTGCCTTCAGTGTGAAGGCCTTACTGTCTCCAATAAAAGTTCAGGATTATTTTTAAAATCCTATTCTGAAGTGCCGTTTTTATTTTTAAAAAGTGAATGCTAGAGGGCATAGATTTATAAGCAATTTGTTGGAAGGATTAGGGGGGAGTTGAGGAGAACATGTTTCACCCAGAGGGTGGTGGTGGTGGGGGGGGGGGGGGGGGTCTGGAATTTACTGCCTGAAAAGGTGAGAGGGGCAGAAATGCTCATCACATTTAAAAAGTACGTGGATGTGCACTTGAAGTGCTGTAACCTACAGGGCTACGGACCAAGAGCTGGGAAGTGGGATTAGGCTGGATAGCTCTTTGTCAGCCGGCACGGACACAATGGGCCAAATGGCCTCCTTCTGTGCTGTAAACTTCTGAGATTCTACAATAAAAATACATATCCGGTCGGCAGCATCTGATTAACGTGTCAGCTAAAGGTGGTTTTCAGCTTCAGCATCTCGATGTAAAGCATCAGCTGGAAGCTCAAGCTCAGAGAGGAAAATCAGATGGGGCGGATTGCACACCGATCACCTAATGTTCCTTTCATTTTAAATTAAGAGTCACAAAAATAAATACTCAGTATTGGCACACAAGGTGGAGGAGATCCTCTGGTGTTGTGTTCCAGTGAACCAATGGGAATGGCCAAGGCCCTATCTCGGGGATATTCGTCACTTCAGGGTCTCTTCCCCAAGCAGGAGTGGGCCATTTGGCCCCTCGAGCCTGCTCCACCATTCAATAAGATCGTGGGCTCGGCTCCGCTTCCCTGCACGATTGAGCAGCGATTAACTCAATGATTACACACTGGCTCACCAAAAAAACTAAGTAGAGAAACCATTTGTCGTTCTTTGAGGGTCTGATAATAAATGGAAAAAAGTCAGTCAGTAACTGATCCGTAACATTCCAAGTTCACTTTCCAAATAAATGTGTTTCTTTTCCATCTTTGCCTTTCCTCTCTCTACAATGGAGAGGGGAAAGTGACACCTAAATCTTAAATCACTCAGGGTATGGGCATCAGTGGCAAGGCTGGAATTTATTGCCCATTCCTATTGTCCTGAGAGCAGCTCAGCCTCAACCAAATTGGTGTGGCACAAGAGTCACATATAGGCCAGACTGGGTAAGGACAACAGCTTTCCTACCCTAAAGGACATTGGGGAACCAATTGGATTTTTATGACGATCCGACAGCTTTACAGTCACCTTTTGTTTTACTGATTTTAAAAAAAAAATTCCAATTACTATTTCAAATGTTCAGGTGGTCACGGTTGGATTTGAAATTGCCTTCTCTGGGTGACTAGTCCAGTAATGTAACCATTACACTGCCACACTGCTACGTCAGCAGAAGGCCTATGCTTCATAGGAAGCCCATTAATACCTCGCGAGACAGACATAACTCACCTCATTGATGAGTGGTTCCATTTGTAATGGGGGTTCCATTTGTAGCGAGTTTTAAGGGTGGGGTGTTATTGGAGTGGACACTGTAGAGTGGAACTCCTTCTTCCTCCGGTACCTACACATTCAAAGATGTAACTGAGTATGATATTTTCCTTACGACATCACAAACACACTGCACACAAGATGGCTGTACAGGACCTTGTCATCATGTGTCTTGTCACATGACCCTTTTATTGTATTTATTTACAGTAGCAGTAGCATTACCACAGTAGTCCACCAGGTGGAGCTATATTACACAGATTTAAAGATCTGAAACTATCGCGCCCCCAAGCTCCTTGTGAAAATTGTAGCGAGCCTCGTTCCATTGACAAAGCAACATTTCCCTCAACCACTTTCAGGTTTTTAACCTCAATGAGCACCAGCTCGGCTTTTTAAATATCAAAATCATGGGGCTGTGGCAGGAGGTAAGTTAAAAGTTCATGAAAGGGTAGAGTGTACATGGACAGTGGGAGGAGAGAGCTGCAATGGGTAAAATTCATGAAAGGGTAGAGTGTACACAGGCGGTGGTTGGAATGGGCCAAATAGTCTGGGCTTTCCTACATTATCGGAAGGAAACTGGTTGCATTTGCACAAATTCTCTTTAAAACCAGCCGTTCCAGAACAGGGCATGCCCCAAAGATTACAGAACGGCTTTGACTATCAGCAGATCTTTCGCTACAAGCACCACGTGAGCTGGAGCTAACAAACTGGAAAGGCCAGAGCTAACGCCTGCTGATGTGCCTGTGAGGTTAATGACTTAGTCAGTGGTCTGGGGTTTAAGGGTTAAATTCAACTTGGGTACCAAGTTAGGGTGAAATATTTCACTCCAGAAAATCACATGGTTTTAAATGGGCTTCATCATAGAATGATACAGCGCAAAAGGATGCCATTCGGCCCATCGTGCCCGTGCCAGCTCTTTGGTAGAGCTCTCCAATTAATCCCACTCCCCCTGCTCTTTCCCCATAACCCTGTCATTTGTTTTCCTGCACGTATTGGCAAAAGAAACAGAGGCAACGTTAGGAAACAATTCATTTTTTTACGCAGCGAGTTGTGATCTGGAAAAAGTTTCTTTTAAAAGTTACTATTGAATCTGCTTCCACCGCCCTTTCAGGCAGCGCTTTCCAGATCACAGCAACTCGCTGCGTAAAAAAATGAATTGTTTCCTGACGTTGCCTCTGTTTCTTTTGCCAATCACCTTAAATCTGTGTCCTCTGGCCTTTCTGCCACTTGAAACAGTTCCTCTTTATTTACTCTATCAAGGCATCAAATTTTCAATTGAGAAACCCGGGCGTTGGTTCCGTGCCCACAGGGACTGTAGCTTTCTGTTGGGAGAGTGAGACAGGTGGGCTGAATGACCTCCCTCATGTGTTCTGATGTTTATAGTAGCGCAAAGAGTAGGAGTGAAGATAAGTCAGGAAGTAGCGATTAGCTGCCGACAGGTTTGGGTTTTAACAGCACATAGGATGCAGAATTAAGAGGAGCCTGATTGACATAAAGAGTTCCGGGGTTTTTATGTCCCAGGAAAGAAGGAATTAGCACAAGGATATTACTCTACAAATGATAATTTGTGACTATGGCGGACAACTAAAAAAAAAGACTTGCATTTCTATAGCGCCTTTCACGGCCTCAAGATGTCACAAAGCACTTTACAGCCAATGAAGTACTTTTTGTAGTCACTGTTGTAATGTGGGAAACGCGGCAGCCAATTGCATACAGAACCTCCCACAAACAGCAATGTGATAATGACCAGATAATCTGTTTTTTAGTGATGTTGATTCAGGAATAAATATTGGCCAGGACACCAGGGATAACTCCCATGCTCTTCTTCAAAATAGTGCCATAGGATTGTTTACATCCACCTGAGAAGGCAGAACAAGGCCTCAGTTTTAACGTCTCATCCGAAAGACAGCACCTCTGACAGGGCAGCACTCCCTCAGCACTGGAGTGTCAGCCTAGATTTTTGTGCTCTGGAGAGGGATGCGAACCTACAACCTTCTAACTCGGAGGCAAGGGTGCTACCCACTGAGCCACGGCTGACACAGGCTAGTTATGTAATGTATGAGTTTCACTGTACCAGAAGCATCAGGAATATGAACCGACACTCAAAGTTATTGAAATAGCCGCTTAACTCAGGTAGTGGATTAACTCAGTCTCTGCCGTTCAGTTACCGAAATCACACGAAAACAAATACATTTCTAGTTAAGGTGTGAATACATCCACTGGTTAACTCTGACAGATATGACAAAAACTAACTCTGGCGGAGAAACTCGCATCATTTGCGCCTCCTGTCAGCGTTCAGCTTCTGTGCCAGGCTGTGGCCAAGGCACCCCGCTCCCCAGTGGTGCAGTGGAGGCTCCTCACCCCACGGCAGAGCTCACAGTGTGCTCCCCCCCCCCCCAACCCTTTAACAGAAGGGGGGAGGGCCCTGTGCTCCCACCAGTGCTACACCGAGAGGCCACGCAGCGCTGGTAAATTCCCGCGCTTACCGCCCCAGTCCTGCCCCCAAGAGGAATGCAGCTCCCGACATTGCGCTCCCTTCCGCCTCGGGGACGGTAACCCCAATTTTGCAGCTGGGGCAGGAAATCCCACCTAGTCTCGGTAACCAGCCCCCAAACGGAGCGATATCGAATTTCGACCCCCGTGTCTTCTAAATACCTCCAGTTACAAATTGTACAGTTCTAACAAAAATATTGAAATAACCCCATCAAAAGCAGTGTCGACAGTAAGGAGTCACAACGCCGCAGCCCTGCCAATACTTCACGCGGTCTCATGAACTTACCTCCCAGTACACCGTGTCTTCAAAGCAGTTTTCATCTGTTGGGTCACCCCAGAATGGCAACTTCAGAATAAAGCCTTTGAATAAAAATATTAGCAGCGATCAGTGATTTTCAGGCAGATTTTGAATTTGTTACACTTTCCCGGGATGACTGTAAAGAGGGTTGTGAGGACGGGTTATTTATGGGGCAGGAAAGCAATGACTAAAATGAGTTTTTAAAAAATGTAAGCAAAGGGGAATTGTCTTCCTGAACAACATGTGATTTTATTTTTCACAAGATTGTGCAGGATGACAACGATCCTTCAGTTCATTTGGTCCCATCTCCCCAGATTGTCAACCCTGTCATCTCCCCAGTCGAGCATCTCGCTTATAAGAGGGCACGGGCTTAAGACCGTGAAGGGCAAGTTTAGGGGCAGGAGCCAGGAAGAATTTATTTATACAGAAGGAGAATCAGCATCAGGAACTGGTTTGAAATAGGGGTGGATGAGTCCAGATACAGCTTTAGGTAGTAATGGGAAGATAATAGAATTAGCACTCAGGAAGAATGAAACTAGATTGACTTCTTCAACCAAAACCATCACGATCTTGTAAAAGATTTCCTGTCCCTTCTGATTTATAAACTGTTATTCCACAGATTTGAATACATTAAATGACATGTTTTTAACACTCTTTCTTTTAATGTAAAGTACTCCCGCACCAAGCAAATTTCTTCGAGATTTTCATAATTACTCTGGTGTGTAATAGCACAGCAATGCCACAAGGTGGCAGCCAAAGTCCAGCATTTTGGCGAGATTGACTGCTGCTGCAGAAGTGGTTTCTTAAAGGTGCAGTGCCTTAATGAGAAACGCCTCTGGGAAAACCTTTCCCCTGTCTTGTTTACAACCACACAAAACTGATGTACACACACCATGGTGCCATCCACATCTGAAGGAGGAAGGTGTGGGGGAAGAGGGGGAGTTAGACAATGTAGAAAACAAACATTTCTCTTGAGAACTAGGAAAGTTTAAAATGAATTTTCTCCCATTAAATAGATGCAGTAGTTCTAAACAACAGGTGTGAATTTAACACATGTTTCTGCAGTTTGGGGGTTACCTTATCAGTAACAGCCATAGAAACATAGAAAATAGGTGCAGGAGCAGGCCATTTGGCCCTTTGAGCCTGCACCACCATTCAATATGATCATGGCTGATCATTTTTGCAACTTCAGTGCCCCATTCCTGCTTTCTCTCCATACCCCTTGATCCCTTTAGCCGTAAGGGCCACATATAATTCCCTTTTAAATATATCTAATGAACTGGCCTCAACAACTTTCTGTGGTAGAGAATTCCACGGGTTTACAACTCTCTTGGTGAAGAGGTTTCTCCTCATCTCAGTCCTAAATGGCTTACCCCTTATCCTTAAGGCTGTGACCCCTGGTTCTGGACTTCCCCAACATCGGGAACATTCTTCCTGTATCTAACCTGTCCAGTCCCATCAGAATTTTATATGTTTCTATGAGATCCCCTCTCATTCTTCTAAATTCCAGTGAATATAAGCCTAGTCGATCCCGTCTCTCCTCATATGCCAGTCCTGCCATCCCGGAAATCAGTCTGGTGAACCTTCGCTGCACTCCCTCAATAGCAAGAATGTCCTTCCTCAGATTAGGAGACCAAAACTGAACACAATATTCAAGGTGTGGCCTCACCAAGGTCCTGTACAACTGCAGTAAGACCTTCCTGCTTCTATACTCAAATCCTCTCGCTATGAAGGCCAACATGCCATTTGCCTTCTTCACCGCCTGCTGTACCTGTATGCCAACTTTCAATGACTGATGTACCATGACACCCAGGTCTCGTTGCACCTCCCCTTTTCCTAATCTGTCACCATTCAGATAATAATGTGCCTTCCTGTTTTTGCCACCAAAGTGGATAATCTCACATTTATCTACATTATACTGCATCTGCCATGCATTTTCCCACTCACCTAACCTGTCCAAGTCACCCTGCAGCCTCTTAGCATCCTCCTCACAGCTCACACTGCCATCCAGCTTAGTATCATCTGCAAACTTGGAGATATTACATTCAATTCCTTCGTCTAAATCATTAATGTATATTGTAAATAGCTGGGGTCCCAGCACTGACCCTTGTGGTACCCTACTAGTCACTGCCTGCCATTCTTAAAAGGACCCATTTATTCCCACTCTTTGCTTCCTGTCTGCGAACCCTTTCTCTATCCACGTCAATACATTACCCCCAATACTATGTGCTTTAATTTTGCACACTAATCTCTTGTGTGGGACCTTGTCAAAAACCTTTTGAAAGTCCAAATACACCACATCCACTGGTTCTTCCTTGTCCACTCTAGTAGTTACAGCCAGTGTTCCCTATAATTCTTTTTGATGCGTGAGCCCTTTAACTGGCTGCACGGCTTAGCGGGAACATTGGTAACAGCAACTTTGTGATATCGCTTTGCTACTGTCAGGTCAGGTGTATGCATTTCCCTCCTCTCCCCCCGATCCAGAAGGCATTGACCCTTCGCTGGTATACCATTACGCAGGTTACGATTCTTTCAGTCGCCCTGTACACCTGTCAGCCTAGACAGCGAGTGGCATCAAGCTATTCAACCCGAGCATTTCCCTTCCCTGAGAATCGGCTGCACGGGTAGCTAAAGCCAAGTGCTGGCATTCTGGTCTCGGTCAGAAACTCGCGCTCCAGCAGTTGCGGCGAGCGGAGGCGGGAGCTCCGGGTTGATGTCCAGCGGGATACTCGCATGCGCTGGGCTTGGGGGGGTGGGGAGGGCCCCCCACCGCAGAGCCCGTAAAGCCCTCCCGGCCATATCGGAGTGACCGTCCCATCTATTGGCCGGATACGGCCATGGAAGGAGCGTTCACGTCGCGGCCAAGCGAGACTGTTGATCAGCCCATGCATTCCTCCCACTGCTCTGCACAGCTCTGCTGACAGGAAGCGTGCGACACCATGACCAGCTTCACGGCTCGGTCTCCCAACAATTGCAGCATTCCCCGGCCTTGCCGTTCTGCGCTTCTCGAGACAGGCCCACTCACCGACAATGGCTCCTCCCGCCAGGCTCAGGAGGAGAGTGACACACAGTGCTGCCGCCTGATGTCCTCCTTGGATATGGGGCGTCCACCCTGCCAATCTATTCTCCAGACCGAAAGCAGCAATCAACCTGAAGGCGATAAAACAAACCGGTTAAAACCCGACAGAGACAGCGTCAGCTGTGGCTCAGTGGGTAGCACTCTTGCCTCTGAGTCAGAAGGTTGTAGGTTCAAGTCCCACACCAGAGACTTGAGCACATAAATCTCGGCCCACACTCCCAGTGCAGCGCTGAGGGAGCACTGCACTGTCAGAGGTGCTATCTTTCAGATGAGATGTTTAACCGAGGCCTCCATCGATCTTCTCAGATGGATGTAAGATGCACTATTTTGAAGAAGAGCAGGGGAGTTATCCCCGGTGTCCTGGGTCAATCTCATCCAAAAGGCGGCACCTCCAACAATGCAGCACTGCATTTAAGGTTAGGGTTAGTATCAGCCGAGATTTATGTGCTCAAATTCCTGGAGTGGGACTTGAACCCACAACCTTCTGACTCAGAGGTGCGTGTGCTAACCACGGCTGACATGGTTGTGGTTATATATATATATATCCTTGTATACTACAGTGCTGTCTGTCCTATCTTACCCTTCTTTACTGTAGACTGCCTCACTGGCAGCGGCAGCAGTGATGGCTCCCACAATGGCTCCTATTACACCTGGCATGGCGTGCAGGTTATGGATGCCACATGTATCTTGAATCTTAAGGTATTTCTCCAGCAATGGCTTAAAACAGAAAATCACAGCATTAGACCTTGCACATTTGCTAAGCGAGCAATTTTTAAATTCACACAGGCTGGTGACCATTCATCCCAGGCCACCGAGTGTGGGAGTTGAATCTAACCCAGTGTTCCTGGATGTTGTGAGGCTCCACTGCTGTCGGTCGTTCGCGAGTTGCAAAGGCCTGTTAATATTCGGCGGGCCGACACGCGCTCAGTGGTCAGCAGGGCCGCGGCGATGAGCTCAAGTGCGGACTGGCCATGCAATCAGCCAATCACAGGTAGGGGAGGTCTGGTTGGCTCGGACTGAGAGGCCTCACAGAGCCTCGGGCCCACCCTGCCAACGTTAAGTGCCAAAGTTCATGTGACCCAGGCTGGTGGGAGGGCAGCACAGCCTCATCGCCCACCCACCCCCTCGCCACCCAATGGCTGCAAACCGCAGAACGGTACAGCACAGGAGGGCATTCCGCCCATCGGACCCATGCTGGCTCTTTGAAGGAGCGATCCAATTGGTCACATCCCCCTGCTCTTTCTCCATATCCCTGCAAAGGTTTCCTTTTCAACTATATATCCAATTCCCTTTTGAAAGGTGCATTTTGCAGCTGGGGCCACTGGATAGCGATCAGGAGCCCGAACCCCCAGTTGATTTTGCCCCCCCGAAATCAGGCGGGCTTGATCCGATTGTGTGCCTCTGAGCGGGGTGGTGGGATGGGGGTGGGGGGATAGGAGGTGGGATGGGGTGGAGGCGGGGTGGAGGCAGGGTGGGAGTAGGGGGGATGGGGTAGGGGGGCAGGGTGGGGTGGAGGGATGGGGTATGTGTGGAGGGCTGGGGTAGGTGGAATGGGGGGATGGGGTGGGGTGTGGATAGGGGGGGGCGGGGTGGGGGATGTAGGTGGGGGGCGCGGGATTGGGGGAGGGGTCTAATGTTTAGTTTTAAGATTATTACTATCATTTCTATACTCGGCTTGGGAAGCTGATCGAATTGAACTCACCGACAGGAAGATGAAGCCCAACGTTGACACAACTCCGGAGATCGCTCCGACGATCAGCGACCCATAGGGAGTGAGCATCATTTCCGCGGCTGTGCCGAGAGCCACTCCGCCAGCGAGCGTCCCGTTCTGAACGTGAACCTGGCGAGGCAACAACGGGTTCAGTTAATCGCAATCCCACCAAAGCTTCCGCCCAACCGGTCTCGGCCAAGGGGGCCTTTCATCATGGGTGAGTCCAGACAATGAGTGTTAGCAAGCTATTCGGCTATTGGGGCATCACAGCCAAGCATGATCCGGTCCTCACCCGATCTACACACGCGCAATTTACACGCATGTACAATGCACATGCATACATGCACACGCTCAAATACACACACTCACTTTTGAGCAGGGTCAGGGATAATGAATGGATCAGGAACATCAGCTGATTTCCCCCCCCCCCCCCACTCTCTTCAGCAACACCCCCCACCCCACTCCCACCACCCTCACCTGAGCATCTTGGGGCAAGGAGGCCAGTTGATGTGCCTCTAACTGCTGCCCTGCTTGAGATCAGCTGACTCAACATGGAGACCAAACCTGGGAACTTCCTAGTCTGTGTGGCACCGCTAACATGCCAGAAAACTATTTGACTGCAGGGACATCGCAGCAGAGTTCGATCCTGTCCTCTAGTCCTCACCCGATGTCTAAACGCTGCGCACTTCCCAACAAGATTGTTTTGATAGTGATCAGGAGCAGGAAGCCTGGCTGATACTTTATTCATTCTTGTGAGAGAAAAGAATCAGCGTAAAATGTGTTTCGACCCCGAAAAAGTATGATTTATTTCACCCCCCCCCCCCCCACCTGTCCCATGGCCAGCTTTGAGAACACCAGAGTCATGTATAGCAAAAGTTAAATGGGCAGTGCAGCATCTTCCATTCCATTCCCCAAATCCCAAATACCAGAAAAGCACCCTCTCCCACATTACAACAGTGACTGCACTCCAAAAGCACTTTATTGGCTGTAAAGTGCTTTGGGACGTCTGGTGGTCGTATAAATGCAAGTCTTTCGGCGTGGCAGACTCCATTTATAGGAATAAGAGGAGGCCATTCAGCCCCTCGAATTAGATCCTGGCTGAGCTGTACCTTAACTGTCATCGGTGGCCTTTCCAAGTGAGGTACTGTGAGCCGTTCTTACTGGCAGCTGGATTGAGACTCATTTCATGTCGGAGTCCCGAAGCCGGCAGAGAGAGAAGATTGTCATCCATTGGCCTGATCCAGGATTGAACCTGGGCTCCCAGAGGTGAAAGGTGGGTATCCGACCCACCGCACTACCCAGTCTCTGGGTCATTTTTGCCACAATGGTCAGTAAAATGACAGCATGCTGAATGTGAGGCCTATGAGATTAGCTGCTCTGTTAAATCCCAGTTATCAAAGAGTGCCCATCCCGCCCAAAGGAACAAGTGCGGCCTACCATGTTGATCTTTCCTTTCTTTTCGAAGAGACTGGAAATGGCAATGGTGGTGAGGACACTGGCGGCGAGCGAGCAGTAGGTGTTGATGGCACCACGATGTTGGGCATCCCCGTGGTTTGAAATTGCAGAGTTGAAGCTGGGCCAAAACATCCAGAGGTAGAGGGTGCCTGAGGATGAGAGCAAAAACCCTGTCGTGACTGAACCGTCGCCGAACCTGCCCTCGGGTGTAATGTATTTGCTTCATGGGTTCTTTGCTGAAGAATTCATCGCAACACATTGCTAATAAACCAGCTAATACTTAATAGCAAAGGTCTAACAATCACACTACACATTACCAGTTCATCCACGAGGCTCACAACTGCATGCCTCATCGTGGATGACCTAGACCTAACTGACTGGGGTTTTATTGAGTCTTGTGAACATCACGTGACTGGCGAAGCCACTCACAATGCAGCAAACCTGTGAGCATACCACAGGTGCATACATTACAGCACAAACATAGACATAGAAGGAGCAATAGTAGGCCCTTCGAGTCTGCACCGCCATTCACTATAATCATGGCTGATCCTCTATCTCAACACCATGTTCCTGCTTTTTCCCCATACCCCTTGATGTCTTTTGTGTCTAGAAATCTATCTCTCACCCTCTTAAATATACCTGCGGGCAAAGTTTGCCTCACTCAGTCACTACGCCCCGATTATGGAACTCTCTCCCAAAGCCATTTCAATTCGATTCCTCCCTCAAATACGTCAAAATACCCGTCTCTTCCGCTGTGCTTTTGATCCTCCCACCTGTCGTGTATTTGCTTCATGGGGTCATTGCTTAAGAATTCTTGGCTACGTGTTTGCTGTAAAGAACGAGTTGGTTTATTAGCAAAGGTTTAACAATGAAACTGAACACGACCAGTTCATCCCCCAGGCTCACAACTGCCGCCTCGTCGTGGAGAACCCGAACTCAATTAACCGGGGTTTTATTGAGTCTTGTGAACATCACATGACTGGCTAAGCCACTCACAGTGCAACTGCTCCAGAAGCCTGGGAGCATGTTCACAAGCACATATATTACACCACCTTTTAACCTCCCTATGTCCTATTCACTATTCTCCTTTTCCCCCTTGCTAAATGCTCTTAGGCTCTACTTACAGTGCAGCTGTGGTGTTGGTGTCAAGGAGTTTCGTGAACACAGGCCTCTCCCAGAGTCAGGCCTGACCTGACACTGGAGCAAAGAGGCTTGAGATCCTTGGAGAACACACAGTTTTGCTGCAGGCAGTTCAGGCTCTAACGCCATAGGTTTGAACTCAAAACCACTTCGCACCAAAGGAGAACACATGGCTGCAAGGGTAGGTGATCGGGGGGCGGGGAGGGAGGTGGGGATGGGTATGTTGGAGCCGGCTTCCCAACATGCCTTGGAATTTTTGGCCATTTAAAGCCCCACCTGCATGCACTCATTAAATTCCCCGCCCGTGAGTGAACAAGAAGAGATTGCCCACAGCAAAAAATGCAGATACTCCCTTCTTTCTACATTCTCACTGTTCAAATCAAGACTCACCACATCATCTCCTACTCAAACGCATTCTTTCTCTGGACCTCAAAACTGTGGAACTCCACCAATCCCTCTGTCCTCCCTTCCTCCTACAATCTATTGGTTTTTAAAGCCCAATCAGCCAAAACCGTTCCATTAAAACTCATCTAATGCCCTATTCCTTTTACCTTTGCTGAAGGACTGATGGCCTTCACCTGGAATTCTCAACAACTAAAGTAAACAAACACTCACCAATCATGGAGAAGAGGTCGGAGTGGTAGACCGACTCATTCTTGCTTTGATCCAACTTTGGCCTGTACAGGACACGAGTGACTACAAGTCCAAAATAAGCACCAAACACATGGATAACCATCGAGCCACCAGCATCTTTAGCCTTTGCAAGAGAAAGGAGATTTCCTTGTTAAGTGATTTTTACTTATTTACTTAGGAGGAAGCCATTTTCCCCCCTTTTTCCCAAACATCCCAGCAGTTTGGACCTTCCCTGGAACAAGAGCCAGCCCTTCGGAGCTGCTTGTTGGCCAAGCCAAAGCTGCGTGACACCACGTCAACAGACATTTGGCCAGAGAAAGGATGGAGGAAGTAGACGTGGGTTACAGGATTGGCCTCAGTGAGGGTGGCATTGGAGGGATGAGCCCTGAAGATGAAGAGGATGCTGATGAGGGTTTAATCAGCAGCGAGGAGAGGCAGGGACAAGGGCGGACAATGCTTCAAAAATGGGATGCAGCAACCTTTGGTGATTGGCCGGGTGTGGGATATACAGCTCAATTCGGGTTCAGACAGAAGAACAGCTTAGTGAGGTGGCGACTGAGCAACGAGTCAAAGAGGTTGATGGCGTCTGAAGCACAGACAGGGAAACGCTGGTGAGAGCCAAGCATGACAGCTCCAGTCTATGAACTGTAGAAAATGTTCACTCAATGAGGTCTTGATGTTGGAATTCGAGAGCCCAGGGGCTCTGCCACTGGCGGTAGTGGGGAAGGGTAATACGCAGTGGACGAAAGAAAAGAAAGACCTGCATTTATATAGCGCCGTTCATGACCACCGGACATCCCAAAGTGCTTTACAGCCACTGAAGTATTTTTAAAGTGCAGTCACTGTTGTAATGTAGGAAACACGGCAGCCAACTTGTGCACAGCAAGCTCCCACAAACAGCAATGTGATAATGACCAGATAATCTGTTTTTGTTATGTTGATTGAGGGATAAATATTGGGCAGGACACGGGGGATAACTCCCCTGCTCTCTCCAAAATAGTGCCATGGGATCTTTTACATTCAACTGCGAGAGCAGATGGGGCCTTGGTTTAACGTTGCATCCGAAAGACAACACCTCCAATAGTGCAGCACTCCCTCAGCAATGCACTGGGAGTGTCAGTCTAGATTTATGTGCTCTAGTCCCTGGAGTGGAATTTAAACCCACAACTGTCTGACTCAGAGGCGAGCGTATTGCCCGCTGAACCACAGTTGACACTTGAGGGAAATGGTGAGTAGATTCAGCTAATCTACCAGAATGGTGCATGCTTGTTGGCCCCAACCGTTCCTAAGATTTCTCATGTTCTGTATTACGATTTGTGACCGGAAAGGTGAGTTGAAATGGGAAGGGTTGGATAACTCACCCCAAGAACGTTCAGTAGGATGAACTCATTCACCGCGTACAAAGTCACTTCAAACAGCGACATGATCAGCAGCTGGACTGGGCTGACTTTTCCAAGGACGGCTCCAAATGAGATCAGCACTGAGGCAGCACAGAAATCGGCATTTATCAGGCTGGGAGGAGAGAAATCGGAGAAACAAAATGTCACAGATTAAAGCAAAGGCACCTTGTAACTGTTGGGACAGGATTAACTATGAACGTTTTGTCAAGAGCCACAATTCAAGCCTATCTATTTCTACGTCCACGGCTTGGACATTACTGAAGCTATTGCATGAATGTTTAACGTGTTCACATCAAATTCCTCTCTCCGTTATTTTAGCCTTTTTTTTATAATAAACAGGCATCAGCGCCAATAAAGTAGGATGAGAGAAGAATTTGACATAGGTTGTGAATCTTTGGCATTCTCTGCCCCAGAGGGCTGTGGATGCTGAGTCTCGGAATATATTCACGGCTGAGATAGATAGATTTTTGGAGTCTAGAGGAATAAAGGGATATGGAGATCAGGCAGGAAAGTGGAGTTGAGGTCGATGATCAGCCATGATCTTAATGAATGGCAGAGCAGGCTTATGGGGCCATAGGGCCTACACCTGCTCAGATTTCTTATGTTCTTATGTTATGTTCTTATGACACAAGCATGTTTAACATTTTCTAATTATTTGAATTGTGCCCATAAAGTAGCAAAGCCCAGTACAACATTTTTCTATAAATAAGTCGGCATTTGTTATTGTAATATGTTGAAAAATAATTACCCATAAACCAAAATATACAATCTACTGAGTGCCTGTTGCTGTTGTTCACTGTGCTTAATGTCTGGGTTCAAAAACTCATCAGGAAAGATTTTAACGCATGAAAAGAGCTTTGTGTCTGGCCAGTAAATTTTTAATCAGAAATGCTGGAAACACTCAATGATTTGGATGAAGGAATTGAATGTAATATCTCCCAGTTTGCAGATGACACTAAGCGGGTGGAGGTGTGAGCTGTGAGGAGGATGATAAGAGGCTGCAGAATGACTTGGGCAGGTTAGGTGAGTGGGCAAATGCATGGCAGATGCAGTATAATGTAGATAAATGTGAGGTTATCCACTTTGGTGGCAAAAACAGGGAGGCAGAATATTAATTGAATGGTGATAGATTAGGAAAAGGGGAGGTGCAACGAGACCTGGGTGTCATGGTACATCAGTCATTGAAAGTTGGCATGCAGGTACAGCAGGCGGTGAAGAAGGCAAATGGCATGTTGGCCTTCATAGCGATAGGATTTGAGTATAGGAGCAGGGAGGTCTTACTGCAGTTGTACAGGGCCTTGGTGAGGCCACACCTTGAATATTGTGTACAGTTCTTGAATATTGTGTACAGTTTTGGTCACCTAATCTGAGGAAGGACATTCTTGCTATTGAGGGAGTGCAGTGAAGGTTCACCAGACTGATTCCCGGGATGGCAGGACTGACATATGAAGAAAAACTGGATCGACTAGGCTTATATTCACTGGAATTTAAAAGGATGAGAGGGGATCTCATAGAAACATATAAAATTCTGACTGCATTGGACAGGTTCGATGCAGGAAGAATGTTCCCGTTGTTGGGGAAGTCCAGAACCAGGGGTTACAGTCTAAGGATAAGGGGTAAGCCATTTAGAACCGAGATGAGGAGAAACTTCTTCACTCAGAGAATTGTGAATCTGTGGAATTCTCTACCACAGAAAGTTGTTGAGGCCAATTTGTTAGATCTATTCAAAAGGGAGTTAGATGTGGCCCTTATGGCTAAAGGGATTAAGGGATATAGAGAGAAAGCAGGAATGGGGTACTGAAGTTGCATGATCAGCCATGATCATATTGAATGGTGGTGCAGTCTCGAAGGGCCAAATGACCCAATCCTGCACCTATTTTCTATGTTTCTATCTTTCTATGTTTCTATGTCAGTCAGCAGCCACCAACGAATAGAATTTTCTCATTCCTCCCCTCCATTTACGCTGTGCAACATGCTCCTGCGCCTGTTTGCACCAGGCCTAAAAGTTTTCAGGATACTTAATGCGCAGTAGGTGGCCAATTAGCCCAACTTTTCACCAGCACGTTGATTTGAACGGGTAAGGGAAACATGCAGCGAAGCGAAATGCACAGTCGGAACTTGACAGATCGCAAGTTCAGGATTTACCGCATGTGCAATCAGAAATCCCGAACTTGCGATCAATTTCAAAGGCGGTATGACGACGTACTCTGAGAGTGCGTTGTCATACCGACTGCGAATTCAGGGCCAATGCGGGTGGAATCTTGGGTGTTGCCGCATCCCCCCGCCCCCTAGTGGTGGATTTGGATCCTTCACATGAATACCATGGAGAGTGTGGATCGATTTCTGAATCCTAACAATCACTCTTTCACACCAGTTACATCACAATGCCTTGTGTTGACATGAAGCAGTTTAATTCTGATGTGAATCGAATTTGGGCAGATGGTGTGACCATCTCCAGGAGGTAGTCTCACACCATTTCTTCCTCGCACTAGCCTCAATGTAACTGCAATGGGCCATCTGGAAACATTGGGGTACAAAACTACAGGCTAGAAATTACTATTTCAGATATTTTGTTTGACAAACCTCTTATCACTTGTATTCCCAAGGACCAGTTTGTTTTAAACCAGTCAACACAACCATTAAAAAGGCAGTCAGAGGATTGATTGTCAGATGAGGTGAATGTCACAGACACTAACTTACAGGTTTACATTTGACCTTATTAACAAAAAAAATGTTAGTAAAGATCCCACTCTGCTAGCTCTGTAAATATTAAAATCCTGGCAAGTGGAGGGAGCTCTGCCCTGCCCCCTGCTGGAGGGATAGAGGTGAAATTCTCTCTGCCGCTTTGGAAAACCATGGATTGCTTTGGAGCATTTATACCACTAGGGGTCATTACTACAGTTATCCACTTCCCTGTCCTGTTACAGAAACCAAATCTAGTCAGCAGGCACTGTTTTATACCCTGAATACTTCTAATTAACTCTTGGATAAGAGCCTTTGCCTTTCTTTACTTTATTGATAGCACTGTGATCTAAATGTCCTCTCTTATTCCTGCACAGCTACACATGCACCATCTTGCATACTCGTTCTCCTCCAGTATCTTCATTGTGATAATCAGTACTCATTGGGGTCTAAATTGTTGCGCCCAGTTTATCGGCCTGAAACGGGCCCAACGATAACCAATTTGGCAGTGCAGAGGCTGCTGCCTGATCTGCAGGGGAGTTTGGATCATTGCTAATTTGGTTCGGGTCTTTTTTTAAGCAGTCCTAGCGGGCGCCTGATAACAGCACAAGCCTCATTAAAGCTCATGTGCTCGTTTCAGACCTGGATTCCTACATTTGTTTGCTTTAGTTGGAACTTGTTGCGCAAGCTGCAACTGCCATTTTTTAGGTCCATGTCCAGTTTTTCCTACCGACCAGCCCCATGTTCTGTACCAGGACTTTCCTATGTGTCTATAGACCAGCTCATGCTCCACACTTGCCTACATGTCTATAGGTCAGCTTTTACTGCTTACCTTTCCACACCGATTTTGATTTTTCCATCACTAAAATCTAAGGAGTGAAACCAGCCCTGCATCAACAGAGCCCACTGGAGGCTAAAGGCTGCAATGAGAAAGTTGAATCCGACACTTCCAAATCCGTATCTCTTCAGAAAGGTCATCAGAAACCCGAATCCCACAAAAATCATCACATGAACATCTTGGAAACCTGAAATGAAAGGAAGAAGATGATCTGGATTACAGGACGGCTCTTTATAAAGACTATCACCAGACATTGATCCTGTGGCTGCCACGGAGCCACAGCTGACACTTGAGAATATGGATCAATATTCTGGAGCTTCGCTCGATTACCTTTAGGGATCGGGACATATTGATACGAAACGTTCCTTTGGAGAATTAAATGAGTGGGGATAGAATTACCACAACACAGTTGTCAGAATCACAGCAGAGCCTGAAGCCACAATCCAAAACCGGTTTGTTCTTAATGTTTCTTGTTCCCCTGTGTCCTACGGCACGTTTTACGGTCTTTCCAGTACCTCACACCCTACCCCTCCCTCCACATCATGTTTTTGTGATTTCTTACTTTTTTTTATCTGTATGCTCTACTTCTATGTTTGATTGTCTACCTATCTCTGTCTCTCGTGCTATCTTTCTCCGTCACAATCTCGTTCTCTTTCTCTGTCTCTCTTTATCATTCCATATCATGCTTTTTGTCCTTTGTTTCTATCTCCTTTCTTTTTCTCTCTTTGTCTGTCATGCGCACTCTTTCTTTCTATCTGTCTAGCTCTCTGTCAAAATATGCTCTGTCTCTCTCTCTCTCTCTCTGTTATTATTCCTTTTGATGTCTTGCTCTCTTTTCGCATCTATCGCTAGCTGTCTCCCTCTCTATCTCTGTTTATTTTGTTATGCTCTTGCGCACTCAAACTATTTTCTGTCTGTTTCTTTCTGTGATACACTCATTGTCTTTATTTATCTCTTTATCTCTGTTAAGCTATCTTTCTGTCATGCTCTTGCACTCTATTATATGGACTCTCATGTTTTCCTTTCTTGCTGTTATGCTGTATCCGTTTCTCTCTGCCATCCTCACTCTTTATTTCCAAGGCGAGAAAGAAAAGAAAGACTTGCATTTCTATAGCGCCTTTCACCATCACCGGACGTCTCAAAGCGCTTTACAGCCAATGAAGTACTTTTGGAGTGCAGTCACTGTTGTAATGTGAGAAATGCAGCAGCCAATTTGTACACAGCAAGCTCCCACAAACAGCAATATGATAATGACCAGATCATCTGTTTTTATGATGTTGATTGAGGGATAAATATTGGCCAGCACACCGGGGATAACTCCCCTGCTCTTCTTCAAAAGAGTGCCATGGAAGAGGGCAGACGGGACCTCGATTTAACATCTCATCTGAAAGACAGCACCTCAGACAGTACAGGACTCCCTCAGCACTGCAGTGGAGCGTCAACCTAGATTTTTGTGCTCAAGTCCCTGGAGTGGGACTTCGAACCCACCACCTTCTGAGTAAGAGGTGAGCGTGCTAACCACTGAGTCACAGCTGACACATATTGAGAAATCCTTCGGAATAAGGATCATCTACTTCCACCTCCACAGTATCACCCGTCTCAGCACATTAGCTGCCAAAACCCCCATCCCTGCCTTGGTCGCCTCCAATTTCGACTATTCCAACTCTCTCCTGGCCGGCCTCCCATCCTTCACCCTCCATAGACTTCAGCTCATTCAAAACTCTGCTGCCCATTTCCCACCTGCACTAAATGCAGCTCCCCAAGCACCCATGTGCTCACTGACCTACATTGATTCCCAGTCCCTTCAATGCTTGAAATTTCAAATTCTCATCCCTGTGTTCCAAACCCTCCAGTGTATCTGTACTGATAATAAAATGCAGCATTAAAGAACTGATTACAGCAACCACCCAATAAATAATATTTGCACCTAACATTTGCATTAAGAGGTCTGCAAAAATAAACTCGATGGAAATAAGAATAGCAGACACTGGAAGGATACAACAGGTCTGTCTTGAACATTAACCATCAATAAAAACAGAAAATGCTGGAAATCTCAGCAGGTCAGGCAGTATCTGTGGAGAGAAATAGTTAACGCTTCTTGTCTGTGACACATCGTCAGAACTCTTAACCAACTGATTCCTTTCTGGTTTCTTATCCCTAGCTTAGGACTCTGACGCTAATGATAGAGATTAAATTATTCAAAGCATATGATTACCTAACTCAAGTAACAATAACAGGGCCTGGAACCTCCCTGATTCTTCTACTTAACATTACAATTGGTGAGTTCTGGCTCAGGTCAACATCCCCAGCATTGAAGCACTGACCACACTCGACCAGCTCCATTGGGTGGGACACATCGTCTGCATGTCCGTCACAAGACTCCCAAAGCAAACGCTCTACTCTGAACTCCTACACGGCAAGCGAGCTCCAGATGGGCAGAGGAAATGTTTCAAGGACACCCTCAAAGCCTCCTTGATAAAGTGTATCATCCCCACCGGCACCTGGGAATCCCTGGCCCAAGACTGCCTGGGAGGGTGATGAGTACCTTGAGTCTCATCTAAGAGAGCATGCAGAAAGCACAGACAGCGGAAGGAGCGTGGGCAAACCAGACTCCCCACCCACCTTTTCCTTCAACCACTGTCTGTCCCACCTGTGACAGAGACTGTAATTCCCGTATTGGACTGTACAGTCACCTCAGAACTCACTTTTAGAGTGGAAGCAAGTCTTCCTCGGTTCTGAGGGACTGCCTATGATGACGATGGCCCCTCTAATTAATATTACAATTGATGAGTTTCCCTTGGGCGTCAGTGAAGCTGACAAGATATTTTTTTTCTCTGCAAGATTTGCCGTTTTTGCAGAGATTTCTAAACTCATCCCTAGTAGATGCAGATAGATGCTGGGTTGGGAGGAAAGTATTTAGACTTGGGGTGGAATGCAAGGATTGAATGGACAAGTGAGAGTGGGAAAGTTTGACTGTACTTACTGGGGTACCTGAAGTAGAAATCGTTTTCCAAGGCGCTGCTGATATTATGGGATTTTCTGGTTTCTATCCAATGGGCGTCGGATTCTTCATCGTACCGGATGAAGATCCCGAAGAGGATGATCATGGCTAGCTGCCAAGCGAAGCAGATCAGAGGCAGCTTCCAGCGCATTAACGTGTTCTTCATCCTTCAAACTTCAGCAAGATTTAAAGAAAAAGAGAAAATAGAGATTAATTAATTAAATGCACTTTGTGAGAAGCGAGATACAACCTGGACTATCTGGGATCGAGAGTGACTTACAGTCCCTGCAATCCAGATATTTAAAGCTTGGAAGAGTTGGAGGTGGGACCCACCAGGGAGGCGGAGACTAGCCGTTGTATTACTTAAAAGAACTGTCTGCCGCACCAGAATAGTTGGAGGCGTTTACTTTTCCAAACAAAAGGCATTGATTAAATTATATCAGTAAATTCGATCTGACTGAAGTTGCACTATTTTATCTTGCGATTAAATCGCAGTTTAGAAGCGATTGGGTGCACTCCCTCAGGGCAAAGCCCACCTGTGGTGTAAATACTCTCAGACCAGGCAGAATAACTAACGGGGTCCGCCCATAAACGAACTTGCATTTTATATAGCGCCTTTCACGACCTTAGAAAGTCCCAAAGCGCTTTACAGCCAATTAAGTACTTTTTAAAGTGCAGTCACGGTTGCAATGTAGAAAACGCAGCTGTCAAATTGCGCACAGCAATGACCAGATGTTTTAGTGCTGTTAGTTGAGGGATAATTATTGGGCAGGACACCGGGGAGAACTCTTCTCACTGAAATTGTGTCATGGGATAATTTTATGTCCACCTGAGAGGGCATGATAGTGAGGAGATTAAATGGGTGTGGTAGAGTCCATGATCAGGTAGAGGGTGCATGGACTGTGGGAGGAGATTAGATGGATGGGTACTGTCCAAGAGACGGTAGAGTGCACATGGGCTGTAGTGTCACATCTCATCCAAAAAGATGACACCTCCAACAGTACAGCACTCCATGAGGAGTATCAGCCTGGATTTTGTGCTCAAAGTCTCTGGAGTGGGACTTGAACCCACAACCTTCTGACCCAGAAGTGAATGTGCTACCCATTGAGCCACAGTTAGTCTCCACCATAGAAAGAAAGACTGACTTGGATTTATATAGCGTCTTTCACGACCACCGGATGTCTCAAAGCACTTTACAGCCAATTAAATACTTTTGGAATGTGGGAAACGCGGCAGCCAATTTGCACACAGCAAACTCCCAGAACAGCAATGTGATAATGACCAGATAATCTGTTTTTTTGTTATGTTGATTGAGGGATAATTATTGGCTAGGACACCGGGATTAAGCCCCCTGTTATTCTTGTAAATAGTGCCATGGGATCATTTAGGTCCACTTGCGAGAGCAGACGTTTAATATCTCATCCAAAAGATCGCCCCTCTAACAGTGCAACACTCCTTCAGTACTGCACTGGAATTTGACATTATGTATAGATGTTTTTGTGCTCATGAAATTGGTCTTGGGTGGTGGTGTAAAATGAGCCATAGTGAATTGGCAGTCTGTTTCACTCCCCAACCATTGAAGTCAATGAGAAAGAAGATTGGACCAAGTGTAAAAATGGCTGCTGATTCACCATTGCATGTTTTGCTCTACCATCCATTTCCCTCCCTCGTTGTATAGATTCACACATGGAATGGCCTGTTTGGTCATGTACTATAGAACTATGTGCAAGCCGTGGAACAGTAACCAATGTTCACAAGACTCAATAAAACTCCAGCCAGTTGGTTTCAGGGGATCCACGATGAGGCAAGTGATTGTGAGCCAGGTGGATGAACTGGTAATGTGTAGTGTGATTATTAAACCTTTGTTAATAAACCAACTGGTTCTTAATAGCAATGTGTTGCGATGAATTCCTAAGCAAAGAATCCATGAATCAAATACATTACTATTAGTTTATAAATAATCACTCATTCCACAAGATTCTATCATGTTGGGAAACTACTTGCCAAAATCTTTCTGAAAGTCCAAGTAGAAAATGTCTACCGAATCACTCTCATCCACTAACTTGGTGACTTCTTCAAAAAATTCAATGCAATTCATAAGGCAGGACCTTCCTTGCCAGAAGCTGTGTTGGGTATCCCGATAATGCCTTCTCTATCTAAGGTCATCCCTAATCAATGTTCCCTTTAATTTTTTGGGGGTGCACAGCCCCTTCAAAATACTGCGCATGCACGATTTTTCCTATTTAAAAGCCGGTGAGCCGACTGTGTAGGAGCTGCAGAGCGCTGCACGGCCTTGCAGGTCAAAGGGAACATTGTCCCTAATGATTCATTCCAGCATCTTGCCCATTAATAAAGTCTAAGTAATGGGCCTGCAGTTACCGACACAATGAATTACTTTTTCACTTTTTCTTGAGGTGACTATGTAACATACACAGCGACAAATATTACAACACCAATTTTATTCATTGTTGGATGTTCAACAGTACTCGTTACCCATAGTTATCTTTGGGTATTAATTTTCTGTTCAGACTGATGAGTTTGTTTTCTCTCTCATAGAAACATAGAAACATAGAAAATAGGTGCAGGAGTAGGCCATTCAGCCCTTCTAGCCTGCACCGCCATTCAATGAGTTCATGGCTGAACATTCAACTTCAGTACCCCATTCCTGCTTTCTCGCCATACCCCTTGATCCCCCGAGTAGTAAGGACTTCATCTAACTCCTTTTTGAATATATTTAGTGAATTGGCCTCAACAACTTTCTGTGGTAGAGAATTCCACAGGTTCACCACTCTCTGGGTGAAGAAGTTTCTCCTCATCTCGGACCTAAATGACTTACCCCTTATCCTTAGACTGTGTCCCCTGGTTCTGGACTTCCCCAACATTGGGAACATTCTTCCTGCATCTAACCTGTCTAACCCCGTCAGAATTTTAAACGTTTCTTTGAGGTCCCCTCTCATTCTTCTGAGGTCCCCTCTCGCTTTTTCCCCGCTCCCCCTCTTTTGTTCTCTTTTCCTCCCTTTCTTGCTTTCTTTGCAGTGTAAGCTGTGGCTCAGTGGGCAGCACACTCGCCTCTGAGCCAGAAGATTGTGGGTTCAGGTCCTACTACAGAGTACAAAAAAATCTAGGCTGACACTCTTAGTGCAGTCCTGAGGGAGAGCTGCACTGTTGGGGGCTGCTGAGTTTTAGACGAGATGTTAAACTGAGGCCCTGTCTGCTCTGTCAAGTGGATGTAAAAGATCCCATGGCACTATTTTGAAGAAGATTAGGAGAGTTATCCCCGGTGTCCTGGCTAATATTTATCCCTCAATCAACATAACAAAAAACAGATTATCTGGTCATTATCACTTTGATGTTTCTGGGAGCTTGCTGTGCACAAGTTAGCTGCCATATTTTCCACATTACAACAGTGACTACACTCCAAAAGTACTTCATTGGCTGTAAAGTGCTTTGAGACGTCCGGTGGTTGTGAAAGGCGCTATATAAATGCAAGTGTTTTTTTAGAGCATGTACGTGCTGAGATACATACATCTCTGCAGAACTCATGACTTTTTCACCCAGCCTCACTGCTCCCGTTACGGAATGTTCGAGACAAGTGAAAGACTGGTTTGAATTGGTTTTTGACTGGCTATTGACCCAAGATGCTCAAGGAGATATAATCGAGCACGAGATGAACATGCACGCAACACAAATGTACTTTAGGATTCTTGGAATGTTGGCATTTTGATTTGCAGGTATGTCATAGTCAGCCAATGGGTGGTGGAACTATTTTTCAGCTGTTAGGTCAGATATTTATGGTATGTAGTGTAAATCGTAACATTGCCATTCAGTAAGGGATTATATACCCCTTCTTTTTTATTCTTGCAATGTTTTAATTTATTAAGCTGAGCACAAACATACATACAGGGCCTGAAATTGGTCGACATACTGCCCGCGTACTGCCCACGTACCACCCACGTACTGCCCAAAAATGCGATTTTGGTCAAAAAACACCTACATACTGCCGACATACCGCTTGGCGAAATATTCATCATTGACATACCGCCGAGCGATATGCACACCTTCCGCCGTGTAGGACCGCCCACATACTGCCCAAAAAGTCCGATTTTCATCGCATACCGCCGACATACTACCGGAGCTGCATACCATCCTGGAAAAGATGGTTTTACGCGATGGTAAGTGGACGGGAATGGGCAGAGTGCACGGAGCCGCCATTTTGGAAATCGGGAACTGTCAGCTAAAGCAGCACCTCTGTATTTCAGAGGTGAACAATGACTTTACAGTGCGATTTAGAGTGGAAAAGGTATTTTTATTGGTACTGAGTAACTTATTAAGATAGAAGGCATTTTATTTATATTTTTTTCATTGACGAACCAGATGTGAGAAAGTTTATAAATGAATGCTTTGCTTGAAAGTGGAGAGCTGCATTTTGGGACCCTGATGACTGTTACCCCAAACGTTTGACACTGTACAAGAGTGCTTAAATTCAATTCAAACGTTTATGTAAAAATGTCAAAATTATACAACAATTTAAAAACTTTGTAAAACTTAGAACTTTAAAACAACTGTAACAACTTTAACAACTCTGACAATAACAACTTTAATAGCAACTTTAACAAAACTTTTACAACTTTAATAAACTTTTACAAATCAAACTTCAATTATTCAATGAACAAGTACAACAAAAGACCCTTTAGTGTCCTCAACCACGACCTTGACCCTGTCCTCGACCGCGTGTTACACCACCCTTGGGACTATTCCCCCCTTTCTTACTCCCACCCTTCCCTTGAGTCCGGACCACCCCGTGGTGGTACCAAACCGGGGTGAGTTCTGTTTCTGTTGATGAGGGGGTCAGACATTGCAGGCGCAATAAATGGGGCCTCAGGAGAAGTTCATGATGTAGAAGACATGTCTTCAGGGCTGGAAGATGCTGTCAGCTCCCCACCCTCAGGTGCTGTCGATCTGACTACTATGGCATGGTGGGGGGTTCCGCGCCATGTCCCGATCCCGTTGATTGACGCATGGTTTCAACGGCGTTGGCGGTCTGCTCCATTGCAGTGATCAGACGCGACATGTCCTCCGACTGCCGCTCTGATAGAGCCGTGATGTTTGTGGCTATTGTAGTCCTGGCCTTGAGCAGCTCTTGACCTATGTCGACGCTGGCCTGTGACAGATGCACCATGTCCTGATACAACCTACAGCAACCGACCTCTCCTGCACCAACCTCCGTCGCTGCGGCAAAGGTGCTGCAACACTGGGGGTGCGTTGTTGCGCACGGCTTGGTCCCACAGAATCAGAGGAGCCATGGGGGTATCCCCTGAATGTAGACTCGGTGGTGGAGGATGTTCCAGCTGTCCCACATGGAGCTGGTGTATCCTCCTCCATCTCCAACTCCACTGGCTCCAGGATCAACGGCTCTTCCTCTTCCTCTTTTTCTTCCTCATCTGGAAATCGGGAGAGGGCTGGGTGATGCCAGAGGTGTAGGCAGCGGGTCTGTCATCTGATCTCTCTATGTCAGTGTGGTCTGAATCGTCTGAGTCTGGAAGTACAAAACAACATTGAAAAATGCTTGACACCAGGGGATGGGTCAGGGTTACATGAGTACATGAGGACAGTGTCTTATCACAGTCTTACTTAAGTGTCCATCACTGCTGCAGTACTGCATTACATATCGCAAACAGACAATACATATATGCATTGTGTTACATGCTCCCAACATTGCAGTACGTCACATGAGGCCAACATTACAGTGCAATAAACTTATATTACATTACATCAGGTCAACATTACAGTTACAGTTATATTACATGACATGAGAGGACCACAACACAGACTGGATTATTTTTAACTTACCATCCTGTGTGAGTGGGTCAGCTCCAATGCCGGTGGTGGCATGGTTGCTAGCCCCAACCAGCGATGGCACGGATCTCGATTTCGGTCAGAATCTTTTGGGTTGTGGGTCCTCCCCCCGTATGCCACTGATCGGCTGCTATTGCAGATGTCTTCTTCTGCAGAAAGTAAGGTAAATATGAAAATAAAAATCTTCAATCCATTTATCATTGCAAACACACAGGGTCAAGCACACACACACTCACACATAAAAAACACTGCGTTGATCCTCTTGTCATTGCCTGAAAGCACGAATACATCACCGTAACCTTAAGATAAATAAAATCATCCATGTGACACTGAACCTACATTTACATGGTACATGGCAAATGGGAGGTGCATAAATAAAATCATTACTTACTCTTGCTACCCTCACCAGGTCATTCCACCTCATACGGCACCTTTCCCCGGTGCGTACCATGGTACTTGTGAAGGACACAGCCTCCCCGATTCTCGTCCCATATCCTGTTGTACTCCTTTGTGGGGGGGGGGGAGGGGCTTTCCATGACCACCCTTTGTTATTCTCTGTAATATTCTCGAGAAGGGCAGGTAACTCCGCCGTGAAATGGGCGGACCTTGTGCATTAACCAATTTCGGGCCCACAAATAGAAACATGCATTTTGTGAAGTAACTGTTCAGGACACAATGCTCTGTTTGGGATCAAGATAACTCTCTGTCATCCTTGCAGTTTGACTGGGTCAGACAGGGATCATAAGAACATAAGAAATAGAAGCTGGAGTAGGTCAATTGGCACTTCGAGCCTGCTCTACCATTCAACAAGATCATGGCTGATCGTCCACTTCAACTCCACGTTCCCACATGATCCCCATATCCCTTAATTCTCTTAGTTCCCCAAAATAGATCAACCCCAGTCTTGAATATACTCAACAACTGAGCATCCACAGCTCTCCGGGGTAGAGAATTCTAAAGATTCACAAGCCTTTGAGTGAAGACATTTCTCCTCATCCCAGTCCTAAATGGCCAACCCCTTATTCTGAGACTGTGACCCCCTGTTCTAGATTCCCCAGCCAGGGGGAACATTTTCTCAGCATTAACCCTGTCAAGCCCCTTGAGAATTTTACATGTTTCAATGAGATCACCTCTCATTTGTAGTGTCCTTAGATGCTCTAGTAATGACTCCACAAGGCAATGTGTTGTACTTGAACTGTAGTGACCGTAGTCCTTTATTTGTTAACTCCAGAGTGAGGATCACATCTGGTGGCCTGCTTTTTATACTGGGCCAGGCACACCTGTACAGGTAACCTACAAATCTCCCACTACTGTGCCCTCTGGTGGCACACCTTATGATAGTACCAACAGTAGCCATGTAGGATACAAGACATCATTCTTCTAAACTTGAGAGAATATAGACAGTCTACTCAGACAAAAAGTAGGAAACTATATACCAGTTAGCCTAACATCTGTCGTTGGGAAAATGCTGGAGTCCATTATTAAGGAAGCAGTAGCAGGACATTTGGAAAGGCATAATTCAATCAAGCAGAGTCAGCATTGTTTTATGAAAGGGAAATACTGTTTGACAAATTTGCTGGAGTTCTTTGAGGATATAACAAGCAGGGTGGATAAGGGGGGACCAGTGGATGTGGTGTATTTGGATTTCCAGAAGGCATTTGATAAGGTGCCACATAAAAGGTTACTGCACAAGATAAAAGTTCACGGGGTTGAGGGAAATATATTAGCATGGATAGAGGATTGGCTAACTAACAAAAAACAGAGAGTCAGGATAAATGGGTCATTTTCCAGTTGGCAAACAGTGACTAGTAGGGTGCCACAGAGATCAGTGCTGGGTCCTCAACTATTTACAATCTATATTAATGACTTGGATGAAGGGACCGAGTGCAACGCAGCCAAGTTTGTTGATGATACAAAGGTGGGTGGGATAGGAAATTGTGAGGAGGACACAAAAAATCTGTGAAAGGATATAGCCAGGCTAAGTGAGTGGGCAAAAATTTGGCAGATGGCGTATAATGTGGGAAAATGTGAGGTTATCCACTTTGGCAGAAAAAATTGAAAAGCAAATTATAATTTAAATGGAGAAAAATTGCAAAGTTCTGCAGTACAGAGGGACAAAAAATTAATATGCAGATACAGCAAGTAATCAGGAAGGCAAATGGAATGTTGGCCTTTATTACAAGGTGGATAGAGTATAAAAGCAGAGAAGTCCTGCTATAGCTGTACAGGCTATTGGTGAGGCCACACCTAGAGTACTGCGTACAGTTTTGGTCTCCATATTTATGGAACGATATACTTGCATTGGAGGCTGTTCAGAGAATGTTCACTAGGTTGATTTCGGAGATGAGGGGGTTGACTTATGAAGATAGGTTGAGTTGGTTGGGCCTATGCATATTGGAGTTCTGAAGAATGAGAGGTGATCTTATCGAAACATATAAGATAATTAGAGGGCTCGACAATGTGGATACAGAGAAGATATTTCCACTCATATGGGAAACTAAAACGAGAGGACATCGTCTTAGAATAAGGGGCCGCCCATTTAAAACTGAGATGAGGAGGAATTTCTTCTCTGAGGGTTATAAATCTGTGGAATTCTCTGCTCCAGAGAGCTGTGGAGGCTGAGTCATTGAATATATTAAAGGCGGAGACAGACAGATTTTTGAGCGATAAGGGAGTAAAGGGTTATGGGGAGCGGGCATGGAAGTGGAGCTGAGTCCATGATCAGATCAGCCATGATCTTATTGAATGGTGGAGCAGGCTCGAGGGGCCAGGTGGCCTATTCCTGCTCCTATTTCTTATGTTCTAGTTTCTCCTCATAGGGCAATCACCTTCATCCCAGGAACCAGTCTAGTGAATCATCGTTGCACTCCGTCTAAGGCAAATATGTCTTTCCTTAGGTAAGGAGACCAGAACTGTATGCAGTGTTCCAGGATCAAGGTCCATAACTACATAGCGAGGGATGTTCCAGGGTTGGGTTCAATGTTCCCTCTAATTTTTCTTTGGCCCGTACAGTTCCTTTAACGGGCCAATCAAATTCCACGCCTGCGCGGTTTTCCTATATAAAAACCAGCTCACCGGTCGCTCGAATGTGCAGCTTAAAGGGAACATTGGTTGGGTTGTCGTCCTTTATGGGGTCTTGAAGAGGACTGCTAGCTTGTAGACCTCCCGCCCCACGCGCCCACCTCCTCCAATGTGAGATGAACTATTCTTACTTTCTTCGGGAGTGGTCTGGGTGTGCTTTGGATTGTGTAGACTTCAGGCAGGTTGGATTAAAATTAGGGCTTAAGTGCCAAGACCTTGGAGGACATCAATGCTGAGCCCAATCTTGCCATCATGCACCACCTAAACACACAGTGCAGCAATCAAAAGTAGGCACTTTGGTTGATTTTATGTTCCTACACCATGGGGCACTGTTACAAATTTGGATTTGCCATCGATACCATCTATGTTTTAGTGGTGTTAATTAGTCCCATAAAAACAGTCTGTTCAACTTACTTTTGCGGGAGTAACTCACACTGTCTTATAGCTACTTGTAGAGTAGTAGAACCCAGGGTTGTAAGAATAATATCCCCTTTGACCTAAACTGGGTATCCGTGTCGTTAACACATTTCTTCAATCCCTCTGAAGGCAGACTGAGGTAACATAGTTTGATTCAAATCATTATTTTTATTCCACAGTCATGGGAGCCATACAGAGCAACAGGTCGGGTTAGAGTCACTTAGTTCAATGAGTGCAAGTTATGCTTATATAAAATAAAGAATGCATCCACTTTTCCACATTGATGAGTCACCTTACATGACTTAAATGGTAAAAATCATGCTTGACAAATCTTCTGGAATTTTTTGAGGATGTAACTAATAGAGTGGACAAGGAAGAACCAGTGGATGTGGTGTATTTGGACTTTCAAAAGGCTTTTGACAAGATCCCACACAAGAGATTGGTGTACAAAATCAAAGCACATGGTATTGGGGGTAATATACTGACGTGGATAGAGAACTGGTTGGCAGACAGGAAGCAGAGAGTCGGGATAAACGGGTCCTTTTCAAAATGGCAGGCAGTGACCAATGGAGTGCCGCAGGGCTCAGTGCTGGGACCCCAGCTCTTTGCAATATACATCAATGATTTAGATGAAGGAATTGAGTGTAATATCTCCAAGTTTGCAGATGACACTAAACTGGGTGGCGGTGTGAGCTGTGAGGGGGACGCTAAGAGGATGCAGGGTGACTTAGACAGATTAGGTGAGTGGGCAAATGCATGGCAGATGCAGTATAATGTGGATAAATGTGAGGTTATCCACTTTGGGGGCAAAAACACGAAGACAGAATATTATCTGAACGGTGGCAGATTAGGAAAAGGGGAGGTGCAACGAGACCTGGGTGTCATGGTTCATCAGTCATTGAAGGTTGGCATGCAGGTGCAGCAGGTGGTAAAGAAGGCAAATGGTATGTTGGCCTTCATAGCTAGGGGATTTGAGTATAGGAGCAGGGAGGTCTTACTGCAGTTGTACAGGGCCTTGGTGAGGCCTCACCTGGAATATTGTGTTCAATTTTGGTCTCCTAATCTGAGGAAGGACATTCTTGCTATTGAGGGAGTGCAGCGAAGGTTCACCAGACTGATTCCCGGGATGGCTGAACTGCAAATGAGGAGAGAATGGATCAACTGGGCCTTTATACATTGGAGTTTAGAAGGATGAGAGGGGATCTCATAGAAACATACAAGATTCTGACGGGACGAGACAGGTTAGATGCGGGTAGATTGTTCCCGATGTTGGGGAAGTCCAGAACCAGGGGACACAGTCTTAGGATAAGGGGTAGGCCATTTAGGACTGAGATGAGGAGACACTTCTTCACTCAGAGAGTTGTTAACCTGTGGAATTCCCTGCCGCAGAGAGTTGTTGATGCCAGTTCATTGGATATATTCAAGAGGGAGTTAGATATGGCCCTTACAGCTGAGGGGATCAAGGGGTATGGAGAGAAAGCAGGAAAGGGGTACTGAGCGAATGATCAGCCATGATCTTATCGAATGGTGGTGCAGGCTCGAAGGGCTGAATGGCCTACTCCAGCAACTATTTTCTATGTTTCTATGTTTCTATGTAAACAGAGTCACTTCTGTTCGAGAGTCCAGGGCAGAACCTGTCTCCCTTCAGTCTTCTGTCATTTTCTAACATCCTGGCAGCACTTTTCTGTTTGATTATCTTTTTGACACCTGTGTTTTGTATTTAAAAGCCTCTGTCTGTGTCACAACATGTGTCCCTTCTCTCATCACCCTCTCACAAACTGACTGAGATCAAACCACTTTCAAACACAATGGGAAGAGGCGTCTTTTCAAACACCCAGACAAGTTAATGAATCAGTTATTGTTTGATCCCTTAGGGAAACAATCCATTTAGCATATCAACCACTTTGTTAATCCATTACAGGGATGTGTCTGTCACTGGCAAGACTGGCATTTACTGCCCATCCCTAATTGCCCTTGAGAAGGTGATGGTGAGTCACCGCCTTGAACTGCTGCAGTCCGTGTGGTGAAGGTGCTCCCACAGTAACTTTGTCGTAGCGGTTTGTTACAACTGAGTGCCTTGCTGGGCCATTTCAGAGCGCAGTTAAGAGTCAACCATATTGCTGTGGGTCTGGAGTCACGTATAAGCCAGACCATGTAAGGACTGCAGATTTCCTTCCCTAAAGGGCATTAGTGAACCAGATGGGTTTTTATGACAACCCGGTAGTTTTCATGGTCACTAATACTAACTTGTCTGGTACCTCTTTTAAGGGGGTAATTTTGACTTTTACTATCGTCCATTTTATGCTATCACACAAAGTCAAAAGTAGCCCCAAATTGTGAGAAGACACATTTCTGTTAAACCATGGCGTTAAAAGTAACTCTCTTTCCCAAGTACTTTCTGTGTAAAGAAGGTCAAAAGGTTCAGAAATGTAACCAGTACTGAGGCTAGTTGTAACACCACCACTGTTGCCTCAGTGGACTCAACACAAACCAGCAATTGAACCCAGCACATTCTGGCCCCTGCACGGCACTGGGTGTTGCCTCTCCCTGCTTGGCCACCAGGGGGACTCAGAACAAAATGATACAAGTTACAACTGAAAAAGTATTTGGAGAATTGCTCTTCATTTGTAAGCAAAATGCATAACGAAATGGAAGTAAATTGTCTCAAAACCAATCATCTCGTTGAAGTCGAAGGGAATTCTAGTCTCTTATTTCTTGAAAGTGCTGCAATTTTGAACCAAAAGATGGAAATAAGGACTGGAAAAGACCATCAGAATCGGAAATGTCATTTCGAGTGTAGATACATTTGTCAGATCTCCCAGTTCGAGAACTGTCTGTTTATAAAATCAGATTTTTATTATTTTGTAGTTTCTTTTTCTTTAACCCCAGAAAATGTGTTTAAAATGTTTAAAGGCTTTGATAGGGTAGATACAAAAAAACTATTTCCTCTGGTGGGAGAATCAAGAACGAAGGGACACAATCTTCAAATCAGAGCCAGGCTATTCAAGAGGGAATTCAGGAAGCACACAATGATAGCAGGAATCTGGAATTCTCTCCCACCCCGCTTTCCTCTCTCTCCAGCCCCCCTTTCCTCTCTCCCTCGCCCCCCCCCCCACCCACCCCTCTCCTCCAATAGGCTGTGGAGGCTGGGGGTTAGTTGGAGCTTTCAAGACTAAGGTCGATAGATTTTTGTTGGGTAAGGTTGTCAAGGGATATGCAGCTAAGGCGGAAAAATGGAGTTGAGATACAGATCAGCCATGATCTGTGGAATTCTCTACCGCAGAGAGTTGTTGTTGCCAGTTCATTGGATATATTCAAGGAGGAGTTAGATATGGCCCTTATGGCTTAAGGGATAAAGGGGTAAGGAGAGAAAGCAGGAAAGGGGTACTGAGGTGAATGATCAGCCATGATCTTATTGAATGGTGGTGCAGGCTCAAAGGGCTGAATGGCCTACTCCTGCACCTATTTTCTATGTTTCTATGTTTCTATGATCTAATTGAATGGCGGAGCAGGCTTGAGGGGCTGAATGGCCTACTCCTGTTCCTATGGCTCTTTATGTTTTGACACAGTACTTTGTAAATATCATTCCACACTCTTGAGAATTGAAGTTCAGCCAATAGAAAGAAAGCAAATAAAAACCTGCATTTAGATAGCGCCTTTCAAGACCACCGGATGTCCAAAATCGCTTTACAGCCAATGGAGTACTTTTGGAGTGTAGTCACTGTTGCAATGTAGGAAACGCAGCAGCCGATTTGCACACAGCAAGCTCCCACAAACAGCAATGTGATAATGACCAGATAATCTGTTTTTGTTATGTTGAATGAGGGATAAATATTGTCCAGGACATCGGGGAGAACTCCCCTGCTCTTCTTCGAAATAGTGCCATGGGATCTTTTACGCCCACCTAAAAGAGCACACGGGGCCTCGGTTTAATGTGTGATCTGAAAGACAGCACCTCCGGCAATGCAGCACTCCCCTGGAGTGTCAGCCTAGATTTAAATGCTCAAGTCCTTGGAGTGGCTCTTGAACTCACAACCTGCTGCCGCTGAGGTGAGTGTGCTACCCACTGAGCCACAGCTGACACGGTTATTGTTTTAACAATAAAGAAAACGCAACCAGAGCAGGGAAAGTTGCCACACCTGTGTTTGCTGATCCTAAACCTTCTTCTTCTAAGGCAGTCCCTCGGAGTCGAGGATGGCTTGCTTCCACACTAAAAATGAGTTCTCAGGTGACTGATGAGTCCAATGCGGGACCTCCAGTCTCTGTCACAGGTGGGGCAGACGGTGGTTGGAGGGACGGGTGGGTGGGGTGCTTGGGTTGTTGTGCACTCCTTCCGCTGTTTGCGCTTGGCTTCCACGTGCTCCCGGCGAAGAGACTTGTGATGTTTGGCGTCTTCCTGGATGCTTCTCCTCTACTTTGAGCAGTCTTTGACCAGGGATTCCCAGGTGTCGGTGGGGATGTTGCATTTTTTCAAGGAGGTTTTGAGGCTGTCATTGACGCATTTTCTCTGCCCACCTGGGGCTCGCTTGCCATGTCGGAGCTCCGAGTAGAGCGCTTGCTTTGGAAGTCTCGTATCAGGCATGCGGACGATGTGGCCCGTCCATCGGAGCTGATCGAGCGTGGTCAACGAAACCAGACACCGAACGGTTAACCTTCTGAAAAACTCACACTGTCTCATTTACTCCTGTGTTTGCATAGATTTGAAGTGATTTTGTGTTCACTGTACAAGCTTGAAGCCAGATCAGTGATCAAGTGAATTACTTGGGAATATTTTATACTTAATCTTTTACTCATTGTAGTGTTATCAGATATCCCTTGTCTCTCTCTGAACATGAAAAATTAATTAGCCAGGGAGCAGAGCGCTGTGTATGTGTGTTCTATATTTTTGTTACTTAGTCTGTACAACAGACAGTGAAGCAAACTGTTGGCTTAACTCGGATCTGAGGGTTGTAAACCACACAGATACTGGCATGGGACCTGAAACTGAATATAACAGCAACCTTATGTATGAGTCTGGGATTCCCTCCCTAATCTCCACCTCTCTATCTTCCTCGCCTTTCATTAAGACTCTCCTTAAAACTTTCCTCTTTCATCAAGCTTTTGGTCACCCATCCTAATTTCTCCTTCTTTGGCTCACATGAAATTTTTGTCTGATTACTCCTCCCTAAAGCGCCTTGGTATGTTCTTCCAAAGAAAAAAAGAACTTGCATCTTTCATGACTTCGGGACACTTTATAGCCAATATCTTATAAGCGTATGTGCAACCTGTATGGCTGCTTTTAGATCATTCTGCAAAAATAAATTTTAAATTTATCGATAAATCTACTTGTGCTCCAACATTTCATAACCTGCCCAGATTAAAGCAATATTGCCGTCAGCAAATATTATTTGTTCTGAGGGAGAGCAGCCATGTGTTATTGTCATGGCAACATTATGCAAAGTGATAGTGGGACGATTGACTTCGACGAGATGATTGGTTCCAAGACAAATTACTTCTGCGTTTTTTTCTGGTTTGCTTACAAATGAAGAACAATTCTCCGAATACTTTTTCAGCAAGGTTACTTGGTTCATTTTGTTAAGAGTCTCCTTGGTGGCCAAGTGGGGAGAGGCCGTGCAGTACTGAGCTGTGGGGGCCAGAACGAGCTAAGTTCAGTTGCTGGTCTATTTTGAGGTCGCAGACATTTACTGAGAGCCACAACTGCCATCAGTGCCTGTTGCCTTTCCGGATTTTTTGATCGACTTTACGCAGAAAGGACTTGGGTAAAAGAGTTGTTTTTAATGCTAGGGTTTAAAAACAATGTGTATTCTCACAATTTTGGGAGGTACTTTTGACATTGAATGATAGTGTAAAATGGACGATAGTGAATTGGCAGCCCGTTTTACATCCCTCCCAATATATATTCACATGATTTCATAAAAGAAAGATCAAAGACTTACATTTATAGGAAATGGATTAGGCCATTCAGCACTTTGAGCCCGTTCCACCATTTAATGAGATTTGAGTGGATCTGTATCTTGACTCCAGCCTTGGCTTCATATCCTTTAATATACCATTGTCTAGCAAAAAGCTATCTGTTATGTCTTGAATAAAGAATCTGACCAGATACTGCAAGCTCAAAGTAATGTGTGACCATAGTCCTTTATTAGAGGTCTCCAGAGTGCCTCTCCAGCATGTGAGGCCTCCTTATGTACAGGTGCTCCCAAAGGATTGTGGGATCCCTTGGGACTCTAGGGGATGAGCCCTCTGGTGGTTAAACAAGGTATTTACAGGTTTACATATAAAACAACACTCTCCCCGCCCCCCCGCCCCCCCCCCCAAGTCAATAGTGTAACTATTTACAATGTGAGTCAATCTGGGGCCTTCCTTTCACTGGTTGATCGTCTCGGTGCAATTGCTGGTTTTGGTGAGTCATTTGTTGGGCCTTCGCTGGGCTGCTGTGTAGCTGGTCTTGCAGAGCTGCTAGGTGTGGTGAATCCTGCTGGACTGCTGCAGGTGATGGGTTCTGCTTCATGGTCAACCGCTGGATCGGTTGCCACTTGTGTGTTGTTGGAGGGTCGAAAAAGGTAGTCTATTGTTGGTTGTTCTGGATAGTCCATGAATCCGTGTTTGATTTGGTCCAAGTGTTTCCGGTGAATGAGTCCATTTGAAAGTTTGACCCAAAACACCCTGCTCCCCTCTTTGGCCACGACAGTGCCGGGAAGCCACTTGGGACCTTGTCCATAGTTCAATACAAATACAGGATCATTAATCTCAATTTCACGTGACACATTTGCGCGATCATGATATATATTCTGTTGAAGTCGCCTGCTCTCTACCTGTTCATGTAGATCAGGGTGGACTAACAAGAGCCTTGTCTTAAGTGCCCTTTTCATGAGCAGTTCAACGGGGGTAACCCCTGTGAGCGAGTGGGGTCTTGTGCGGTAACTGAGCGGGATAGGTGAGTCTGCAGTGAGCCTTCAGTTACCCTCTTCAAGCTCTGCTTGATTGTTTGCACTGCTCGCTCTGCCTGACCATTGGAAGCTGGTTTAAATGGGGCAGATGGGACATGTTCGATCCCATTGCGGGTCATGAACTCTTTGAACTCGGCACTGGTGAAGCATGGCCCATTGTCACTCACAAGCACATCAGGCAGGCCGTGCATGGCAAACATGGCCCGCAGGCTTTCAATGGTGGCAGCGGACGTGCTTTCTGACATTATCTCACATTCAATCCATTTGGAGTATGCATCTACAACCACAAGAACATTTTTTCCCAAGAATGGGCCTGCATAGTCGACATGGACCTTGGACCACGGTTTGGAAGGCCAAAACCATAAACTTAGTGGCGCCTCCCTGGGTGCATTGCTTAACTGTGAACATGTGTTACATTTGTGCACGCAGGACCCTAAGTCTGCATCGATACCGGGCCACCACACGTGGGATCTGGCAATCGCTTTCATCATTACAATGCCTGGGTGGATACTGTGGAGGTCACAAATGAAAGTGTCCCTGCCCTTTATTGGCACCACTACCCGATTACCCCATAGGAGGCAGTCTGCCTATATGGACATTTCATCTCCGTGCCGCTGGTATGGCTTTATTTCTTCCTGCATCTCTAATGGGACACTAGACCAACTCCCGTGGAGCACACAGTTTTATACTAAGGACAGTTAGAGGTCCTGGCTCGTCCAGGTTCTAATCTGTTGGGTGGTGACAGGTAATTGCTCACTCTCTGTCATGTTTGTAACCTTCACATAACTGTAACCAATATGTAACAACACTACACTGTATACAACTGTGAAATACACACCTTGATCACAGGGGGTGAACTTGTGGGAGACACTCCTCACCTGGTCAGCCAGGTACTTAAAGGGAGGTTCCACGCAGGCTTAGCACTCCTTGGTCCTGGGAACAAAGGTGCAGGTCATGAGTGACCTTGTCTACAGTATATGCCTCATGTGACTTTATAATACAGTGCAGAGACACTACACTCTCGAATGCTTCCATTACCTTAACTATAACTGCGGGCTGTGCCATCTCCACCCCTGTGGTGGGCAATGGCAACTTACGGAGAGCATCGGCAGTTTTCTGTGCCTGGCCTGTGGTGGATGGCGTAGTTGTATGCGGACAATGTGAGCGCCCATCTCTGGATGCGGGCCGAAGCATTGGTATTTATCCCCTTACTTTCAGAAAAGGGGGATCTAAGTGGCTTATGGTCGGTTTCCAATTCAAATTTAAGCCCAAACAGATATTGATGCATTTTCTTTACCCCATAAACACATGCTAAAGCTTCTTTTTCGATCATGCTGTAGGCCCTCTCAGATTTAGATAGACTTCTGGATGCATAAGCAACTGGTTGCAATTTCCCAGATTCATTAGCTTGTTGCAATACACACCCGACACCGTATGACGACGCAGGTTAGATGCAGGAAGAATGTTCCTGATGTTGGGGAAGTCCAGAACCATGGAACACAGTAGAAGGATAAGGAGTTAACCATTTAGGACCGAGATGAGGAGAAACTTCTTCACTCAGAGCGTTGTCAACCTGTGGAATTCTCTACCGCAGAGAGTTGTTGATGCCAGTTCATTGGATATATTCAAGAGGGAGTTAGATATGGCCCTTACAGCTAAAGGGATCAAGAGGTATGGAGAGAAAGCAGTAAAGGGGTACTGAGGTGATGATCAGTCATGTTGAAAGGTGGTGCAAGCTTGAAGGGTCGAATGGCCTACTCCTGCACCTATTTTCTGTGTTTCGATGTTTAAGACGCTCCTTAAAACCTACTTCTTTGTCCAAGATTTGTCCTAATACCCACTTCTGTGGTTTGGGGTCAAACTTTGTCTGATAATTGCTCCTGTGAAGTGCCTTGGGAAGTTTTACTTTGTTGAAGGCGTTATATAAATGTAAGTTGTTGTTGTGGATGCACCCAGTTTCAATCTCATTTAGAAAAATAACCACAAGGGTTTAGAAACTGGAGGGCACCTTCAGGTTAGAGCTCGTCCAAACATCAAATAATGACATTTGCATTTCTGCAACTGACAGAAAAATTATAAATTGTGGTCTGATACCCTCAACAAAAGACAATGCAAATGGAATGTCTTCTGTCTTATGACTGCCATTGTGACATAATTTCTGTACAGCTTCCAAATACCTGTAAACAATAGCAGGAATCTAAAACTGTCAATCTTAGAGTGGTGAGAATGTGGAACTCGCTGCCACAGGAAGTGGTTGAGGCAAATAGTATCGATGCATTTAAGGGGAGGCTAGACAAGCATATGAGGGAAAAGAGAATAGAGGGTTATGCTGATAGATTTAGATGCAGAAAGATAGGAGGAGGCTCGAGTGGAGCATAAACACCGACATGGACTGGTTGGGCCTAATGGCCTGAATGGCATATATCCTATGTATTCTTATGTAATATTCAAACAGTTCTCAACTGGTTCTACCTCAGTCATATGCACAAGTACTCCCAAAGATCTTAAAGGGGCAATATATTCATGGAAAAAAACATTCCAAGGGAGAAAAAAGAGCCAACAAGTCTTGTGTGCGATTTTGCAATCTTCAGCACCACAAGTGACGTGATGATGTGATTTTACTTTGTTTTATAATATAATGAAATTAAAGTCATCACTTTTTTGAGAAAATGGCACATCTTTATTTCATTTAAACCTCGTCTCCTGAGAATGCTGGTTGTTGCTGGGGTACAGTTCCAATAGTTCTGGCCACCTCACCATATAATTCCACCAGTGCTGGCAACCCTTTGGTACCATATCCAAGTGGTCACTCTTTGTCTGTGAACCTAACTGGATTGATTCCTGGGATGAGAGGGTTGTCCTAAGATGGCAGATTGAGTATAATGGGCCTACACGCTCTGGAATTTGGAAGAATGACACGTGATCTCATTGAAACATATAAGATTCTGATGGGGACTGACAGGGTAGATGCTGAGAGGCTGTTTCTCCTGGCTGGAGAGTCTAGAACTAGTCTCAGGATAAGACTGAGATTGAGGAGGAATTTTTTCACTCAGAGGGTTGTGAATCTACTTAGAGGGCTGTGGATGCTCAGTCACTGAGTGTATTCAAGGCTGAGGAAGATACATTTTGGGACTCTAGGGGAACCAAGGGATATGGGGATCGGGCGGGAAAGTGGAGTTGAGGTCGAAGATCAGCCATGATCTTATTGAATGGCGGAGCAGGCTCAAAGGGCCATATGGCCTACTCCTGCTCCGATTTCTGATGTTCTAACCAGTGAGTGGCATCAGGGTACTCAGCTTTACAGCAGAACCCATTCTTGTCCTTACTGTCTACACTGAGGATGAGAAGTCACTCAGTACAGAGACTGAGGGAGAAAAGCAGTGAAGATAATCATTTATAGAAAATGGTTATGGCTAAAAATGTTTGGAAACCAATTTGAGAAAATAATTCAGCAGCTTAAAACTTGAAGCGACTGAGTAGCAGGGCAGAGTCCCAGCAGCTGAGTCAGGCAGTGTAGTCCATTAGATCAGCATAGTGCAGCTTAAACACTGTCTTGGGTTATGGCATAGAACATGTTAACACCTGCAGACATACAGGGAGAGCCTTACAGAGTTCTGAGCATTTCATCAGATTGATGGGGGTCTTTAGTTCTTTCCTGAGCAGAGGGGGCTTCAGGCAGGTGAGGAGGATGCTTCAGGGGGCTGGTTGGAAGCAGGCCACATAGTTCACATGCCAGACACGAGAATCCCTAAGCAAATGCTTATGCGGAGCTCCTTCATAGCAAAGGTGGACAGCGGAAACGTTACAAGGATACCCTCAAAGCCTCCCTGGTAAAGTACGACATCACCACTGACACCCAGGAGACCTTGGCCGAAGACCGCCCGAGGTGGAGAAAGTGCATCTGGGAGGGCGTTAAGCTCTTCAAGTCTCAACGCAAAGAGCGTGAAGAGGTCAAGCGCAGGCAGCGGAAGGAGCGCGCGGCAAACCAGTCCCACCCACCTCTTCCCTCGACAAATGTCTGTCCCACCTGTAACAGGGTCTGTGGCTCTCGTGTTCGACTGTTCAGCCACCAAGGAACTCACTTTGGGAGTAGAAGCAAGTCTTCCTCGATTCCGAGGGATTGCCTATGATGATGAGTAATGTATAAATTCTCTGGGTACTGATTGCTTTTTCAATCAAACTCCTCTAGAAGTTACAGGGCTAGAATTTTACTATTCTAACGTGTGTTTTAACGCAATGTTTTCGCGTTAAAACTAATTTTTTTGTCCTAAAAATAAACTGCTTAAAATTCCACAATTCTTAAGGATGGCTTTGTCAAAATATTGCCATTTTCAGTAACGCCATACCTAAAAAAAGCATACCGCCTAAGTTTGGCCGTTTGGCACCGCCGTATTCGCTTTGCAAAAATACCGTTTTGCAAAACCTTGCGTTGCAGCTTCAAGAATGTCGGTAAGTAAGAAGGCCTACAAAAAAGGTAAGCTGAATTTTTTTTAAATGTTCAGTGATTCTGTTGTTAATGCTTTTGTGAATGTTTTCTCAATTTTTATTTTTGAAATTTTTTTTGGGGTGTCTGTATTTGTCGCGATATCGACCTCACGGTAAAGTTGGAGAGGCCGGCGTTTTCCAACACGATTCCTCCAGCAACGCCGTTTTTTAATGATGGGGCTATTTTTTGGCCAAACTTACCCCATTAAAAAATGGTGACATTTTTCTTATTATTTTTTCACAAAAATGGCGTTATTTGTCAAATAACGACAGTCTGGTGAAATTCTAGCCCACTGTCTCCAATTGCGACAACTCACCAAGATTAGTATGTTGGGCATGGTTGATTCTTGACTAATTTAATTGGCTTCTCTGAATAAAAAATGTACATCAGTCCACTTTGATGATTGGAGCCATTATATTCAGGCTGCTGGTAATAGGGCACAGTTTTACCATTCTGCTGTGCAGAGATAACCAGAAATGTACATAACGGTCTAGTCTTCAGTTGTCTCCATTTCCCCTTTATGTTGTCAACACTTTCATCTTTGGCCAACCCAAGTTAGAAGGATCTAAATTGCCTACAAAGTAATTCAAACTGGTCCACCTTGAAATGATTAATTCAGCTACGCTCTCATTCCTAGCCCATATCTGGTTAGGAATGAGAGCTCACCAATATATTTCATGGGTATATAGCACAATATACATTGTAGTTTATGATTAGACATTGCTGCAACAGAGGGGCAGAATTAGATCCTTCTTTGATGCCCTTAGTGGATGATGCCCTTAGTGGTAGTCAAGGCCACCTATTGTCCAAACTCCCAAAGTCCAACACCACTGCTGGCCAAGAACGGGGAAACACACATCAAGGACACCGAGGCAGTCAGGGCCTGCTGGAAGGAGCACTTCGCAGATCTCCTCAATCGAGACTCTTCCTTTGACTCAAGTGTTCTCGACTCCATCCCGCAGCATGTGACCCACCACCACCTCAGTGAAGCCCAACGCCGCACGAGTTAAGAAAAGCCATAAGACAACTCAAGAACAACAAGGCTACGGGAGTGGATGGAATCCCTGCTGAAGCACTATAGTATGGCGGAGAGGCGCTGTTGGCGCAGATACATGACCTCATCTCTCTCATCTGGAGGGAGGAGAGCATTTTGGGAAATCTCAGAGATGCAGTGATCATGACCATCTTTAAAAAAATGGACAAGTCCGACTGCGGCAACTACAGAGGAATCTCCCTGCTATCAGCCACTGGGAAAGTTATCACTAGAGTCTTCCTCAACCGTCTTCTCCCTGTGGCTGAGGAGCTCCTCCCGGAGTCACAGTGCAGATTTTGTCCCCTGCGGGCCACAACGGAAAGGCCTTTGACACTGTCAACCGCGAGGGTCTATGGAGCATCCTCCTCCATTTCGGATGCCCCCAAAAGTTCATCAGCATCCTCCGCCTGCTCCACGACGACATGCAGGCCGTGATCCTTACCAACAGATCCATCACAGACCCAATCCACATCTGGACCGGGGTCAAACAGGGCTGCGTCATCGCTCCAACCCTCTTCTCAATCTTCCTCGCTGCCATGCTACACCTCACAGTCAACAAGTTCGCCGCTGGAGTGGAACTAAACTACAGAACCAATGGGAACCTATTCAACCTGCGCCGTCTCCGGGCCAGGTCCAAGACCACCCCAACCTCTGTCGTCGAGCTACAGTACGTGGACGACGCCTGCGTCTGCGCACATACAGAGGCTGAACTCCAGGATATAGTCGATGTATTTACTGAAGCGTACAAAAGCATGGGCCTTATGCTAAACATCTGTAAGACAAAGGTCCTCCCTCAGCCTGTCCTCGCCACACAGCACTGCCGGCCAGCATTAAGATCCACAGCGCGGCCCTGGATACCGTGGACCACATCCCATATCTCGGGAGCCGCCTTTCAATAAGAGCAAGCATCGACGACAAGATCCAACACCGCCTCCAATGCGCCAATGCGGTCTTCGGCCGCATGAGGAAAAAAGTGTTTGAAGACCAGGCCCTCAAAACTGCCACCAAGCTCATGGTCTACAGGGCTGTAGTAATACCCGCCCTCCTGTATGACCCAGGGACATGGACCATGTACAGTAGACACCTCAAGCCCCTGGTAAAATATCACCAACGATGTCTCCACAAGATCCTACAAATCTCCTGGGAGGACAGGCGCACCAACATCAGCATCTTCGTCCAGGCTAACATCCTCAGCATTGAAGCACTGACCACACTCGCTGATCAGGCCACATAGTTTGCATGCCAGACACGAGACTCCCAAAGCAAGTGCTCTACTTGGAGCTCCTTCATGGCAAATGAGCCAAAGGTGGGCAGCGGAAACGTTACAAGGACACCCTCAAAGCCTCCCTGATAAAGTGCGACATCCCCTCTAACACCTGGGAGTCCCTGGCCAAAGACTGTCCTTAGTGGAGGAAGTGCATCCGGGAGGGTGCTGAGCACCTCGAGTCTCAATGCTGAGAGCATGCAGAAATCAAGCAAAGGCAGCGGAAAGAGCATGCGGCAAACCAGTCCCACCCTCACACTCCCTCAAGGATTATCTATCCCACCTGTGACAAAGTCTGTGGCTCTCGTATTGGACTGTTCAGCCACCAAAAAACTCACTTCAGGAGTGGAAACAAGTCTTTCTCGATTCCGAGGGACTGCCTATGATGATGATGGGATGGTGGAGAGGTTTATTGGGAGCCAGGAGGTGAGTCACTTGACCCAAAATACCCAGCCTCTGACCTGCTCTAGTAGCCACAGCATAGTGTAAAAATTAAACATGTAGATCCGAATTTTATAACCAAATGATTCACATACATAGGATTACATCGGATATATGGCACAGAAACAGGCAATTCGGCCCAACCTGTCCATGCCGGCGATTATGCTCCACTCGAGCCTCCTCCTGTCTTTCCTCATCTAAATCTATCAGCATAACCCTCTATTCCCTTCTCCCTCATATGCTTGTCCAGCCTCCCCTTAAATGCATCGATACTGTTCGCTTCAACCACATGTCCTTCAGAATTCAGCCGGCTCGGACAGTAGTGATGCTTTATTGTAGTTTAATGTGTGCAGTGTTCAGCCAGCTAGCTATATACACAATGTTATGAGAAGCCACTTCCATTAGTTTGCTCCAAGAAACAACGGCATAATCCAAATTCAAAAGTGAGTGTCCATGGGTGATTAATCTGCTTCATTCTAACGTGGACAGCCCAAGTTCCGCTTCGTACTGAATTTATGAAGAATGGCAAGAACTACAAACAAAATTGGCTTTTCGTATTTACAAGTGTTACGAGTATTTTCACACAAACACTCTTTTTGGTTATTAATCACGCGCTGCCAGCTCACCAGCGCCATTATTATTTAGCCTAAGTGATAGCTGTTATATATGTAAATCTGTATATATCTTGTGTAGCCACCAGAGGGTTCATCCCCTGGAGTACCGAGGGATCCCACAATCCCTTGGGAGCATAGGTACTTAAGGAGGCCTCACAGGCTGGAGAGGCACTCTGGAGACCTGCAATAAAAGACTAAGGTCACACTTTACTTTGAGTTCACAGTATCTAGTCAGACTCTTTATTCATACATAACAAGAGCAGTGTGAAAACCGGCATTAATCCAGGAAATCTTATCTCACCACTGATTTTAATTGAGGGACAGGGCTATTATAATTAATTTCTCACTATTTTTGGCAGAGGTAAGCCCCAGGGAATTATAGTGTGGCGTAAATCACTTATTCCAAAATGTCCTCCTTTTGCACCATGCAAGGGTCCCTACAACATAGATGCGCCATTACATAAGAACAGAAGAAATAGGAGCAGGAGTAGGCCATTTCACCCCTAGAGCCTGCCCCGCCATTTAATAATATCATGGCTGATCTGATCATGGACTCAGCTCCACTTCCCTGCCCGCTCCCCATGACCCTTTATTCCCTTATTGCTCAAAAATCTGTCTATCTCCGCCTTAAATATATTCAATGACCCAGCCTCCACAGCTCTCTGGGGCAGAGAATTCCACAGATTTGCAATCCTCTGAGAGAAGAAATTCCTCCTCATCTCAATTTTAAATGGGGAACCCCTTATTCTGAGCCTATGTCCCCTAGTTTTAGTTTCCCCTATGAGTGGAAATATCCTCTCTGCATCCACCTTGTCGAGCCCCCTCATTATCTTATATGTTTCGATAAGATCACCTCTTATTCTTTTGAATTACAATGAGTATAGGCCCAACCTACTCAACCTATCTTCATAAGTCAACCTCCTCATCTCCGGAATCAACCTAGTGAATCTTCTTTGAACAGCGTCCAATGCAAGTATATCCTTTCTTAAATAAGGAGACCAAAACTGTACGCAAAACTCAAGGTGTGGCCTCACCAATACACTGTACATTTGTAGCAGGATTTTTCTGCTTTTATACTCCATCTCCCTTGCAATAAAGGCCAACATTCCATTTGCCTTCCTGCTTACTTGCTGTACCTGTATGCTAACTTTTTGTGTTTCATGCACAAGAACCCCCAGATCCCTCTGTACTGCAGCACTTTGCAATTTTTCTCCATTTAAATTATAATTTGCTTTTCTATTTTTTCTGCCAAAGTGGATAACCTCACATTTTCCCACATTATACTCCATCTGCCAAATTTTTGCCCACTCACTTAGCCTGTCTATTATCCCTTTGCAGATTTCTTGTGTCCTCTTCACAATTTGCTTTCCCACCCAACTTTGTATCATCAGCAAACTTGGCTACATTACACTCGATCCCTTCATCCAATTCATTAATATAGATTGTAAATAGTTGAGGCCCCAGCACCAATCCCTGTGGCAACCTAGTAGTTACTGTTTGCCAACCGGAAAATGACCCATTTATCCCAACTCTCTGTTTTCTGTTAGTTAACCAATCCTCTATCCATGCTAATATATTATCCCCAACCCTGTTAACTTTTGTCTTGTGCAGTAACTTTTTATGTGGCACCGTATCGAATGCCTTCTAGAAATCCAAATACACCACATCCACTGGTTTCCTCTTATTCACCCTGCTCAGTACATCCTCAAAGAATGCCAGCAAATTTCTCAAACATGATCTCCCTTTCATAAAACCGTGTTGACTCTGCTTGATTGAATCATGCTTTTCCAAATGTCCTGCTCCTGCTTCCTTTATAATGGACTCCAGCATTTTCCCAATGATAGATGTTAGGCTAACTGGTCTATAGTTTCCTGCTTTCTGTCTGCCTCCTTTTTTAAATAAGTGAGTTATATTTGCAGTTTTGCAATCCGCTGGGACCTCCCCAGAATCCAGGGAATTTTGGTAGATTATAACCAATGCATCCACTATCTCTGCAGCCACTTCCTTTAAGACCCTAGGATGTAAACCATCAGGTCCAGGGGACTTGTCTGCCTTTAGTCCCATTATTTTACTGAGTACAATACCTCACGTCTCCAACAAATTATGGGTCTTTATTATGGGGAAGCCCAAGAACTCCCAGGATAGTGTTACCAGGGCTGAGACCTAATGCAATAGGCTTCTGCCTCCCTTTCCTCTTCTCTGTGTTTAAAACTAAGTATTCACGCGGCACACTGAATAAGAAAATCTGTCGTTGAATTGTGTATTTGACTGTAAGAAGAAGAAAGAAAAAAGAAAAAGACCTGCATATATATTGCCCCAGTCACGACCACCGGATGTCTCAAAGTGCTTTACAGCCAATGAAATACTTTTGGAATGTAGTAACTGTTGTAATGTAGGAAACGTGGCAGCCAACGTGCGCACAGCAAACTCCCACAAACAGCAATGTGATAATGACCCAGATAATCCGTTTTTGTTATATTGAATGAGAGATAAATATTGGCCAGTACACTGGGGATAACTCCCCTGCTCTTCTTTGAAATAGTGCCATGGGATCTTTTACATCCACCTGAGAGGGCAGACGGGACCTCGATTTAACATCTCATCTGAAAGCTGGCACCACCGACAGTGCAGCAGTCGCTCAGCCTAGACTTCTGTGCTCAAGTTGCTGCAGTGGGATGTGAACCCACAACCTTCGAGTGTGCTACCCACTGAGCAACAGCTGACACGTAGATGGCATCACAGCCGAGCTCAGTTCTGTCCTCACCCAATACCCATGCACGTACGCACACTTTCCAGCCAAGATCATTGAAATGTGATCAGGACCAGGAACCTTGACTGACTTTTGTTTTTTCCTTTATGGCCTATGGGCAATAATACCTATTGCTAGCACTGATCTGCCAACTCAGCAAAGATTAGTGGGGCGATTATAGTGGGCAATTAAAAATCACCCACTTACTTACTCGCCACAGAGACGCCAGGAGCAGATGCTTCCGATGTTTATCTGCTCCACTAAGCAGGAGGCAAGGGCTCTTGCCCAATGCCAGCAAAGTCCTTTTCCACATATGTTGGCTACCGATGCGATTATTGAGACCTGACTGCAATTTTAACATGGTGACTTGAACGGCAAGTCACAGTGAGTCTCCTGCCAGGCCAACCTGGAGGCGAAAAGGATCGGGGCCGGAAAAGGCCCAGAAATAAAGTATTGTTTTACTGTTCTTCGTGAAAAAGAAGTGCTCCACTGGGCCTCACATGGAAAGCTTAGGCCTCACCTACCACGGATTCCCCCGCCAGCCCCCCACCCTTCCCCCTTCCCCCCCAACACCCTTCTTGATTGCAAGACTGCCGGGGAAGAGTACAGCAGCCAGTCCCACCACCTACCTGGTCATAGTAGGCGGCCTCCGGGCCATCTGATTTTCCATCGCTTCTTGCCCCCTTCCCATTAATATACCCCAGGCCTCCTTTCTGGAGCAGTCGGTGGGCTTCTAACTGACAACTCTACTCACTCACCGAATACTAACCCGGAGTTAAAATCGGGCCATAGGAACCTTCTGGTCTGTATGACTTAATGTTACATTAGGTGATGGTTTTTTTTTGCCAGTCATCGGATTATCTAATACCATGTGCTACCAAAGGCAGTGTCAAAGAGAGGTGACACTACCACTAGCATTTTATCAAATGTCATCGCTGAATCGTGCAGTCATTGCATAACATTCCTTGATGCACTTGCAATGAACCATGATTCAATTTCTGAGAGATTGCTTATCATGGACCATCTAATAGAGGTTTGCGATAAAAACATATTTGTTCTCCGTTGACATAACTAGTGGTGTTACCAGCATAATTGTTATATAATTACAATAAAGATCTGTACCAAATACAGGGCTGGACTATATTCGGTGATAAAATCGAAATTGCTCTTCGATAAAAAGACAGAAAGTTGTCTCGTTCTTCTTCTCCATCCTGGTAGTCGATACAATGATACAATGATAATGGAGTTGTTGACTAATGTTCTTATGTTTATGTAACCATTCTCTATCAATTAGTCTACAACAGACCCAGTGGTAGAAAGCTTCGGGAACATGTCCACAGTCACTTATTCCTCCCAAGCATGCTATCTGTCATGTCTCAACTTATTCATATGCTGTATCCCAAAAAATTATTTTTTGAAAGAACTCTATCTAATTTATATTTTAATGAATCAACACTTTCTGCTTCCATTGTCTCCTTGGGGAGCAATTGCATAGATTTGAAAAAAACATTATTAATGCTTGGGATTATGGGCATTGTTGGCAAGGCCAGCATTTATTGCCCATCTCCAGTTGCTTTTCAGAAGATGGTAGTGAGCCACGTTCTTGGACTGCCGCAGTCGATGTGGTGAAGGTACTCTCACAGTACTATCGGCTGTGGCTCAGTGGGCAGCACACTTATCTCTGAGTCAGAAGGTTGGGGGCTCAAGTCCCACTCCAGGGACTTGAGCACATGAATCCAGGCTGATACTCCACTGCAATGCTGAGGGAGTGCTGCACTGTTGGAGGTGCCGTCTTTTGGATGAGACGTTAAACCGAGACCATGACTGCCCTCTCAAATGGATGTAAAAGATCCCATGGCACTATTTTGAAGAAGAGCAAGGGAGCTATCCCCAGTGTCCTGCCCAATATTTATCCCTCAATCAACATAACAAAAACAGATTAGCTGGTCATTATCACATTGCTGTTTGTAGGATCTTGCTGTCTGCAAATTGGGTGCCACATTTCCCACATTAAAACAGTGACTACACTCCAAAAAATACTTCATTGGCTGTAAAGTGTTTTGAGATGTCTGGTGGTCGTGAAAGGAGCTATATAAATGCAAGTCTTTCTTTTCTTCTGAGGGAATTCTAGGATGTTGACCCAGCGACGATGAAGGAACTCGATATATGTCCACAAATGCTGTCTGACCTGCCGAGTATTTCCAGCATTTTCTATTTTTATTTCAGATTTCCAGCATCTGCAGCGTTTTGCTTTTGTGTTATGTCCTCCAATGGTTAAACTGAGGGATAGCTACTTGGGCATCCTGGGGATCCATACAACAGCAAAGTCAGTGCCTTCAAGAGACTAGGAGAGAACACTGGGCTGGGTGCAATTTGTCAAAAAAAAGTCAGAAGGCTGGATTATCCCTATCTTGCTGCCTCTGTTTGCGCCCTGGAGGGACGGTAATAGTGGCGGGGAGCTTTTCCGCGTGGGCGGCCAGCTCCCAGCGCCCAGCGCCCACCAGGAAATGAGTTGCCAGTGTTGCGGGGATGCTGAGCAGCACCGCCCAGGAGCGTTGAGTTGGTGTGGAACGCCACGGTTTTGACAGTGCATCGATTTTTGCTGGACATTGACCCTCTCGTACCTGGTGGTGGGACCCGTTTTGAAAACCAGGCAGTGAGAGCTGTCCCGGCGGCAGTGTGTGAAGTAAGTAATGAATGAGGTAAGTTTGATTGTTTCATTTAATTTTAACGATTTATCCTGATGTGGGGTAGACAAGATAATGGGAATGTTTTTTGTATGTTTGTAGGTGATTTTTTTTCCCTCATTGAAGCCTCTCAGTGCACTCCGAGGCTGGCAATGGATTTTCAGTTGCTCAGCCGGCCTTGCGCCCTAAAAGAGATGTGTAACGCCTCCCTTAGTGCTCCACTGCTCACGCAGGGACAAACCTTTTCCCGGGGCAAATGTTGCCGTCCCGCAAATCCAGCCCAGAGGCTTTGAAGTGGCCTATTCTGAGCACTGTGGCAAAGTGATTAAAACTTGGTTCACAGCCTCTACCTTGAAATGATCCACTTTGTAATGTTTGAGGAGATAAGTCATTTTGAGATGTTTTGAAACTGACATTTGGTTGAATGACAATGAAAACAATGCCTTGCTTTGTTCTATTAACTTCAAGCCAGAAAGTTCGGTACAAAAATAGATCAGAATGCCTTCAACAAGTACCCGTAGACTGGAAAAGGCTACTAACAGCCAAGGGCTTTTGGCATGCAGAGATAACAGCCCTCAGCAACCAAACTTCAGCATACCAGCTTCAGCCAATTAGATGGGAAAGTTACTTTGAGTTCTTTCAGAGGCCTCAGAAGCTCTTTCCCCTCACAGACAAGAGAAACCTGCTTTTCCACATTATTACTCAACCAATCACATACAAGAACCAAGAGGTGTGCACTTAATCTGAGGTACAATCAAAAAGTGATAGAAAAATAGACCCAACTGACATGACATGATCTAGTTCTACCTGCAGCCTTTGCCACAATGCTATTTCAGCACAACCCAGATCAGGAGTTAAGAGTTATTTTTGCCCTGTAAAGCTGCACATTGCTATTGCCAAGATTTATTATGTAACAATTGTAACAATGTATTATGGCCTCGGTTCTCATTTGCCGCCCAAAGTACCACCAATGGCTGCCGAGAGACCGGGCGGTACTTTGCCTGAAAGATTCCTCTAAAAGAGGTGGCAGGACCGCCCGCCGTCAATCTGGGGGGGCAGCGGGCGGGAGCTCTCAATCTCGGCGGCAAAGGAGCTTGCCGCCTAAGTGCCGCTAAGGACGGAGTCGAGCCCAGGGAGGGGGGAAAGACCTGAAAAGTAAAAACATCAACAACAAAAAAAAAAATCGCAGGAACACCTTCAGGGGACCCCATCCCAGGTAAGTCCCTGTAAAAAAAACAATTTTAAAAGATGTTCACTAACCTTCTTTTGCAGGTCTTCATACCTACCGTCGGGATTAGAACAGGCTCCATGCAGCGGTCCTTCCCCCTTCTGGTGCCGACTCTCGGCGACTCCCGCCCGCACCAGTCTGGCATCTCAGCGGGCGGGAGGCCACTTGCGCGACTTTGCCGGCAGAGGACATCAGCGGGCGGTTCCCGGCGGTGCTCCCCTCCCAAGTGGAAACTGAGAGCGAGAGGAAAGCGGCAGGAAAACTCGGTGGTAGTCGGCGGCAGATGGCGGCAGTGGGCGGTAAGGCCACCAATATGGGGCCCTATGTCTTTCTGATTTAGGCAACTTCTTATTCTTAAGCCACTGGACAGCCATCAAGGGGAGGGAACTGATAACACCTTCCCACCCAGGGAATACTGAAGTCAATGGATCATCATCACGGAGATTAGTTAACTGTGTGCTCAATTGGAGTGCTCTGACATCACTTCAAAAATACTTCACTAGCTGTAAAGCCCTGAGGTTGATATATAAATGGAAGTCTTTCTTTCCAGAATGTTGTAGGTTCAAGCCCCATTCCAGAATGTGAGCACATAATCAAAGTTGACAGTCCAGTGCAGCATTGAGAGATTGCAACATTGTTGATTGTGCTGCCTTTTGGATGAGACATTAAACCAACGCCCCATTTATTCCAGTTTTTCAGGTGAATGTTGAAGATCCCCATGGCAGTACTTGATATCCTGAATAATATTCTTCCATCAATAGATTAACTGATTATTTATCCATTGTTGTTCAGGGGAACATGCTGTATTTATCCACGTAGGAGCGGTCATTGTATTTCAAGGTAATACAGTGTATGGAAGTACTTTGAGATATTTCTGAATGCTGTGATAAGACTATACATGAGTGCAAGACTTCCTTGCAGGAACCAAACCTGGTTTCTCTATAGCCTGTATAGCTCACTTCCACTCCAGTTGATATTTTTAAGCATTCGTATCAGCTTGGTTCAGTTGCTAGCACTCTGACCTCTGAGTTTAAAGATTGTGGGTTCAAGCCCCACCTAAGCATATAACCTCGGCTGAATAGAGTGTTGGGTAGACACATCTGATGTGGGGCTGTCAAGCTCTGTTATAATTACGGGGTTAAGAATGGATCTCGGAACTAAAAAGTGCTTTTGTAGTGGTCAACTTTACAAGCTGTGTAACCTGAGGACAATTACAGGAGGCCCAGAGGGGCAGGTAAACAGAGTAAGGGGTCAAAAGTGACACGTTGGAAAAACTCCATTTGGTATGAGACATAGGCGACTGATTGTGTGATGCGAAAGGGAATTCGTCAAGCAGCAATTGTGCATGCGAGCTTTGGGCCAATTAAACAGCATGGCAGCTGGGCCGTGCATGAGGATGACATGCATCATTAAGTGTATAAAAGATTGCTTGGAACTTTGTATCATTGGAGAGGCCTGGCTACAGACAACCAGCAGGCAAGCTCCCCACCGGGTCAAAATAAAGAATACTTGAATCTTCGAACCCAGACCTGGTGTTGAGTGTTTATTTTAAATACTCCACTACACCGCCTTTCAGACGAGAGGTATAACTGTAGCCACAAAAGGTCCCATGGCACTAATCCAAGGAAAATCAGGGACTTCTCCCAGTTTCCTGGCCAACATTGCTCCCTGAACCAATATTAATAGATCTAGTCATTCATGCATTTGCTGTTTGTAGGGCCTTGAGTTTAGAATTTCCTCTCCAATCGCTGGTACCGGATCTTTAGCGGTATTCCGGTGGTTGCGTCTTTTTAACCGGCGGAATACCGATGGTGCGCGCTCCCGCGGTTTTTGGGTCCTCGATGTCGGTGGTGGCAAAGCCGAGCGATAGCGGACTGGAGCGGGCGATGAAAACAGGAGAAAGTCGGCGATCTCCTTACCTTCAGTAAGGGAAGCAGAACCACCGCAGAAAACGTCCGGAAAATCTTCTCTGCACATGCGCGGTCATTCTCCCGCGATTTCGGGGTCAAGGGTGACCCTGCAGATTCGCAGAGAAGAGTAAGACAGCACTGGACATCTAGAAGCTGCAGAGGTTGGTTGAGGTCAGTGAGAGAGGAGCTGTGAGAGGATTTGTGAGGTTTTTTGAGGAATACATTGATTATATTCAGTATATTTACAATTATATCATAATCTAAAATAATATAATTAATAATATAACTGGTAATAATTATAATAATAATAGATCTTAAAATCTTAAAAAATAATAGTAATAATAATAATTAATTGAATTCAAATATATATATATTATAAATATCAACAAAATGGAAAATCAAGCCATAGAAGAGGAGAGGGAGTTAGGTGGGAGAAAAGGGGCCACTCGTTTCTCGGAGGAAGCCCAGGAGTTATTGGTGGAGGAAGTGGAGGCCCATTGGAATCAGTTAACACAGGGTGGGCGAGGGAAACCGTCACCGTTCGTGTATCAGCGGTTATGGTGAGAAATCGCTGAGGCAGTGTCCTCCGTCGCGCCCGTGATGCGGGGGCCGAACCAGTGCCGCAAACGGTGGAATGACATCGTTGGATCTGCGAGAGTAAGTACTAACTTTTATCATGCATTGACGATTTACTCTTAAGTAATGCCACGTTTTATTACGTTGTAAAGCTTGGTGTCATTTTTATTTCCCATCATCGATCTCATTGTGTTCGTCCTCTGTATTTTCATGTGTTCATCATTCGGTGACGAAAAGACTGGGGGACGGTTAATTGGGGATGTGTACCGATATATTGTGTGTGTATATGTGTGTGTGTTCTGTTTTAGTAGCTGTCAAATTAGTTCACACATTTTTTTGTCATGTTTGCAGAAAAAATTAGCCGGCAATCGGGCAGAGCTCTGCAAAATGGGCCATGGTTCGTCGAAGACTATTCCGCTGACAGATCTCAAGTAATGTGTTGCAGCCCTGACAGGAGCATATGATCGCACTGCCACGTGTGTCGGTGCCAAACCAGTTCTTCTGGAGGATAAGTCAGCATAATCCCTGGGCTGTACTGTGGCCATGTCATTCAATCTTATGGCAATATAATGCAGAATGTAATGTAATACTGGGAGCAAGACATGTTGTTAGTTGTGACATGATTTTTTTGGTGGATTATACTCTGCCACTTGGCAAGCTAACTGTTTGGGACTCAAGTTTTGTTATGTCATGTACTTTCTCTATACTTTGCTTATGATAGTTTCATGTAATGATTCTCAGTAAAAAATGTTTGTTCTCCACAAAAGCCTGCACAAAGTGAGTTGCTCTGATGTTACCTCTGACCCCTCCCCTCCCCTGCGGCGAACCATTAATGTTATGTTTTTACAGTTGCACAGGTGGAGCCGCCTGCTCCTCCCAGAGAGGAGTCATTGCAGAGAAGACCAAATGAAGAGATGGTGGAAGAGACGGAGGAGATGGTGCTGGAGGAGGGAGGGGCGACGGGACTTGAAGGGTCCTTTCTACCAGCGGTTGGATTCCGGCCCGAGGAAGCGGGATCAAGCAGAATGCAACGGCGCACACAGACCTCCATGGTGAATCCGCCACGGCTGATCCGCCAAAATGGGAATGCTGTGTGACAGGCAGATGCGAGCCTGGACATGGTGGGACTGTCCAGGATGAGCACCGACTTGATTCGAAAGCTCCTCCAGGCCATTTCTGGGTTATCCGAAAACATCACGGCTTTAGCAGTCCGCCAATCGGAGGACATGGCGGAGCTGAGGGAGAACACTAGGAACGCCAAAGCCAATGCTATGTGGCAATCGACGGTCATGGGATATGGCACTGCGCCCCAAGGTGCCATACCAGCAATGGTGACAACACCTGATCATCGGGAGGAACTAGTTTCTTCCGACTTTGAAGATGGGTCCTCAGCACCCGCATCTTCTCCAGAACCCCCAAATATAGCGCTGCCATTGTCGCCCCCTCCTCAGCAGACACAATCGAGGTCCTGTTCCCGATGCTGCTGCACGACGTACTGTTCCCGATGTGGGCAGGGCCAGGGGTATTGATTGCAGGAGAAGGAGGAGGGGCCCAGGGCCAAGGGTCAGGGGGGATTGGGGAGGAAAGGCGTTGGGAAAGTTGGCCGCAGGTAAAACTGTCGGAGGGTGCAGAGGTGTTTTGAGTATTGTTTATACTGTTATTGATGATGTTGTTGCTGTTTGTTGTTCGTAATGGTTTTTTTGTACAAATTTTCATTCAGAGCAATTATGTTATTTTATTACATTGTTAAAGTTTAATACAAATTACAAGTTTTATATAAAATTTAATTCAACTAAACCATTCTTGTATTGTGTCTCACTCACTTCTGGGAAGCGGAAAATATGTTCCACTTGACAACTTTTAGGAATCACAACCTTAAATATGTGATTGCCGGTGCCCCTTGTAAACTCATACGTCATCTTGGATGACCTAGACCCAACTGACTGGGGTTTTATTGAATCTTGTGAACATCACACAACTGGCTAAGCCACTCACAATGCAACAGCTCTACAACTCTCCAGTCGCTCTGGCGCCCACCTCTTGCCAAGGCCCTGTAGAACTGTAGTAAGACATCCTTGCTCCTATACTCAAATCCTCTTGCAATAAAGGCCAACATACCATTTGCCTTGCATTTATATAGCACCTTTCACGACCAATGGAATGTAGTCACTGTTGCAATGTGGGAAATGCGGCAGCCAATTTGTGCACAGCAAGCTCCCACAAACAACAATGTAACCAGATAATCTTTTTTTTGTTATGTTAATTGAGGGATAAATATTGGCCAGGACACCGGGGATAACTCCCCTGCTCTTCTTCGAAATAGTGCCATGGGATCCTTTACGCCCACCTGAGAGGGTAGACGGGGCCTCGGTTTAATGTCTCATCCAAAAGACAGCACCTCCGACAGTGCAGCACTCCCTCCGCACTGCACTGGAGTGTCAGCCTAGATTTCTGTGCTCAAGTTCCTGCAGTGGGACTTGAACCCACAAACCTTCTGACTCAGAGGCAAGTCCACTGAGTCACAGCTGACACTGTGACCTCTCTAAGTAAATTGGACCATGACGGTGCAAACTATTGTAAGGACCAGGCTCCTTGGACTGCATAACCTTCTATGACTCCAGACTCCTTATATTCTCAATCTGATTTCCACTGTTCATTTCTCCGACTTTATTGAGTTAACTGAGTTAAGACCAATGCCTCCTTGCAAGGAGAAGAGGGAAGCAGTGGACTGGGGGATGTCACCAGGCTCCTGTTTCATGCCTTCTAACAGCCAGTGGTGCATATAGGTACCAACGATATAGATAAAAAACGGGATGAGGTCCTACAAGCTGAATTTAGGGAGCTCGGAGTTAAATTAAAAAGCAGGACCTCAAAGGTAGTAATCTCCGGATTGCTACCAGTGCCATGTGCTAGTCAGAGTAGAAATAGCAGGATAGCTCAGATGAATACGTGGCTTGGGGAGTGGTGCAGGAGAGAGGGGTTCAAATTCCTGGGACATTGGAACCGGTTCTGAGGAAGGTGGGACCAGTACAAACCGGACGGTCTGCACCTGGGCAGGACCGGAACCAATGTCCTGGGGGGAATGTTTGCTAGTGCTGTTGGGAGGGGTTAAACTAATATGGCAGGGGGATCGGAACCTATGCAGGGAGACAGAGGGAAGTAAAATGGGGGCACAAGCAAAAGATAGAAGAAAAGTAAAAGTGGAGGGTAGAGAAACCCAAGGCAAAAATCAAAAAGGACCATATTACAGCAACATTCTAAAAGGAGAAAGTGTGTTAAAAAGACAAGCCTGAAGGCTCTGTGCCTCATTGCGAGGAGTATTCATAATAAGGTGGGAGAATTAACTGTGCAGGCAGCTATTAACGAATATGATATAATTGGGATTACGGAGACATGGCTCCAGGGTGACCAAGGCTGCGAACTTAACATTCAGGGGTATTCAACATTCAGGAAGGATAGACAGAAAGGAAAAGGAGGTGGGATAGCGTTGCTGGTTAAAGAGGAAGTTAATGCAATAGTAAGGAAGGACATTAGCTTGGATGATGTGGAATCTGTAATGGGTAGAGCTGCGGAATACCAAAGGGCAGAAAACGCTAGTGGGAGTTGTGTACAGACCACCAAACAGTAGTAATGCGGTTGGGGACAGCTTCAAACAAGCAATTAGGGATGCGTGCAATAAAGGTACAGCAGTTATCCTGGGCGACTTTAATCTACATATTGATTGGGCTAACCAAACCGGTAGCAATACGATGGAGGAGGATTTCCTGGAGTGCATTAGGGATGGTTTTCTAGACCAATATGTCGAGGAACCAACTAGAGGGCTGGCCATCCTAGACTGGATGATGTGTAATGAGAAAGGACTAATTAGCAATCTTGTTGTGTGAGGCCCCTTGGGGAAGAGTGACCATAATATGGTAGAATTCTTTATTAAGATGGAGAGTGACACAGTTAGTTCAGAGACTAGGGTCCTGAACTTAAGGAAAATTTAACTTCGATGGTATGAGACGTGAATTGGCTAGAATAGACTGGTGAATGATACTTAAAGGGTTGACGGTGGATAGGCAATGGCAGACATTTAAATATCACATGGATGAACTTCAACAATTGTACCTATGTTTACCTCCCTGTCTGGAGTAAAAATAAAATGGGAAAAGTGGCTCAACCATGGCTAACAAGGGAAATTAGGGACAGTGTTAAATCCATGGAAGAGGCATATAAATTGGCCAGAAAAAGCAGCAAATCTGAGGACTGGGAGAAATTTAGAATCCAGCAGAGGAGGACAAAGGGTTTAATTAGGAGGGGGAAAATAGATTATGAGAGGAAGCTTGCTGGGAACATAAAAACTGACTGCAAAAGCTTCTATAGGTATGTGAAGAGAAAGAGATTAGTGAAGACAAACGTAGGTCCCTTGCAGTCAGAATCAGGTGAATTTATAATGGGGAACAAAAAAATTGCAGATCAATTGAACAAATACTTTGGTTCTGTCTTCACGAAGGAAGACACAAATAACCTTCCGGAAATATTAGGGGACCGAGGGTCTAGCGAGAAGGAGGAACTGAAGGAAATCCTTATTAGCCAGGAAATTGTGTTAAGGAAATTGATGGGATTGAAGGCCGATTAATTACCAGGGCCTGATAGTCTGCATCCCAGAGTACTTAAGGAAGTGGCCCTAGAAATAGTGGGTGCATTGGTGAGCATTTTTCAATAGTCTATCATCTCTGGATCAGTTCCAATGGACTGGAGGGTAGCTAATGTAACACCACTTTTTAAAAAAGGAGGGAGAGAGAAAATGGGGAATTATAGACTGGTTAGCCTGACATCGGTAGTGGGGAAAATGTTGGAATCAATGATTAAAAATGAAATAGCAGCGCATTTGGAAAGCAGTGACAGGATTGGTCCAAGTCAGTATGGATTTATGAAAGAGAAATCATGCTTGACAAATCTTCTAGAATTTTTTGAGGATGTAACTAGTAGAGTGGACAAAAGCTTTTGACAAGATCCCACACAGGAGATTGTTGTGCAAAATTTAAAGCACATGGTATTGGGGGTAATGTATTGACGTGGATAGAGAACTGGTTGGCAGACCGGAAGCAGAGAGTCAGGATAAACGGGTCCTTTTCAGAATGGCAGGCAGTGACTAGTGGGGTGCCACAGGGCTCAGTGCTGGGACCCCAGCTATTTACAATATACATCAATGATTTAGATGAAGGAATTGAGTGTAATATCTCCAAGTTTGCAGATGACACTAAGCTGGGTAGCAGTGTGAGCTGTGAGGAGGATGCTAAGAGGCTGCAGGGTGACTTGGACAGGTTAGGTGAGTGGGCAAATGCATGGCAGATGCAGTATAATCTGGATAAATTTGAGGTTATCCACTTTGGTGGCAAGAATGTGAAGGCAGAATCTTATGTGAATGGCGGCAGATTAGGAAAAGAGGAGGTGCAACGAGACCTGGGTGTCATGGTACATCAACCATTGAAAGTTGACATGCAGGTACAGCAGGCGGTGAAGAAGGCAAATGGCATGTTGGCCTTCATAGCTAGGGGATTTGAGTATAGGAGCAGGGAGGTCTTATTGAAGTTGTACAGGGCCTTGGTGAGGCCTCACCTAGAATATTGTGTTCAGTTTTTGGTCTCCTAATCTGAGGAAGGACATTCTTACTATTAAGGGAGTGCAGCGAAGGTTCACCAGACTGATTCCTGGGATGGCAGGACTGACATATGAGGAGAGACTGGATCGACTGGGCCTGTATTCACTGGAGTTTAGAAGTATGAGAGGGGATCTCATAGGAACATATAAAATTCTGATGGGACTGGACAGGTTAAATGCAGGAAGAATATTCCCAAGGATGGTGAAGTCCAGAACCAGGGATCACAGTCTAAGAATAAGAGGTAAGTCATTTAGGACCGAAATGAGGAGAAACTTCTTCACTCAGAGAGTTGTTGATGCCAGTTCGTTAGATATATTCAAGAGGGCATTAGATATGGCCCTTATGGCTAAAGGGATTAAGGGGTACGGAGAGAAAGCGGGAAAGGGGTACTGAGGTGAATGATCAGCCATGATCTTATTGAATGGAGGTGCAGGCTCGAAGGGCCGAATAGCCTACTGCTGCACCTATTTTCTATGTCTCTGTGCAACATAGAAGAGCATTGCCACTGCACTGGGAGCGGGACGTCTCCTGCAACCTCTCGGCCCCAAGCAGCACAAATTTTAGCAGGAACTGGGAACAACAGAAACGTATGGATAAAAATGGAAAAAAGTAAATGCTATCATACCCTCATTAAAAAAAAACCACACTGCTCCATAGATTTAGTACTCTCATATGTTCTTTTCATTTTGCTTCCCTCCTCTCCTGATGGTGCTGATTCTTCTTGAGGTACAGCTGCACTGGTGCCAACAGCCTTCTGCTGCCTTTTCCAAGTGGTCATTCTTCAGATGCGAGCCTTGCCAGTGAGTGTCAGCAAGCCATTTAACCCTGGAGGCCTCACCTGACCTCCACACATGTACTCTCTTCACCAAGAGGTCACTGGATAGTGATCAGGTGTGGGAATCCTGGCTGAATTTTTCTCTTCCCTGTTCCAGGGATGTGGAGATCAATAACAATTGGTCTGTGACTAACTGAACCATAATTGAGAATGGACCTGGCACCGCTCTGGTCTATGCAGGAAGTGCGGTTACTCATTGAGCCATTATGAAACTCACACTATATTTACAATGTGTCCCAACTTTATACAGTACAGCTTTTTTTTAAAACAGTGAGCTCCTAGAAAATGCATTCTCCAAAATGAATGAACTGAGCTGTCAATATCACTGTCGCTGCCACATTTGTTTCACTGCTGGAGTCACAAGTTAAGTTTGGCTTGAGAGCTAGGAGAATATAAAATGTTAGGAAAGCATGAAACACAAAAGGATAGTATGCAGGTACAGCAAGTGATCAGGAAGGCCAAAGGTATCTTGGTCTTTATTGCAAAGGGGATGGAGTATAAAAGCAAGGAAGTCTTGCTACAGCTATACAAGGTTTTGGTGAGGCCACACCTGGAATACGGCGTGCAGTTTTGGTTTCCATATTTACGAAAGGATATACTTGCTTTGGAGGCAGTTCAGAGAAGGTTCACTAGGTTGATTCTGGGGATGGGAGGGTTGACTTATGAGGAAAGGTTGAGTAGGTTAGGCCTCTACACATTGGAGTTCAGAAGAATGAGAGGTGATCTTATCAAAACATATAAGATTATGAGGGAGCTTGACAAGGTGGATGAAGAAAGGATGTTTCCACTGATGGGGGAGACTAGAACTAGAGGGCCGCCCATTTAAAACAGAGATGAGGAGAAATTTCTTCTCTCAGAGGGTTGTAAATTTGTGAAATTCACTGCCTCAGAGAGCTGTTGAAGCTGGGACATTGAATAAATTTAAGTCAGAAATTGACAGTTTCTTAAACAATAGGGGGAGAAGTGGTTATGGGGAGCGGGCAGGGAAGTGGAGTTGAGTCCATGATCAGATCAGCCATGATCTTATTGAATGGCGGAGCAGACTCGAGGGGCTGTATGGCCTACTCCTGCTCCTATTTCTTATGTTCTTAAAAAGTTCCAAAAAGAGCAGTGAGCCTGAGGATTGGAAGGATTTTAGAATTTAGCAACGGAGGACCAAGAAATTGATTAAGAAAGGAAAAATAGAATATGAAAGTAAACTAGCGAGAGACACAAAAACAGATTGTAAAAGCTTCTATAGGTATGTAAAAAGGAAAAGGTTAGTGAAAGTAAATTTGGATCCCTTACAGACTTGAGATGGGAGAAATTATAATGGAGAATAATGGAGAAATTATACAAATACTTTGGTGTCTGTCTTCATGGAAGGAGATGCAAAACACGTCCCGGAAATAGTGGAGAGCCAATATAGCGAGAATGAGGAACTGAAAGAAATTAATATTAGTAAAAAAAATAGTACAGGAGAAATTATAATGGGGAATAAGAAAATGACAGAGAAATTAAACAAATACTTTCTGGCTGTCTTCATGGAAAAAGACACGAAAAACCTCCCGGAAATAGTGGAGTATCAGGGGTCTAGCGAGAATAAGGAACTGAAAAAAATTAGTATTAGTACAAAAAGTAGTACTGTAGAAATTAATGGGACAGAAAGCTGATAAATCCCTTGGACCTGATGGCCTATACTCTAGGGTTTTGTAAGAGGAAGAGGTGACTATAGAGATTGTGGTTGCATTGGTTGTCATCTTCCAAAATTCCATAGATTCTAGAATGGTTCCCGTGGATTGGAAGGTAGTAAATGTAACCCCATTATTTAAGAAAGGAGAGAGAGAGAAAACAGGGAACTAGAGACCAGTTAGCCTGACATCAGTAGCAGAGAAAATGCTAGAATCTATTATTAAGGATGTGGTGACAGGGTACTTAGAAAATAATAATATGATTGGACAGAGTAAACACGAATTTATGAAAGGGAAATCATGTTTGACTAATCTGTTAAGAGTTTTTTGAGGTTGTAACTAGCAGAATAGATAAGGGGAACCAGTGGATGTGGTGTATTGGGATTTTCAGAAGGCATTCGATAAGGTGCCACTCAAGAGGTTATTGAACAAAATTAGGGCTCATGCGATTGAGGGTAATATACTAGCATGGATTGAGGATTGGTTAACAGACAGAAAACAGAAAGTAGGAATAAACGGGTCATTTTCGGCTTGGCAGGCTGTAACTAGTGGGATACCGCAAGGATCAGTGCTTGGTCCTCAGCTATTCACAGTCTATATCAATGATTTGGATGAGGGGACCAAATGTAATATATCCAAATTTGTTGATGATACAAAGCTAGGGGGGAATGTAAGTTGTGAGGAAGATGCAAAGAGGCTTCAAGGGGATATAGACAGGCTAAGTGAGTGGGCAAGAACATGGCAAATGGAATATAATGTGGAGAAATATGAAGTTATCCACTTTGTTTGGAAAAATAGAAAAGCAGAATATTTTTTAAATGGTGAGAGAATGGGAAATGTTAGTTTTCAGAGGGACCCGGGTGTCCTTGTACATGAATCACTGAAAGTTAACACGCAAGTACAGCAAGCAATTAAGAAAATAAATGGTGTGTTGTAAAAGAATAAAGACGTATTCCTGCAATTATAGAGGGCCCTGGTGAGACCACACCTGGAGTATTCTGTACAGCTTTGGTCTCTTTAACTAAGAACGGATAAACTTGCCGTTGAGGGAGTGCAATGAAGGTTCACCAGACTGATTCCTGGGGGGATTGTCCTATGAGGAGAGATTGAGCAGACTAGGCCTATATTCTCTAGAGTTTGGAAGAATGAAAGGTGAACTCATTGAAACATACAAAATTCTTACAGGGCTTGACAGGTTGGATGCAGGGAGGATGTTTCCTCTGGCTGAGGAATCTAGAACCAAGGGTCACAATCTCTGAATAAGGGGTCGGCCATTTAGGATTGAGATGAGGAGAATTTTCTTCACTCAGAGGGTGGTGAATCTTTAGAATTCCCTACCCCAGAGGGCTGTGGAGGCTCAATCTTTGAGTATATTCTAGACAGAGATCAATAGATTATTAGATATTAAGGGAATCAAGAGATATGGGGATAGTACAGGAAAGTAGAGTTGAGGTAGAAGATCAGCCATGATCTCATTGAATGGCGGAGTAGACTCGAGGGGCCGAATGGCCTACTCCTGCTCTGAATTCTTATGCTCTTCCTGGTTCTAGACTCCGCAGCCAGGGGAAACATCCTCTCTGCATCTACCCTGACACTAAGTTGGGTGGCAGTGTGAGCTGCGAGGAGGATGCTATGAGGCTGCAGAGTGACTTGGATAGGTTAGGTGAGTGGGCAAATGCGTGGCAGATGAAGTATAATGTGGATAAATGTGAGGTTATCCACTTTGGTGGTAAAAACAGAGAGACAGACTATTATCTGAATGGTGACAGATTAGGAAAAGGGGAGATGCAACGAGACCTGGGTGTCATGGTACATCAGTCATTGAAGATTGGCATGTAGGTACAGCAGGCGGTTAAGAAAGCAAATGGCATGTTGGCCTTCATAGCAAGGGGATTTGAGTACAGGGGCAGGGAGGTGTTGCTACAGTTGTACAGGGCCTTGGTGAGGCCACACCTGGAGTATTGTGTACAGTTTTGGTCTCCTAACTTGAGGAAGGACATTCTTGCTATTGAGGGAGTGCAGCGAAGATTCACCAGACTGATTCCCGGGATGGTGGGACTGACCTATCAAGAAAGACTGGATCAACTGGGCTTGTATTCACTGGAGTTCAGAAGAGTGAGAGGGGACCTCATAGAAACGTTTAAAATTCTGACGGGTTTGGACAGGTTGGATGCAGGAAGAATGTTCCCAATGTTGGGGAAGTCCAGAACCAGGGGTCACAGTCTAAGGATAAGGGGTAAGCCATTTAGGACTGAGATAAGGAGAAACTTCTTCACCCAGAGAGTGGTGAACCTGTGGAATTCTCTACCACAGAAAGTAGTTGAGGCCAATTCACTAAATATATTCAAAAGGGAGTTAGATGAAGTCCTTACTACTCGGGGGATCAAGGGGTATGGCGTGAAAGCAGGAAGGGGGTACTGAAGTTTCATGTTCAGCCATGAACTCATTGAATGGCGGTGCAGGCTAGAAGGGCTGAATGGCCTGCTCCTGCACCTATTTTCTATGTTTCTATGTTTTACCCTGTCAAGCCCTGTAATAATTTTGTCTGTTTCAATGAGATCATGTCTCATTCTTCTAAACTCTAGAGAATGTAGGCCTAGTCTACTAAATCTCTTCTCATAGAAATAGATAGAGAAATCAGCAGCTTCACTACTGATCATGTCAAGCTTGTTGCACTCCTTCAGCCTTCTCCTTTCCTTGAAACATCTACAGGTAGCTCACAATTCATCCACCTATGCTAAAGTATTTTTTCAGCTCAGCTCTGTGTTGCCAGACAGGAGCTGTTATTTTTCAGGCTGCGATGATGCTTACACAGCCATTCCAGTCTTCTTAGTAGTTTGAACACTTCTGGCACCATGTAATGAAGTCCGTTAAGCACAACAGTAGTTTTTTTGTAAAACTGTTCGGTGCCTTTATTTTGCATAAAGCTTCCAACAAACCACATCACCTTGATACTGCTGATAAAACTGGTTCATTTTACATGCACTTTCAATGACTGCAGATGACCAGTTTTAGCAAATAACCAGTAAGAAAGAACAAATAAGGGCTTTACACTTATTTATAGCATGTTTTCACTTCCTCAGGATATCCTTGCACACACAGCAAGTTCTGCAGTTTATAAGAATACAAATAATATATTCTATGCTCCATACAATTACAACAGTATTCCTACACCATGCACTATGCCACCAGAAAAGGCACACCTCCAGCCTGGCTTTGCCAGTTGTTGTGAAAGGTTACACTTAATGTGTTTTTCTCTTTTAGATCCTGATTGAAAGCACTGTGCAGTTTCAGCATGTGCTGGTTTCCTTTAAGTGAAGAGAGCACTGAGCAATCAGCCCGGCGGAATATTGCACTTTAGTTGTTTCTGATTTTTACTTGAGAGCCAGCATGTCAAAATTGGATATTATTGGTATATAAAAGCAAAATTCTGCGGGTGCTGGACATCTAAAATGAAAACAGAAAATCCTGTAAATACTCAGCAGGTCAGACAGCATCTGTGGAGAGAGAGGAACAGAGTCAATGACCTTTCATCAGAATTGGTAAAAGAGATGTAATAGGTTTTAAGCGAGTGCAGGGGCAGGGAAAAGAGGGAAGGGAAAAGAACAAAAGAGAACAAAAGAGAATGTTTTTGTTTGGGTGGAAGGCAGGAGAGATATGTTGTCATTGAATCTATTATAATACATCAGTGGACTATAATTTATGCAAAAGCATTGTGCATTAATATTGGAGGTTTACCCACCTGGTGCATATTGCAATATACATCTCAAATCCTCTTTGCATTATGTTATACAAATCTGTTATTCTCAAAGGAACTGTGGATTAGATGTAATTCAAAGTCACAAATGACATCCTTTGTGACTATGACAAAGGCACACTAGCCCTTCTCGTCCTTTTTGATCTGTCTGCAGTCTTTGACACAGTTGACCACTCCATCCACTTCCACCGTTGTCCAGCTGGGTGGGACTGCACTCGCCTGGTTCCATTCTTATCTATCTAATCGTAGCCAGAGAATCACCTGCAACGGCTTCTCTTCCCGCCCCCGCATCGTTACTTCTGGTGTCCCCCAATGATCTATCCTTGGCCCCCTCCAATTTCTCATCTACCTCTTGCCCTTTGACGACATCATCCGAAAACACAGCGTCAGTTTCCACATATACACTGTGTCCACATGTACATGTACCCCCAGAGGGCTTGGAGGCTCAGTCTTTATATTCAAGACAGAGATCGATAGATTTTTGGATACTAAGGGATAAAAAGAAACAGTTGCATTTCTCTTGCGCCTTTCATGACCACCGGACGTCTCAAAGCACGTTACAGCCAACAAAGTGCTTTTGGGGTGTAGTCACTGTTGTAATGTGGGAAACGCAGCAGCCAATTTGCGCACAGCAAGCTCCCACAAACAGCGATGTGATAATGACCAAATAATCTGTTTTTGTTATGTTGATTGAAGGATAAATATTTGCCAGGACACCGGGGGATAACTCCCTGCTCTTCTTCGAAAGAGTGCCATGGGATCTTTTACATCCACCTGAGAGGGCAGACGAGGCTTTAGTTTTAACATCTCATCTGAAAGACAGCACCTCCTCAGAAGTGCACTGGAGTGTCAGCCTAGATATATGTTTTCAAGTACCTGATGTGGGACTTGAACCCACAACCATCTGATTTAGAGCTGAGTTTGCTACCCACTGAGCCACAACCAACACTGTGGGATAGGGGGATAGTGCAGGAAAGTGGAGTCAAGGTAGAAGATCAGTCATGATCTAATTGAATGGTGGAGCAGGCTTGAGGGGCCGAATGGCCAACCTCTGCTCTTATTTCTTATGTTCTTACTGCCCATCCTTGTTACCCTGAGATCATTTTTTACTTTTACCTAAGTCCTGTGCTGAACCTGATGCCTTGGTCATTGCCAATAGGTCTGTTCAATTGCTTTCTTGCTAAACTTTGCAGCAATTATTTATTAGGCCAGTCAATGTTGCCTGTAAAAAAAATTGATGCGCGGGCCCTTTAACTGGCCGCACAGCCCATTCAATCTTTCGCGCATGCGAGGTTATTTCCATTGTAAAGCCAGTGAGCAGCCTGCGCGGGACCTTCTGAGTGCTGAGTGGCCACGCAGCTTAGCGGGAGCGTCAAGGCCACTGGTTCTTGAGCATGTTTGGTTGAAGGACCTTTTCAAATGGATTAGTGATCGCAGATCCTCCCCCGCTCCCTCCCGGTCTAAATTATAATCCTATATAATGCTAATCATATGCAAGTGCTGGGGGTACTTGTGTATGAAACACAAAAGGATAGTATGGAGGTACAGCAAGTGATCAGGAAGGCCAATGGAATCTTGGTCTTCATTGCAAAGGGGATGGAGTATAAAAGCAGGGAAGTCTTGCTACAGCTATTTAAGGTATTGGTGAGGTCACACCTGGAATACTGCGTGCAGTTTTGATTTCCATATTTACGAAAGGGTATACTTGCTTTGGAGGCAGTTCAGAGAAGGTTAATAGGTTGATTCCAGGGATGAGAGGTTTAACTTATGAGGAAAGGTTCAGTAAGTTGGGCCTCTATTCATTGAAATTCAGAAGAATGAGAGGTGACCTTATTGAAACGTATAAGATTATGAGGGGGCTTGACAAGGTGGATGCAGAGAGGATGTTTCCACTGATGGGGGAGACTAGAACTAGAGGGCATGATCTTAGAATAAGGGGCCGCCCATTTAAAACAGAGATGAGGAGGAATTTCTTTTCTCAGAGGGTTGTAAATCTGTGGAATTCACTGCCTCAGAGGGCTGTGGAAGCTGGGACATTGAATAAATTTAAGACAGAAGTAGACAATTTTTTAAATGATAAGGGGATAAGGGGTTATGGGAAGCGGGCAGGGAAGTGGAGCTGAGTCCATGATCAGATCAGTCATGATCTTATTGAATGGTGGAACTGGCTCGAGGGGCCGTATGGCCTACTCCTGCTCCTAGTTCTTATGTTCTTATGTTGTTATGTAAAGAGTGTTTTATTAATACTTTTAATTTACTTATAGTTATCAGTTAGATGGGTGCGCCTGCTTCGCACTGCAGAGTCTGTCTATCCTTGGTGTGATGTTTGACAATTTTAATTTTAAAGTAATCTTCGTGCCACTCCCAGCTCTCCTCCTTGCGCTTCTTCTCGGTGTGACAGCCAACCCACTCTGCGCTGCACGTGTGGCGGCTGCATGCCGGCCCTGTCTCCCGACTTGCACAAAGCTCGCCTTCGGCTGCCGCTCATGATAAGGAAGGAGCGGAGTGTGGCTGCCACATGCTCAGTACTGGCTCCCTTGCTTTTTATGGTATACATCAAGGATCTAGATTTGAATATAGGGAGTATGATTAAGAAGTTTGCAGATGACACTAAAATTGGCTGTGTGGTTGATAATGAAGAGGAAAGTCACGGACTGCAGGATGATATCAATTAACTGGTCAGGTGGGCAGAACAGTGGCAAATGGAATTTAATTCAGAGAAGTGTGAGGTAATAAGGAAAGGGTATAAACATTAAACGGTAAGCCACTTAAAAGTGTAGATGTAACATAGAAACATAGAAACATAGAAAATAGATGCAGGAGTAGGCCATTCAGCCCTTCGAGCCTGCACCGCCATTCAATAAGATTCCCTCGGTACCCATTTCATGCTTTCTCTCCATACCCCTTGATCCCTTTAGCCGTAAGGGCCATATCTAACTCCCTCTTGAATATATCCAATGAACTGGCATCAACAACTCTCTGCGGCAGGAATTCCACAGGTTAACAACTCTCTGAGTGAAGAAGTTTCTCCTCATCTCAGTCCTAAATGGCCTACCTCTTATCTTAAGACTGTGTCCCCTGGTTCTGGACTTCCCCAACATCGGGAACATTCTTCCCGTATCTAACCTGTCCAGTCCCGTCAGAATCTTATACGTTTCTATGAGATCCCCTCTCATCCTTCTAAACTCCAGTGAATAAAGGCCCAGTTGATCCAGTCTCTCCTCATATGACAGTTCAGCCATCCCTGGAATCAGTCTGGTGAACCTTCACTGCACTCCCTCAATAGCAAAAACGTCCTTCCTCAGATTAGGAGACCAAAACTGAACACAATATTCCAGCTGAGGCCTCACTAAGGCCCTGTACAACTGCAGTAAGACCTCCCTACTCCTATACTCAAATCCACTAGCTATGAAGGCCAACATACCATTTGCCTTCTTCACCACCTGCTGTACCTATATGCCAACTTTCAATGACTAATGAACCATGACACCCTGGTCTCGTTGCACCTCCCCTTTTCCTAATCTGCCACCATTCAGATAATATTCTGCCTTTGTGTTTTTGCCCCCAAAATGGATAACCTCACATTTATCCACATTATACTGCATCTGCCATGCATTTGCCCACTCACCTAACCTGTCCAAGTCACCCTGCAGCCTCTTAGTGTCCTCCTCACAGCTCACACTGCCACCCAGTTTAGTGCCATCTGCAAACTTGGAGATATTACACTCAATTCCTTCATCTAGATCGTTAATGTATATTGCAAAGAGCTGGGGTCCCTGCGGCACTCCACTAGTCATTGCCTGCCATTCTGAAAAGGACCCGTTTATCCCGACTCTCTGCTTCCTGTCTGCCAACCAGTTCTCTATCCACGTCAGTACATTACCCCCAATACCATGCGCTTTGATTTTGCACACCAATCTCTTGTGCGGGACCTTGTCAAGAGCCTTTTGAAAGTCCAAATACACCACATGCACTGGTTCTCCCTTGTCCATTTTGCTAGGTACATCCTCAAAAAATTCCAGAAGATTCGTCAAGCATGATTTCCCTTTCATAAATCCATGCTGACTTGGACCGATCCTTTCCAAATGCGCTGCTATTTCATCCTTAATGATTGATTCCAACATTTTCCCCATTGCTGATGTCAGGCTAAAACCGGTCTATAATTACCCGTTTACTCTCTCCCTCCTTTTTTAAAAAGTGGTGTTACATTAGCTGCCCTCCAGTCCATAGGAACTGATCCAGAGTCGATTGACTGTTGGAAAATGCTCAACAATGTATCTACTATTTCTAGGGCCACTTCCTTAAGTACTCTGGGATGCAGATGATCAGGCCTTGGGGATTTATCAGCCTTCAATCCCATCAATTTCCCTAACACAATTTCCCGCCTAATAAGGATTTCCTTCAGTTCCTCCTTCTCACTAGACCCTCGGTCCCCTAGTACTTCCGGAAGATTATATGTGTCTTGCTTCGTGAAGACAGAACCAAAGTATTTGTTCAATTGCTCTGCCATTTCTTTGTTCCCTATTATAAATTCACCTGAATCCGACTGCAAGGGACCTACGTTTGTCTTCACTAATCTTTTTCTCTTCACATATCTATAGAAGCTTTTGCAGTCAGTTTTTATGTTCCTGGCAAGCTTCCTCTTGTACTCTTTTTTCATCCTCTTAATTAAACCCTTAGTCCTCCTATGTTGAATTCTAAATTTCTCCCAGTCCTCAGGTTTGTTGCTTTTTCTAGCCAATTTATATGCCTCTTCCTTGGTTTTAACACTAACAAAGGGACCTAGGAGTGCTTGTCCACAGATCCCTGAAAGTAGCAGGCCAGGTGGCCTGTGGAATGTATATGGAATGCTTGCCTTTATTAGCCGAGGAATAGAATACAAGAGCAGGGAGGTTATGCTTAAATTGTATAATTCTCTGGTTAGGCCACAGCTGCAGTACTGCATGCAGTTCTGGTCACTGTATTATAGGAAGAACATGATTGCACTAGAGAAGGTGCAAAGGAGATTTACTAGGATGCTGCTTGGAATGGAGAATCTTAGCTATTAGGACAGATTGGATAGATGAGGTTTGTTCTCATTAGAACAGAGGAGGCCTCATTGAGGTGTATAACATTGTGAGGGGCCTGGATATAGTGGAGAGTAAGGGCCTATTTCCCTTGGTGATGGGGTCAATTACGAGGGGGCATAGTTTTAGGGTGATTGGTGGAAGGTTTAGAGGGAATTTGAGGGGAGGCTTCTTCACGCAGAGGGTTGTGGGGGTCTGGAACTCAGTACCTGGAAGGGTGGTGGATGCAGAAACCCTCACCACATTTAAAAGGTGCTTGGATGGGCACTTGAAATGCCGTAACCTGCAGGGTTAAGGACCTAGAGCTGGTAAATGGGATGAGACTGGATACCTCTTGTTGGCTGGTGCAAATACAATTGTAAGTACTGCAGGGAATCAAATACGGCCAGGGTGATCTCCTGGACTAGTTTTGATCGCCTGGATGCGTCGGAGATGAATTTTCCCAGATTTTCTTTCCCCCCAATTGGCCTGGGTTTTTTTATCTGTTTTTTTGCTTCCCCCAGGAGATCACATGGAGTGTAGAATATTGCGGTGCAGGGGGTGTCGCAGTTTTGTGGGGCGGAATGGTTGGGCCAGATGCTCTTTACCTTTCCGCCATTGTTCATAGGTTTATATGTAACCTTCAGGGCTGCTGACCGAGGGCCTTGAGGCTCTTTGTTGGCCGGTACGGACACGATGGGCCGAAATGGCCTCCTTCTGCACTGTAGATTTCTATGTTTCTATGTCCCGTAATGCCGGACATGCAACGTACTCACATTATTTTGCGGGACCCCTGAAAAGTCTCTGTGGACCCCAGTTTGAGAATCACTGTACTAGGCCACTTCAGATAACATCAAGGGGGCGTCATGAGGTTGTGAAAGGTGCTGTATAAATGCAAGTCTTTTTTTTCTTTCAATTGGTGGTGTAACAGTTTCAGGTATTGATGAAATTAAAGCGGCATACAGGATCCTGATCCCACAGTTTGTAGCTTTGTTCCCACTTAGATGTCAGGAGACATGGATACCAAATGCCCACTCACAGAGCAATTCAAGTTTGTACACAATTCTACATTTATCCATCGACCGAACCCAGTACAGTATCAGCTCTACCAAGAGTCCAATGGGCAAATGCATTGTCCAGCATCACACTGAGTCAGTCATACAGGCAAAGAAGGCTTCAGGGTCAATCCCTGGTCTCTGGTGAGATATTTGATCTCAACCAGAGTTCCTGCCCTTGATCACTATCGAGTCCTCACCCGACATCCAAAAGGATATTAAAGGATGTGGAGCTAAGGCAGGTGGATGGAGTTAAGATACAGATCAGCCAAGATCTCATTGAATGGCAGAACAGGTTCGAGAGACTGAATGGCCTGTTCTTACCTTCACATGTGTACTTTGCAGGAATGGCCACTTGACCGTGATCAGGAGCGGGCACCATAACCAATCTTTCTCCACACTAGCCCAAGGGGGCTGAGGCCAGTTATAAACCCTCTTCCTGTGCTCCGGTTGAAATCAATTCATTCAGCACAGACTGGGATCTGAATCTGGGGTCTGCCAGATGTGAAGGGCTCAGTATCACACTATGCCTTTACCCACTGGAACATAAGGGAAGTCCTGAGAAATGTTTATAAATCCTGAAGTGTAACAGAACATTTTGGGAATCTTTCATGTCTTGGCTATATATGGATGTTGCATTTGAAACAGGAACAGTGTCATAGCTGGTAACTGGTGACTGGGTACAACCAGTTACTGAAAACAGATACCTGGTACCAGCATATGTCACAGATCAATTCTCAGTTCCACAGTGATGGAATTTCCCTCAGACAAGGCCAGTCACAGGCGCCTCACAATCTGACACACTGTGTGTATATCACATTGTGTTTGACTTTTCAAATCTGTGTGTGTGTGTGTGGCTGTCAGTGTGTGTGTCTGTCTATATCTGTGTGCATAAGTATATGCATTTATTTGCATGTATCTGTGATTATGTATATGCCTATATCTGTGTGTGTGTGTGTGTGTGTGTGTGTCTCTGTATGCATGGATCTGTCTATTTGTATGTATGTTTCTCTCTTTGTCTATGTGTTTCTTATTCAAGCTCATAAGATTTCAGCTTCTTGTCTGATTCAAGAATAGGAGAGCATGCTTAAAAATGGACTGTTTCCATAATCTTACAAATTGGATGCAACTCCTTCTTCTCCCCCAAAGACGCACACTCGGCCCTTAGCACTCCACGCCAGGTACAGCCAAGGTTACATGCAGAGTTATGATCCCTCTACATTGTCCCAACAATTTACCTCAGAAGTGGAGGCTAGTCCACCAGTGTGACATTTTTCCATGTTCTACACTCGCTGTCCTGTGGCCTCTGAGAGTGTGGTTGCCAATTTAGTGCTGAATTAGACCATTAGAAATGGAATTGAGACTGCTCAAACTCTTATGATATAGGGAGAGGACATTTTCAATCCCATTATATCAACCCACAACCCCCACCCCAAATTTGTTCCTAATTTACATAACATTGAATATATACCACCTTAAAACATCTCTCAGTATTATCCATACGTGCTGCATATACAATCAATTACTCTAAAGTGAAGTCACTGATGTCACGTAGGGAAATTTGCCAGCCATTTTGCACAGGGCCAAGTCCCACAAGCAGCAATGACATGTATTGTGTTCCTAACACAGATGAGGCTGTACACAGGGAGGTTAAAGTAATAGTGACCACAGTCTTTAATAAGACAATCCAGAGTGAGGAACAGGCCTTACGGTCCGGCTTATATACAGTGCTCCCAAGGGATGCTGGGATCCCTTGGGACTACAGGGGATGAGCTCCCTGGTGGCGGAACATGGGAGTGCATGCTTTACAGATACACAACATCACTTCCCCCGCAAAGTCAAAGTGAAACCTATTTACAAGGTGAGACGGTCGGGAGCCTTTCTTTCCCTGGTGGACCGCCTCAGTACAAATGTCTGTTCTGGTGTGTTGGCTGTGTCCTCGCTGGGCTGGCGTGTTGTTGGCCCTGCAGGGCTGCTAGGTGAGCCTGGTCTTGCTGGGCTGTTGGGCACGATGGGTTCAATTTCCTGGTCCGGCGTGGTGTCGTTGATCCTTTGGGTGTGTGGTGTGGGCTCGAAAAAGGTGATGTCTGCTATGGGTTGTTCAGGGCAGTCTGTGAACCACAGCCTCGTTTGGTCCAGGTGCTTTCTGCAAATTTGTCCATTGTCTATTTTGACTACAAACACCCTACTCCCTTCTTTAGCTATCACCGTGCCCGCGATCCACTTGGGACCATGTCCATAGTTTAGCACATACACAGGGTCATTCAGATCAATTTCCCGTGACACAGTGGCACGACCATCGTTTACAGTTTGTTGCTGCCGCCTGCTCTCTACCTAATCATGCAGGTTGGGGTGAACCAGCGAGAGTCTGGTTTTAAGTGTCCTTTTCATGAGTAGCTCAGCCGGGGGCACCCCTGTGAGCGAGTGGGGTCTCGTGCGGTAGCTGAGCAGTACTCGGGACAGGCGAGTTTGGAGTGAGCCTTCTGTGACTCGTTTAAGGCTCTGTTTGATGGTTTGTACTGCCCGCTCTGCCTGCCTCTTGGAGGCTGGTTTAAACGGGGCCGATGTGACATGTTTGATCCCATTGCGGGTCATGAATTCTTTAAATTCGACACTGGTGAAACATGGCCTGTTGTCACTGACCAGTATGTCAGGCAGGCCATGGGTGGCAAACATGGCCCTTAGGCTTTCAATGGTGGTGGTGGCAGTGATTCCCGACATTATTTCACATTCAATCTATTTTGAAAAAGCAGCCACCACCATCACCAGGAACATTTTACCAAGAAACGGGCCCGCATAGTTAACATGGATCCTCGATCATGGTCTGGAGTGCCAGGACCACAAACTTAGTGGTGCCTCTCTGGGCGTGTTGCTCAACTGAGCACATACGTTGCATTGCCGTACACAGGACGCTAAGTCAGAGTCGATACCGGGCCACCTCATGTGGGATCTGGCTATCGCTTTCATCATTACTATACCCGAGTGTGTGCTGTGGAGATCCGAGACCCTTTTTTGGTAGCACAACGAGATTACCTCACAACAGGCAGTCTGCCTGAATGGACAATTCGTCCTTTCGCCGCTGGAACAGCTTGATTGACTCTTGCATTTCAACGGGGATGCTGGCCCAGCTCCCATGCAGTACACAGTTTTTTTACTAGGGACAGCAGAGGATCTTGGCTGGCCCAAGTCCTAATCTGGCGGGCTGTGACAGATGATTTATTATTTTCAAACGCTTCCATGACCATCAACAAGTCTGTGGGCTGCCCCACCATCACCAAGTTTGCAGGCTGCGCCATTTCCACCCCCGTGGTGGGCAATGGTAGCCGACTGAGAGCATCCGCACAGTTCTCGGTGCCTGGCCTGTGGCAGATGATATAGTTATACTCTGATAGCGTGAATGCCCACCTTTGTATGCAGGCTGAGGCATTAGTATTTATCCCCTTGTTTTCAGCGAACAGGGATGTGAGGGGCTTGTGATCGGTTTCCAGCTCAAATTTGAGGCCAAACAGGTACTGATACATTTTCTTTACCCCGAACACACACGCGAATGCCTCTTTCTCAATCATGCTGTAGGCCCTCTCGGCCTTAGATAAGCTCCTGGAAGCGTAGGCGACAGGTTGCAACTTTTCCGCAATGTTAGCTTGTTGTAATACACACACGACTCCGTATGACGACGCGTCACATGCTAGCACAAGTCTGTTACACGGGTTATACAATACAAGCAGCTTGTTGGAGCATAAAATGTTTCTGGCTTTCTCAAAAGCAATTGCTTGTTTTTTTTCCCCATACCCAATTCTCACCTTTGTGCAATAACACATGTAGGGGTTCTAAAAGGGTGCTTAACCCCGGTAGGAAGTTACCAAAATAATTGAGGAGTCCCAGGAACGACCGCAGCTCCGTGACGTTTTGTGGCCTGGGCGCATTCCTGTTAGCCTCTGTCTTGGCGTCTGTGGGCCGAATGCCGTCCGCCACGATCTTTCTCCCCAAAAACTCCACTTCTGTTGCCATGAAGACAGATTTCGACCTGTTTAGCCGCAGCCCTACGCGATCCAGTCGCTGGAGGACCTCCTCCAGGTTTTGTAGGTGCTCGGCGGTGTCCCAACCTGTGACCAATATGTCGTCCTGAAAGACCACCGTGTGTGGTACCGACTTGAGTAGGCTCTCCATGTTTCTCTGGAAGATCGCTACAGCCGACCGAATTCCAAACGGGCATCGGTTGTAGATGAACACCCTTGTGTGTGTTGATGCAGGTGAGGCCCTTCAAAGACTCCTCTAGCTCCTGCGTCATGTAGGCCGAAGTCAGGTCGAGCTTGGTGAAAGTCTTGCCTCCTGCCAGCATCGCATATAGGTCGCCTGCCTTAGGTAGCGAATATTGGTCCTGTAGCGAGAAACGATTCATAGTTACTTTATAATCGCCGCAAATCCTGACCACGCCATCACTTTTGAGTACTGGAACAATCGGGCTGGCCCACTCGCTGAATTGCACTGGGGAGATGATGCCCTCGCATTGCAGCCTGTCCAGCTCGATTTCCACTCTCTCCCTCATCATGTGAGGTACCGCCCGTGCCTTGTGGTGAATGGGTCGTGCCTCTGGGATCAAATGGATCCGCACCTTCGCCCCAGAAAAGTTTCCAATGCCTGGCTCAAAAAGGGAAGGAAATTTGTTCAGAACTTGGGTACATGAGGCCTCATCGACATGTGATAGCGCTCGGATGTCATCCCAGTTCCAGCGGATTTTGCCCAGCCAGCTCCTTCCAAGCAGTGTGGGGCCATCGCCCGGGACAATCCAGAGTGGCAGTTCGTGCACTGTGCCCTTGTAAGTGACCTTGACCATGGCGCTGCCCAGGACAGTAATAAGCTCTTTGGTGTATGTTTTCAGTTTCGTGTGGATGGGGCTCAGGGCTGGTCTGAATGCCTTGTTGCACCACAGTCTCTCAAACATCTTTTAACTCATGATGGATTGGCTAGCGCCAGTGTCCAGTTCCATGGCTACGGGTAAGCCATTCAATTTTACGTTTAGCATTATAGGTGGACATTTTGTCGAAAATGTGTGCAACCCATGTACTTCAGCATCTGCCTCCTCTCTCTGAGGCTCGAAATTGCTTTGATCCACCATGGGCCGATCTTCCTCTGCCACGTGGTGGTTAGCAGGTTTTGCAGAGCTTGCAAAACTCGTTGGAGGTGCCCCATTGTTCCACAGCTCTTGCAAACATACCCTTTGAAGCGGCATGAATAGGCTGAATGGAAGCCTCCACAACGCCAACAAGGTGTGAATTGCCTTGCATTCATCCTTTGTTGGGGACTCTGAGTCATCAGGGTCACCTGAGGCCTGCTGGCAGTTGCAGACTCGTGGGTTCTGCCCTGTACATTTCTGCTCGCAAACACAGTTCCAGTTAATTTATGAACATTGCTTGCATTTGTGTGCTGAGAGATTTGTTTGGTGTTATCACTGGTGGACATAAACGCCTGTGCTATCGCAATGGCCTTACTGAGGGTCAGTGTCTCTACAGTCAAAAGTTTTCATAGGATGGTCTCGTGGCCAATGCCCAGTACAAAAAAGTCTGTGAGCATTTGCTCCAGGTAGCCACGAAACTCACATTATCCTGCAAGTCGCCTTAGCTCGGCAATGTAGCTCGCCACTTTCTGACCTTCAGATCGCTGGCACGTGTAGAACCGATACCTCGTCATTAGCACGCTCTCCCTCGGGTTAAGATGCTCCCAAACCAGTGTACACAGCTCCTCATATGACTTATCTGTGGGTTTCACTGGAGCCAGAAGATTCTTCATGAGGCTGTAGGTCGGTGCCCCACAGACCGTGATGAAGACCGCTCTCCTTTTTGCAGCGCTTCCTTCTCCGTTCAGCTCATTGGCTACAAAGTACTGGTCTCGCCATTCGACAGAGGCTTCCCAGTCCTCACCCTCCGAGAACTTCTCCAGGATGCCCGCAGTTTGCTGCATCTTTGCGTTAGATTCATATTCTCGTTGCCATTTATTGTGTTCCTAACACAGATGAGGCCGCACACAGGGAGGTTAAAGTAACAGTGACCCCAGTCTTTAATAAGACACTTCAGAGTGAGGAATAGCCCTTAGGGGCCGGCTTATATACAGTGCTCCCAAGGGATGCTGGGCTCCCTTGGGACTTCAGTGGATGAGCTCCCTGGTGGTGGAACATGGGAGTGCATGCTTTACAGATACACAACAACATGAATGAGTATTTAACTCTTTGATGGGAGTTTGATTGAGGGAGGATTAGTGGGAGAATTCCCTGCTCTTTAAAAAGTGCTAACCTGAACCACTGGAACAGGGCAGACAGGGTCTCAGCTTAGTAACCCACCTGAAGATTAGCACCTCCAAAAGATGGCGTCAGCTCCCTCAATACTGCACTGAACTGTGACTTTAGATTATTTGCTCATGTCTTGGACTGGGGCTTCAACCTACAGCTTCTGATTTTCAGGCAAGAGTCAAGGGACCGGTTGCCTTCAGGAACTGCAGGACAACTTGTGTTCATTTGGTCCAATAAATAGTTGGGGAGTGCCAGAACTTCCATTCAACACCACTGGTGCGCAATGCTCTCTGCGAGGGGTGTCAGGTCAGTAAATTAGCCCTCATTTCCCCACTTTAAATCATTCCATTGTTTTGAAGATGCAACTATAATCTTTATTTGCTGTTAAGTCTCTGTACTCTGAAACTTCCTCCTCCACCTCTCTGCCTGGCCTTCAAATACCTTTTAGGAACCCTCCTCTTTGACCACATTTTTGGCTCTTCCTCGACCTCCCGTATCCCGACATCCCGAGCTCAATCATCATCATCGGCAGTCCCTCGGAATCGAGGAAGACTCGCTTCCACTCTTAAAATGAGTCCTTAGGTGGCTAAACAGTCCAATACGAGAGCCACAGTCCCTGTCACAGGTGGATCAGATAGTCGTTGAGGGAGAGGGTGGGTGGGACAGGTTTGCCGCACGCTCTTTCCACTGCCTGTGCTTGATTTCAGCATGCTCTCGGCGATGAGACTCAAGGTGCTCAGCGCCCTCCCGGATGCACTTTCTCCACTTTGGCCAGCGACTCCCAGGTGTCAGTGGGTATGTTGCACTCTATTAAGGAGGCAATATCCACCCACTGTCCTCCGCCCTGTAAAGCGCTCTGAGATTTCCCCGATGTATACAATGAATGCTATTGAAATGTATGTGCATCTTAGCAGCGGATGAGGGATTACCCAAGGTTACACAAGGCCAAGTTTTAACTCATTTTTTCACTTGGGCTATCCATCACTCCAGTGCTAGGATTGTCAATGCTAATGCCACCTGTGCTGACTGACAATGGAAACAGATAACAGGCTTAGGTTGAGAGCCGTCTAACTACCTCAAAAGACGCACATGTAATTGAACAAATATTAGAAGCATGTAGCCGGAAATTAAAAATAAAACGCAGAATCTCCACCCTTCTTCTCTGTACTCCACCTGAGTACAGAGAAGATTAGCAGTAGGTGTGTATAATTGGCCTCAAAACTTGCTAGACTTGATGGGCAAAGAAAATCTGCCAGGTTGCCGCTGCTGATCATTATCCACAGAGCCCTGATGAAAGTACAAGGGTGGAAATCGAGCGGAAAAAGGATCAGCCTCGGTTGAAATCTCCACCCTGTGACAGAGTGTTGAAAGACGAGGTTTAAAAGAACACGCATTTATACAGCACCTTTCATGATCTCAGAACATCCCAAAGCGCTTGTCAGCCGAGTAAGCACTTTTGAAGTGAGGTCATTTTTGTAACATAAGGGAACATGGCAGCCGACTTGTGCACAGCAAGCTCCCACAAACAGCAATGAGATAAATGGCCAGCTCATCTGTTTTAGTGACGTTGGTTGAGGTATAAATATTGGTCAAGGCACTGTGAGAACTCTCTGCTCCTCTTCAAATAGTGCCATGAGATATTTTGCATTCAACTGAGAGGGCAGTGGGGCCTTGGTTTAATATCTCATCCCTCAGTACCAATGTGCCCTGTCATTTTTTGGCGGGGGTGCGTGGCCCATTCGAATCTCCACGCATGCGCAGTTTTTTCCATTGGAAAGGCGGCAAGCACCCTGCGCGGAATCTCCAGACCACTGTGTGGCTGCGTGGAACCTTGCTGAGCACGGCACTCAAAGTGTCAGCCTAGATTATGTGCTCAAATCTCTGGACTGACAATTGAACCCATGCTCCTATAACCCTTTATTCCCTTTTTGTCCAACCACCTATCTAATCTATTCTTAAATCTTGACATGGTATCTGCTTTATATGTACACTTGTATTTACTCTGTACAGCCACCAGAGGGCTCATCCCCTGGAGTTCCAAGAGATCCCATAATTCCTTGGGAGCATAGGTATTTAAGGAGGCTTCACAGGTTGGAGACGCACTCTGGAGACCTGCAATAAAAGACTAAGGTCACACTTTACTTTGAGCTCACAGTGTTCAGTCTGACTCTTTCTCCATACACAACAACTGGCGACGAGATACAGATAGCGAACTCAAAGATGCAGAGAACAGTGGGCATCCTGGAGAAATTCTCAGAGGGAGATGATTGGGAAACTTTTGTGGAGCGACTCGACCAATACTTCGTGGCCAACGAGCTAGATGGGGAAGAGAACGCTGCCAAACGAAAGGCAATCCTCCTCACCGTCTGTAGGGCACCAACGTATGGCCTCATGAAGAATCTGCTCACTCCAGCGAAACCCGCGGAGAAATCGTACGACGATTTGTGCACACTGGTCCGAGAGCATTTGAACCCTAAGGAAAGCGTTCTGATGGCGAGGTACCGGTTCTGCACCTACAAAAGGTCTGAAGGCCAGGAAGTGGCGAGTTATGTCATCGAGCTAAGACGCCTTCCAGGACATTGCGAATTTGAAGGACATTTGGAGCACATGCTCAAAGACTTTTTCGTACTTGGCATTGGCCACGAAACCATACTTCACAAACTTTTGACTGTAGAGACCCCAACCTTGGGTACGGTCATAGCGATAGCCCAGGCGTTCATTGCCACCAGTGACAATACTAAGCAAATCTCTCAGCACACAAATGTTGCTACAAGTACTGTGAACAAAGTGATGTTGTTTTCGAATTGTAACGCACAGGGCAGTTCACACATATCTGCAGCTACACGTCCGCAGATGTCGGAGTCCACCATCAAGGGTGATGAATGCAAGGCCATCAACACCTTGTTGGTGCTGCGGGGGTGATTATCGTTTCCATTCATGCCGATTCAAAGAGTACGTTTGCAAGGGCTGTGGAACAATGGGACGCCTCCAACAAGTGTGCAGGCGAGTTGCAAAGCCTGCTAAACCTGCAAACCACCATGTTGCAGAGGAGGACAGATCCAAAGATGATCACAACAAACCAGAGCCTCAGATTGAGGAGGCAGAGGTACATGGGGTGCACACATTCACCACGAATTGTCCCCCGATAATGCTGAATGTTGAATTAACTGGACTCCCGGTGTCAATGGAGCTGAACACGGGCACGAGCCAGTCCATCATGGGTAAAAAGGCCTTCAAAAGGTTGTGGTGCAACAAGGCCTCAAGGCCAGTCTTAACTCCAGTTCGCACGAAACTAAGAACTTACACGAAAGAGCTGATTCCTGTAATTGGCAGTGCTACCGTAAAGGTCTCCTACGATGGAGCTGTGCACAAGCTACCACTCTGGGTGGTACCGGGCGATGGTCCCACGCTGCTCAGCAGGAACTGGCTGGGAAAGATAAACTGGAACTGGGATGACGTCTGAGCGCTATCGCCCACTGACGACACTTCATGTGCCCAGGTCTTAAACAAATTTCCTTCGCTGTTCGAACCAGGCATTGGGAAATTCCAAGGAGCAAAAGTGCAGATCCACCTAATTCCGGGGGCGCGACCCGTCCATCACAAGGCGAGGGCAGTACCGTACATATGAGAGAAAGGGTAGAGATCGAGCTAGACCGGCTGCAAAGAGAGGGTATCATTTCCCCAATCGAGTTCAACGAATGGGCCAGTCCTATTGTCCCAGTCCTCAAGGGAGAAGGCACCGTCAGAATCTGTGGCGATTACAAAGTAACTATCAATTATTTCTCCCTGAAGGTCCAATACCCACTACCAAAGGCTGACGACCTCTTTGCAACGCTGGCGGGAGGAAAGATGTTCACGAAGCTGGATCTGACTTCAGCCTACATGACACAGGAACTGGAGGAATCATTGAAGGCCCTCACCTGCATCAACACGCACAAAGATCTTTTTGTTTATAACAGAAGCCCGTTTGGAATTCGATCGGCGGCAGTGATATTCCAGAGAAACATGGAAAGCTTACTGAAGTAGGTCCCGCTCACCGTGGTCTTCCAGGATGACATCTTGGTCACAGGTCGGAACACAATCGAGCACCTGCAGAACCTGGAGGAGGTTCTTAGTTGATTCAACCGCGTGGGGCTCAGGTTAACACGCTCAAAGTGCATTTTCCTGGTGCCTGAAGTGGAGTTCCTGGGAAGGAGGATTGCGGCGGACAGCATCAGGACCACCAACGCGAAGACGGAGGCAATTGAGAATGCACGAGACCACAGAACTTGATGGAGTTGCGGTCATTTCTGGGACTCCTGAACTACTTTGGTAACTTCTTACCGGGTCTCAGCACACTGTTAGAACCACTGCATGTCTTACTACGAAAAGGGGATGAATAGGTTTGGGGCAAAAGCCAAGAAAATGCCTTTGTAAAAGCGAGAAAATTGTTATTCTCAAACAAATTGCTTCTGTTGTATGATCCACGTAAGCGTTTGGTATTAACATGTGATGCGTCGTCATATGGCATCGGGTGTGTATTGCAACAAGCTAATGATTTCGGGAAACTGCAACCGGTTGCTTCTGCATCCAAGAGTCTGTCTAAGGCTGAGAGAGCCTACAGCATGATTGAGAAAGAAGCATTAGCGTGTGTCTATGGGGTAAAGAAAATGCATCAATACCTGTTGAGCTAAAATTCAAATTGGAAACTGACCATAAGCCACTTATATCCCTGTTCTCCAAGGGATAAATACCAATGCATCGGCCCGCATCCAGAGATGGGCGCTCACGTTGTCTGCATACAACTAGGCCATCTTCCACAGGCCAGGCACAGAAAACTGCTCCGATGCTCTCAATAGGCTGCCATTGCCCACCATGGGTGTGGAAATGGCGCAGCCCGCAGATCTAGCCATGGTTATGGAAGCATTTGAGAGTGAGCAATCACCTGTCACTGCCCGGCAGATCAAAACCTGGACAAGCCAGGACCCCTTATTAGCTCTTGTCAAAAGCTGTGTGCTTCAAAGGAGCTGTGTCCCAGTGGAAATGCAGGAAGAGATAAAGCCGTTCCAGCGGCGCAAAGATTAAATGTCTATACAGACACACTGCCTTCTGTGGGACAATCGAGTAGTGGTCCCCAAGAAGGGCAGAGACACCTTGATCAATGACCTCCACAGTACCCACCTAGGCATCGTAATGATGAAAGCGATAGCCAGATCTCACGTGTGGTGGCCCGGTATCGATGCAGACTTAGAGACCTGCGTTCACAGATGTAATACATGCTCGCAGTTAAGCAATGTACCCATGGAGGCGCCACTAAGTTTATGGTCTTGGCCCTCCAAACCGTGGTCTAGTGTACACGTCGACTATGCAGGTCCGTTCTTGGGTAAAATGTTCCTTGTGGTTGTAGACGCGTACTCCAAGTGGATTGAATGTGAGATAATGTCGGCTAGCACGTCCGCTGCCACTACTGAACACCTGCGGGCCATGTTTGCCACACATGGCCTACCCGGTGAGGTCCTGGTGAGCGACAATGGGCCATGTTTTACCAGTGCTGAGTTCAAAGAATTCATGACCCGTAACGGGATCAAACATGTCACATCTGCCCCGTTTAAACCAGCGACCAATGGTCAGGCAGAGAGAGCAGTGCAAACCATCAAGCAAGGCTTGACGAGGGTAACTGAAGGCTCACTGCAGACTCGCCTATCCCGAGTCCTGTTTAGCTACTGCACGAAACCCCACTCACTCACTAGGATCCCACCTGCTGAAATGCTCATGAAAAGAGCACTTAAGACAAGGCTCTCGTTAGTTCACCCTGATCTACATGAACAGGTAGAGAGCAGGTGGCTTCAACAACGTGCATGCCATGATAGCGTAAATGTGTCACGTGAGATTGAAATCAATGATCCTGTATTTGTATTAAATTATGGACAAGGTCCCAAGTGGCTTCCCGGCACTGTTGTGGCCAAAGAGGGGAGTAGGGTGTTTCGGGTCAAATTTTCAAATGGACTCATTCACCGGAAACACTTGGACCAAATCAAACTCAGATTCACGGACTATCCTGAGCAACCCACCTTGGACCCTACCTTTTTTGATCCCCCAACATACACACCAGTGGCAACCGGCACCACGGTTGACCACGAAGCAGAACCCATCATCCACAGCAGCCCAGCAGGGCCCAACACACCAAGCAGCCCAACAAGGCCAGCTGCACAGCAGCCCAGCGAGGGTCCAACAAATGATTCAACAACACCAGCTTTCACACCGAGACGAACAACCAGGGCAAGAAGAGCCCCAGATCGACTCACATTGTAAATAGTTACACTATTGACTTTGGGGGGGGAAGAGTGTTGTTATATATGTATACTTGCATTTACTCTGTACAGCCACCAGAGGGCTCATCCCCTGGAGTTCCATGGGATCCCACAATCCCTTGGCAGCACAGGTATTTAAGGAGGCTTCACAGGTTGGAGAAGCACTCTGGAGACCTGCAATAAAAGACTACAGTCACACTTTACTTTAAGCTCACAGTGTTCAGTCTGACTCTTTCTCCATCCACAACAGTGTCTGCTTCAACAACAACAACAAAAACAAACTCTGGTAATACATTCTGCAGCCTCACAACTCTCAGTGCAAGGAAGTTCATCTTGCTCTCTGTCCTAATTCTCCTACAATTAATCTATTGAGGAGGAGGGGGAAATTGCACAGCGCCCCGTTTGGGAGCGGTAACAACGGTGAGGCCCGATTTCCAGTGCAAGGCGCGCAAGTCCCGCACTGCGACCTAAATTCAGGTTACTGCCCACGAGAATAAGTGGAGCGCAAAATAACGTGCTCCACTTGCTCTGTGGGGCGCGAGCAGGGCGGAAGGAATCTAAACGGGGCGAAGCGCTGGGACGCGTAGCGCTGCCACGTAAAAAGGGCCCTCTCCTTAATTAAAGGGGACGGCTAAGCTGCCAACTCTGCAGGTCCTTACCTGGAGCACCAGGGAGCGGGGTGCCGTGGAATTAGCCCAGCACGAAAGAGGAGTGCCGGGCCGCAATATCGCAGCACGGACCCCGTGATCCACCTTGCAGCAAGCCGCATCCAGTAAATTGGGCCGATTTTTTTTTTAGTGCCACCTCCCCGGAGCTGTCGCTGACATCGCCCGCCGCAGATTCAGGGGGCGCTCCCAAAATTTAGCTCTGGGGCAAAAACGGGTTTCTGCGCACGGTGATGATATCGTGCGCCACCGCTAAACTCCCACAGCATATCGCGGGCATCGTTAGCGGCGCTGCGCCTGGGCAAAAAGTCATCAGCTCCTCCAGGGGGTGCTAACGTGAGGCGCAAACACCCCGAATTTCCCCCCCTAATTCTATGTCCACTTGTTCTAGACCCTGATTCACCACAAGTTAGAAATGGTCAGTTAGCTCAGATGGTTAGCGCATGGTGCTAATAATGCCAAGGTTCAATCCCTATCCTGATGAGCTGCGCTGTTTACTGCTACTTTGCCCGAAGGACTGCGAATATTTAAGTTATGATGAACCTGTATAAAACACTGGTTCGGCCTCAACTGGAGTATTGTGTCCAATTCTGGGCACCGCACTTTAGGAAGGATGTGAAGGCCTTCGAGAGGGTGCACAAAAGATTTACGAGAATGGTTCCAGGGATGAGGGACTTTGGTTACGTGGGTAGACTGGAGAAGCTGGGGTTGTTCTCCTTGGAGCAGAGAAGGTTGAGAGGAGATTTGATTGAGGTGTTTACAATCATGAGGGGTCTGGACAGAGTAGATAGAGAGAAACTGTTCCCATTGGCGAAAGGGTCGAGAACCAGAGGACACAGATTTAAGGTGATTGGCAGAAGAGCCAAAGGCGACATGAGGAAAAACTTGTTTTTCGCAGCGAGTGGCTAGGATCTGGAATGCATTACCTGAGAGGGTGGTGGAGGCAGATTCATTTGTGGCTTTCAAAAGGAAATTGGATAAGTTACTGAAGTAAAAAAAATTGCAGGGCTATGTGGAAAGAGCAGGGGAGTGGGTCTAACTGAAGTACTTTTGCAGAGAATCGACACAGGTTCGACAGGCCGAATGGCCTCCTTCTATGCTTTAACCATTCTATGATTCTCACAGAAGCCACAGGGTGTTTGGTGCGGGAAATGGAAATGAAGTGTTCCCCTGAGGTTGTGGCTAGAGCACGTTGTTGGGTTACGGTAGAGTGAATTTCAATTGACATCTAACCCATGTTGCATGTGACCCAGGACTACAGAAATGCTGATAGTGGATGCCTGAAATAGGTGTGTATGTGTATGTATTGCAGTCCCCAGGACTTACATGTCTCACCTGCAATACAAGAATACATTACACAATAAGGTCCTAAATTTCCCGAGGGGTTGTTTCAATTTCCCACCGGTGAGAGGTCGACAAAGAAATGGTGTAAACAGATATTTATTAACATTATTCTTATTATTATTAGCCATTTATTACCATTTGTCGAGGGGTTCTGCTGACCTTCCTCCGAAACTACACTGGGACAACTCCTGTGAAGTTCTACACTTAGAGTGTCAGCTGTGGCTCAGTGGGTAGCACACTTGCCTCTGAGTCAGAAGGTTGTGGGTTCAAATCCCCTTTGAAGAATTTGAGCACATAAATCTAGGTTGCTGATGCTACAGTGCTGAGGGAGTGCTGTGCTGTCTTTCAGATGAGATGTTAAACAGAGGCCCTGTCTGTGGATGTAAAAGTTCCCATGGCACTATTTTGAAGAAGAACAGGGGAGTTATCCCCAGTGTCCTGGGAAATATTTATCCCTCATCAACATCATTGAAACAGATTATCTGGCCATTATCACATTGCATGTACATGGGAGCTTGCTGTGTGTAAGTTGGCTGCAGCGTTACTCACATAACAACAGTGACTACACTCCAAAAGTACTTTATTGGCTGTAAAGCACTTTGAGACATCCGGTGGTCATGAAAGGCGCTATATAAATCCAAGTCTTTCTATGTTTTTAGAAAATTTGAGCAATAAGTAACAGTAAATAAGGATTACCAGTGAATCTATCGAGTACTGTGCTTCCCACTCCAGCCCTTCCCTGCTGTACTCTGTATCACTCTCGCTCTCACATTCTGCAGTCAGTACTGTGTGGGTTTTTCTCACCGTTGCCTTTAGTAGTTTAGTAGTATGAATACAACGTGAGCCAACCCCATCAAAAGTCCATCTCTGCTTTGGTTGCACCAATGGGACTTAGCTTCTTGATAGCAAACTTTAAACAGCGGCATCACTAAGACCGCCTATTTCCACCTCCATCACATCGCCTAGCTCCACCCCTGCCTCAGCTCATCTGCTGCTGCAACCCTCATCCATGCGTTTGCTACCTCTAGACTTGCCCATTCCAATGTTCTCCTGGCCGGTCTCCCATTTTCTACCCTCCATAAACTTGAGATCATCCAAAACCCAGCTGCCCGTGTCCCAACTCGCATTAAGTCCCACTCATCCATTCCCCCTGTGCTCGCTGCCCTACATTGGCTCCCAGTTAAGCACTGCCTCGATTTTTAAATTTGCATCCTTGTTTTCAAATCCCTCCATTGCCTCACCCCCTCCCTATCTCTGTAACCTCCTCCAGCCCCACAACCACCCCCTAGATGTCTATGCTCCTCCAATTCTGGCCTCTGGAGCATCCCTGATTATAATCGCGCCACCATTGGCTGCCGTGCATTCAGCTTCCAGGCCCTCAGCTGTGGAATTCCCTCCTGAAACCTCTCCACCTCTCCTACCTCTCTCTTTTCCTTTAAGACGCTCTTTAAAACCTGCCTCCTCCTCTGCCCAAATATCTCCTCATGTGGCTTAGTGTCAAATTTTGCTTGATAACGCTCCTGTGAAGCACCTTGGGACGTTTGACTACTTTAAAGGTGCTATATAAATGCAAGTTGTTGTTAAATACTGATCATAGCTCCAAGCAGGATGACCCTGGGTCAGCCTCATGCATGAACTGGTCATTAAAGAGCTAATTCAGCTGAAAGGACAATTCACAATACAGGAGTGAGGAATCACTTGTGTTCAGGATTGGGCTTTGAGGTGAAGCTTCATTCTGAGATAGAGCTTGTCACTCAAGAAGACCCAGTTTTTTGACATTCCCCTTGCAGAATCTCTGCTAAAGCGCAATCATAAAATCATTTCATCTCAGCATCCCCTAACACGATCACAGTTGACAGCTTCTCCCATGGCCCAGCAGGTAAATGCAGTGCTCAGTGCACTACTAGGGGTTGCCAACCCTCCAGGGTTGGCCTGGAGTCTCCAGGAATTAAAGATTAATCTCATGGACACTGCTGTGAGTAACCCAGGAGAGATATCATAGGAGCTTTCAAAACCTTGTATGCTTTTTGTCATTTCTTTGAGCACTTTTGTTTATTAGTTATAAAAATATTGGAGATATTTTTTAAAAGTCTGTTTGACCAGGCGTTTGGAGGCGGGAAATCATGTGATGAAATCTCCAGGAATACATCCAACCAAAGTTGGAACCCAATGCACTATTGACCAGGAAAATACTATGTTCGATCGGCAGTAGGTGGGCTCTACAGTTATAAGATTGCCTTTGTGAATACAAAGATGTGCATGATTTACAAAATTAAGAGGATGATGAGAGTTAAAGAGCTGCCCTGGGCCTAACGCAGGAGCAGTGTCTGTCTGGCTCCATCTGGTGGTTGCCTGGTAGTACTGACTCAGTACATACTTGCATTAGTAAAGGGACAGGGAACAAGGAAATGACACGAACTGTAATAGAAAGAAAGACTTGGATTTATATAGCGCCTTTCACGACCACCAGACGTCACAAAGTGCTTTACAGCCAATGAAGTACTGTTGGAGTTGTAATGTGGGAAACGCAGCAGCTAATTTGCGCACAGCAAACTCCCACAAACAGCAATGTGATAATGACTAGATTTTTTTTGTTATGTTGATTTGAGGGATAAATATTGGCCAGGACACCAATAAATTTAAGGGATTACACCACGTGTACCTGCAGAATGAGGCTGCATGAAACTTCTTGTTGTTGCTCTGGGGAGCTGCAGATGCGTGTATCAGATTCCCTCAACGCTTTGTCCCATTTCACGTCTTGAAACTTCAGACGGTTCAACAACTGCTTGTCCCAGGTTCAATCCCCCACTTATGCTGCTATCAGATCTCATGCTGGGCAGCAGCAGGGGTATTACAATTGGCCTCTGTGCCCCTGGACTAGTGGGTGGCAGGGGAGGAAATTCTGCCAGGATTCCTACTCCCTCGTCAATGACCATCTTCTGGGAAGTGGTTGGATGTGATGCCTGCTTATGCTTGAATATCCCACTAACAATTACTGCTCGGGCTTACACTTGGAGAACGGTGACTTGAGTGGGGATACCACAGAACTGCTGGAAAGTATGGGATTATACCTCAGCGAGAGTCAGAGGAGCTAAGGGGACCAGCAGGGGGAAAAAATACTCTTTAAACTCCAATTTAGTTTGATAGTTTGGAAAAAAGTTGATGTAACGGGTTAGGCACTGCCCTTTCACTTCTTGGACCTGGGTTCAAATCAAGCCCTGAATGATGGGATTAAAGGTTTCTTTGTCTGTTGGCCACAACAGTCCAGTATGAGATGTGTTTCAGTATCCCAAATTCTACCCTACGTAAACTAGAGGCGATCCAAAACTCGGCTGCCCATGTCCTAACTCGCACCAAGTCTCGCTCACCCATCACCCCTGTGTTTGCTGACCTACATTGGCTTCCGGTTAAGCAACATCTAAATTTCAAAATTCTCATCCTTATTTTCAAATCCCTCCATGGCCTCGCCCCCTCCCTATTTCTGTAATCTCCTCCAGCCCCACAAACACCCGAGATGTCTGCGCTCCTCTAATTCTGCCATCTTGAGCATCCCTGATTGTAATCGTTCAACCATTGGTGGCCGTGCCTTCTGTTGCCTAGGCCCCAAGCTCTGGAACTCCCTGCCTAAACCTCTCCGCCTCTCTACCTCTCTTTCCTCCTTCAAGACGTTCCTTAAAACCTACCTCTTTGACCAAGCTTTTGTTCACCTGTGCTAATTTCTACTTATGCGGCTTGGTGTCAAATTATTTATTTCATAATACTCCTGTGAAGCGCCTTGGGACATTTCACTACATTGTGTAAATACAATTTGTTGTTGTTGTAATCCCAATCCAGTCCTAAGTGAGCCTGGTCCTAGCAACAAAACGGCCCCTAATTCAGCACTAACTTGGCATCTATCACTTTGATGTGCCAAAAATTCATGAGAACAAATATATGTGGAATTTCTCAACCCAGTTCTCGCAATGCCCTTCGCCCACAGTAAGTATCCAGCGATCATGAGTCCCACTCGCTATTGTTTGAGTTCGACCCTCGCAAATGTGTCTTATCAGATGCCAGCTGTTCCTCCATTTCGTTTCTGTTCCTGCATCGGCCAATGTGGAACAGCAACCCAGACATCAACCGAAGGCCCGGGAACAGATGGTACCCCGCGGCCAACAGAGCTTTTTATACAGCCTCTCCCGGCCACAGAATGCAAATCGGACTAAAATATTAATAGAAACTTTTGGATTTTTTTCACCAATATAAAAGGCATTGCCATTAGTGGACGGTTTAAATTTTTCATGCATTTCAATTAACGTAGCCACAAAGTTTACAGTTCTGAAGTGTTCATGTCAAAAATTAATGAAATCAAAATAATTACAGTGGGTTTGTGTGATACACAGTCTTTTCGAATGCAGCAATTAGAATAACAAGGTGCCCTTATTTACATCATCTGTGCCCAATGCTAATTGCGCCTGATGGTTATCTGCTATTCAAGCAAATGCATTATCTTCGAGAGGCGGCCCCTCATCACTAATTACTTCCACCATATCAGCAGCAGGCCATTTCCTCAAATAAGTACATCAATATTAAAGAGACCCCTGTCCTGAAACTGTAATTTATTTTATTTGTTTTGTGACTTTTATTTTTTGTTCATTTTTTTATTCAGCAAGGTGAAAAAATCATTAGGCAGAAGAGTGGTACACTTTCCATTTCTGGCATCCAGTGCCAGCCTCAAGCTCTCCCAGGTCAGGTATAGCACAGAGTACATGAATGCTAAAGCTCACTCTACGCTGCCTCATAAAGCACACCGAGGTCAGGAACAGAACAAGTGAGATTCAGATTCATGCTCCCTCTGCACTGCCCATCAAGACACTCTCGGGTAAGGTATAACACAAGTCTTCTGCCCTGCTCCATCAAACATTCACAGGTCAGGTACAGCATCGCTTAAATGCAAAGTAAAGCTCCGTCTGTACTGTTCCATCAAGTACACCCAGGTCAGCTACAAATTAGATACAGAGTAAAGATTCCTTTGCACTGTGACATTTTCCCATTTTCCACTTCAGCCACACCTTGTGACCTCTTCGAGTGACACTGCAGGCTCATGCTCAGCAGGAAGCAAAATGAGGCCATCCAGGAAAGATGAGGAGGATCATTATAGAAGTAGTGATGAAATGATGCCAAGTTCGGCTTTTAGATTACAACAGGAGGGATGACTGAGGGGGCTGAGGGGCTCCAGAATCTTGTAGTTTTGGGGAAAGAATGATCGAGGGCAGGAGATGGTTTCAACACAGCGCGGATGCATGGAAGAGAAAGAGTGTGTTGATTATTTGTCCATTGGGGTCTTTGTACAAGTTGCAAGGATTGGATTGTGTTGTTTAAAATGGTTAAGAAAAGCGTAAATGGAATAAGATTGCTCACATAAGTTCCAGTTAGAGACAATTTACAGAAACTGACAATATATGGTAGCTGCTGCTCCTTAATCCTTAAGCACTTCAGCCTTGTTCACTAAGTCGGAAAAAAAGCATGCTGTCTCTTTAATTAAGGAAGGAAAATGCACATGATACCATACAGAAATTTGTCTGACGTACAGTAGAAAACCTGACTCATATGTCTCGGCCAAATAGATAGTGCACTTGTCAAAACCTATTTGTGCCAACAGCTCGGACCAAAGTGTTTTATTATCAAAAGGTTTTTAATTCCAGTGAGCATTTCCCATCCTGTCCAGGTAAGATCTCTCCTTGGGGGCACTGACATATGGGGCTGCCTCATTCCCATCTGAGCTGTCACTCTGTGCATGTCAAGTAGGGGCCGCAATCCAATTAGCCATTAATGAGACAAATGCCCTGTAGCACCAGACCAATTTGCCGCTGTTTCATTCAGATTAAATTATCAGAGACTTTAAACACCTGCACGTCAGGTACAGCACAGAAAGGGTTAACTGAACTGTGGCCCTCCAGAAGGAAGGGCATGCGTTTGTACTGCTTTTCAACTGAAGGCTGAACTGTTGAACTTGCTGGAAAGATGTCACATACCTTCATTGTGGAGCATCAATTCAGCCATTGTAGCTTCAGATGGTATCCTACTGCGCCATCTATGAACTGATGCCAGAAAAATTTAAAGGGGTGGTGTCACCTCAGTAAAATGCCATGGCAGATGATTTTGTTGTCTTTGGAACTCAGAAAAGGTGCAATGCCAGCATTCATGGTGCAATGATGCCATACCATTGATTCACAGGAAAACAGCAGAGAGTTAGTGGGACTGGGAGTGGGAAGTAAATGGGGAGCCAGCGGGCGAGTGCAACCTCTCCATAAGTTACTTACAAACACTTCCCTTGTCTGGCTCCATCTTTTTAACAGGCTGAATGATCATTTAGCCCGAGGATGAATAGAATAGTCGGCTTCACTAAATTACTGTGACAGCCTGAGCTGGAATTAAAACCTGAGTACTCTTGGAAGGCGTGAGTGGAGTAATTATTGGTTCAGAAACAATATGCAATTGCATTGGTGTTGGTCAAAGATAGAAAGAATTTATGTTAAATTTGCATATAAAAGTTCAAATGTAACATATATGAAAATATATATTTACTAAACATTTTAATGTTGCAATTGTTAAATATTTCTGTGACAATCATTTGTAAAAGAATTATTGAAACCCTGTCTAGATTTTGAGAGTTTAAAAAAAATTCATTTTCAGGATGTGAGCGACGATGGTAAGGCCAGCATTGTTGCCTATTCCTAGTTGCTCTTGAGAAGGTGGTGGGCATTCTTCTTGAACCGCTGCAGTCCGGGTGGTGAAGGTACTCCCACAGTGCTGTTAGGGGAGGTAGTTCCAAGATTTTGAACCAGTGACAATGGAGGGACAGCAATATGGGCCCAAGCCAGGATGGTGTGTGCCTTGGAGGGAATCTTGCAGGTGATGGTGTTTCCATGCACTTGCTGCCCTTGTCCTTTTAGGTAATGGAGGTTATGGGTTTGGGGGAAGGCGGGGGGGTGCAGGGCTGCTGCTGAAGAAGCCTGCTGAAAGTACACACTGCAGCCACGGTATGCTGATAGTGGAGGGAGTGGATGTTTAACCCAGTGGATGGTGGGCCAATCAATTAGACTGCCTCATCCTGCCTGGATGGCGTTGATCTTCTTGAGTGTTGCTGGAGCTACACCCATCCAGGCAAGTGGAGAGTGTTTCATCACATTCTTGACTTGTGCCTTGTAGATAGTAGAGAGACTTTGGGAATTCAGGAGATGAGCCATTTGCTGCAGAATACCCGACCTGCTCTAATAGTCATGCCATTAATGTGACTGGTCCAGTTCAATTTTTGGTCAATGATGACCCCCAGGATGTTGATGGTAGGGGACACAGCAATGGTAATGCCATTGAATTTCATGGGGAGATGGTTATGCTAGCTCTTGTTGGAGATGGTTATTGCCTGACACTTGTGTGGCACGAATGTCACTTGCCACTTATCAGCCCAAGCCTGGATGTTGTCCAGGTGTTGCTGCATGCGGGCATGGACGGCTTCATTAACTGAGGAATTGCAAATGGAGCTCAACACTGTGTAATCATCAGAGAAAAGTCCAACTCTGACATGATGGAGAGAAGGTCATTGATGAAGCAGTTGAAGATAGTTGGGCCTAGGATGCCCTGGGACTGAGATGATTGGCCTCCATTGACCACAACCATCTTTCTATGTGCTAATGATTTCAGCCACTTCCGAGTTTTTCACCCCAAAATGAAACAGGTGATATGATCGAGATACATAATATAACGAAAGGAACTGAAAATGTAGATAGGGAATGACTCTTCTCTCTGTGGGGGAAGCTAGAACAAGGAGATGTTGTCTTAGTATTTGAACTAAGCCTGTTCAAAGTGAATCCAGAGAAAATGTCTTCCCAAAAAAAGTAGCAACAATGAAGAATATACTGTTCGAGATCACCGTAACTGCAGAATCAATTGACATGTCTGAAAGGGAGATGGATACTTAAGTGGGAGGCGTGTATCAAGGTATATGGTGAAAGGGTAATAAACTGTGCTTAAAATGAAGAGCTGCCATGGCTAACAAAATTGTGGAGTAAGGTCAATGGGTCAAATGGCCTATTCATGTTCCTATATTTCTTTCCCTAATCCAGGGCTCAGAAGCCAATTGTACTACCTATACGTAACCCCCCACCCCACTCTTGGTGATCAACTACCTCAGCACAGGCCAAGTAGAAACGTTAGTCCCTCCTGCCCTCTAAGGTTCATAACACACTAGGTGAGGCATTTAACCACCGGGACATCAAGTACACTTACATTGAGTGTTTTAAACATTTTATAGTTTTCATTTGTTGTCAAAGTTTTCTCTTCTCCTCAAATTGGTGAACATCATCTCGTTACTCTGAATTATGTGTCAGCATTGGCTCAGTGGGCAGCACACTCAGAAGGTTGTGGGTTCAAATCCCACTCCAGGGACTTGAGCACATAAATTTAGGCTGATACTCCAGTGTAGTGCTGAGGGAGTGCTGCACTGTCGGAGGTGCCATGTTTCGGATGAGACGTTAAACCCCGTCTGCCCTCTCAGGTGGACAAAAAAGATCCCATGGCACTATTTCGAAAAAGAGCAGGGGAGTTATCCCCGATGTCCTGGCCAATATTTATCCCTCAATCAGCATAACAAAAACAGTTTTTCTGGTCATTATCACATTGCTGTTTGTGGGAGCTTGCTGTGGGCAAATTGGCGGCCGCGTTTCCCACATTACAACAGTGACTATATTCATTGGCTGTAAAGTGCTTTGCGACATCCAGTGATTGTGAAAGGCGCTATATAAATGTAAATCTTTCTTTAAGAGATCCTGTTGTGAACATTGTGCTTTGATGCAAAATGGGTTTTCCAAATCACTATTTTCTGTTTGTCCAACATTGTTACTCAATAATGTATTTGTATTAAATAAATCACAGTTTTGCAAAATCAGAGAATAGTTTCCATCTGATACCATCAAAATAAAAACCACATAACCGGGGGATAGTTACGATGAGGAAGGCCATTGAGCCCATCTTAGAAAGATCTGAAATTCCCCCCCAAACCCAATTTCAACATCCAATTGTTACTTAAAAGATTCCAGTATTCGCCTCCACTATTTTTCCCTCTTATAGAATCATAGAGCACAGAAGGAGGCCATTCAGCCCGTTCTGCCTGTGCTGGCTCTCTGACAGAGCGATCCAATTAGTCCCATTCCCCTGTTCTTTCCCAATAGTCCAGTAAATGCTTCCTTTTTAAGTATTTATCCAATTCCCCACTGAATCTGCTTCCACCATTCTTTCAGGCAATGCACTCTAGATCTTAACAACTCGCTGGTTAGAAAAATAAATCCTCTCATCTCCGCCCTGTCTTTTTTTTAATCAATTATCAACAACAACTTGTATTTATATAGCACCTTTAATGTAATGAAACATCTCAAAGTGCTTCACAGGAGTGTTATGCAATAACATTTGACACTGAGCCGCATAAGTAGAAATTAGCGCAGGTGACCAAAAAGCTTGGTCAAAGAGGTAGGTTTTAAGCAGAGTCTTGAAGGAGGAAAGAGAGGTAGAGATGCAGAGAGGTATAGACAAGGAGTTCCAGAGCTTGAGGCTCAGGCAACAGAAGGCACGGCCACCAATGGTTGAGCAATTATAATCAGGAATGCTCAGGAAGGCAGAATTAGAGGAGCGCAGACATCATGGGGGATTGTGGGGCTGGAGGAGATTACAGAGACAGGGAGGGGCAAGCCATGGAGGGATTTGAAAATAAGGATGAGAATTTTGAAATTGAGGCGTTGCTTAACCGGAAGCCAATGTAGTCCAGCGAGCACAAGGGTGATGGGTGAGTGGGACTTGTTGCGAGTTAGGACAGGGGCAACCGAGTTTTTGATCACCTCTAGTTTACATAGGGTAGAATGTGGGAGGCCAGCCATGAGTGCGTTGGAATAGTCAAGTCTAGAGGTAACAAAGGCATGGATGAGGGCTTCAGTAGCAGATGAGCTCAGGCAAGGGCAGAGATGGGCGATGTTACGGAGGTGGAAATAGGCGGTCTTAGTTATGCTGTGGATATGTGGGCAAAAGCTAATTTCAGGGTCAAATATGACACCGAGGTTGCGAACAGTCTGGTTCAGCCTCTGACAGGAGTTGGGGAGAGGGATGGAGTCAGTGGCTAGGGAATGGAGTTTGTGACGGGGACCAAAACCAATGGTTTCGATCTTTCCAATATTCAATTGGAGAAAATTTCTGCTCATCCAGAACTGGATCTCGGATAAGCAGTCTGATATTTTAGAGATGTGGAGGGGTCAAGAGAAGTTGTAGTGAGGTAGAGCTGGGTGTCAACAGCGTACATGTGGAAACCGACGCTGTGTTTCTGGATGATGTCGTCAAGGCAAAACATTTGGATGAGAAAAAGGAGGGGGCCAAGGATAGATCCTTGGGGGACACCAGAGGTAATGATGCGGGGGTGGGACGAGAAGCTATTGCAGACACCACCTTTTTCGAGCCCACAACACACACCCAAAGGATCAACGACACCATCCCGGACCAGGAAATTGAACCCATCATGCCCAACAGCCCAACGAAGGCAGGCTCACCCAGCAGCCCTGCAGGGCCAACAACACGCCAGCCCAGCGAGGACACAGCCAACATACCAGAACAGACATTTGTACCGAGGCGGTCCATCAGGGAAAAAAAGGCTCCCGACTGCCTCACCTTGTAAATAGTTTTCAATTTGACTTTGGCGGGGGGAGTGATGTTGTGTATCTGTAAAGCATGCACTCCCATGTTCCACCACCGGGGAGCGCATCCCCTGAAGTCCCAAGGGATCCCAGCATCCCTTGGGAGCACTGTATATAATCCGGCCCCTAAGGCCTGTTCCTCACTCTGGAGTGTCTTAATAAAGACTGAGGTCACTGTTACTTTAAGCTCCCTGTGTGCAGTCTCATCTGTGTTAGGAACACAATAGAGGGATAGTTTGCCTTTGTCACAGTCACAAAGGGTGTCATTTGTGACTTTGTTGAGAGTCGTTTCAGTACTGTGGCAGATATTGGAGGGATTCAAATGTGGAATTTCAGGAAAGATGGGCATGGATTTGGGATACGTTCAAGGACTTTGGAGAGGAAAGGGAGGTTGGAGATGGGGCGGTAGTTTGCAAGGATGGAGAGATCAGGGGTTGTATTTTTGAGGCGAGGGGTGATGATGGCAGATTTGAGGGAGAAGGGGACAGTACCTAAGGAGAGCAAACTGTTAACAATGTCAGCTAACATAGGAGCCAGAAAAGGAAGTTGGGTGGTCAACAGTTTAATGACAAAAAGATCAAGCGAGCACAGGTGAACAGGAATTGGTGCGATTTATATCATGGGCAGCCGAGTTTTGGTTGACCTCAAGTTTACGTAGAGTAGAACGTGGGAGGCCAGCCAGGAGTGCAGTGGAATAGTCAAATCTAGAGCTAACAAAGGCATGGAAAAGGGTGTTAGCAGCAGATGAACTGAGACAGAGATGGGCGATGCTACGGAGGTGGTAAAATGTCACAAACTGCATTCCCTAGCCACCGACTCCATCCCTTTCCCTAGCATCTGTCTGTGGCTGAACCAGACTGTTCGCAACCTAGGTGTCATATTTGACTCTGAAATGAGCTACCAGCCACATATCCACGGCATAGCTAAAATCGCCTATTGCCATCTCCGTAACCTTGCCCGTCTCCGCCCCTGCCTCAGCTCATCTGCTGCTGAAACCCTCATCAATGTCTTTGTTACCTCTAGACTTCTCATCCTTGTTTACAAATCCCTCAATGGCCTTGCCTCTCCCCTCCCTATCTCTGTAATCTCCTTCAGCCTCACAACCCCCTGAGATGTCTGCGCCCCTCAATTTCTGCCCTCTTGAGCATCCCTGATTATAACTACTCAACCATTGGTGGCCGGGTCTTCAGCTGCCTGGGCCCCAAGCTCTGAAAATTCCTCCCTAAACCTCTTTGCCTCTTTTTCCTCCTTTAAGACACTCCTTAAAACCTACCTCTTTGACCAAGCTGTTGGTCATATGCCGTAATTTCTTCTATGTGGCTCGGTGTCAAATGTATTTGTGTTGTCTTAAAACACTGCTGTGAAGCGCCTTGCGATGTCTTACTACGTCAAATGCATTACAAGATTTTGTTGTTGTCTTAGTTATGCTGCGGATATGTGGTCGGAAGCTCATTTGTGGTTCAAAAATTATTTTAGATCTGTGTCTGCTGGTTACCGACCCTCCTACCAGTGTCTCCCTATCTACACTGTCGAAACAGCTCATAATTTTGAACATTACATTTCCACTTGTGTTTATTTTCTCTAAGGAGAATGACCCAACTTCTCTAGTGTCTGCATTATTCTAGTGACTCTCCTCTGCATGCTCTCCAAAGTTTTGACATCCTTCCTAAAGTTTGCTGTTTCTTGCAAAGTTTTACCCCCACCCCCCCCAGCCACCTTGATGTGGATGATGTTTTTAAAGGACAATCTACAGTGCAGTTTAAACGTGATTATCCGATTGGCTGTGTCTTATTGTTTACAGTCAGGTTTTCCAATCAGAAATCAAGAACGGCTCCTTCGAATGCTATTGGTTGATAACTCGAAGTATCCTATCCAATCAGGTATCCCAACATGCGGCTAGGGTGCAAAGTGACCAATCAACGATTGGGCATCAATGCCTCTCACCGAATCAATCTGAAAGGGCAGAGTCTGGACCAATTAGGAGAGCGGAGCGACCGGGGCGAATTACCCAATAGGCGCACGGCGCGACGGCACTGCGTCCAATGAGCGTGCGGGGAGGAAAAAGGCGCCAAGAATTGTCCGTTGCAGTTGGAGGGGGAAGATGGCGGCGGCTCGGAGAGAGAGATAGCCGCAGTCTCCGAGCCTCCTGGTGATCGGCGGCCATGGTCTCTCACAACATGGCCTTCCTGATGGACACCGCGGCCTCGGAGCGCCGGCTGGGCTTCGGCCTAGCCCGGCAAGCCGCGCTGCGGGTGCTGCTGCACTCGGCCTGCCGCTGCGGCTTCGCCAACGTCCGCTGGGCTTTTAAACTCTTCGACTCGGCGGCGGCGGCGCGGGGCCGCGGGTGGCGGGGCCAGGGCTTCCGGGAGCCGCGGCTGCGGCAGCTGCAGGAGCTGGAGGAGGCCCTGAGCCGGGAGTCGGAGCGGAGCCGGGAGCAGGGGTTAGCGGCCGGCAGCACCGCCGCCGCCGCCGCCCAGGCCACTCACACCGCGCTAATCGAGGCCCTGTCCGACTACCCGTGGGACCGGCCGGACATCACGTCGCCGGCCAAATCGCGGCGTGGCTCGGCAGCCGAGGCCCCGCAGCCCCGGCCTCGCAGCTCCCTCTTCCTCTTCGCCCCCTGCCCGCATTCCCGGGCCGAGCTGCGCGGCTTCCTGCAGCTGCCTGAGGCCGAGCGCTCGCCGCACTTGGCGGACAGAATCATTCCGGCGCCTCTCCGCGCCCTGCTCGCCAGCCGCAGCGTTGCCCTGCACTGGGTGGACACCGAGCAGCACCGGCAGGTAAGGGACGAGCGGGCCGCAGCGTTTTAAACTCTTTAAAAATGCAAAATATTCCTGATTGGAAAAAGAAAGATTTGCATTTCTATAGCGCCTTTCACGACCCAAAGCGCTTTACAGCCAATGAAGCATTTTTTTTGGAGTGTAGTCACTGTTGTAATGTAGGATACACAGCAGCCAATTCGTGCACAGCAAGCTCCCGCAAGCAGCCCACCATCATCATAGGCAGTCCCTCGGAATCGCGGAAGACTTGCTTCCACTCCTGGAGTGAGTTCTTTGGCGGCTGAATAGTCCAATACGAGAGCCACAGACTCTGTGTGATAGTGACCAGATAATCTGTTTTCGCGATGTTGATTAAGGGATAAATATTGGTCAGTAAATTGCACCATTTGATCTTTTGCGTCCACTTGAGTGAGTAGAGCCCCTGAGCAAAGGTGGCCTTGGTTTAACGACTTGTCCTAAGACTGATCTGAAATGTGCAATAAGAACAAAAAATGCTGGGAATACTCAGCAGGTCAGGCAGCATCTGTGAAGAGAGATACCGAGTTAACATCACAGGTCGCTGAACTTTTGTCTGGATTTTAACTTCCAATGCCAGATCCTATTTATAATTCTCGTTTTCAAATCCCTTCCTGGCCTCGCCCCCTCCCTATCTCTGTAAACTCCTCCGAGATGTTAGCTGACATTGTTAATGATTCGCTCTCCTCAGGTAATGTACCCCTTTCCCTCAAATCTGCCGTGGTCACCCCGCTCAAAAGATTAGCCCTCGATCCCTCCATCCTTGCAAACTACCGCCCCATTTCCAACCTTCCTTTCCTCTCAAGTCCTTGAACATGTCACCACCTAAATCTGTGCCCATCTTTCCTGCAATTCCATGTTTGAATCCCTTCTGCACCAGCCACAGAACCGAAACAGCTCTCATCAAAGTCTCAAATTACATTCTTTGTGACAATGGCAAACTATCCCTCCTCGTCCTTTACTTGTCTACAGCCGTTGACAAGGTTGACCACTCTATCCTTGTTTGACACCTCACCTCTCTGTCGTCCAGCTGGGTGGGACTGCATTTGCCTGGTTCCATTCTTATCTAAATCATAGCCAGAGAATCACCTGCAACGGTTTTTCTTCCTACCCCTACATCGTTACCTCTGGTGTCCCCCAAGGATCTATCCTTGGCCCCCTCCTATTTGTTAACTACACATTGCCCCTTGGCGACATCATCTGGAAACACAGTGTCAGTTTCTACATGTACACTGATGACACCCAGCTCTAGCTCACTACTACTTCTCTCAACACCTCCAGGGTCTCTAAATTGTCACACTGTTTGTCTGACATCCAGTTCTGGATGAGCAGAAATTTTCTCCAATTGACTATAGGGAAGACCGAAGCCATTGTTTTCGGTCCCTGCCACAAACTCCGTTCCCTAACTACTGACTCCATCCCTCTCCCCAACTTCTGTCTGAGGCTGAACCAGACTATTTGCAACCTTGGTGTCATATTTGACCCTGCAATGAGCTTTCAACCACATATCTGCAGCATAACTAAGACTGCCTATTTCCACCTCCTGTAAAATCGACCGTCTCCATCCTTGCCACAGCTCATCTGCTGCTGAAGCTCTCATCCATGCCGTTGTTACCTCTAGACTTGACTATTCCAGCACACTCCTGGCTGGCCTCCCACATTCTACCCTACGTAATCTGGAGGTGATCCATAACTTGGCTGCCTATGTCCTAACTTGCATCAAGTCTTGCTCATCCATCATCGCTGTGCTCACTGACCTACATTGGCTTCTGGTTAAACAATGCCTTGATTTCAAAATTCTCATTCTTATTTTCAAATCCCTCCATGACCTCGCCCCTCCCTATCTCTAATCTCCTCCAGCCCCCCATGAGATGTCTGCGCTCCTCTAATTCTGCCCTCTTGACCATGTCTGATTTATAATTGCTCAATCATTGGTGGCCGTGCCTTCTGTTGCCTCGGCCTGAAGCTGTGAAACTCCCTTCCTAAACCGTTTTGCCTCTTTCCCCCAAGACGCTCCGTAAAACATAACTCTTTGACCAAGTTGGTCATCTGCGTTCACTTCTTGTTTGGCTCGGTGTCACATTTTTATTTCATAATACTCTTGTGAAGCGCCTCGGGACATTTCACGAAGTTAAAGGCGCTATGTAAATACAAGTTGTTGAGATCTTTGTGCTCCTTCAATTCTGGAATCACCAATTTTAATCGCTCCACCATTGGCAGCTGTAGCTCAGTTGGTATCACTCTCGCCTCTTGAAGGTCGTGGGTTCAAGTCCCACTTAAACACAGATATAAGCTGACACTCCAGTGCTGCACTGTTGAAGTGCCGTCTTTCAGAATAAGGTTGAGGTTCCATCTGCCCTCTGCTAGACGCAGAAGATTCTATTGCACTATTTTGAAGAGCAGGGGAATTATCCCCAGTGTCCTGGATAATATTTATCTCTCAACTTGTTTTTTTTTTTAAGTGTTGATTATGTGGACATTATCACATTGCTGTTCATGGGAGCTTGCTGTGCACAAACTGGTTGCTCCATTTCCTACATTACCACAGTGACTACACTTCAAAAAGTACTTGATTGGCTGTAAAGTGCTTTGAGAGGTCCAGTAGTCATGGAAGGTGCTGTATAAATGCAAGTCTTTTTCTTTTTTTCACTTACCAAGTCTTTAAACTGTGGAATTCCCTCACTAAATTTCTCCACCTCTCTACCAATGTTACCCCTAATTTTTTGGGGGTGCGCGGTCCCTTTAACTAGTTGCAGGTTCATTCAAAGTTTTGTGCATGCACGACATGTCCCATTTGAAAAGCTGTTCCCGGGCTACGTGGGACCTCAAGACAGCTATGCAGCCTAGCGGGAAGGTTGCTCTCTATTTCCCATTCCTCAAAACCTAGCTCTTTGGCTAAGCTATTGGTCACATCCCTCAATATTTCCTTATGTGGCTCCTGTGAAGTGCCTTTGAACATTTTACTATATTAAAAGCGCTATATAAATGCAATTTGTTATTAATCCTTTGGTGGCCTGACTGGACCTGAGCTGCAGGATGGACTAACTTTAGAACAACAATAACTTGAGTGTCAGTTTGGCTCAGTTGGTAGCACTCTTGTCCCAGTCAAAGTTGTGGGCCTATTTGATGGGCCAATAAAGGTGACACTGAGCTAGTTGCCCTGTGTCACCAAACAAGAATCTTGTGTGCCCCTTTTAAGGGCACCACTAATATATAAGAAACAGACATGCGTGGTCCAATCGAACTTTAAAAAATGCCAACATATGCAACAAAGAACTAACAAAACCAAAAAGAGCCTAACCCAACTAAATTATATTTTCAGCATCTAAAAGACACACGGTGCCCAGTGGCTGTGGAAGCCTCAAGTTTATAGGCGGACACCACATGCTCACTTTCCAAAGCTACCCTGGGCCTGGTCCAAGACCTGCTCCAGGACTTGACATCATCTAGGCTGACATCTGTGCTGTACTGAGGAAGTATTGTACTGTTGGAGGTGCTTTCTTTCAGATAAAAGGTTAAACCACAGTCCTATCTCCCAATTCAGGTTCATGTATTTTTAAAAATCCTGTGACACTGTTTGCAGAATTGTACCGAGTTCTATTGTCCTGACCAAAGTTAGTGTTTCAACCAATACCACCAGCAAAATACTATTATCTGCTCATTTATTTTGTGGCTGTTTTTGGGACCTCGCTGTGCACAAATTGGCTGTTAGGTTTGCCTACATAACAAATGACTACAAAAAGTAAATTGTTCTTTAATGCACAATATTAGTGCTACTTATTTAAGGTCAGGACTGGTGCATGCAGTAATGAACTCTTTCCCACCCAAACAGGAACAAATACAGTTTTTAAACAAAGTTCAAAGTGCAGCACTTCCCAAGCAAAAGACCCTTTTTTATTACCATATATTTGCATAGAATAGGCTTTTATTCCCTCGAGTAAAGAAGATTAAGGTGGTGGTGATCTAATTCAGGTGTTCAAGATGATTAAAGGAGTTGATAGGGTAGATAGAGAGTAACTATTTCCTCCTAGGTGGTATCAGGAAGCACCTCTTTACACAAAGGGTTGTGGAAATCTGGAGCTGCCGCCCCCAAAAAGCTCATGAGGATGGGGGTCAATTGAAAATTTAAAAACTGAAATTGATGGGTTATGTTAGGTAAGGGATAGGGAACCACGGTGGGTAAATGGAGTTAAGATACAGATCTGCCATGATCTAATTGAATGGTGGAACAGGCTTGAGGGGCTGAATGGCGTATTCCTGTGTAACTGAATTCGTCAAATTTTGTTGCATCAAATCAGAGTGTTAGTGCAACATTTACTGCTGCTGTATGCCACCTCCTTGTATGGTGTATCTTTCCCACTATTTGTTCAGGTGACTTTGAAGAGTTCATGACATTTTTTTTTTTAAAAGCCGAGTGCCCAACATTTTTCCTCGAGCAACAAATCCAAAAATCGATTTATCATTGTTGCTATTTGAGATCTTGCTATGTGGAAATATACTGCTGCATTTGCCTAAATAAGTCACTGCATTTCAAAAAGCAATTCATTGGATGTGAAGTGCTTTAGGATATGCTGAGAATGTAATAAAGCACTTACTGTTTATAATAATTCTTGGAGATAGTGCATTTCCTATTCGTATTTCCCATCACACTTTGATGCACTCATTGCTGTAAAATGGTATGTTCTTACCATGAGAGCACCATAATCCGCTAATACTTCTGTTGCACTGGATATTGCATTTTGTCATGCACGCAAATTGCTGTCACAGCGGCAATTATTTCCTGTTAATCTCCTTGACTTCTCATTGACTGCAGGAACTGCCCAAGAGGAGTTGGCCTCTAATTCACTCCTGGAGTGCACAGCATTATAGCCTTAAAGGAGATGTCCAGGCTGTGGACCTATCGGCCTCCCAAGCCCAGCCATCTATCCCTCAAAGCCAAGGCAACTCTGTCCTATTTGCAATTCTATCTTTTACTTGTTCATTTGTCTCATTTAAATTTGATGGTTTAGAAAGCATTAAACTAAGGCCCTGTCTACCCTCTCGGGTAGAAGTAAAAGATACCACGGCACTATTTTGAAGATGAGCTTTGCGGCAGGAGAGGGGGGTGGGTATTGGCCAATGTGCTGTCCAAAATTCCACCAACACCACTAAAACAGATCATCTGGTCATTACCTCATTGCTGTTTGTGGGACCTTGCTGAGTGCAAATTGACAACGTGTTTATCGTAAGTATATTTGGTTTTACAATTGGGTTTTGATTTTTTTCCCCCTCCTAGTTCATTGGAGCTTCTGATCACATTGGCTATAAGATAGTCTCGGAGGTGATGCGATCGATTGGTGGAAGTTTAATTCCATTTGCTGCTTTAATGCAACTTTCACTTAATGACTCTGGTTTACTATTGGACAAAACTTTGCTGGGCTCCCAAGTTGACCTGAAGAAGATTGCTTTCGAGAATGGAACAGATGCAAAGGAGTATGTGAAACGGAGGAAAACAGTGGCTGCTACATTTCCATTTGATTGCAACCTGAATTACTTTTTGAGTGTTGAAAGTTTCTATCGAAAGACGTTTCCTCTTCAACAAGGATTACTGATGTTTGCACAAGGTAATTATGACCCCTTTCCCTACAGTCAGCAGATTTGAAAGTGCACTCTGTACATTAAAGATTGGCTTTTGGTCCTTTAGAATAAAATGCTTTTTTGGTTCCAGTTTTGCATTTCCTATCTTGCATTCTGCTTATACTATGTTAACCTGATGTAAAAAATCTGCAATTGAGACCTTTTAACTCTTGTTGGGATGCAGTTACAATAAAAGTTTAATATTGCAAAGCAATTTCCACTTTCACCAAAGCTCATTTGCAGTGTAAATCTAGAGTTGGGGATTAACTCCAGTCAAACTCCCCACAGAAGACATTCTCAGAACATTTCTGTTTGACACCACATGGGATGTAAATCCATTATAGTGTCAAATCTGGTTTTCAAATTGATCAAGGGATCATTTTTTAAACCTATCTTTTGAAAAAAAAATGTAAGTTTTCATACCTGCAGCCTAAAGTATGAAAAGGTGAAGAATTATATATTGGTTACTTTTGTCTGTTAGCATTTGATTTTTTATCTGCTCCAATGGAGATGTTTTCCTTTTCTTCCCTTGGCTTTCTACCCAATATATAATAGAGATTGGTGAACTGAGTGTCGCAAAACTACTGTGATCACTCTGTGTCTCTAGCATTGCACAACACCATTATTCATGTCTGCCATCCTTCAAATGAGATCCCATCTGCCTGTTAGTGGGCGTTTAAAGATTTTGTTTTACTATTTAAAGAAGTGTAGGTAGTTCTCCCATTGTCCCAGGCAGCATTTCTCCCTCAACCAACACCAACACCACCAAAACAGATCAAATGACCATTCATCTCATTGCAGTTTGTGGGACCTTGCTGTGTGCAAAACGGTTGCTGAGCTCATCTATGTAAGTGACTGCACTTCAGAATAATTCACTGACTGAAGAGCTTTGGGCCATTTTTTAAAAAATTCATTACTGGAATGTGGGCGTCACTGGCAAGGCCAGCATTTATTGCCCATCCCTAATTGCCCTCGAGAAGGTGGTGGTGAGGTGTGATAGGCCATTTCAGAGGGTAGTTAACAGTCAACCACATTGCTGTGGGTCTGGAGTCACATAGGCCAGTCCGGGTAAGGACAGCAGATTTCCTTCCTAAAGGACAATAGTAATCAAGATGGGTTTTTACGACAATCTGATAGTTTCATGGTTGCTGCAACTGATACTAACTTTTTATTCCAGATTTATTTAATTAGCTGAATTTAAATTCCACCAGCTGCTCTTCGGATCATTAGTCCAGGCCTCTGGTTTACTAGTCCAGTAACATAACCATTGCTACCGTACCCTTTACTGGAAGGTGCTATTTAAATGCAAGTTCTTTCCATTGGGTTAACTATAGTTATTTTTTTGAGAGTATTGGAAAACTCTCAAACTATTTTGTGGTTTCTGCTTGTGGACAGGAGCCCAGGAGGTGTGCTGCCCTGTCACTTTGGAGCCAGTTTCCTGTAGTCAGAAATACCTGACTGGGCCGGTGAACATTACACTAAAAGGAGCTGTAAAAAATTGGGATCCCCAAAGGACTGACCTGTTGTCAATGCATTCCTGGGTCTTGCAACGAGCTGAACAGAAGGAAACTGAAGAGAACTGCTTCCTTCAACGACTTCTGCAGGAAATGGCTTCCAATGAAATATATGTGGTGGGTATTTTTTTCAAATAAACTATAGTTTAAAAGATGAATATTAATTGAACGTTGCAGTCGCAACTTTTTCTCCCAGGAAGTTTAATTGTTACTTGTTGAGCAAAAGATTTATGGTACAGGTACTTGTAATATCTCTTCCAACATAACAGATGTTGATCTTATTCACATTGCTCTGGTTAGCAGTTGGTCATATTGGAGTCTGCTTGTTGGGAAGAAATATTTAAAACCCTGAGAAGCAATCAGTACAGTATTAACTTTTTTTTCTTCATATTTTTCTAGGTTGCTGATGTGAAGACAAATGATAACCTGCCTCCGACTACAGGAATCCTGTCTCCTTTATTTAGTGGCACAGCACTGCTCACCCTGATCGCCTGGGAACAAGTTCCAGAATTTGAGGAGCTTCTCTCGCAGGCGGAGATAACTGAGAGTAGCCAGGAGATGTTCTCGGAGCTCTCAGATGCTGTAGGCGAAGCATTGAATCATTTCTCTGATACCACTGATGAATGTCTAACATGTTCAGGTGAGAAAAAGAAGCAGCAGTATGTTATGTTCTTTTGTAGCAGTAATAGTGTTAATTTGGTCATTAATTTTATTCTTTTTCTTGGTCAGTGTATCAGGAATATTTTTCAGCTATTATTCCTTTGGTCTGAGTATTGTTGTATTTTTAGATAAAGGATCGGGCTTCTTACACTTCAGTGAAATGTGCAATTTAATTTGTAGATGGTTATATGACATTGGTTTCCTTGAACGAGAATGCGGATGTAAGATGGTATATAAGAACAGTTGAATAGACAATTAACAGGAAAAACACAAAGTAACTGGGTGGCTCAGATTAACTGGAGAGAGTGCTCTGGCCATTGGCAAGATATTGGAAGTCTTCAGAATGGAAGACCATTTCACAGTTGCAAGTTTGGGAACTCGTGTTGAGTTATGTAGGTCTCGGAGTAATGCTCACTTTCAGAACTGAGCAGGCTGTGCATTCATGCTGTTGACTACCATTTCTTGTCTCTGGCTCTATGGCTAGCAGGGACTCTAGGCAAAGGCCTCCACGCGGCAGTGTAATTTATAATGCTTACAATTCAGAAATGTAGCTCTAAAGAAGAACTCGGCAGTATTCAAAATAATGTAATTTTGTAGACTTATTTTCCTTTCTAAGCTATGTTACAAAACATGTAACTTGTTAATGTTTTGTGCCTACATATAATAGATTCAGAAGTGATGGATTTAATGATGTACACTTTTTTCCTGGAAGTATAAGCCTTCCTGCCAAATCTGGTTATGTTGGGTAAGTGGAGGTGCAACTTACTCATTGGAACATGCAATGCATTGTTCATCTGGTTGGAAATTTGAGGCATCATATTTGGCTGGAGAAACCGCAAGGTCTTGAAGGACCTTGCACCTTGTAATGCTATATATTAGGGAGAAGTAAAAAGAAAACTAAAATTAAGACAAAAACAATTGTTGGAAATGCACATCTAAGGGAAGACACTGACCTGCTGTGCCTTTGTTTTTATGGCTAATATAATATATATTCATTGTTCTTTATAAATGTAATGTTTGCCTGTGGCAATATTTTATTGTGACGTGACTGACCAACTGGGTAAGTAAAATGTAAATGTGCTATGTACGGTACAGTAAAGCATTTTAATGGCGAGAATCACTTGATGGCTGAATGGCTCATATACTGTAGTGTTATTAATTAACATTTATGAATTGAGCTTCCTGAAGTGCTCCATCTTCACATTTGCAGCACAGTATCTGTGTAGATACAGAATGTAATAAAGTTAATTGTTGCAGTTAGTTTAATTTGTACAAAAATATCTTCCACTTTTCTCCTCGAGTGGCCTCATGTTGAGGTACTGTTCCATGGGTTGTTGTCAATCCTCTCATGATCCAGTCTGTTGTCTGATTTAAGCAACTAACTTAAAATTCTGATTTTTATTGCAGTTCCCCACTGTATATGGTGGGTGTGTTGATTCTAATGCGATACATGTAGAAACATAGAAAATAGGTGCAGGAGTAGGCCATTCAGCCCTTCGAGCCTGCACCACCATTCAATAAGATCATGGCTGATCATTCCCTCAGTACCCCTTTCCTGCTTTCTCTCCATACCCCTTGATCCCCTTAGCCATAAGGGCCATATCTAACTGCCTCTTGAATATATCTAATGAACTGGCATCAGCAACTCTCTGCGGCAGAGAATTCCACAGGTTAACAACTCTTAAGTGAAGAAGTTTCTCCTCATCTCAGTCTTAAATGGCCTATCCCTTATCCTAAGACTGTTCCCCTGGTTCTGGACTTCCCCAACATCGGGAACATTCTACCCGCATCTAACCTGTACCGTCCCGTCAGAATCTTATCTGTTTCTAAGAGATCCCCTCTCATCCTTCTAAACTCCAATGTATAAAGGCCCAGTTGGCCCAGTCTCTCCTCCTATGTCAGTCCTGCCATCCCAGGAATCAGTGTGGTGAACCTTTGCTGCATTCCCTCAATAGCAAGAACGTCCTTCAGATTAGGAGACCAAAAACTGAACACACTATTCCAGTTGAGGCCTCACCAAGGCCCTGTACAATTGTAGTAAGACCTCCCTGCTCCTATACTCAAATCCCCCAGCTATGAAAGCCAACATACCATTTGCCGCCTTCACCGCCTGCTGTACCTGTATGCCAACTTTCAATGACTGATGAACCATGACACTCAGGTCTCATTGCGCACCCCCTTTTCCTAATCTGCCGCCATTCAGATAATATTCTGTCTTCATGTTTTTACCCCCAAAGTGGATAACCTCACATTTATCCACATTATACTGCATTTGCCCACTCACCTAACCTGTCCAAGTCACCCTGCAGCCTCCGAGCATCCCCCTCACAGCTCACACCATCACCCAGTTTAGTGTCATCTGCAAATTTAGAGATATTATACTCAATTCCTTCATCCAAATCATTGATGTATATTGTAAAGAGCTGGGGTCTCAGCACTGAGCGCTGCGGCACTCCACTAGTCACTGCATGCCATTCTGAAAAGGACCTGTTTATCCCAACTCTGCTTCTTGTCTGCCAACCAGTTCTCTATAACACGTCAGTATATTGCCCCCAAAACCATGTGCTTTGATTTTGCACACAAATCTCTTGTGTGGGACCTTGTCACAAGTCTTTTGAAAGTCCAAATACACCACATCCACTGGTTCTCCCTTGTCCACTCTACTAGTTACATCCTCAAAAAAAAAGTCCAGAAGATTTGTCAAGCATGATTTCCCTTTCATAAATCCATGCTGACTTGGACCGATCCTGTCACTGCTTTCTAAATGCGCTGCTATTTCATCCTTAATAATTGATTCCAACATTTTCCACACTATTGATGTCACACTAACTGGTCTATAATGACCTGCTTTCTCTCTCCCTCCCTTTTTAAAAAGTGGTGTTACATTAGCTAGCCTCCAGTCCATAGGAACTGATCCAGAGTCGATAGGCTGTTGGAAAATGATCACCAATGCATCCACTATTTCTAGGGCCACTTCCTTAAGTACTCTGGGATGCAGACTATCAGGCCCCGGGATTTATCAGCCTTCAATCCCATCAATTTCTTTAACACAATTTCCTACCTTATAAGGATATCCTTCAGTTCCTCCTTCTCACTAGACCCTCGGTCCCCTAGTACTTCGGGAAGGTTATTTGTGTCTTCCTTCGTGAAGACCGAACCAAAGTATTTGTTCAATTGCTCTGCTGTTTCTTTGTTCCCTATTATAAATTCACCTGAATCCGACTGCAAGGGACCTATGTTTGTTTTCACTAATCTTTTTCTCTTCACATATCTATAGAAGCTTTTGCAGTCAGTTTTTATGTTCCTGGCAAGCTTCTTCTTGTACTCTATTTTCCCCCTTTAATTAAACCCTTTGTCCTCCTCTGCTGAATTCTAAATTTCTCCCAATCCTCAGCATTTGTTGCTTTTTCTGGCTAATTTATATGCCTCTTCCTTGGATTTAACACTATCCTTAATTTCCCTTGTTAGCCACCTTCCCCGTTTTATTTTTACTCCAGACAGGGATGTACAATTGCTGAAGTTCATCCATGTGATCTTTAAATGTTTGCCATTGCCTATCCACCGTCAACCCTTTAAGTATCATTTGCCAATCTATTCTAGCCAATTCACGCTTCAAACCATCGACGTTACCTTTCCTTAAGTTCAGGACCCTTTTTTCTGAATTAACTGTGTCACACTCCATCTTAATAAAGGATTGGACGGCTTATTTGAATCTTGCTGAAATTTGTGATCGTAGCTTTGCCCCTTCTGTTAAGCAGCATAATTACTATAATCTGCCTCCCAATCTTCGATTCCGCTCTCGTCGAGATAATGATTTCTCATTCCAAACTATTCTCTAAATTAAAGATGTATATAAATGGAGAGGCTGGCAATAAAGCATTTGGATAAATGCAGTTCATTCTTTCTTTTTGAGCCCCAGACTGGAATCCAACAAACTTGAACTTTTTAAAAGTCATAGTGAATTCGAAACACACATTTTTATCAGAACTGATGAAAGATCATCAGCCCGAAATGTTAACTCTGTTTCTCTCTCCGCAGATGCTGCCTGACCTGAGTATTTCTGACATTTTCTCTTTATATTTCAGATTTCCAGCATCTACAGGATTTTGCTCTTATAAGAGTTTTACTGTTACGCATGCCAATTGCTATTTAAACATAAAGCCTGAAACATAAGTATAGTATAGAATTGGTGTGATTTCTATAGCAATGGAATACAGCCAGTATTTTGTTTGAGACCGTTTTTGAATATTTAAAGCATTATCATTTGACAAGGTTTTACATGATTGCTTTTCTCTGGGATCAAACATCAGAAGAGGAAGGGGAAAATGCACAGTATCCCAACAAAGAAACAGTTTTAAATGAAGTTGAACAAATTAAAAAAAAAAAAAAAAATTACAACCCATGAAATATTAACACACCATGAAAAAACTGACCCATTTGCTAACATACCAACCAGATAACCACGAGATTACAGTATGCTCTTGTAACATGCACAAGACCGATCAATTGATTACATTTTTTCTTTTAACGTCTGTCAAATTTGAACAACTAATAATTTTTATAGAGTACCAAACATGCAAATGGCATATGTGATGACTTTTGAACAACTCGTGGACCTGATTAGACATAACGCACTTTCCAGGCCAGAAGAACAGGGTTGCAGTCCATTTGGCTGGCCCCAAAAATTTCAATTACTGAGTTCCTCAAATATCTGCTCAACTCTCCCTTGAATCTTTCCACATTCTCTGCCTATATCTGAGCCCATATCCTCTGCCTCTAGAATTTTTAGAAATCTCAAACATGTTAGTGAGATTTGATTTTTATCTACTCCTTTAATCTTGAATATTTAAATAATATAAGCATTCTTCTTTCCAGAGTGATCAATTTCAGCTTCTCAAACCTTGTATAGAGTAAAAGATTACATTGAATTTGTCCTTCTTCTAGAAGATCTTAGTATTTTGGATTGGGTGCAACTAGAGTTGGCTGAGACAACTCGGCAAAGAATTTCCTTTGTTGAAGGGTGGTTTCCGTTATCTGAATTGTCGGGAGCGAGCTCTACTCTGATGGAGTCATTCAGGTAAATTATTAAAATTGTGGCCTGTTAAAAAATATTTTGATCTCTGAAATGCTAAAGTAACAGGATCCTAAAAACATCAGAATTGCTCTTTGTGTATTAGGTCAATGCAGGCAGCGGATGAGAAAGAGAACATAGACTCTGAACTTGCCCTAACTGGTCACTTAGCGGAGTTCTACCAAAAGAAATCTGCAGATGAAGCTGGAGCAGCTATAGAGCATGGAAAAAAAAGGAGACAATGTATGTGTAGTATAACTTTTTTTTTAAATTTAAAGCAAGGTGCAAGCGGGGATTTACTTCAAGTAGTGTTCCTCCTTGCCCCCCCACACCAACCTCCTATACAACTGTTTCCCCTCCTGTTCTGAATGAGATGACACTTAATTGTGGCACGGTTCCACAGAGATGGGTGCTCTAATTGAACAACCTCCTTGTGAGCTTGGACAGTGAATGTCAAGATGCTGTTCAACTTTGCAGGCAAAGATAGATTCTGCCCGAGAACAATTGTAGCACCCTCCAGTTCTAATTTGGCTGAGATCATTTTGCTCAGATCTTGTGACCTGGCTAGGCACTGCCTTTTAGCAAGTGAGTCACTGGATGTAGCTTGCTTATTTATTGTGCTTGTTCTATCTTACTGCCTGTCCATAACATTTCTGCTGTTGCTTTATCAATTAATTTCAGGTGGTCCTCGAACCCCCATCCGACAGAAAATGAGGTCCATGAGTCGCTCTCTTCAGATGTTGAATGTCGCTAGACTAAACGTGAAAGCCCAAAAAAGTCAGCCAGATGGAATGCAGCTTGCCACTGGAGATGAGTCCACCCAGCAGTCCAAAAAACATTTGGGGGACAAACAGAAACGTAAAAGAGTGAGGAAGAGTACAGTAGGTATGTCTTATTAGTTCTCTTTCACCCAATTTATAGATTAGATTTGTCTGTGTCGACTATTTGAGGAAGTTGCCCTTCAGATGTTTGGATCCCGAACACAGCAAGTACGATGGTGGTCATATGCTTGGTTTCAGTACCAGTCGACAAGTTACGATGCTGAAACCCTGGTTGATCAGTCACTTGCTACTCATTATTGAGCATTTGACTATGAAAGCCAATACAAGAAAGTGAGAAGTTTGAGTTCTGTGCTAAAGCAATGTAGTTGTTTGCTGATCTGTATTAGATTAAAGGGATGAGGAAGAATTTTGTGCTATGGCCTCGTGTTCACTAGGGACTGGGTTGAGACCAATGTTCCTGCTAAGATGCATGAGCGGCCACGCAGCAATCTGAAACGTCCCTTTTGTAAATTGTAAAAACCATGCAAACGCAGAAATTTAAAGGGACCGCGCATTAAAAGAAACAGGCTGTGAAGAATAAAGCGCAGCTTACGGGGAACATTGGTTGAGACCATCATATGCTGAATAATGGATCGTTAGGTGTTGTACCCCACAGTGGTGAATGACTGGATGCCTTCAGGAGAATAAGGTAGTTTTGCAGTTTTAAAATTCCGTATAGTATCTAAAAATTAAAATGTGTTGTACAGTACTATGCTACATTATTTTATGCACATTTTTGTAATGTGTATTAAAGGTCTGAATACAAGAACCAGTTAAATGAGGGCGTTTTATCTTTCACTATCAACTATGATTCACACATTGCCCATTTGCAACTTTTAAATTTGATTTCTAATTCTGTCTCTGTTGCAGATTTTAAAAGTGACGAGGAGATGGTGTCCAGTTTGAAAGAGAATTACCAGAAACACGTAGCAGAAGATGAATTGTCCCAATTCAGTTTCGTACAGAATGCAGTCACAATCATTAAAATGTATCCAAAATCTGGCAAAACTGAGGATCTTGAGGTATTATCAGTTTTTAATTTGATGGTCTGATAATTCTGAAGTAATTTAATGTTTTTATGATCCTTCATGAGTTTTTACTAAGAGTTAGAAAAGTAACTGCAATGATTTTATCTATCACTGTTTATTAGTGCAGCACAATGTTGTAGTGTTGTCACCTTGGGTTGTTTAGTCTATTGGTACCATTACATTATAGGAATTACATAGGATATACGACACAGAAACAGGCCATTCAGCCCAACTAGTCCGTGCCGACATTTATGCTCCACTTGAGCCTCCTACCGTCTTTCTTCATAGGTAGGAAGAATGAGAAAATAAGTATCTAAATGGGGTATAGGAGCAGAGAGATCTGGGACTACAGATACACATCACTAAAAGTAGCGATGCAGATTAATAAGGCCATTTAAAACAAAAAACAAACAAATCATTGGGTTTCTTTTCTAGCTGAATAGAATTGAAAAGCAGAGAAGTTATAGAGGGATATGTTGATGAGGTTAAATGAAGGGTGGGAGGAGACTCGTGGAGCATAAACACTGCATGAACCTGTTGAGCCAAACGGCTGTAAATACTATGTAATGCTATATAATTATGTATGTGATAAACTTCCCACTTCAAACTGCTTCCACTACTATCTCCACCAGAGATCCTCTAATCTTGAGCTCAAGGCACATCCCAAGTTTGGAAGGACAAATGTCTCGTCATATTGCTGGCTGCCTTTCACAATTGTGAATGTAGTATAATTTCAGTGTTGATTATTCTGTAAACCTTTTGAATGTAACAATTTTACCTCTTCTATTTAAAGGCCATGTGCATAAAGCTGATTCAGATGCAGTTACTGAAGAGCAGTAAATCCATTCGACAGCAGTACGGAAACCAGGAGAATAAGGAACTCAAAGTTAGAGAGTGAGTAAGATGATATTTATATATTGGGGACTCATGGCTGTATCCGCCATCTTTCTGACCATTTTGTGCCCATCATTTCTAAAGCAAGAAAAATACAAGGAATTTATTTAAATATTTTGTCAAGTGTAAATATCTTATTGAAATGGCACAGAGTTGCAAAACTATCCACAATTAAGCACATTGCTAAATTGTCTACTTCTTCAAGTTGTGTGTTTAGTGTGGGAAATAAAAATGTCACTGCTATATTAAAATATGCTGTCTGAGCTTATTTTTAATTTATGCGGGATGTAGGCGTCGCTGGCAAGGCTAACATTGCCCATCCCCAATTGCCCTTGAGAAAATGGTGGTGAGCCGTCACCTTGAACTCTAGATGGCAGTTAAGTCATTAGTCCAGGCCTCTGGATTACTACTTATGTAACAACCACTATGCTATTCTGTAGTTTAAGATATACTACTTGGGAAGAATAGAGGACATTTTAACATCTTCTGACTTACCTTTGTGTACCTGACCTAGGAATGCTCTATGCTAACACCAGATAACCAAAGTGGAAAATATTTGTTCTTTGAACACTAAACAAAATTACTTCTGTGGGAGATATAGGGGGTGGAAGGGGATAAGAAAGGAAAAAAGATCAGTGCATCTGCATTTGTGCAGTTTTCTGTTGGAGGGTCATCCTTGTGTTAATTTTCATGATGGCTCTTGTTGCAGCTGCCAGCTTCAGGTCTTGTTACGTTTGGAGATGTGCCAGCAGTTTCCATCATTGCAAAATGACCGTGAGCAGTTGGAACAGCTTGTGGAAGAAGTGAGTATAGTGTTACACCAAGTGTACAATTGTTTCACCTCTGGTTCAAATCTGGCATAGAATGATGGGATGAAAGTCTCTTTAGTTGTAATGTGAAACGAGTTTAGTAGTTTTTCTCCAATTCCTTGTTGGCTCGAGTCTACAATGCACAGCTGCTCCTACTAAACCAAATTGATAACCCCATTTAAAGGCTACAGGGTTGCCACAGTAGGTAATGGAAAAATGTACCTTTCGGCAGTATGGTGTGATCTCTGAAGAAATTTGGAACAAAATAGGAGACGTTTCATGCTGCATCTAACTATTATGCCTTCCCGAGATTGTGTTCTATTCCCCAGCACTAATCGCATTCATCTTCAACACAAAATTCTGAATATATGGGTCATTTTCCGGTTGGCAAACAGTGACTAGTGGGGTGCCGCAGGGATCTGTGCTGGGGCCTCAACTATTTACGATCTATATTAATGACTTCGATGAAGGGACTGAGTTTGCTGATACAAAGATGGGTGGGAAAGCAAATTGTGAGGAGGACACAAAAGATTGCAAAAGGATATAGATAGGCTAAATGAGTGGGGAAAAAATTGGCAGATGGAGTATAATGTGGGAAAATGTGAGGTTATCCACTTTAGCAGAAGTAATAGAAAAGCAAATTATAATTTAAATGGAGAAAAATTGCAAAGTGTAATACAGAGAAACCTGGGAGTCCTTGTGCATGAAACGCAAAGTTAGTATGCAGGTACAGCAAGTAATTAGGAAGGCAAATGGAATGTTGGCCTTTTATTGTAAGGGCTATGGAGTATAAAAGCAGAGAAATCCTGCTACAACTATACAGGGTATTGGTGAGGCCACACCTGGAGTACAATGTACAGTTTTGGTCTCCATATTTAAGGAAGGATATACTTGCATTGGAGGCTGTTCAGAGAAGGTTCACTAGGTTGATTCGGAGATGAGGGGGTTGACTTATGAGGAAAGATTGAGTAGGTTGGGCCTATACACATTGGAGTTCAGAAGAATGTGAGGTGATCGTATTGAAACTAGTAAGATAATGAGGGGGCTCGGCAAGGTGGATGCAGAGAGGATATTTCCACTCGGGAAACTAAAACTAGGGGACATAGTCTTAGAATAAAGGGCCGCCCATTTAAAACTTAGATGAGGAGAAATTTCTTCTGAGGAATGTAAATCTATGGCATTCTCTGCTCCAGAGAGCTGTGGAGGCTGGGTCATTGAATATATTTAAGGCGGAGATAGACAGATTTTTGAGTGATAAGGGAGTAAAGGGTTATGGGGAATGGGCAGGGAAGTGGAGCTGAGTCCATGATCTGATCAGCCATGATCTTATTGAATGGTGGAGCATGCTCGAGGGGCCAAATGGCCTGCTCCTGCTCCTATTTCTTATGTTCTTAAAATTCACAAGTGTCATTTTAAATAAAAGTACATAGATTCAATTAATGGACAAATATTCAAGTAATATTTGAAGTGCAGAATCCAAGTACTGTAAAACAATTCCTCTGTTACAAATAGAATGTCTCGGATATCTAAAAGAAAATTGCATTCCTTCAACTTGCTGGGCAAACCCCCTGACTTATATAGGATTAATTACTCTTCTGATGCCAGGGCTAAGTTGCACTGGATGAAGTGGCTGTGTGGTGGACCCTTCCCGCACTGTATCTGATGCATGAATTTTATCCCATCACTGAGTGCAGCAAATCAGCTCGTACCGTGGATACATTGTCCTTTTTTGATTTGAATGATTATGCAATTGCTTTTCCCATGGCACTATTTTAAGAGGAGTAGGGAAATTCTTCCAAATTTAGACCTCAATCAACATCACTAATACAAATTATCTGGTCATTTATCTCACTGGACCTTGCAATGTACAAATTGTGTTGCCCTACAGTACAACAGTTGACTACACTTCAAAGCCAATGAAACATTTTGGGATGTCCTGGGATTGTGAAAAGCACTATATAAATGCAAGTTCATTTTTTTTCAATTAACAAAATAAGGCCTTCAAATGTGACTTTTTTTTTTGTTCTAGCAGCATGTGATTTTTAAACCTTAATAAAATTGCAACTAAAAAGAAAGACTTGCATTTATATAGGGCCTTTCAAAACCACTGGAAGTCCAAAGTGCTTTACAGCCAATGAAGTACTTTATTTTGAAGTGTTATCATGTTTGTAATGTAGGAAACATGGCAGCCAATTTGTGCACAGCAAACTCTCACAAACAGGAATGCGATAATGATCAAATAATCTGTTTTTGTGATGTTGATTGAAGGATAAAAATTGGCCAGGGCACCGGGGATAGCTCCCCAGCTCTCCTTCGAAATAGTGCCATGGAATCTTTTTTGACCACCTGAGAGAGCAGATGGGGGCTTGGTTTAATGTCTAGATACAGTACAGGATGCTTTCATAAGGAGCAGAATGGTCCACTGCACAGCAACAGTAAAGTTGTACTTGCACTCTAGAGTTGGGTCCTGATTCGGATAGTTGTAGTGAGTGCACCCTTGGAGGAGGCAGTCTCATACTGCTTAGGTTTGATGCCATGTGAAGTGTAACTTGACTGAAGTGTAACTCGACTGCAAAGTCTAAAAAAAGAGCTTGCAGGGATACATTAGACATTCTGAGCACTTTTTAAACTTCCTCTAAGTTTTAAATATTGGGAGTCCATGCATGCACAGGTGTCTCCTGGAACATTTGTCTTGAGTATAGACAATTTCATTATTATTGATGCACTGGACCAGATACTGCAGGACTACAGTATAAATGCATTGTAGGAACAGCCAGAAATTGGACCATTTGTTCAGGCAGTGATGTAGAAGTAGTTTGTAATAGGGTTTTAAATATATTTTAATACCTACATTAGGAAGGTCCAATATTTTTTCCTAAGCTGATCACTTTGTTTTTGATTGCAGATGACAAATCTACTGCGCATCATATCTCTAACAAAAGACACCACATTTCTTGCAAAGTTTCTGGAGGAAGAGATTTTAAATGTGTAAGTTCAAAAAGATCTTCAAGCATGAACATATCACTTCAGGCCTGCACAGGATGCTGTGATTGTCCTGCACACAACTGCAGTTGACCAGGATCTTCCCCCTCTTGTCCATTTTCTCCTCTGGAGAAACAATTTATGCTGCGATAAGCTGCCATGGGTATTAACATTCATCTGGTACCTTGCCCATTCTTCAGTGAGTTTAGGCAAACTATTCAATCGTAGATGGCATCATACTGGAGTCTGATCCTGACATCTGTGTGTCTGCACTTTCCAGTTGTAGTCACTGGTCAGGAGTGGAAACACTGACTCTTTTCCCTCATTCTTAGCCATGGGATGCTGTGACCCACTCACTCCCCCAGCTGAGATCAGCTAACTTGCCACACGTTTGGAAAAATCCACTTGAGATTTTGAGATCTCTATGGCTCCATACATTGCTATACTGTGCCTTCATCCAGTGGGCCAATGGAGGTAACAAAACTACTGTAGCTGCAAATTTGAATTGTTAAATCAAAATAAAATGTTAACCCATATATTGTACAATGGGATTGGGAAAGAGGGTGAGAGATACAAATTACAAACTGTTGCAGCTTAATTTGATGCATTTAATGCTTCTCCTTTTCTCTTCCTATGTTGGGAAAGAATGTAGCATTAAAAGGCAACTGGCCTTTCACAGTCCCCCAGTGGTGGTGTGTTGTAGACACAGTTACAACTTGAAGGAAAACTTTTGTATTGTACTGTCCGGGTGGGGGCGCTGCTGGGATTCAAATCCTGGGGCCACATACTTTAGTGCACTCTGTCAAATATCAAGTCTGCCTTGAATGCTAGGCATGCTGAGCCAGAGATTGAGTACGCATTTGCGATTTAGTGGAGAAGCTAATAGGGCAGTTACTTTGCATATTGCTGGATATTTAGTTTTATCCTGGCCTATCTCTGTACTTGGGTTTTTACTTCAAGAAAATTGCATAAAATTAATGTGGATTATGTGGGGAGTGGGATTAATAGTATCTGGTCTTGATCTCTCTTTCCTCCTTCTCACTCCATTTACTCTTTTCAAATGATACGAAATTGATTCAGATGGTTTAAACCATATTGCATTTCAGGTATTTGCTCACAGTACCAAAGGTATTGGGTGAATTGTACTTCGGATTAGGACAGAACGTCCCAGCGCGTCTGGCCTCTGTGCTTCCTGCTGACTTCTTCAGTGATGAATCCATGAGCCAGGAAACTGAGTCACCTGACTATTCCCAGCCTGCCTCGCTGACTGCCATTACCAGCTGTGCAGGCTGCGAAGGAGAACAGCTGGAAGAGCTTCGCACCAGATCGTCCCGGAAAAGAAGGTGCTGGTGCTCTGTCTAGTTCTTAATATGTATTTTATCTCTCTGCACAATGGGGTGCAGTGCTGTCACCTGGTTTATTTAGCACAGTGAATCCAGTATTCTTAGCAAGGGAGGGGACACTGGAGGCAACGCGCTTTGCCTTTGTGTGATGCTCTTAATTTGTGATCTCAAATTGCTTCAACCATGACTACCACCAATTACAGACCTTTAACAACAACGACTTTGCTCTAGTCATATACAGCCTACTCCAGATGCAATCCAAGTTTGGAAGGACAGAATCTAATTGTACAGCTGCGTGCCCTTTTTCCCATCCATAGTTTTAGATAGTATAAAGACCTTTCAAACCCACTTTACATTACTAAAATCCTAGTGACAGCAGTGAGGTGAGATATGTATAGGTCTAAAGCTGTATTTATTCCAGTATGGTATTGAATACATGCAAGGACCAATAGTTCCACAGTGAATGATGCATGTGTGCCATAACACAATAGATTTGAGCATATAATATAGACTGACATTTCCCCCGGCTGGAGAACCTAGAAGTTGGGGGGCAGATGGCATAGTCTCGGGATAAAGGGGGGGGCGGTGGCATAGTCTCCGGATAAAAGGTAGGCCATTTAATGCTGAGATGAGGAGGAATTTCTTCACTCAAAAGGGCTGTGAATCTTTGGAATTCTCTACCCCAAAGAACTGTGAATGCTGAATTCTTGAGTATATTCAAGGTTGAAATCGATAGATTTTTAGACTCCAAGGAATCAAGGGATACGGGTGGGAAAGTGGAGTTGAGGTCGAAGATCAGCCATGATATTGAATGGCGGAGCAGGCTCGAGCGGCCGTATGGTCTACTCCTCCTAATTCTTCTGTCCTTGCGTTCTTCAATGCAGTACTAACAGTGATCATATTTCAAAAATAATTAATTGGCTGTGAAGTACTTTTGGGATGTGACCTGAAAAACCAAATAAATGCAGTTTCAGAAAAAATTGTGCTTTGCAGATCAAAAAACCACTTTGTCAAAGTATTTGACAGCATGGTGTGCACAGCTATTTTGTACCACCTAGAATTTAAAAGTCCCTTACCTCCTTCACAGCCACAGCTCATAGGGTGTTGAAAGGGTGACATTTTGGTTGATAATGAGGGCAGGAACTCTGTTTTCTGTACAATTACCAAATCAGCTGATTTGTCCAGAGTTGGAAGTCTTGCATGCACGTTTCCTTTTCCTGAACAGCAGAGCTGTCAGCTGGGATGTCCTGAGTAACTTTGCAGGTTAACAGTGCAGATCTCTGGAAGAAACCAGATCTACTTATTACAAATTTAAATCGCCAATGTGCACTAAGGATTGAGGTGCATTTGTTAAAGGTATAACATTTGTGTTCTGTGCAGTAAATATAGCTATCTGTTCTAAATGTGTGCATTCAAAACCCAGCACTGTTCAAATACTTTGTCTTTTAGGAGCCTTCCAGTGACTAGGCATCGTAGCATGTCTGAGTTGTCTCACAATTTGCGACAAATTCAAATGCCAAAAAAATCTGTGAAAAGGGTAAGTTGCTTGAATAGGTGCAGCTGAAATTGTAGACCTCGGTGCATGAAAACTACAAGAAATGTTCTTTAATGCAAGCTTGCTTTTCAAACAGCCTCGACAGCCAGAACTAGGCTAATTTAAAAATATTCCCCTCTTTCCTGTAGTTAACTGATAAAAACCTTGGCACACTGGGAAGGAAGTAGTGTTTTTGTATTTAAATGCAAAGTTGCCATCTCAAAACATCTGCCTGAAACTGTACAGAAGTCAGTTTTCATACGATAGGTAGGGGTTTATCATTGAATGATCCAACATAGAAGGAGGACATTCGGCCCATCGTGCCTGTGCTTGTGTAGGAATAAACAGGTCCTTTTCAGAATGACAGGCAGTGGGGTACTGCAAGGTTCAGTACTGGGACCCCAGCTATTTACAATATATATTAATGATTTAGACAAAGGAATTGAATGTAATATCTCCAAGTTTGCAGATGACACTAAGCTGGGTGGCAATGTGAGCTGTGAGGAGGATGCTAAGAGGCTGCAGGGTGACTTAGACAGGTTAGGTGAGTGGGCAAATGCATAGCAGATGCAGTATAAAGTAGATAAATGTGAGGTTATCCACTTTGGTGGCAAAAACAGGAAGGTAGAATATTATTTGAATGGTGACAGATTAGGAAAAGGTGTGGTGCAACAAGACTTGGGTGTCATGGTGTATCAGTTATTGAAAGTTGGCATGCCGGTACAGCAGACAGTGAAGAAGGCAAATGGCATGTTGGCCTTCGTAGTGAGAGGGTTTGAGTATAGGAGCAGGGAGGTCTTACTGCAGTTGTACAGGGCCTTGGGTGAGGCCACACCTTGAATATATTTGTGTACAGTTTTGGTCTCCTAATCTGAGGAAGGACATTCTTGCTATTGAGGGAGTGCAGCGAAGGTTCACCAGACTGATTCTCGGGATGGCATGACTGACATGAGGAAAGACTGAATCGACTAAGCTTATATTCACTGGAATTTAGAAGAATGAGAGAGGATCTCATAGAAACATATAAAATTCTGACGGGATTGGACAGGTTAGATGCAGGAAGAATGTTCCCGATGTTGGGAAGTCCAGAACCAGGGGTCACCAGTCTAAGGATAAGGGGTAAGCCATTTAGGACCGAGATGAGGAGAAACTTCTTCACTCAGAGAATTGTGAACCTGTAGAATTCTCTACCACAGAAAGTTCGTTAGATCTATTCAAAAGGGAGTTAGATGTGGCCCTTATGGCTAAAGGGATCAAGGGGTATGGAGAGAAAGCAGGAATGGGGTACTGAAGTTGCATGATCAGCCATGATCATATTGAATGGTGGTGCAGACTCGAAGGGCCGAATGGCCTACTCCCGCACCTATTTTCTATGTTTCTTGAGCTATCCAACTAGTTCCACTTCCCTGCTCTTTCCTCATAGCCTTGCAAATATTTTTACCAAGTATTTATCCAATTCACTTTTGAAAGTTATTATTGAATCTGCTCCCACTGCCCATTCAGGCAGTGCATTCCAGATCACAACAACCTACTCTGTTTTATAAAAATAAATGTTTCCTCGTGTCGCCTCGTTCTTTTGCCAATCACCTTAAACCTGTGTCTTTTGGTACCCAACCCTTCTTGCCATTGAAACAGTTGTCTACTCTTATCAAACCCGTTTATGATTTTAAACACTTCTATCAAATCTCCTCTCAATTTTCTCTGCTCTAAGGAGAGCAACCTCAGATTCTTCAGTCTCCACACAACTGAAGTCCCTAATCCCTGGTAGTAAATCTCTTCTGCACCCTCTCTAAGGACTAGGCATCTTTTGTAAAGTATGGTGCCCAGAATCGAACACACTACTCCAGCTGAGGCCTAATCAGTCTTTTTAATAATGGTTTAGCATAACCTCCTTGCTTTTGTACTTTATGCCTCTATTAATAAAGCCAAGGATCCCATTCTAAACTTGTCATGCCATCTGCAAAGATGTGTGTGCGTACATCCCCAGGACTTTCTCTTGTTTTAGTTTAATAATTTAGTTTATATTGCTTATCGTTCATTCTTCCTACCAAAATGCACCACTACATACTTCTGTGTTAAATTTCATCTCTCATTTGTCTGCCCATTTCACTAACCTGTCCATGTCTTCCTGAAGTCAGTTAGTATCCTCCTCATTGTTTAGGTATATTGTAGGGCGGTATTGGAATGGCTATGCATTGCACTTGTCCTCTATTGCATCTGTTGGGAGAAGTATTTCATACTGTAAGATTATTCTGTCAGTATTTTCAATCTTGCTTTATTTACAACATTTATTTCGTCTTAAAAGGAATGATTGATGAACCCCTAGAAATAACTCTACAAATGTAAAATATATGAACATCTTGTAACTCGTGTAGAAGGTTATAGCATGAAAATCTGAGTATAGCTGGAAATTGTATTAATCAGAAGTGTTGATTGCAACAGGAAAAATTGCAGTCTCATCCGTCCTTTGCTATTGAGCAGCCAGTGCTCCCACCACCTTCATCACAAAAGGAAGTGCAAGGTACGATTTGGTCATATTTACATTGTGCACTAACATCTATGATTCTGTTGAATATATATTTAGTATTGTGCCACTGAGTGATGGGACCAATGTGGTTGGTTACGGAACAACTAACGTCTTGATTAGGTCATAGTCTGGATGTTTGGGTGACTCCTCCTCTCGTGTGCTGCTGCGTGACTCATTAATCCAATATGTGTGAGGCAAATAATACAGCAATTATTGCAGATGAATGTAAACATTTGTTGCAGTTTGATTGCTGCTCTTTATTTCCCCTTTTTTGTTGTGCAGCTTCAGTACACTAAAATGGCATCTGTTCTTATTAGCTTTCTGCCAACTAACGAGCAAGCTGATCCCACGGTTCAACATATTCAAAATCCTCGTCACAGCCCCTCTCCACTATACCTCTACTTCTGATCAATGTTCCCATTCAGCCACGTGGCCGCACAGTGGTCTGGAAGTCCCGCACAGACTGCTCAGCGGCTTTTAAATAGAAAAATCGCGCATGTGCAGAAATTTGAATGGGTCGCGCGCCCTTCCAAAAAATTAATGGGAACATTGCTTCTGACTAGCTTTTTTTGCATCTGCCCCTCCCTCACTCTGGTGGTGATGCTCCCACAACAGTGCTGGATAGGGAATTTCAGGATTCTGACCCAGTGGTGATGAAGGAATGGCGATGTATGTCCAAATCAGTGTGTTTTGGAGGGGAGCCGGCTTGCCCTTGTTCCAACAACATTGCTGCTTTTGTTTGTGGTAGTAGAGTTCACAGAAAAAGGAGAAACTATCTTGAGTAACCTTGGTGAGTTGCTGCAGTGCATCCTGTAGATCATACGTACAGCAGCCAGTGTGTAGGGGGGTGGATAAGAGTCCTGTGGCATGGAGCTCTAATCAATCTCTTCAGTGCAGTACTGATGGCGCATTGCGCCATTAGAGGTGCCTTCTTTCGATTGAAATGTTAAATTGAGGCCTCATCTGCCTGTTCAGATGGACCTAAAAGACCCGACTGCATTATTTGCAGAACAGCAAGGGAGCTCTCCCAGTATCCTGGTCAACATTCACACCTCCATTGCCTCCTTTAAGATCCTCCTTGGAACAAGCTTTTGCTCAATCCTTCCAAATATTATCCTTTGCTCAATGCACTTTTATTTTTAATTACGCCTACGTGAAGCACTTTGTGACATTTTGCTATGCTACAGGTGCAATATAAATATATAAATGCAAGTTGCTGTTGAGAGCAAGACCTAACATCCTCTTCCTTTTACAGAGGAAGAATACTGTGGGTGCCTAAATAGAGGCGCAAAATATGTTTATACTAAAAGGCACAATTTTTACAAAAAGGTAGCTATATCCGTGAGAGCTACAAGTAAATGCACTTGAGTGGATTTTTTTTTACTTCCCAAGAGAATTTAGGTTGGCTGTAAACTGGTGCTTTATTCATTGTTTTTTCTGTGAACTGACAATTCAGTATAGAAAATGTTACAATTTGCATTTTTCATAGTTGCATTTTTTGAGGTAGAGATGAAAAAATGAACCTTGTATTGTTGGGCATGGTGTAGAAACACATCTTGAATATTTTCTACTGAAGCTACTGATGCAACAAATTACATTTTGTGGGGTGTTGCTTTCTATTTATAAAATAAACCGGTACCCGATGCTGAAAACCTAAGATGTGTGGAGTATTGATGCATTGTTAGGTGATTTTGTTTTAATTCATTCACTGGATGTTGGTATCTCCAACGCCAAGTAAAAATTCTGGAATTCAACGCAATTCAACTAATTTTGATGCATCCAATTGCCATAAACTAGTGTTCCTGAGCATAGCTGACTGTCTACCGAGGGAGCCCATTAATTGCCACCAACAATGATATTTGGTTCCTCCTTTGAAACCATTAATGAGAAGTGGTTCAGAGGGACTACCTTGTTCGGACTTTGAACTTTCTCTTGGTCACCGTTGGTATTAGTTTGGGTAGATGGTTTAGACTTAGAAAATTGCTTCAGTATTAGTATCGTTGGGATTGACGGTAAAGCAGCAACATGCTGTAGACGTCACAATAAAACAATCGATAGGGGGCCAAACACTTAGTATAGCTAGCTGGCTTTTAAGATTGTAAAGTTCGCAAGACTGTTGTGCTGTAGGGTTAGCTGTTGGTAGTAATTGACATTCTAGTTTAGCAGTTGCTGTGGCTCAGAGGAATGTGGCAACATTAAAGAATATTGAAAGCTCGCTTGGAAATTCATCTGACCTAACAAGGGGTCCTGTGTTCAATTTCTGCTCTCTGCTGAGTTGGCTGATCTCTGCCACTGGGCTAGGAGTGTTTTTAAAAAAAAAAAATCAGCTATGATTTGTGCTTCTGATTACTATCCAGTCACCCTTGATAGAAAGTGCCTGCATGTTAATGTCGAGTGAGTGCAGAGGATTGGGTTAGGCTGTGATGCTTCCATAGTGGAATAGTCTGCCAATGGCTATTCTCTACATTTTACGTGGTCAGATATTCGAGCACTGTCTGTCGTAATGGAAATGTTTCCCAAATGGAATTTATACTTTCGGGTGGGGGAAGAAAACTGGCAGCAATGAATACTGTAGTGCCTGTCCATACACTGCCTGGTGTGTAAACCGCAACAACAACGACTTGTATTTATATAGCGCCTTTAACGTAGTAAAACATCCCAAGGTGATTCATAGGCGTGTTATCGAATATAATTTGACACTGAGCCACAGAAGGAGAAATTAGGACAGGAAGAGGTAGGTTTTAAGGAGTGTCTTAAAGGAGGAAAGAGAGTTCCAAGTTTCTACCACTCTTTGCATGTAAAAGTGTTTCCTAAATTCACTCCTAAAATAAATTGCACAAGTTACTCTGAAGCTTTCATGTTTAATTTAATGGCTGGCTATCACTCAAATGATCTTGCCTCTCTGTTTTCTGACACCACCACTCACTCTCTCTCTCTCTCTCTCTCTCTCTTTCCCTCCCCCACCCCCATAGAGGTTACAAAAGTGAGAAGGAACCTATTTAATCGGGAAAATTTGTCTCCGAGGAAGAAATCGAAGATGCCAAAAAGCCAGTCTGTGTCGATTGTTGAGGGAGTGAGGCACCGGCACGGTGAAGGAACAACTGATAACGGTAAAGATACATGAAGTTATGTTGTTGAACTGACTATATTTAAATATATTGTCGACCATTTATCTCCCCATTTTCAGTTTGCATCTGCTGCTATGATTGCTAATGACACCTCCAGCCAGAGGTGCTTTAAGCAGAAATGTTACTTTATAAGCTTCTTCCCTTTACACTCTTGTGCAAAGCAGCACTCTAGTGGCTTGCTATGTGTGACCGTTTAACGCTTTAGATGTGAGTTCACTGCTATAATACTGTAGGATGTTTTTCTTTCCTCTTGTGGCGCTGATTCTTATTTGGGTACAATTGCCAGGTCACCTTTAGCTCTCCCTGCCCTATGACTCGAGTGAAGAATGGCTGGTACAGTGAATGGCAGACTTTGAATTTGGATTTATTGCATCTAGGTCTAATATCTGTGTGTGCACTTTCCCGCAGGAGTCACTAGATATCAAGTGGGAGTCCAGGCTTACTCATTTCCCTGTCTCCAAAGCTTAGGTAGCGCTCTGGATGAGATGAGCTAACTCAGCACAGACATGATCAACTTAACTTCATAAATATATTTACAGATTGACCTTGGAGAGAGTGCAGCATATATTTACCAGAATGATACCTGGACTCCACGGGTTAAATTACGAGGAGAGATTACACAAACTAGGGTCTTTTTCCGGGGAATTTAGACGGTTAAGCGGTGATTTGATCAAAGTTTTCAAGAGGGAAACTGATGGGGTAGATAGCGAGAAACTATTTCCGCTGGTTGGGAAGTCTAGGATTCAGGGAGCATAGTCTAGAAATTAGATCCAGACCTTTCAGAAGTGAAGTTGGGATACACTTCTATACATAAAGGGTGGTAGAAGTTTGGAAACTGCAAACTGAATTTTTTGAAGAGGTAACAATGGCAATGCAGTAGATGTACTTTATCTGGATTTTCAAATGGCCTTCAATAAGGTACCCCATAATAGACTTGATGAACAAGGTCAGAGACTGTGGAGTCAGGGGACAAGTAGCAGAATAGATAGTTATCTGGCTTCAAGACAGAAAGCAGAGAGTAGCAGTAAAGTGTAGCTATTCACAGTGGCAGGAGGTGGGTCGTGGTGTCCCACAAGGATCAGTGCTGGGAACACTGCTGTTCACAATTTACATTAACGATTTGGACTTTGGAATCTAAGCACAATTTGCGGATGACAACAAATTAGGGGGAATAGTCAATACCGAGGAGGACTGCAGCAAATTGCAGGAGGATATTGTTGAACTTCATTTGCCAATTATATGCCCATTCTGCAAGTTTATTACAGATAAATGTGAGGTATTGCATTTTGGTAGGAAGAATAGGGAACTCTCATATTACTTGGAGGGTGTGAATCTAGGTGGGGTAGAAGAACAATGGGATCTTGGAGTAGAAATACACAAATCACTAAAAGTTGCGACACAGGCTAAAAAAAGCAAACCAAGCACAAGGGTTTATTTCTAGAGGTATAGAATTGAAAAGTAGGGAAGTTATGCTAAACCTTGGTTAGACCACACTTGGAGTACTGTGTACAGTTCTAGTCGCCATAATATAAAAAGGATATAGCGGCATTGGAGAGGGTGCAGAGAAGATTTCCAAGGATGATACCAGAAAGGCAAGGGTATACATATCTGGAAAGGATGAAACTGGGTCTCTTTTGTCTTGAAAAAAGGCTGAGGGATGACCTAATAGAAGTCTTTAAAATTGAAAGGTTTTGATAGAGTGGATACAGAGAGAGTGTTTCCATTTGTGGGGAAGGGCATAACGAGAGGTCATCAATATAAGATAGTCACCAAGAAATCCAATAGGGAACTCAGAAAAAACTTTTCTACCCAGAGTGGTGAGAATGTGGAACTTGTTACCACAGAGAATGGTTGAAGCGAATAGTATAGATGCATTTAAGGGAAGGTTGGATAAGCATATGAGAGAGAAGGGAATAGAGATTATGCTGATCGATTTTAGATGAGGAAAGACAGGAAGAGGCTCGAGTGGAGCATGGACTGGTTGGGCCGAATGGCCTGTTTCTGTCTCGTATATCCTATGTAAATGGCAATTGATGCTGGGTCAATGGTTAATTTTAATTCTGAGATTTTTGTTAACCAAAGATATTGAGGGATATTTGACACAGATGGGTATATGGAGTTAAGTCGCAGATCAGCCGTGATCGCATTGAATGGCGGAACAGGCTCAAAGACCATTTAGGCCTACTCCTGTTACTATAAACATACATACGATGAAACATTGCGATTTATTTTATTTAAGCTTGTTGAGTCATTTTTGGTTAGTTTTACAATGGCTCTTAAATCTACTTAACAAGGAAAGGGAATAAGTTGAATATATTTTGCTTTTTTAGGTCATCGGAAATTACTGACTAAGAAGGTGACTGAGACCCCGCTTCACAAACAGGTGTCACGCCGACTCTTGCACAAGCAGATTAGAGGGAGGTGTGTGACCATATGCAGAATAAAATGCAATTATCTTTTGATTACTTGTTTGAATACACCAGTAATTAAAATATATAATGAGGGAAAGGTTCTCTTTTTAGTTATGTAAACGATCTTAAATGAAAATGATGTTTCATGTCTTTCTTTCTGCAGGTGCTCTGAGTCTGGTTCTGATGTTAGTATTGTGGAAGAATCTCCAGAGAAAGCACTGTCTGCTGGTAAGTCTTTGAGCAATGAATCGAGTATTTCATTTACTGTTCATGCACTTTAAAGTCACTAAATTAAATTTCACAAACTAACAATGTTAAGTCCTATCATTGAAGTAAAGAATGGTACAAAGTAATAAAAAAAAAAAGAACCAGAGGTGATTTGAGGAGAATTTCTTTTTATGCTGCGAGTTATGACAGAGCGGAAGCAGCTTCAGTAATTACTTTCGAAAGGGAATTAGATAAATACTTGAGGGGGAAAGATTTGCAAAGCTATGGGGAAAGGGCAGGGGAGTGGGATTAATTGGATAGTTCTTTCAAAGAGCTGACACAGGCACGATGGGCCAAATGGCCATCACCTGTGCTCTGATTCTATGAAATGTAGACCAAGGACAGATGATTTGCTTCTGAGTTAGAAAGCTAGTTAGCTTAGGTGATCGACTGAGTTGTGATGTATATTTAGATTAGAAGAGATTCCCAAGTGGGTGATCCAGTTCAGAGAAACCATATTGCTGGCCATATGAACTCAGAATATTACTTCAAGGTCAGTCAGGCAATTGGGACAAGAGGAGATAAATTGAAATTGGTGACAAATATAAAAACAGGGTGCTAAATATTTGAATCTATGACTGTACCTGCAAAATTATTTTAGACATTAGGGGAGTTCACAATGTAGCTTTCATTTCTTATGGTGAGCAGCAGCAATCTCGCATGATTGAAGTATCTGATCACATTTTGAATGTGGTCTAAGTGATCTTAATTAAATGACAATTTTTATCCTGTTTCCTGAAATTATTCCTGAAACATTAAATATGAAATTACTTATTTTAACCTCGAAAAAAAGTTTTCCCTTCCTTATATAGTTATTCCTTGTGTGTAGACCTAAATCTGAGGAGGAGCCCACGCATCAGGAAGGTGTCTCTTGCCAGAAGTCATTCGAGTTCTTTCTACTCTGGTTCATGCCCAGTGTCTCGGAGTCTGGAGCGAGTCCATTCATTGTCACAAATACAGGCCAGGAAAGCACAAAGAGCAGGTAATCCATGTTAGAATTACTTCCAAGTAGTAAACAATTTGGGCTAGACTTTCCCTGAGAGCCCCTAAACGCCCGATTGCCCAGCCAGAAAAACCGCTAATGTTTTGCAACTAATGCTGGAGAATTTCCATCATTAAGTTAAAAATAATCGCCTGGCAAGAAAATGGATCTTGCACCAGTATTCTCAGCGGCTAAAGGCGAAACTAAGTGAAACAGGTGGTTCTTAAAATTTTGTTAAAATTTATTCCGAGGCTGCGGTTGGGCCTAGGGAGTGGGGGAAACTCTTTTTTTTTTAAATGTCACCAAAAAAAAGTTTAAAAAAACATTCCCAAGACAGTTTTAAGGTTAATCGTCGTTTTACAATTAAAAAAAACAAGAACCTTTAACTCGCCTTTCTTTGCAGAGTACTCCCCTACCGCCCTGTTTAAGCTGCTTTCACAGGGCGGTTCCTTGGCGATTGTCTCGGCGGTTTGTTCTCGGCAGGCCCTTCGAGATTTGGGCGGTACCATTCAAAAAGTAAGGAGGCAACTTTTGCTGGGCGGTTTCTCTCCCAAAAACAGCAGTATTGCTGAGCAAACCGCCGAAAATGAAAGTGAAGGTGGAAGTCTAGCCCAATGTACATCTATCCATGTTGCTTTTGAAAAGTGGGCGAATTGTTCATCTCTAGGTCACAAACTCAGCAAATCTTTATTTGGTTTGTTGAAGTTGATTTTTTTATTAAGTGGGCATGATAAGAAGACTCAAGTTTTGATTTTATAAACATTTAAAAAAAAAAAATTGTCAAACAGTTGATTGTGTATTTAGCAATTTCATTTCCTTCTCCCCTCTCCCTACCCCCTCTTTTGATACAGTTCCTTGGGCACCAGACTTGACTTGAAGGGTCATCAACCTGAAACGTTAACTCTGTTTTTCTCTCCACAGATGCTGCCTGACCCGCTGAGATTTCCAACATTTTCTGTTTTTATTTCAGGCTCCAGCATCCGCAGTATTTTGCTTTTGTAGACTCTGCATGTTGGTGGGCTATTTCATAATTGGGGGCATCACCTTTAAGCCTGCTTCTATTCTTATCTGACATCGATGTGAACTTCACAAGAAAGGGTCACTGGACCCAGGCGGGTTGTTTTGATGCATAGTTCAGGGGTCCGAAGGGTAACTTTATTCCACCAACTAAAATTCCTGTCCAGCTGAGGTCAATTAACTCGGCACATACCAGGAACCGAACCTAAGAATTTCTGATCTCTGGCAATGCCGTTAACCACCATGCCACTAGAGAGCAAGCATTATGTTTAACAATCTTTTAAAAATTGTTTTTGAATACCTTTCTAATGAAACATTATGGAAAATCATTGTTTGGGTGTACATTTGCTTTTTTTTTTAAAACAGTGGAACATGGAAAATAAGCTGCGTACACAAATATTGGCTTCATTCAGTTGATAACGCTCTTGTCTGAGTCAAGGCTGGGGTTTGAGGCCCAATCTAGGGTGACACTAATGCAGTACAGAAGGAGTGTTATATTTATAACTAGTGACTTCCTTCAGATGACCTGTGAAAGGGATGCCAGTTCAGTGAATGATAACAGTACCATGCAATTATTCAAAGAACAGGGAATTTCCAAACTATTGGCCAGAATTAGTCTCTGAACCAGGACTACCAAAATAAAAACAACTGGCCATTCATCGCATTTGTGGGGTTGTGCTGTGTGAAAATGGCACAGCTATTGCCCAGAAAACAAAAGTTATCTGTGCTTCAAAGTAGATCATTGTATGTAAAACACAGATGTTCCAGACAAGGCACTGCATAAATATAAGTCTTTAGTATTGTAGAATTGGTATTCAAACTTTGCATGCATTAAAAGCGAATGTTTCTACTGCACGTAATTAACTTGGTCTCTTCTCTTTAGACAAACGAACCATCCAGTCTCCAAATCGGCTTCTCTTTGGTGCTGTACATGGCCTCATCAGTCCTAAAGAAAAGCGGTCCTCAAAAAGCTATTATTCAGCCTCTCAGAGATTATTGGTCGTTCAGGTATGATGGAACTTAGAAATTTTACTCAAGAGGAGGAAAAAAATAAAAGCAGATGTGCTATTGGGGTGGGGGAAATTGATCGGAAAAATGAAGTGGGTTTTTCCCTCTCCTGCCGCCTTCCCACTTGTGTGCTTTCTTGCAGTATAGATGGATTATTTTCTCTGAAAGCAGTGCTAAATATTTGATTCAGAAGATCATAGCTGCTTTCTGTGAACACTAAAGTTTTGAAAGTTAATACCCTTAATGTAAAGATGGTGCAAATGCTGATAACTGGGTGCTTGGAATGAAAAGTATTCAATTCCTCAGTAATCGCATCCTTTAACCTGAGCATAAAAATTAACTGTCACAAATTGTAGTAAATGTTACATTCCACTAGTAGAGCTAATACTATTTAAAGGGAAAGGACTGAATATCTGGAGAATAAGCTTTAGGTTGCTAGTTTAGTTTGCACGTTATTAGCAGTAGGAATATTGACTGACAATTTTTTAGTCAGAATCTTGCTAGTTAGCTGACATTTTATCTTTAGACCTGTCAACTTTTTGTGAAAGCTTGGGACTAATGAATTGTTGGCAATTCCATTTTAATAGCTGTCTCGTGAATGCCCTCAGGATCCAAAGCCAACTCCTGAGCAACTGCTGAGATCTCCGGACAAGAGCAAAACCACCCAAAAATCCCCACGAACACCCCACTGTTTGACACCAAGGAAGAAAGTAAAGAACTCCAAGAGTCCAGCAGCAAGAAATCACACCAACAGTTACTTAAGTAAAGGGCCTTCGCCATGGAAAATGGTAACAGATTCACAATTTCAGTCGCCTAGGCGAAGTGAGCGTCTGATTAAAGTAACGCCCAACAAAGGTGCTTCACTCTGGAAAATGGAAGTCCAATCCCCGTTTAAATCCCCTTCCACAGTTAGTGGGCATCGAATGCTGACATCTCCTTGCAAGGACCATTCGTCAGTCAAACCATCTTTCAGACGGAGTGAGCGCTTAGCATCTCCTTGCAGAAACAACTCAACAGTAAATGTTCTTGCTGTGTCTTCAAAAACTGTAGAATTTGCCTCCCAAGTGAAAACACCGGGGGAAAGTGTAACTGTGTTGAATAGTCCAGGAAGGGTGTCAAAAAAACAATCTCCAACCTATTCGATCGCTACTTTGTCAAAAGATAAACCATCAATCCCTTGTACACAAGGAAAAGTAAAGTTAAGGAAATCAAAATCTGATGAGTCGTTCATCTCTCACACTCCAATGAAATGTTTTGCAGTTTCTCCCCGAAAAACGTGGACGCCAAAGCCTTCGAAGAGGCCTGCTGACAAAGAACTCAATTTGTGCTCACCAAATGAGAGCACATCTCAGAAAGAAAATGGAAGCACCCCTTCTACACCAAGGAGTATCTGGAAAGCCAGTGCTCAAACACCCCTGGAAACTTCAGCGATGACCCGATCGCTGTGTAAAGTGCATACGCCAGCTAGACTTGGTGCAATGCAGGTTACAAGCCCAGTAAGAAAAAGAATTGGGTTTCATGCTACACTGTCAAAATCGGAGATGATGACACCATCAAAATATACAGCAACACCACCTAAAAGCCCGATAAGGACACGATCAATGTTTAATGTAACACCATCAAAAGCTGAGGTGACAAATCTGTCTGAATATCCTGCAACATCTCCACACCTCATATCCCCAAAAATAAGGACTGGGCTTAATATTGTATTCTCAAAAGTTGATCAGAAGATCCTGTCTAAATATAACTCCACACCACCCAAAAGCCAAATAAAGACTCGGTCGTCATCCACACCTCGTTCAACACCGCCACATCTTAAAACTCCCCTGAGATCAAGGTCTTGGTCTAACATTACATCATCTAAACATGATGTGAGTACGCCATCTAAATCAAGGCCAACACTGCGTACACCACTCAGATCAACTTCTAGGAGTGAAGCAGTTATTGTATCCCCAGAAAAAAACAGAAGCACAATTTACAATGTACAGAGCAAGTCTCCAAAGAACCACAAGGCATTTGACACATCTAAGAGTGAACATGGCTTGCAAGAATCCAGTTTGTGGGTGAGTATATCTCAAGGAAACATTGTGATCCCTAACAATTATGAAAGCTGTGTGACCAACCAAACCATTTCTGATAGTTGGCCAACAGCAATCAGCAATAACTTATGGAATCTTGAAGAGCACTCTTCTCAGCACACAGTTTCCGAACTTGTTTCCAATGTCAGTTTGATATCGGAAAGACTGGATTCATCATCTTTGGCGAGTACAACAGATTCCGGTGCAGCTAGCTCTCAAACAGAAGAGGGTAGCGACATCTCTCAGGTGAGACTTGTACAAAGTGAAAGCTCTGGCTTGAAAATGAAGTTTGCCGTGCTGAGAAAAGCATCCGATCCTAGTGTTTTTAACTCTGCACTTGCTACTAAATCTCCCGTGCTTCAAAAGGAATCCATGTCTTATGAATTCCGCTGGACTCCAGACAGGAGGCAAAGACTCGCAGCTGCACAGCAACAGATGCCTGAAGTTCCCAGGAAAAGCTCAACTCCAAAGGGTCAGAGTTGGCCACCTATGCCAACCTATGAGGTTGAGCTGGAAATGCAAGACTCTGGACTTCCCAAACTTCGATTCAAGCGGACAAATTCCAGTGCAGTGATTAGCCCACAGCTGCAGCGCTCTGTCACCAAAAGCAATAGTAGTCCTCCCTCGGTCTGTGTAAAGAAGAGCCGGTGTGAAAGCCCATTAGGTGAGAGAAGTGCACCGCGATGTGTTAAGCATTCAGGCAAAACAGAAGGAGGCCATGTATCCCCATCATTTTGTTTCCATAGTTCCCACAGCACTCCAGCAAAGGCTACTCCCAGGAAAGGTGGGGTACAGACTTACATCTGCCAGTCATATACTCCAACCCAGTGCTCCTCTAGCACTTCCTCTCCATCACAAACTGATCTGGGAGCTGTCCCCTGGACCCCTTCGCCCACACACAAGAACAGGCCCTCCCAAACACCAGATGCCATCAAGAACTGGCCACGAAAGAAGAAAGCAGCCACAACTCCACTTAGTGGGAAGAGGCAGAAGAAGGGAGAGCCTACTGCTATGCAGAAGGAAGATAACTTTTATACAGAACACTACAGCAACAAAGCTATGCCTTTGGAAGAGGTTGAAATGGAAGGAGTGAGCAGGTTACAAGATCAATCCCCTAGTATCGAATGGGACCAAAGATTTCCAGATAGTCCAGTGGAAAAGTTTGGCCTTCGGTCCAGAAAACGTGGAAGTTGTTTTACATCTCCCGCGCTGGAAAAAGAAAGAGAAGCTAAAAAGCACAGGGGGCCAAATTTGCCTGCAACCTCTCCAGGTACGGGATTTACATTGGAAGAGAAGCAGGCGGAGCAGTCTCAATCCAGCTCTTTCACTCCTTTTCTCAAAACTTTTACGTGGCAGCCTTCAGTTGAAGATGAGTCAGTCTTCAGTAGTCCAGGTGATTTTCCTACTTCTCTTACTTTTCCAAAAATTATAATTCAGTGAATATTGCATCGTAGCTTAGCGGTTACAATATCGGCTTCTTTTGGGAGGGAGGGTTAATGGGAAATGCGGCTCAAGATACTTTGACTGTGAAACAAGCAAATCCACAATTGTCATTACGATGGCGTGAATTTGCCTGTTGGAGGTAATGACCAGATTATGTTGTGGCTTTGTGTCTCTTGTTGAGAGGGAGGGGTTGCAATCTTAAATGCAGCTTCCGTCAGCAGAAAATCAAGTGGGAATGACACAATAGTTGTATATCTTGTCCCTTCTTAAAAGATCCAGTATAATCGCACTTAATTGGTTGTAATAAAGTTGCATGATACTAATTTTGCAGTTGAAACATTGCTAAAACTGAGTAGTTAAATTGGAGTCCAATCTGCAGACTACTGTAGCAGTCCAAATTGCTGGTTTGACTGTTAATCTTGTCTTATTAAAAGACACACATTAAGTTTTTTGCAGTTTGTTGCAAGGTTTGGAGGTGGGGTGTGGCTGACAACGAGCCTGGATTTATAAACCGCTCAAACCATTTGAGATGCTGAACTGTGTCTCCGTATGTATGCCTCCTTATTTCTGCTTTTATATTGAATCTCGATCAGCAACCACCACTGAGAAGCTGCCAATTGCTGCTTTCCGATGGCCTTGAGCAGTCTGATGTCCTTGTGAGCATACATGTTTACAGAGGCACACTGAGTGGGGGAATGATTCTGAGGAATTGGGTCATTGGAGATTGGATGGATGGGGAAAAGAGAATTACAGGTACATATGTGGAATAAGGTCCCAACAAATGTAGTTACCCTCCAGTCCTGAGCAGCAGGAAGTGAGCAAATGGAAGTTTAAAAATAGAGGGGAAAGAGAGAAGCACAAAATGGCAGGAGAAAGCCAGATTAGCAATAAGAGGAAATAAAACTGCACTGATAAAATTAGAAGCAATGTTGTAATCAACAGAAAATTACAACCAATCTTTAAATTTGAAACCTAATTCTTGTAAGCAAGTAACTGAAATGTGTTTCATTGTTTCCACGCTTAACATTGGTGTGTGCATAGAGAAAAGGATCAAAGCTCCAAAGAAAAGCACAGGAAGTGTGTGCAGTGTGGGAGCAAGGGTGCTGATTACAATTCAATGTCTGAGTCTCGGTAACTGCTCAGTCAGTTCCCCACCACCAAACCCGGGGATGTTGGCAGCAATCACAGCTGTAGGGGCTGCAATTCCCCAAATTGATAAATCGGGAGATGTATCATTTCCAGCAGGGCAGTTGTGTCCTATTACTATATCGAGGCATGTGCATGGGGTGAGTGTCCGGTAAACAATAGGCAGAAACCTGCAGCTATAGTCAACTGACCACAGTAGACTTGCTGCCTCTCTACTTTTTGCTATTCGGGGGTTGAGGTGGTTAACAGTTTGCATAGAGATGTACCGGAGAAACTTTCGACAACAACACAGTCTCTGGAGAGACTGGATACAACAGCTTTCTGCTTGTGATTGTAATGGCTTCCTATTTGTATTCTGTAGCTGTAACATCGCCGAACTGTAACGTTAAATCGACCCTGTCTGCCAGTGGCCTGCTGGCACTCACTCGGTCACCATTGTTGTATACTGGGGGAACACCTGCTAAGAAAAGACCTGGTACCAGAGGTAAAGTCCAAACTTCCTTTCATGTCGAAGTATTATGTCTGGTTACTACTTCCATAATAGTTTTATGGATCTAAGTTAGATCAAACTAACGGAAAGAGGGGGAGAGATTTACTAGGGGTGAGGGATGTCTATTATTTTCTTCCTCCCTCCTTTCCTGCCTTCAAAGTTGTATGCTATTTATTTAAGATCCATGTGTCAAACTTACCTTAGTTGGCTGTGGTGGGTAGAGCTTTTTGGATCTGAATGAGTGTACAAATGCTAAACCTATCAAATGGGAGCCAAATCAGGGTATGGAAATGATGGTGATTCAGTTCACGCTTGTAAAGAAAGACTTGGATATATATAGCGCCTTTCACGACCACTGGATGTCTCAAAGCGCTTTACAGCCAATGAAGTACTTTTTGGAGTGTAGTCACTGTTGTAATGTAGGAAAAGCGGCAGCCAATTTGTGCACAGCAAGCTCCCACAAACAGCAATGTGATGACCAGATAATCTTTTGTTATGTTGACTGAGGGATAAATATTTGCCAGGACACCGGGGATAACTTCCCTGCTCTTCTTCGAAATAGTGCCATGGGATCTTTTACATGAGAGAGCAGACGTGGCCTTGGTTTAATGTCTCATCCAAAAGACTGCACCTCTGACAGTGCATCACTCCCTCAGCATTGCACTGGAGTGTCAGCCTAGATTTACTTATCACTGTAAACATGGCAAATCTAAACGATTGAAATAAATTAAACCCATTTTCTTGCTCTGGGTTCCTGTTGGTGTCAGCTGCATGCTAACAGCTGAACTTGTGCTGGCAGACCAACATAGCTGCCACCTTGCTCTTGCTTTTATCGCAGTCGGATCTCTTAAAGCATCGGGTGATCATGTTTCGAGGAAGAAGTTTACAAAAGGTTATCTTGATACTTAATGCAATTTTTATCTCTGTAGTTCGAAAAGAGATGAATCTTTGGAATGGAATTTTATTGTAATGAAACAAGCTATCTCTGTTCCCCAGCAGTGCTCCTTCTTATCTAGATGAATGGGTGGACCAAAAATGGGGAAGTATGTGAATTTGCCTTTTTCACCAGAGATCTCTCCCCACCAGGACTCGGTGGAGGGTGCCCTTTGCCTTCTGTACAGTCTGTAATAGGCACTCCACTGGTGCACAGTGTATAAAAGCAGTCGGCTATCTGTTAAATGATTTCCACATCACAGTAGTTAAGATCGTATTATAATTTTCATTTGTAGTAGTAGCCATTTATTTTGCCCGATTTTTAATGGCATAAGTTTGGTTAGAAGAGATGGCAATTGGTTAATAGCAGTGAGGAAATGTGGAGCACACTTTTCCTAAATCAAAACTTGCCAAAAGTATTTTGAATGGTACCACTGCAGTAACATAATTTAGTGTTGACCTATATCAAGTTGGTTCTGGGATCAGCTGAGATACATATATATTAAGGTTCCTATTGCCTCCCTGCCATTTGCGTAGGTATGGGAATCTGCAGCAACTACATTCCTAATCATTATAAGCTGCCTTCAGCTCACTGGGCACTTTTCCAACCCTGCCCCAAATTTCTCTCTCTCTCTCTTTCTCTCTCTCTCTCGAGGATGTTTAATTGCTGGCATCCAATTCCACCAGTTCTATCAGCCTTCTGGTACCATGCCCAAGTGGCAATTCTTTGGACGAGACTAGATAATTTTGATGGCAGGCTATTTGACATGAAGGGCATCACCTTGACTGCTATCCACATGTATGCTTTTGAGCAGAAGTCATTGGTGATTAGGAGCGACCCTGTCTGCATGTCTGTCTCTTCTGTCCTTAATCCAGGGTTGAGACCGGTTGTAATTTTTAGACTGAAATTAGATAACTCTGCATAGGCCAGGAATTGAACCTTGGGTTTTGGAATGAGTCAGTTCCACACCTCGCAACATATTTAGCTACTAAGCCATTTGTGGAGCTTCTCAAGTGCTTTGAGAGCAAGACACTAAATTCTTGATTGTGTTGTATCTGTTACAGATATTATGCCTGAGGATTCGCAGGCAGGTGGCTCCACTAGCAAGAGACTGGCGATCGCTGGGGACACTGACCAGGATCATTCTCCTTTCACCAAAGTGCCTGTTCGCCGCTGCAACACGAAAACCTACTCCAGAAAAAAACTAGTCAATTAACTAGATCACCTCAATCTTGGCTTCATCCTCTGCTGGCTTTGTTTCAGTTCCTTTTCTCTCATTATGTAGGGTGAAGGGCTGCAAATATTTTGAATAATGGAACTGCATTGTGGTGGTTACTGTGGATGTGAAAAGGTACTTCAAATGGAATGAATGCAGAGAGAGGGTGTAACACTACATTACCACTAGGCACTGTGTAAACCTGCGTTCACATGTTAAGGCTGACTGAATCATTCTCATTTCACGTTGCCTTTACAGGGACAAATTCATTTTTTTTGTTTGTTTTTAAATACATTATGGGTGCACGTTATGGTTGAAGCCTGTCCCTCCATCCCCGGTGATGCAAACTTTGGCTGAGGCCACCAGGATTCATTGAAGGCAACGTTGAATGCCCATGCTTACCTGTTGTGGGCCAATTACTAGATCCTTTTCTCAAGAGTGTAGTGTACATGGAAAGAGGGATTAATTCTTGCAGTAAAGTTGATTTTATCCGTTTGAAATGGACAGTTCAAGTTCTTTTAAATGTTTGGGTAGAGAGACGCAGTACTGTTGCTGACTGGAGGGTTGGTATCCTGGAACGATTAAATCAAATGGACTGAAGGGTCATCTTCATTCAGTCCATGATCAAAATCATTGAGAGTTGCAGTATTTTAAAACATGAGTGTTGAAAGGGTTTGTGATGGTTTAGCAGCGATTCCTTTTTACCACTTGCTCCCTGTGCTTAAACTGCTAAAGTTTATTTCAGAACTCCAATTTTGAAAACATACATGAAAGATTTCAAATCCGCTGCCTTGACGTTCAAATTGCTGTGACATTTAGGGCTATTGAGTCGGTCCCCTGGGCCTCCTTTGAGGAGATAGTGTGTTCTTGATCTATTTGCTTCTTCCCTCACGCAGCGCAACGCGGCTGCTGCAGTTTTGAAACTTTAAATTGTCAAATTCCCGCAATGCGGCTCGATTCTAGATTGTCCAAAAAGTTCAATTGCTTCTTGATTTTAAATTCCTCGTGTGCTTCTAAAAGCTAATGTTGCTTGGGGAACGCCAGAGTTATATTTTGTGCTATTAAAACTCCAAGCACGATGTGATCTTTGCAAGCATTGCTCTTCTTGACAATTGTCATTTTTTAAATTTTAAATGTATTTTACAGAAGGGAGCTAGATGTTTTGCTGGCTTTTAGATTTGCTTTAGACTGCCTATGAAGATGGCTCTGTGTGGGATGGAATGTGGACTTGACACATGATGTTGAATGCAGATCAATGCGTCATGTTTCAGATTTCTATTACATAGCAAATTATGTATAAAGTTTTATAAATTTGGGGGTGGGGATGTAAATATTGTGTAAAGTGATCTTAACTGAAAGCCATTATAAATATTGTACAGTTATTTAGTAAAATAAACAATGAATTTATCAGTGTATGCAGAAGCATGCAGTTTGTACATGTTACAAAAACAGCATCAACACCATTGCACTGAAAGTACATTAAAAGCAAATGAACCTGACTTTTCAGAGGCTGACCCACCTGGTGTGTGTGTTCAGAATTTTCTGGTTTCCATTCAGATTTGCAGCACTCTGAGGAAGAGAAAAGCTCCATGAAAGATTCGAAAGACTTCCATTTGTATAGTTTTTTAGAATCGCAAACCTATGGCTTAGAAGAGGGCTATCTGGCCTATTGTGCTTTCGCTATCTCTCTGAAAAAGATATCCACTTGGATCCTTTCCCCTGCCCTTTAATTTTTTTTTCAGACTTATTCATCTCTTTTAAGTTATTGTAGATTGTGTATCTACCAATTACAACAGCCCCATGTCTAATAAATCTCCATATCTTCTCCCTATGCTCTTTTGGTGATTATCATCAATCTATGCTGTCCAGTTACCAACTTGCTGACCACAAAATAGTTTTCCCTAATTAACCATCAAAATCCCTCATCAATTTAGGAGACTTCTGACAGATCGGTTAACCTCTGTTTTAGTGAATTGTCTCAAATATCTCATAAGTTCATTGAATGATAAGTGCAGTGACATATGAAATATGGCAGCTGCTCTGCACACAGCACAATCTCAAGAATAAATCATGAGACAAATGACCAGTTCATCTGTGTATTTTGGTAATATCACTTGAAGCAGCATCCTTGGTATTTTTGCCTTCAAATTGTGTCGTTCTGACACCCCATGATTTTTAAAAAGGGAGAGAGAAAATGGGTAATTATAAGGTTAGCCTGACATCAGTAGTGGGGAAAATATTGGAATCAATCATTAAGGATGAAATAGCAGCGCATTTGGAAAGCAGTGATAGGATTGGTCCAAGTCAGCATGGATTTATGAAAGGGAAATCTTTTGAGGTTGTAACTAGCAGAGTGGACAAGGGAGAACCAGTGGATGTGGTGTATTTGGATTTTCAAAAGGGTTTTGACAAGGTCCCACACAAGAGATTGGTGTGCAAAATCAAAGTGCATGATATTGGGGGTAATGTACTGACGTGGATAGAGAACTGGCTGGCAGACAGGAAGCAGAGAGTCAGGATAAACTGGTCCTTTTCAGAATGGTAGGCAGTGACTAGTGGAGTGGTGCAGGGCTCAGTGCTGGGACCCCAGCTCTTTACAATATATATTAATGATTTAGATGATGGAATTGAGTGTAATATCTCCAAGTTTGCAGATGGCACTAAACTGGGTGGCGGTGTGAGCTGTGAGGAGGACGCTAAGAGGCTGCAGGGTGACTTGGACAGGTTAGGTGAGTGGGCAAATACATGGCAGATGCAGTATAATGTGGATAAATGTGAGGTTATCCACTTTGGGGGCAAAAACACGAAGGCAGAATATTATCTGAATGGCGGCAGATTAGGAAAAGGGGAGGTGCAGCGAGACCTGGGTGTCATGATTCATTAGTCATTGAAAGTTGGCATGCAGGTACAGCAGGGGGTGAAGAAGGCAAATGGTATGTTGGCCTTCATTAGCAAGGGGATTTTAGTATAGGAGGAGGGAGGTCTTACTGCAGTTGTATAGGTCCTTGGTGAGGCCCCACCTGGAATATTCAGTTTTGGTCTCCTAATCTGAGGAAGGATGTTCTTGCTATTGAGGGAGTGCAGCAAAGGTTCACCACACTGATTCCAGGGATGGCTGGACTGACATATGAGGAGAGACTGGATCAACTAGGCCTTTATACACGAGTTTAGAAGGATGAGAGGGGATCTCCTAGAAACATAAGATTCTGACGGGACTAGACTGGTTAGATGCGGCAAGAATGTTTCTGATGGGGAAGTCCAGAACCAGGGGACACAGTCTAAGGATAAGGGGAAGGCCATTTAGGACTGAGATGAGGAGAAACTTGTTCATTCGGAGAGTTGTTAACCTGTGGAATTCCCTACCGCAGAGAGTTGTTGATGCCAGTTTATTGGATATATTCAAGAGGGAATTAGATATGGCCCTTGCAGCTAAAGGGATCAAGGGGTATGGAGAGAAAGCAGGAAAGGGGTACTGAAGGAATGATCAGCCATGATCTTATTGAATGGTGGTGGAGGCTCGAATGGCCTACTCCTGCTCCTATTTTCTATGTTTCTATGCATTCTCAGAAAGTTTAGAAGGAAATGGCGTTCTGTACCATCTGTGTGCAAAAACATATTTGCAATACTTGTACATGGAAAAGGGGGATTAGAATAGATGGCTCTAGTTGAATGGTTGGCACAGGTACAATGGACCAAATGACCCCCTTTTTTACTGTGTACTGTTTTGGACACCTTGCCGTAAATTATCATTGTACAACTCAAACTTCTTTTTACATGAAACTTGCGCAAGCCTGAGTTCAAGGATGGGCCAATGCAGCAAAAGAACATTGTGTTACAATCTCTGGAGATCTTTGTTTTCCTAACTTTGGGGAACATTCTCGGGACTTGAGATTGCAGTAACCAGTGCAAAAGCACAGACCTCGTCGACCTGCGAATAACTCTTTTGAAGCATGAAAGAATTGGGGTCCTGTTGGCTTGGGCTACGTGTTACACTTCTCAGCCCTCTGGCTCCCATGGATTCCTGCAAATGTTCAACCACCGAAATTATCGTTGGTTTACTGACATCTGTGGAATCCCAATGTCCTTTTGAAGATATGTGCCCCAGATTCTAAACTCTAAATATGGCTTTGTATCCTCTACAAGATGGATGCAGATATTTTGGTTACTTAAATCTATTCTGTACTCATTACAAGAGGGCAAAATAAAATACTGCCAACACTAATTCCTGAAAATCTACAACATCTGCTGATGTGTCTCTGCCTGAAATATTAGCCTGCTATCCATTGGCATCTAGAGAAATGAAAGACTTGGATTTATATAGCACCTTTCACGACCACTGGACGCCTCAAAGCACTTTACTTTTTGGGGTGTAGTCACTATTGTAATGTAGGAAATGCGGCAGCCAATTTGCGCACAAGCAAGCTTCCACAAACAGCAATGTGATAATTACCAGATAATGTGGGGGTTTTTTAATGTTGATTGAGGGATAAATATTGGCCTGGACAGAGTGAAATAAGTTAGCCTTTTGGTTTGAGTCCCTGCATCTGAAATTAGGTCGCAACCTGAAATAATAATTGGTCTTACCTCCCCGGCCCACCACCTCTTTACCGATCAGCCAGGTCTATGAGCAGGTAGGTGTACATGTCTTTTGTTGAGTTCATACCAAGGATTGCTCAATCATGAGATCATCAGCATGCAGTTCTTGGTTGTACCAGCAGATGTCCCCGTACCTAATCGAAATTATTTTTAAAGCTTTCCATGCATTGGAAGTTACTCTCCAAGCTCCTGTATGTAACTCTCCGAATCATTTTATTATTCGGGCAGTCATAAGAATTTAGTTTGGTTTCACTGATTTCAGCTTTCTAGTATATAGAACAGATTGAAATTGTTAGATTATTTTTTTCTGATTTTCTTCATTCCTCATCTGAAGGGACTGATTCATCCAGGTTACTGTTTGACAATTGTTAGTGGCTTACCAAAACCTCACCCAAAAAGCTATTCTTCACGTGACCCTAGACAGTGTCGGTAGGTATTTGATTATTGTGGTGAGGTGCGGCTGGGGATGTATTGGTCACTTCTGTCACTGTCCTGTTGGTTTATCACAGTGGCAACGTTTTCCAAGAGTTGAGGGCCCGAGCTCGAAGGAAAACAACTAAATTGCCCATCTAATTATAGGCAGATCGGCAGGACTAGGGAGCGAATTGGAAAACGGTCAAACTCGGCCATGGTTAAATGTACAAAAAGTATTTTGCCTTAATTGGGTTATCCCCCTCTGTCCTCTAGGGGGCACACTTTGTTCAGTTTTAATGGCAATTGGACCGCAGGAAAAACTGGATCATGTACTTCATACAGCATCTGCTTAGTGGTTGGGTTATGCCACTAACTAAAAAAAAACAGATTTTTATCTCTCTATTTTTGAAAAGAATAATATTTAAGGTTCTAGTAGTTCACTTGCTGATTTCCCCATCGTCCTCAATTGGTTTCAGTACTGCAGAGGGGAAAAGTTTCAGCCGGGATTACAGCTTTTGATTATTAATCAGTAACTGCTGCTGTTTAAGGACACTCGCTGTCCAGGCTCCCCATGAAGAATGCTCACGGGTGGTTGCTACCAATGTGGAGTTGTACTCTCTTAAGGTTATGAAAGGGTTTGGTAAGGTAGATGTAGAGAAGATGCTTCCACTTGCAGGGGAGACCAGTACTAGGGACCATAAATATAAAACAGTCACTAATAAATCCAATGGGGAATTCAGGAGAAACTACTTTACCCAGAGCGGGGTTAAAATGTAGATCTTGCTACCATAAGCAGTAGTTGAGGTGAATAGCATAGATGCATTTAATGGGGAAGCTAGATAAGCATACAAGGGAGAAAGAAAAAGTATATGTCTTATCAGTTCTAATTCCTTCCCTAAAAATGTAGAATCTGTCGCTCCTCTCCAAACTCATAGGGCTGAAAATTCCCCAACCTTGCGCCTAGTTTTTCGGCGATATTTTGCCGTTTTTTTTTAAGTACCGCTGGGGAGCGGACCGCCCGCGTGCAAGACTGGGGTGAGGTGAAGGGTGGGAGGCTTGTGCAGACCTGTTGGGCTGAATGGCTTGTTTCTGTTGTAAATACTTTGGGCTAGAAATTCCATTTTTGGTCATAGAGGTATTTTTCTGCCAAAAATAATGCTGAGATTCCGAGGCCTAACATTCAGGATAAATTGCGGCCAGCAGTAACAATCGGTGTTGCACGAGGAACCGCTATCCTCGCCAACTTTAGTCCGAGACCGATACTCCTGCGAGTTGGGCTTGGGAGGGCAGAAAAACACCTGAAAATAAATTGGAAAAAAGAAAAAAAAATACAACATTTACAAGATGCTTATCTAGCGAATCGCTGCAAAAGAATAAAAAAATAAAAACTTTTTAACTTACCTTTTTTGCAGGTCTTCATACCTACCGCTGTTCTATAGGCTGCAACGCAGGCTTTTCCCAGGTGTTTTTTTTTGGTCCTATCAATGGGTGCACCGCGAGCCAAATTTCGGGTGAAAGCGCTTTTTCCAGTCTTGCACGCCAGCAGTCTACTCCCCAGCGGTACTTAAAAAACCGCCGGCACAAGACTACCGAATTTCCCAGTTTGCCATTTTTCACCAAAAAACCAGGCACAAGGTTGGGGAATTTCCAGCCCTATGAGTTTGGAAGGAGCGGAGAAACTTGGGCAACAGACTGATTCTACATTTTTAGGGAAGGAGTTAGAACTGATAAGACAACTCGCCTTTCAAAATGTTTTCCTGGTGGGATGCAATAGTTAATGGCAGAGCTTTGAACATTGGGTGGAGAGGAGGAAACAATGGGTTGGTGTCATCCCCAGACACCCTCTCAAGTCAGCATTTCCCTGCACTGTTTTAATGGACAGTTACCGTAGTGCTAGCATCCAGGAACAAGATAAGAGTTTCATTATGTCTGCATATTGTCATGGACATGTTGGATAGGAGTGCCAGAGAAATACCTTTCACCAGGAATTTATTTCTAAGTAGCCAGCCTAATCTGGTTTCTGACGGGGAGGGATGTGCTTGGTTATATTTTAGTACAGGCTCCGTATATCTAGACTGGTTCTACGCTTCATCCTTGGTCCAAGTGATAGCTTGATGTCACCAGTGTAGCTGTAACAATTCGTATGTGGGGCTTGGATCTAAGGCTAAAATCAGCTTAGGATCCTACCCCTGATTGCCATTCAGTAACTCCTAGTATCCCCTGTATGTGGTTCATAGAAGTTTACGACACAGTAGGAGGCCATACGGCCCATCATGTCTGTGCCAGCCAGAAAAGAGCTATCCAGCTCTTGGTCCGTAGCCTTATCGGTTTTGTCACTTTAAGTGCATATCTAAATATGGTTGTGCTTGGTGAGAACCGGATCGGTTTTGGGTGTGACGCCTTTATGATTGAGCAGGTTACAAAGAATCATTGACTTAGCTAATACACAATGAGTGGCTGCTTGGCTGAGATAGTGGAGGGCAACCAGTGCCCATGGAACTGCTCCCCCTTCAAGCCGGGCAAACAATCAGAGGAAAAGTCACAGACTGGGAAAACTATAGTGAACAGATCCTTCCCTCTCTCTAATGTATCACCAGACCTGGACCATGGAAAACTGCTCTGTGCTCATTGCAAAAATCACTTGCATGGAAATAAATACAGTAGCACCTCTGGGCTGTGGGTCAGAGCTGCAAAACAGCAGTCAGTTTAAAGGGGAATGTATTTTTATTCAGAAAACTTTTTATTTTATAAAATACTGGGCACAAAATGCAGTGTTATCATGTGATATTGTTGCGATGAAGATTGTGCTGGTGTTCCAGCTGTTGTCTCTCACCACTGACCAAGACGGTGCTCATTATGAGTTCCTGAAACCCATGGTCCTTTATTGGAATGGACTGCTTGAACGAACTCTCCCTTTAACCATATTATAGCAGAGGTGTTCTTCACAGCAGAGTCATTTCAACGAGCCGTCATGTAAAATTGCACATTTACCTCTGGTGCACCTCATTCAGTTAGGGTAGCCAACCCTGTGGATTGGCCTGGAGACTCTAGATAAGTCTCATGAACACTGCTTGAGCAACCTGGGGAAAAAATATTGGAAATGGAATAAAAAAAGAAAGACTTGGAGACACAACAGTCAATTTGTGCACAGCATGCTCCCACAAACAGCAATGTGATAATGACCAGATAATCTGCTTTTAGTGATGTTGATTGAGAGATGAATATTGGCCAGGACACCATGGATAACTCCGCAGTCCCTCTTCAAAATAGTGCCGTGGGATCTTTTATGTCCACCTGAGAGAGCAGATGGGGCCTCGGTTTAACGTCTCATCCAAAAGCAGGCACCTCTGACCGGGGAGCACTCCCTCACTACTGCACTGGAGTGTCAGCCTTGATTTGGATTGTGCTGAAGTTCCTGGAGTGGGACTATGAACCCACAACCTTCTGACTCAGAGGTGAGGGTGCTACCCACTGAGCTGTGGCTGACACTGACACAAAAAGGCTGTTAGTCAAGAATCATCCAATCGCGTAATGAAGAATCTGCTTGCTGTCCAATTGGCGTGGGAAGGTGGGGCGCTGCGAGGGTGGGCATATCGGGAGCATGGGGCAAGGTGATTGGAGGAGGGAGGTCATGTGATGAAACCTCCCGGAATACATCCAGAGTTGGTAATGTTACATGCAAGTCAACATTTATATTGGAAACTATTCCCCACTAACCAAATTCAAATAGAAACATTCATTGACTTGATAGCTGAGTGGTGCTGAGCCATACAACCAGGCCCCAACCTTGAGTGCCAATCTCTGTTGAGTCAATTGAGTTGGAATTGTACCTCAGGATAGGCGATAGAAAAGTTGGTCCGATCAATCTGATCACTTTCTAATAATCTCCTCAGGTTGAGGTCAGGGTGGGGGGCTTATGTGTAATCGCCCCCCAGCCCCCTCTCTACATTGATTATCCAATCGACATTCAGTTTCGGCTCATGCAAAGCATGAAGGACAGGAGTCCAGCCAAATAGGAGTCAATGATTTCAGGAACAAGGGGAAAAACTGGGCGGGGGATGAAAGCTATTCCTGACACAAGCAGTCAATCAATGACACTCTGGAATGAGTTTGTTCAAAGTTGTCATTCATTTTCTTTTGTGACCAGGAGGAAATACTGCTGAGTCCCATCCACCCTTTCCCCCTCTTCCCTCCCAGCAAGATTCACTGGATCATAATTCGGAACGGGAAAATTGTCTGAAGATTCCCTCCCAGCCTGGGGGCACTGTCTGAGACCAACTGTTTCATTTCCCTTCTGCCACTCCGACTGACATTGGCTAACTTGCCACAGACTGGTAATCAAGCCTGGGGCCTTCCTGTTCTGTCTGACTGAGTACCACCAACAAACTTAGCGGAAGAGGTGATTGACCGTGCATGTTACCAGCTCAATAATGTATCTGTGTACCCCTCCCTCCAACTCCTATTCCTCCAAAGGATCGAATAACTCCCAACCGCCTTCCAGTGGGATAGTCTGCCCTGTTCTCCAGTTTTTGTGGGCCTATTATGAAAATATTTCCAGTGTGGGGCTGCTGGTGTCACCTTCCTTTCTCCGTCAGGTCTGAGGGGCTGTTTGTGGTTCAATAAAACCTGGAAACCGGAACAAAAAATATCAGCAGCTGGAGAACTTTTTTAAGACAGAGGAAATTTAGTTTTTGATGCAACATGGATTTATTTTTTTAATCTAAGTTTCACGGAATATTTTAATGTTTGTGTGTTATTTTTGTACATATTTGAAGTGTTCTGCTTATCAAGGCCAAGAATGACAGCATTGGGGAATGGAACACTGTCCATTTTAGACAAGCGGGGGTGAATTATCACCAGGCAGAAACTCGATAGTAGATCAGCCTCCTGTTTTATACCCCGCCCGATTTTCAATGACTTCAGTTGACACGAAAATCGGACGGGGTGTTTTTAAAAAAAGGTCAATCTGCTCGCATTTGTTTTACACCCAGAGATAAAAGTGAAACTTCACCCCCTCATTTTGCATTGAGCATTCCCAACTCAAACTACAGTACAATGTTAGATGTCTCAGAATAAGGGGTCGGACATTTAGGACTAAGATGAGGAGAAATTTCTTTACTCAGAGGGTGGTGAATCTTTGGAATTCTCTACCCCAGAGGGCTGGCAGGTTCAACCGTTAAGTATATTCAAGACAGAAATCAATAGATTTTTGGATATTAAAAGAAAGACTTGCATTTATATAGCACCTTTCATGACTGCCAGACCTCTCAAAACACTTTACAGCCACTGTTGTAATGTAGGAAACACAGCACCCAAGCAAGCTCCCACAAACAGCAATGTGATAAATGACCAGATAATCTGTTTTTTTGTTATGTTGATTGAGGGATAAATATTGGCCACAACACCGGGGATAACTCCCTTGCTCTTCTTCGAAATAGTGCCATGGGATCTTTTATGTCCACTTGAGAGAGCAGATGTCTCTTGGTTTAACGTTTCATCTGAAAAACAGCACCTCTGACAGTGCAGTGCTCCCTGGAGTGTCAGCCTAGATTTTTGTGCTCAAGTCCCTGGAGTGGTACTTGAACCCACAACCTTCTGACTCGGAGGCAAGAGTGCTACCCACTGAGCCATAGCTGACATTAAGGGAATCAAGGGATATGGGGATAGTGCAGGAAAGTGGAGTTGAGGTAGACGATCAGCCATGATCTCAATGAATAGCAGAGTGGGCTCGAGAGGCCGAATAGCCTACTCCTGCTCCTAATCCTTATGTTCTTAGGTTAGATGCAGAGTAAAGGTCCTTCTACAATTTCCCATCAAGCACTCCCAGCATGGGTTAGGTACAGAATCGGGCGTCCGCTACACTGTCCGCAGCATGGCATCAGGATACAGACTAAAGCTTGCCTCTGCTCTTTGCAACTGTGCGTGACCTTTCAACCACGGCCTAATATTTATGTCAACATATTGAGGCTTTGGAACACTGAGTCTCCGCTCGGTTAAAGAGGCACATACATCAGAAACTTGGCCAACCAGAGAGAAATTCCAGACTCTTGCCAGTATCCGCTCCAGCCAGAGCACTGCGAGTTCCCTGCGCTCTTCAATGTTATTTTAGAAGTGCTGAAGCTCGGAGATCAGAAGCCCCTGTTATGTAACTGAAAGTGCTTAAACATCTTCAAAAAAAATAGCAGCATTGAACTGTGTTTGGGGGCGGGTTTTAGACAAGCTGCCTGCCATCAGACGTGATAACTTTACACTTCAAACGTATTGGCTGCAAAGGGCTTTGGGACATCCAGTCGTCATGAAAGGCACTATATAAATGCAAGTCTTTCTTTCACTCCAGAGCTAATATAACTTCAATAAAAACAGCCAATGCTGGAAATATTCAGCAGGTCAAGCAGCATCTGTGGAGAGAGAAACAGAGTTAACGTTTGGTTCGAGTTAATATAATATAACTTGCCGGTATGTTGAGTAAAGACAACTATCTGGTAGTTGGTAGGCTTTGTGGAAAAATTCTATCAGCATGCCTGGATTATGTGTGGCAATTGGAACTCCGTTCCCTAGCCTAAAGCTGCTTCATATTTTTTATATATAAATATATAAATCAGAGCATTTGAAGTAGTGGGTTGGGAGTTAAAATGAATTGATCCCTTCTGCTTTCTTTCAGTTTCCACCCAAGTTTCCTGCTCAAAATAACCTACCTCTGTGCTCCAGTGACTGCCTGCTGTGATAACCTTCCAGGAATGGTAGCGTTCAGTTTGAATTTCCAGCGCTAGCCATTTCCTTCTGCTCTAGTCAAAGGCGTGATTGTCTCGGATGGCTGTAACACTCAGGGAACGAGCGACGCAAACAGGCAGCAATGCAAACTCAAATACCTCTCTGTGCTGTAGCCAGCAGTGAGAAACTGGGATCAAACAGAGGCCGTGGCTGCTTAGATGATCATTCTGGTTGTTGTCCTGGCGACGTTTGGTAGAATTCCACTAGTACAATAATGAAAGATTACCGTAAAATTAGGGAATCAAGTGAGAATTGGAGCTTGTGTGTCAAGGCTGGGAGCGAGGTGTGTCTTGAGGTGGAAAAAAATATATGTATTTTACACCATCTTATATTTCTCAGAAGCTTCTTGAAAGCTTTTCACATTGTCAATTACTTCTGAAATGCAGCCATTTTACACACAAGATTTAACAAAGTATATACTTGCATTGGTGGCTGTTCAGAGAAGGTTCACTAGGTTGATTCCGGAGATGAGGGGTTGACTTATGAGGATAGGTTGAGTAGGTTGGGCCTCTACACATTGGAGTTCAGAAGAATGAGAGGCGATCTTATTGAAACATATAAGATAATGAGAGGGCTCGACAAGGTGGATGCAGAGAGGATATTTCCCCTCATAGGGGAAACTAAAACTAGGGGACAATTTTAGAATAAGGGGCTGTCTATTTAAAACTGAGATGAAGAGAAATTTATTTTCTCAGAGGATTGTTAATCTATGGAATTCTCTGCTGCAGAGAGCTGTGGAGGCTGGGTCATTGAATATATTTAAGGCGGAGATAGACAGACTTTTGAGCGATAAGGGAGTAAAGGGATATGGGGAGCGGGCAGGGAAGTGGAGCTGAGTCCATGATCAGATGAGCTATGATCTTATTGAATGGTGGAGCAGGCTCGAGGGGCCAAATGGCCGACTCCTGCTCCTATTTCTTATGTTCTTATTGCACAAATAGCAATGAGAAGAATATCCAGTTTGTTGGTTTCATAATGTTGGACAGGACACCAGTAAGATCCCTTTTCTTCTTCGACTAGTGGCATGGGATCTTTAACTTCCACCCGCACCATCAGAACAGGGAGACGAGGCCTTGGTTTACTGTTTCACCTCCAACAATGCAGAACTCACTTTGATACTACACTGGAATGCCAGCCTAGATTATAAACGCAAGTCCTGTGTGGAGCGTAAGCCCACAAATAAGAATTGGAGAATTGACCAAGGTTCCTACTGGACTAGTAATCCATAGGCCTGGACGAATGATTTGGATTCATTAGTTCAAGTCCACCATGGCAGCTGGGGAATTTAAAGTTAAGTTCAGTTAATTAAATAAATCTGGATTTACAAAGCTCATATCGATTGTCGTAAAATCTCATCTGGTTCACTAATGTCCTTTAGGGAAGGAAATCTGCCGCCCTGACAGGGTCCGGCCTATATGTGACTGCAGACCCACAGCAACGTAGTTGACTCTTAACTGCCCTCTGAACTGGCAGCTCATCACCACCTTCTCAATGGCACTGTTGGAGGTGCTGTCTTTCAGATGAGACGTTAAACCGAGGCCCCGTCTACTCTTTCAAGTGGACGTAAAAGATCCCATGACACTATTTCAAAGAAGAGCAGGAGAGTTTTGCCCGGTGTCCTGGCCAATATTTATCCCTCAATCCACATAACAAAAAAACAGTTTATCTGGTCATTATCACATAGCTGTTTGTGGGAGCTTGCTGTGTGCAAATTGGCTGCCGCATTTCCCACATTACAACAGTGACTACACTCCAAAAGTACTTCATTGGCTGTAAAGCGCTTTGAGACATCCAGCGGAAGTGAAGGGTGCTATATAAATCCTAAGTCTTTTTTCTTTATGGCAATTAGGGATGGGCAATTAATGCTGGCCATGCCAGCAATGCCCACATCCCATGATTGTATTTTTAAGAAGGTTAGTCCTGCTGGAAGGCTACATGTGCAGACCAGATGAGGAGAGATTGGGCTCAGCTTCGATGCTCTCACCCTGTGGATGGATAAGCTGCCGACACCTGCTGTAAATTCACACAGAAAGAATGGCCACTTGGCCAAGGGAATGGAGCCAGACCAGTTAGCTCTGGAACCATAACCCCAGCAAGGAGTCACCCATTGGGACAATGAGTCAGTGGAAAATCATTAGGAACAGGAGTAAGCCATTCAGCCTCTCGAGCCTGCTCCGCCATTCAATTAGATCCTGGCTGATCTGTACCTCAAATCCTTAGCTCCATATCCTTGATACCCTCACCTGAGAGAAGTCTATCGATCTCAGACTTGAAAGCTCCAATTGACCCCCAGCAACCACAACCATTTAGGGGAGAGAATTCCAGATTATGACCACCCTTTGTGTAAAAAGTGCTTCCTGACTGTTCTCTTTAATGGCCTAGCTCTCATTTTAAGATTGGGTCCCCTCATCCTTGATTCACCTACCAGAAGAAATAATTTCTCTGTGCCTACCCTAGCGAATCTTTTTAACATTTTAAACACCTCGATCAGATCATCCCCCCAACCTTCTATACTCAAGGTGGGCACAAGCCAAGGTTATGCAACCTGTCCTCATAATTTAAGCTTCTAAGTCTCGGTATCATTCTGATGAATCGCGGCTGCACTCCCCCAAGGCCGATAGATCCTTCTTGAGGTGCATAAATTGATCACATTGGGGAGAGAGAGAGAGCGAGAGTGAATGAGTGAGTGGAAAAAGTATGACAAAGAAAATAAAAAATGTTCATTGTGTTAGTTGGTGCTTTGTTAGCTAAACTGTTGTTCAGCTGCCTTTAGAATGAAGGAAGAAAGACTTGCATTTTTATAGCACGTTTCACAACTACTGGACATCTCAAAGCGCTTTACAGCCAATGAAGTACTTTTGGAGTGTAGTCACTGTTGTAATGTGGGAAACGCGGCAGCTAATTTGCGCACAGCAAGCTCCCACAAACAGCAATGTGATAATGACCAGATAATCTGTTTTTGTTATGTTGATCGAGGGATAAATATTGGCCAGGACACTGGGGATGATTCCCCTGCTCTTCTTAGAAATCTGTGTCCACCTGAGAGAGCAGATGGGGCCTTGGTTTAACATCTCATCCAAACAATGGTACCTCTGACAATGCAGCACTCCCTCAGAGTGCTAGCCCAGATTTATGTGCTCAAGTTCATGGAGTGGGATTTGAACCAGCAACCTTCTGACTCGGAGGCGAGAGTGCCACCCACTGAGCCACGGCTGACACTCAGTAACGAAATGATGCATGTGAAATACAAACAACTGCTGGGTCTTCTTTTATTAGGCAAGCAGCCGGGAGACAGGATGGCCTGAGGGAGGGAGGGAGCGGGGGGAACTACAAGTTTACACGCTGGCTACCAACTTCGTGCTGACCCCAATCAAGCTTGCGCTTCCTCGCAACATCACTGGGAGCAGCAGGCCCTTCCTCCTCCCTGCATCTGGGCTCCGTTTGCGAAGAATGGCTGGAAACAGCTGCCATTAGACCCGAGGGCAAAGGGAAATCGGAGCGGCAGCAAAATAAACCCAGCCAGAGGAAATAAACACACAACAGGCCGAGATCTGAGGATCAGCAAAAGGGATGTGCCATTCCATTTCCTGGATGACATTCAAGCTTCACAAATACATTTCTGTGTTTTCCTGCAAGACTCGTGGAACAATTGCTGTGGGCATTTTCTTAGTCCATTTATTTATTCGAACGATTTTGTTCCCTTTCACTCCCCTCTTTTCCTGAAGCTGCTGAACCATCCCATCACGGAGATTTACAAAGCAATTTTAAACTTATTGCTGCGGAATTTTCATCCCGTCTAGTTTGTATTTATTCATTTTTATTATTACAGAAAAGGACGAAGGCCCACAGTGCAAGACGAGTAGGAGAGAAGGTGAAGTCCATCAAGAAGTGATGATTAGGTGGCACCTTTCTCAGCCTGTAACTTGTAGGAGGAAGGGAAGTCTAAAGGAGGTAAGGAGCACCATGGTTTTGGAGTTCTTGGGGGGACAGGGCACCAAGCTGTGATTTCAACACGGTGAGGAAGCAAGGAGGAAGAAGAATGTGCCTGTCACTGTGGCCGGAGCTTAAGAGGAACCAGAGAGACACGTTCAGAGAGGCCATCACCAATGCAGTATCAATAAAAAAAGTGAAAAACAAGAAGAATAGAAAGAGAGACCAAGAGATATTGGTGGCAGGTGATTGTCAATCAGATTAGAAATATCTTCTTGTACCACTGTCATGGACAAGGGGTGGGTGAGGAGAAAGGATGCCCCATTTCATTGCTTTCTCCTGAGGCTGGGAGGCTTTCCGGATTGATCTCATCCATGGTTGAGGAGAAACCCCAGGTTGGTGGATACCCCAGTTAGTTTGAGATCTGCTAGACAGATCGCAGAGGAAACAACAACAACTTGTATTTATATAGCTTCTTTAACGTAATAAAATGTCCCAAGGCACTTCATAGGAGTGTTATCAAAAAAAAATTGGACACCGAGCCATCTAAGGAGATGTTAGGGCCGATGACCAAAAGCTTGGTCGAAGAGGTAGGTTTTTGAGGAGTGTCTTAAAAGCGGAAAGAGAAGTGGAGAGGCGGAGCGGTTTAGGGAGGGAGTTTCAGAGCTTGGGGCCCCGGCAGCTGAAGGCACGGCCACCAATGATGCAACAATTAAAATCGGGGATGTTCGAAAGGCCAGAATAGGCAGAGCACAGAGGTCTAGTGGGGATTATTAGGTTAGAGGAGATTGCAGAGATAGGGAGGTGTGAGGCCATGGAGGGATTTGAAAACAAGGATGAAAATTTTAAAATTGAGACGATGCCTAACTGGGAATCAGTGTAGGTCAGCATGCACAAGGGAGATAGGTGAGCGGGACTTGGTCATAGGGCTTAAGGGCAATGGTACTAAAACATGCCATGCCATGCTGTGCAATATCAGCCTATCTGGACAATTATTCCCATGATAGTTCAATATATGTGGACTCAGTCAACTGCATTAGTGTCTAACTGACATTTCAGTGAATGCAGCTCATAGGTGAGGCACCAAGATAATTTCTGCACAATCTCAGCTTTCACTAGCTACCCAGAGCGGGCCTGTGGTTGATAAATATGGGTTTTCACCAGCTGCCTGTGAACCTGCTCCTGCACGTCCTGTGGAACATGAACTTTGCTTGGCAGCCACACTTGCAACGTGGTTCTGAGCGCTCACTATTTCTTCCTCGGTTGTGCATTGCTGACGCTGCAACAGACTCGCAGCGGCCAATAAACACCAGGGCTAGCACCAGCTCAACTGCCTCAAACACTTCAGCCGCTGTCTCTTCGGGAACTTGCTGCTGCTGTGGCCTGACCCCATTCGAAACAGAATTGACTGTGGCAGCGTGCACTGTAACATGGACATCAATCCCATTTCCCCCCTCCAGACACTAACTCTCACTGAGGTACAGGTTCCACGGGCACTGGGTTCATTCTAGTAAATCTACCAGGTAGACACTCTTCAACAATAACTACTTGTTTTTATATAATGCCTTTATCGTCCCAGAAATGTTATACAACAAAATTTGACACTGAGCCACATACGGAGAAATTAGGGCAGATGAACAAAAGCTTACTTAAAGAGGTAAGTTTCAAAGAGAGTCTTAAAGGAGGAAAGTGAGGTAGAGAGCCAGAGAGGTTTAGGAAGGATAATTCCAGAGCTTAGCGCCCAGGCAGCTGAAGACACGGCCACTAATGGTGGTGCGATTATAATCAAAGATGCTCAAGAGGCCAGAGAAGGGCAGACATCTCGGGGGGTTGTGGGGCTGGAGGAGATTAAAGAGGCAGGGAGCGGCGAGGCCATGGAGGGATTTGAAAACAAGGATGAGAATTTTAAAATCGAGGCGTCGCTTAACCGGGAGCCAATGTAGGTCAGTGAGCACAGGAGTGATGGGTGAGCGGGACTTGGACACGGGCAGCCGAGTTTTGGATGAACTCAAGCTTATATAGGGTAGAACATGGGAGGCCAGCCAGGAGTGTGTTCTTCATGTGTAAACCTGATATTCAACTGTGGAGTGTAGGAGCTGACAGAACAGCTGAGTCTTTTTCCTCACCACTCCTTAACTCAAAGGCTCTGAAGCTCTGGTGCTATTTGGCTGATAGGCACTAACTGAGCACAGATCATAGCTAGGACCCTTCTGATCTGATTGGCATTTACAAACTGAACCGTTTAAAAATTATGCAATTTAAAAAAAAACTTTTTCTTTGTGTTTTTAAATATTTTTCCTGAGAATAAGCAAATTTTCGTGAAACCTCATAAATGTTTGAGGTAAGGTCTAGTGCAGGAGGGCTGGGGAGGGGACCTCATGTCATTGACCGCTGCAGAGTTTGCTTTCAGCACCAGCACATTATTCAGAGACTGCACCCCAGAAAGTTAGCTTCGCTGATGTCCCACTCCCTGATGTGGTACCAAGCCACATGGCGCATTCCTCCCTGACTGTAGGGGGTGCTATAATTGGCTATTGTAGGCCTGGGCTGGTGAAGGGAAAAATCAGCCAGGCTTCCCACTGCTGATTGCCATTCGGTGGCCTCGTTAGAAAGTGTGCGGTGTGCGGACATCAGACCACGATAGGACAGGTGAGGCTCCCCACAGTCAAATAGCCTAGCAGCACTCGCTTGCCTAGGTCACACATGAAGAATGGCTACTTGGGTAAAGTATTAGAGGGCGACGTCTGCCCATGTAATTGAACCTCAGCAAGAACTGCCCCTTCAGGAGAGGAGGGGAGAAAAAGGATTTATTCTGGTAAACAGAGGTGAATCATCCAAATGTTTTCATAGACTCCGTAGCCGTTTGCTGCTTGAGCTGGCTTGAGCTCCGGTCTGAAAACCCAAAGGGCAGCCTGTAAGAATGTGGTCATTTTGCTTCAGTGGCTGCTTATGACTCTGACTGATTGATAAGGGCCCTGAGGCACTGTGGCATGAGGCGTGACCTCGGTAATACTATCATTACTCCATGTCCCTGAAGTCTAATTGTATAGGCGGGATTGCATTTAAAGGAGCAGTGTCTGCACGAGAAAGTGTTTGAGAAATGTTTTTTTTTGGAGGAGGGAGGCAGGTATGAGGAGGAGCTGAACAGGTTACGGAATAATCGCTGGGAATTTCCTTGAGGGTGATAACTTTGGTGGAAGTTCACCTGAATCTCTTGGATAGATCGTGAGGAAGTGAAATGTATTCGTTCACAGGATGTGGACATTGCTGGCAAGGCTGGCATTTATTGTCCATTCCGAATTGTCCTTGAGAAGGTGGTGGTGAGCCGACATCTTGAACTACTGCAGTCCCGTGTGGTGAAAGTGCTCCCACAGTCCTGACTTTGTCGTAGCAATTTGGGAGGGCAATTAAGAGTCAAGCACATTGCCGTGGGTCTGGAGTCACACATAGACCAGAGCGGGTAAGGACGACAGATTTCCTTCCCTAAAGGACATTAGTGAAACAGATGTTTTTTTTACGACAATCTGGTAGTTTCATGGGGCTCAAATTTGGCCCACCTCTTTTTTCAGCACACTCACCAGAGATGCGGTGACTTTGTGGGCTGAAAATGGCACCTAAAAATCTCCCCCGATTCTGGCCGCAGTGTTGCCTCTCCCGGGGCTTGGGGCGGCGTGGCCAATCGATTGGGGGGGGCGGAGCTACGACCCTGTGCCAGAAACAGTGCCGGCAGCTCTACACATGCGCGTTGGAGTGTGCGCACATGCGCAGTAGCTCCTGCCCCCAGCCTCTGTGTGCGAGCTGCAGCGTGGGACCCGATGTGTCCCGCCCCTATCCCAGGCCGAGTGGCCTCCCGCACAGGCCGGCCTGCTGCCTTCCCGGGCTAGAAGGCCAAAAGAAGCAGGTTGGTGCGGGGCCTAAGCTCGGGTGGCAGGGATTGGAGGGGTGGGGGGAGGGGAGAGTTTTGATTGGAGAGGGAGTTTTGTTCCGGGGTGGGGGGAGTTTTGATTGGCGGGGGAGTTTTGATCCGGGAGGGGGGGAGTTTTGATCTGGGGGAGGGGAGTTTTGATCGGAGGGGGAGTTTTGATTGGAGGGGGAGTTTTGATCTGGGGGGGAGGGGGTTTGATCCGGGGTGGTGGTGAGGGGGAGTTTTGATCCCCGAGCGGGGGGAGGGCGTGTGATAACTGTAATTTTAATGAGCTTACTCAAGACTTTCCTTAAGCCTGTTGATGAAAATACTTTCCTAACCAAGTTAATAGAAAATACTTTCAAATACATCATAATCAATTCTTGAACGTAGATTTGTTGGAATAATTTTGCTTGAATTTTCAAAATATTTAAAAGCATAAAACAAACAGTAAATTTCCTGGCTATATGGTATAAAATATTTCTATGATGGTGGGTGAGCTTAGGCGGCTGGGAGAACATAAGAATTACGAGCAGAAGGTACTTCTATTTTTTATTTGGATATTTTGGAAAAATTATGTAAATATGTTTTGTCTCTTTACTTCTTTTATTTTTGTAGTTTAAGCTTCCATGAATGCTTCTGTTGTATAGTAAATTAACTTTGCGAAGTTTGTCATATGATGTCCTGTATAGCTGTTTGATCCTATTCACATTCTTTAGTCAAGTCATTAAGTTCTGCTGGCCTCCGATGTACCTACCTGCGCTGATTTCTTAACTGTCCACAAGGGTTTTCTGTGCGGCCACAAGTGGCCACATACGCTGGCCTAAGTTAGTTTGGAGTAACTATTAGCTGTCCAAAGTGGCCTAAATGGCCAAAACGGGCGTAGGTGGCCGGTAACGCCCCCTTTTGAAAAAAACTAAACTAAACTAAAAAAATCCTAACTAACTCACTTACACTGGCGCAAATTGAATGTGCAAAATGGGGATTTTTAAGATACTCCAGAAAAATCAAGTTGCTCCAAAAAAATGGAGCAATTCCTGGGCAAATTTTGAGCCCATGGTCACCGTTACGGATACTAGCTTTTTAAAAAAAAAATCCAGATTTATTTAATTAACTGAATTTATATCCACCATTTGGGATTGAACTAACGTCTCCAAATTACTAGTTCAGGCCTCTGGATTACTAATCCAGTAGCATGCCTACTGTGTTACCGTACCCCAAGAACATTCCTGGCGAATGTGTTTCAGTGAGATCTATGGCATTGCAATGTGGATTAGCACAGAAATGTAAAGGGCATTGCTATACGCTGAATCATGAATAAGGTTACAGGACTCCACAATAGAATTTAACCAACTTGCCCTCATATTGCAGCTTTAACACTGGGAAATGTTCCAAGAGAATCCACAAGATGCAGATACTGAGCAGGCGTTGGAGGAAGGGTTGGGGAACGTGTTTGAACTTTTCAGACATACCCAAGAAATTAATTGCTCTGTTGTTAAGCAAGCTGCCGGGTGTGGTACTGAGCCAAATCTACCATTGACGGCCCTGGTCGTCGTGGTAGAGCCAAAAAGGACAGGAGGGCTTCACGTTTGATCCCTGGTCTGTGACGAGTTGACAATTCTCAGCCAGGGTCCCAATTGGATGCACTGGAATTAGCCTCAGTGTTCGGGTTGTCAATTCTGGTTGGACGTATTCTGAGAGGTTTCATCACAGGATCTCCTGCCTCTAACTGCCCCGTCCATCAGTCTTTTTTCACATCTCCAATATTTTTATAATTAATAAACGAAAGTGTTCAAAAAAAATGAAAGGAAAAAAAACACGATTTTTTTTTTAATGCCACGTGCTTTCTCTTCCTGATAGCTCGCAGCAGTGTCCCGGAGATTAATCTAATCTTTAATTCCTGGAGACTGCAGGACAATCCTGGAGGGTTGGCATGGCAACCCTACTCAGTGCTCCTGGACTGACGAGGGGAAAATCAGATGCACAAGCAACATGGCCACCTGGGCCTAGTATGAACCATAGCCTTACCAAACCATCATCATCATCATAGGCAGTTCCTTAAAGCAAGGATGACCTGCTTCCACACCAAAAAAGGATGAGTTCACAGGTGTTTCAATGAAGGACCTAATATCCCAGGTCCCGAACTACATCTTGAAGGTTGGAAGATGCCTGTGCGTGGATTTTTTTAACGTGTGGTGGCCATTGCACACCAGCCACCACACGGGCTTGACAGAGCTAGGTCTTGGTCCAGTGGCAAGGATTACCCAAGACGACTGGAGACCAGCTTTGCTGCATCGACCTAGCACACACATATCGCAGTGTGGGCTGGCCCGTGCTGCCCCAGGGCCCTCGCCTCTTTTGAGTCCCAAACTCACGCCTTTTCTGAGCCCCGGTCACTTCCAAACCACATAGGATATAACTCTTAAAATTTATAATTTGGGCCATTCTGATCTCTAAGCAGTTACTGTAATCAAAGATTCTTCCCCAACAAAATTACACACTCCCTTTAACTATGGGAATCAGTGACATGTTGTCTCCTTGTCATGTGAACAAATCTACCTAACTCTAACCTTTGCCCTCCAATTAAGGTCAGATCTTTCGCCTCAGTGGTTACCACCTGCACTCTGGCCCCTTTGGGTTACAGGTCATTAATGTCTTGTGTCACCGAGCTTGCACATAATCGCTGGACCTTTCACAAATATCGCTCGGGACTCTCTTAATTACCCTCATCTAAAGTAAACACAGTTCATCCAATCCTGCTTAATCAGGCAATCTATTGATCATGCCAAGATGAAATCCCGCCTAATCTGATGGATGTCACATGTGGATTTTCACAGTTGTGTAACATTAATACTTGGCATGTTGAAGTTTTCAAGTGATTGGTGTTTAAAGAAGAACCCTCACTGTTTCAGAGATGGACAGAGGCCAATGGAAGCAATTATCATTTTCTACATTGTGACAGAAATAAAACACAGTGGGGTTGAAATTCGGTACTGCCATTTTTGAGGCGGTGTCACCGCCTGATCGCTGATTTTACCGCCGGGCATTGGGTGCAGGCTCAAACTACAAGTTCAGTTTTTACGGCCAAAGATGAGAGAGCAGCGCTAAAAGGTGGCGGTGCACATTCATCCTCGGGCGGGAGCCCAGGAGGCCGACTGAATTTCGCATGGCAAGCCTGCCGCCATGCTTGTTGGAAAACAGGAAGAAAAGGGACGAAAGAAAAACACCCTCAAGCTTCTCCAACCCACACACACATTTCCCTACTGTTACAACTAATGAAAAAATGAAGAAATAAAGAAAGAAAAAAACTTATGTTGTTCTCTGGCTGATTCCGCCCAAGTTCCGCTGTTTAACCACCACTGTTTTCAGGCTGTAAGAATGCCTGCCGGTACAGCAGCCATACAGACTAAATATCGCGATAGAAGCACCAAGGAGACGTTTCACATGTACCAACGTCATGGTTTCTGTGGCGTTAGCCGGCGGGGCATAATATTTTAACGTCCTTAAAAAATGACCACCGAATTTCACATCAGCCGTGAACAGCACCCAGCGCCACTTCCAACTGCCCAACTCCCAGTGAACACCTAACGCCGGCAGGCATTAGCAACCAAATTTTGACCCCAGTGTATTAACAAATACAACTATTAATAAAGAGTGGGAAGAGTTTATCAAACAACTTTAGTGGAGTGATGATGTCTCTTTAAGAGTGACATTTTTTCTTGGCAAATTATTCTTTTTATATTTTGAGCAGTATTTCACATACATTTGCTCCAATTTTTATTGTAATTTTATCTCAACTTTTTTATTCCCCTGCCTGGTTTGGTACCTGCAGCTGAAGTGATGGGCTCACAGTTTTCCCTCACGGTACTGGCAATGCCTAGCTCAGTGCACGTGGCAACTTGGCTCAATCGGTAGCAGCCTTGCCCCGGGTCAGAAGTTGGTTCAAGCCCCGCTCCAGACCTCCTGTAAGTGCCATCAAGCAGCACCTACTTGCCAATAGCCTACTCTCCAATGTTTAGTTTGGGTTCCACAAGAAGCAATCAGCTGAAGACTTCATCACAGCCTTGATCGAGACACGGATACACATACTGAAGGCCAGAGAAGTGAGAGTAACTGTCCGCAAAATATAAGGCAGCTTTTGACCGAGATATGCAACCAAGGTGCTCCAGCAAAACTGTGGTCAATGGGACTCAAGTGGCTGCATTCATACCTGATGCACAGGGAGATGGTTATTATACTCATAATAAATGGTCAGACCAAGAACTGTGTGTAATGAGCAAGTGTGATCTTAGCTCCTTTATTGTAGTTCCAGAGTGCAGGTACCTCGTGGGTGGCCTGCATACGTACTGTACTCCCAAGGGATGCTGGAATCCCTTGGGACTCCAACAGGTAGGCCCTCTGGTGGATGGGTGTGATGCAGGTTACAAGGTTACAAGGGGTTAAATAAATAACATCACTCCCCCGTAAAGTCAACAATACACTTATTTACAAGGTGAGACGATCTGGGACTTTGCGCTCCCTTGTCGATCGTCTCGGTAGAAATGTTGGTGTGGTCAGTTCTTCATTGGGCTGTTGGGCAGCCGGCCTTTCCGGGCTGCTGGGGATGATGAGTTCTGTTTTGTGGTCAACTATGTTGTCACTTGTGTGTGTGTGTGTGTGTGTGTTGGAAGGTTGAAGTTGGTGGTGTCCTCTTCAGGTTGTGCGTAGCTGTTGGTGAACCGCAGTTTAATTTGGTCCAAGTGTTTTCTGTGCGTTTGTCCATGTCATGTATTCTACTATCATTGTAACCCATGTATAAGCTGACCTAAGTTGTACACCTTGAGAATATTGACCACAAGGGGTTGAACTTGTGGGAGACACTCCTAACCTGGACTTTCAGGTATAAAAGGGGAAGCTCCACTCATTTACATCACTTGAGGTCTTGGTAATAAAGGTAACTAGTCACAGAGTGATCTTCTCTCAAGCATGGGCCTCATGTGCATTTATACTGTATAGTAAGGACATATCAGTCCATTGGTCAGTTTGACCTGAAACACCCTACTCCCCTCTTTGGCTGTGACCATGCCATCGAGCCATTTGGGACCATGTCCATAATTGAGCACAAACACAGGATCATTTATCTCAATAGCACAAGTTTGCGCAGTCATGGTGCACACTCTGTTGATGCCGCTTGTCCTCCACATGATCATGTAGATTAGGGTGGACCAGAGAGAGCCTTGTTTTAAGCATTCTTTTCATGAACAGCAAGGCTGGGGGAATCCCTGTGAGTGAGTGGGGTCTGGTGCGGTAGCTGAGCAGTACTTGGGACAACCGGGTCTGCAGGGAGCCTTCCGACACACATTTCAAGCTTTGCTTGATGGTCTGGACTGCTCGTTCTGCCTGGCCGTTGGATGCGGGCTTGAACGGCGCTGATGTGACATGTTTGATCCCGTGGCAGGTCATGAACTCTTTGAATTCAGCACTTGTGAAGCATGGCCCATTGTCGCTGACTAGGACATCGGGCAGGCCTTGCGTGGCAAACATAGTTTGTAGGCTTTCAATGGTGGCCGTGGACATGCTACCAGACATTATTGCACATTCATTCCACTTTGAGTAAGCATCCACGACAACCAAAAGCATTTTGCCTAGGAATGGGCCTGCATAGTCTACATGGATCCTTGACTACGGTTTGGATGGCCAGGACCATGAACTTAGCGGTGCCTCTCTGGGTGCATTGCTCAACTGAGAACAAGCGTTGCACTGGCGTACACAAGACTCTAAATCTGAGTCGATGCCTGACCAGCACACATGGGATCTGACTATGGCTTTCATCATCACAATGCCTGGGTGGGTGCTGTGTAGTTCCCCAACAAATGTGTCTCTGCCTTTCTTGGGCCAGACCACACGATTGCCCCACAAGAGACAGTCCGCCTGCAGGGACAGCTCATCTTTGCGTCTGGAATGGCTTAATCGCTTCCTGCATCTCCACTGAGACACTGGACCAGCTCCCATGGAGGACACAGTTTTTTACCAGGAAGAGTAAAGGATCCTGGCTGGTCCAGGTCCTGATCTGGCGGGCTGTAACGGGAATTTCTCGTTCTCAAATGCCTCCATGACCATTAGCAAGTCCGCTGGCTGTGCCATTTCCACCCCTGTGGTGGGCAATGGTAGCCGACTGAGAGCATCTGCGCAGTTCTCTGTGCCCGGTCTGTGGCTGATTACATAGTTGTATGCCGACAGCGTGAGCGCCCATCTTTGGATGCGGGCAGAGGCATTGGTATTGATCCCTTTGCTCTCCGAGAATAGCGATATGAGCGGCTTGTGGTCTGTTTCAAGCTCGAACTTGAGGCCAAACAAGTACTGGTGCATTTTTTTTACCCCGTAAACGCACACCAGAGCCTCTTTTCCAACCATGCTGTAGGCTCTTTCGGCCTTGGACAAACTCCTGGATGCATACGCAACTGGTTGCAATATTCCCGATTCATTAGCCTGTTGTAACACACACTTGATCCCGTATGACGACGCATCGCAAGCTAACACTAGTCGTTTACATGGGTTATACAAGACAAGCAGTTTGTTGGAACATAATAAATTTCTGGCTTTCTTAAAGGCAGCCTCTTGTGAATTCCCCCATACCCAGTCGTCTCCCTTGCACAGTAGTGCATGCAGGGGTTGTAGCAGGGTGCTTAACCCAGGTAGGAAATTACTGAAGTAGTTTAGGAGTCCCAGAAACGACCGCAGCTCCGTCACGTTCTGTGGTCGCAGCGTGTTCTTGATCGCCTCAGTCTTGGCGTCAGTGGGTCTGATGCTGTCTGCTGCAATCCTCCTTCCTAAGAATTTGACGTCTTGTGCCAGGAAAACACACTTCGAGCGTTTCAACCTGAGCCCCACGCGATCCAACCGACTAAGAACCTCCTCCAGGTTCTTCACGTGCTCCATGGTGTCCCGACCTGTAAACATTATGTCGTCCTGGAAGACCATTGTACAAGGAACCGACTTTAACAGGCTTTCCATGTTTCGCTGGAAGTTTGCTGCAGCCGACTGAATCCCAAACGGGCACTGCTGGTAAATAAATAGAACTTTGTGCGTGTTGATGCAGGTGAGGCCTTTCGAAGACTCCTCAAACTCCTGCGTCATGTAGGCCGAGGTCAGGTCCAGCTTGGTGAACGTCTTCCCTCCAGCCGGGGTCGCAAATAGGTCATCTGCCTTGGGTACCGGGTACTGGTCCTGCAGCCGAAAAACAGTTAATTGTTACTTTATAGTCACCGCAAATTCTAACTGTGCCGTCCTCCTTGAGTACCAGATCAATCGGACTGACCCAGTCGTTGAATTTCACCGGTGCAATGATGCCTTCTCGTTGCAGCCTGCCTAGCTCGATTTCCACTTTTTCACGCATCATGTATGGTACCGCCCGAGCCTTGTGGTGGATGGGTCGCGTACCAGGAACCAAATGGATCTGCACTTTCGCCCCCGAGAAACTTCCAATACTTGGCTTGAATAACGATGGGACCTCTTGTGTACGAGTTTCCAATTCCATCTGATCCACTGTGGACTGATTTTCCTCTGCAACATGGTGGTTTGCAGGGTTTGCAGCTCGCCTGCACATTCGTTGGAGGTGTCCCATTGTTCTGCAGCCATTGCACGCATAGTGCTTAAAGCGGCATTGATGGGGCCGATAATCACCCCTGCAGCGCCAACAGGATGTTAACTGCCTCGCATTAACAGATGATGGTGGACTCTGGGTCAATTGATGTTGGGCCACAGCAGCTGGCGTATACATTCTGCCCTGTACATTTCTGCTCAAAACCTTCGTTACCTTATGTACAGTACTGTCCGAAACTTCTTTGTTCTGCGAAATCTGCTTGGTGTTGTCACTGGTGGACATAAATGCCTGGGCTATCGTTATGCCTTTACTCAGATTCAGAGTTTCGACAGTCAACAATTTGTGAAGGATTGTCTCATGTCCGATGCCCAGTACAAAAAAGTCTCTGAGCATTTGTTCGAGGAATCCCTCAAATTCGCAATGTCCTGCAAGGCGCCTTAGTTGGGCAACATAGCTCGCCACTTCCTGGCCCTCCGATCGTTGACACATGTAGAACCGATATCTCGCCATCAAACCACTTTCCTTAGGATTTAGGTGCTCTCGGACCAGCGTACACAATTCTTCGTAGGATTTCTCTGTTGGTTTAGCCGGGGCCAGGAGATTCTTCATGAGTCCATAGGTAATGGCCCCACAGACAGTTAGGAGGATCGCCCTTCATTTGGTCACATTCTCATCCCCTTCCAGCTCGTTGGCTACGGTGTATTGGTCGAGTCTCTCCACGAAGGCCTCCCAATCTTCCCCCTCCGAGAACTTCTCCAGGATGCCAACTGTTCTTTGCATTTTTGCGTGGTTCGTTACCTCGTCGCCAATTGTTATACTCATAATAAATGGTCAGACTGAGTACTGTGTGTAATGAGCAAGTCTGACCTTAGCTCCTTTATTGTAGTTCCAGAGTGCAGGTACCTTGTGGGTGGCCTGCTTATATACTGTACTCCCAAGGGATGCTGGAATCCCTTGGGACTCCAACAGGGAGGCCCTCTGGTGAACAGGTGTGATGCAGGTTACAAGGTTACAAGGGGTTAAATACATAACAATGGTCATAGTTGTCAGAAGCCAATTATCACAGGGCTAAGTAGGAAACAGTGGCTGCAGTGTGTACCATCTACAAGATGCACTGCAGCAACTCGTCAAGGCTTCTTCGGGAGCACCTCCCAAACCCGTGAACTCTGCCACCTAGAAGGACAACGGCAGCAGGTGCATGTGAACACCATCACCTGCAAGTTCCCCTCCAAGTCACAGACCATCCTGTCTTGGAGGTATATCACTTGTCGCTGGGTCAAATTCCTGGAACTTCCTCTGTAACAGCACTGTGGGAGTACCTTCACCATACGGACTGCAGCAGTTCAAGAAGGCAGCTCACCACTACCTTCTCAAGGGCAATTAGGGATGGGCAATAAATGCTGGCCTTGCAAACGACGGCCACATCCCATGAACAAATAAAAAAAGACTCTTTGAAATGGTAAATATAATGTATGCGCCCATGAGTATGCTCACAGGTTTGTAGAGCTGTTAAGTTGGGAGTGGCTTAGCCAGTCACGTGATGTTCACAAGACTCAATAAAACCCCAGCCAGTTGGGTTCAGGGGATCCACGATGAGCCTGGTGGATGAACTGGTAATGTGTAGTGTGATTGTAAAATCTTTGCTAATAAACCAACTAGTTCTTAATAGCAATGTGTTGCTATGAATTCTTAAGCAAAGATCCCATGAAGCAAATACATTACAGTAAGAGATTTATCACAACTGGATCTCCACCATTTTCCGGAGGATTACACCAGTGTCCTGCTCCTACCTGAGTTTGTAATGCTAATACTGACTGTACTGGGCCCACCTCACCTCTCAGCACCAGTCCCAGCGCTAATAGGAAGGTCTGCAGCTCTTGTAGACTGACGTTGGTCAACCATGTTCTCACAAGAGTTTCTGGTGATAGGAACACAAGGGCCACAATCCCCGTCCATTGCACTGTGAGTGGTGCTGAGAGGAGCCAATCAGCAGCCTGACTTGGGTAGAGAGCCGAGGGAGAGAGAAGGTCTGGCCTGCACAGATAATTGTAAGCCAACACTCTCCATCCCCCCAAAACGTGACCATCATGAAACATTGATAGATGCCTAGTATATATACTTGCATTTCTATAGCACCTTTCACAACCACAGGATGTCCCAAAGCACTTTGCATGCAATGAAGTATTTTTTGAAGTGTATTCACTGTTGTAATGTTGTATGTTACGTATATCCAAGTGTCAAAGTTACCTGTGCATAGCATGACCCAAGGTACACTTTGCCAACTCCAACAAAGCATCATGAAAGCTCCCCCTGGTAGTTCAGGTACAGAACAGGCTAATGGAATGCTGACCTTTATATCTAGAGGACTAGAATACAAGTGGGTAGAAGTTATACTGCGCTATACAAAGCCCTGGTTAGACCACACCTGGAGTTCTGTCAGCTGTCCTGGACACCACACCTTAGGAAGGATATACTAGCCTTGGAGGTGTAATGTTCCTGCTTCATGGGTTCTTTGCTTAAGAATTCATAGCAAACTAGTTGGTTTATTGACAAAGGTTTAACAATCATACTACATATTACCAGTTCATCCACTTGGCTCACAATTGCATACCTCATCGTGGATGACCTAGACCCAACTGGCTGGAGTTTTATTGAGTCTTGTGAACATCACGTGACTGGCTAAGCCACTCACAATGCAACAGCTCTACAACTATTTTGTTGTGAACAATTAAATCAAGTGCCACCTGGTTAAAGTGGGGGGAACACACCAAACACTTTCAAACAAGTGCCCCCTTGTTTTTTTTTTGAGGGCACTAAAAATACAAATTATACAAGTGCCCCCTGGCTAAAAGGGTGGGTGGGGGGGGGAGGGGGCGGGGGAGGCACTAAAACCGACAATTTAAACAAATGAAACTTTGGACATTAACATCAAATTAAAATTTGGTTGCCGGGGTGATGATGCACTCCAGCAACAGCTCTATAAACCTGTGAGCATACTCACAGGTGCATACATTACAGGAACTGACAGTCAAGAGACATCCAATTGGTTGAGAAGTCTTTTCGCTTTCCGATTGGCAAGGGAAGGCGGGGCGCCGCGAGGATGGGTGTGTCGGGTGACCAATGGCGAAAGTGTGGGGACGGGGCAATTGGAGGCAGAAGGTCATGTGACAACATCTCCAGGAATATATTCAGCCAGAGTTGGCAACCCTATACTGAGGGCAGTCATGGAACTGTACCAATGTTCCCCCTAATTTTTATTTGGGGTGCTCAGTCCCTTTAACGGGCTTTGCGGCCCATTCAAAATTTCGCGCATGCACAAAATCTCCCATTCGAAGGCTGGTAAGTGGCCTGTGCGGGACCTGCAGACCACTACACGGCTGTGTAGCTTAGCACGAACGTTGAACTATACTCCAGCAAATAACGGTGATCTCAAGAGAGGGAGGAAGAAAATGCATAAAAACTAATCTCAATCAGTTGGAGCCAAAAGAAACGTGGCAGCTAGTTATAAAGACACACACGGCATTCGATTCTTTGATCCTCTCCCCTTCTTATGGATGAGGATCCTTCGTACTGTTCAATATAAAAGAGTATTCTTGTTCAGAGAGTGAGGTTAATGTCCACTTCACTTAGTTAACACAATTGCAAGCTGTGGTTCAGTGTTTGCACCATTAATAACGTGACTCACAAACGGAGAATAGGATCCCCTGTGCACAGAAAGTTACTCGTTTCCAGGCAAATCCACTTCATGAATGAGAAGCCATTGTCTGGAAGTTAAGCTGGGAGGTAGAATGTAATTTCGAGCAAAGTAAATATTCTAAGTACCAATGAGGCAGGCGTCACAGAATGTACTCTTTATGTAGAAAGGGATAATCTCCGTTAGGATTACTCTTGGCGAGCACTTGACCCAAAACCTTCACAGGAAAAGTCTTTATCCTGTTAACCCTTATGGTGACACTCAGCCAAATTGCCCTTTTAGTGTGATGCTTCCCCTCCTCCCCACCCCCACACTTTTCTCCCTTGCTCTCCTAAAGGCAGCCACTTCTGCTTTGATGCAGTTACACAATGTGTCGACTGCCCTAGAGCATCTCACTGGAATGGACATTCTTCATGTGCAAGCCTAGACAGTGAAGGCCGTTAGTCGATTCGACAGTTGAGTGCCTCACAGTCGAGGGCTGGCATTGATATGCCTACATATTCCAGGAGGATTTACTTTACAGGGATCAGGAGAGCAAACCCTATGTTTTTTTTTCACTCCCTATGGCCAATTGTAGTATTTGAGAAAAGTCAAGAAATAGTGGATAAGTGATGCCAAATTTTGCTTCTGAAAGTCTATAAATTGTAGAGGGGGAGAAAAGACAGAGGGAGGTGAGTAGTCCCACTATTATGAGATCTTGGGTTGGACCCAACAAGATGAGTCTTGAATGCAACACGGTGAGGAGGCAGAATGAAATAATGAACAGTCTAGGGGGCCGAAATTGCCCACAGCTCCAAACAGGGCGCACCGACCGTGCTTCTGCTGCTTCTACCAGCGCGGTGGATGTGGTGGCCTCTTGAGCGAAATTCCGATCCTTGTTTTTTTTTCCAGAGGACCGGAAGTCGGACATAACAGGGGTGGATGTGCGGTGGTGAGCGGAAGGTCGCAGTCTAGCGGGGCGGAAGTTTGGGTCGGGCGGAGTGTCCGCCGCTGTCAGATGCTAATGATGTCATCGCGGCGCCGCGTCACCACGGCTCTCCCCTTCACTTAAAGGGGAGATCGGTCGATTATTTAAGTTCGGTCCACTGGGCCACCAGGGAGGGTTTCGATAGGTGCCAGGCTGCCTGTTGGTGGCCCGGCCAAACCCAGGGGGCATAATTGTCAGCCCGACATGGTAGTCAGTCGACAAAAAAAACATGGCGGCTGCGGCAGTGGGCTCTCCCCTTTAATGGCAGCTGCACCGCCATTTTAGAAGGACTCCAGGCTCAGTGCACCGACAGAAAAAGCTGCTGTTGGCACTGCGCGACGGGAGCAAGACTTCCTTGGCGGAATTTCGCCATCGGGGAAACATCGGCGGTGTGCGCTCTGATGACGCACTTAGCACGGATCGGCAGCAGCGGAACAGTAGTAGGGGGAGCAGGTACTTCCACAGTGCCCAACTATGATGAAGGCGATGTGTCCAAGCCAGGATGGTATGTGACGTGGAGGGAAACTTGGAGGTGGTAGTGTTCCCATGCGCCCTTGTTGTTCTAGGTGGTAAAGTTTATGGGTTTAGGAAGTGCTGTTGAAGAAGCCTTGGTGAGTTGCTGCAGTGTATCTTGTAGGTGGTACACACTGCAGCCACAACCATCTTCCTTTGTGCTAAATATGACTCCAGCTAGTGGAGAGTTTTCCCCCTGATTCCCATTGACGTTAATTTTAATACGTTCCACACTCGGTCAAATGCTGCCTTGATATCACTTTCACCTCACCTCTGGAATTCAGCTCTTTTGTCCATATTTGTACCAAGGTGGCAATGAGGTCTGGAGCTGCGTGGTCCGGGCGAAACCCAAGTGGAGCATCAGTGAGCAGGTTATTGGTAAGTAAGTGTCGCTTGATGCCACAGTCAATGACTCGTTCCATCAATTTGCTGATGATTGAGAGTAGGCTGATGGGCCGCTAATTAGTGGAATTGGATTTGTCCACCTTTTTGTGGACAGAACATACCTGGGCAATTTTCCACTTTGTCAGGTAGATGCCAGTTGTTGTGTATCTGTAAAGCATGCACTCCCATGTTCCGCCACCAGGGAGTGCATCCCCTCAAGTCCCAAGGGATCCCAGCATCCCTTGGGAGCACTGTATATAAGCCGGCCCCTAAGGCCTGTTCCTCACTCTGGAGTCTCTTTATAAAGACTGAGTTCACTGTTACTTTAACCTCCCTGTGTGCAGTCTCATCTGAGTTAGGAACACAATAACTGGTGACGAGTATACGAATCCAACGCAAAGATGCAGCAAACTGTGGGCATCCTGGAGAAGTTCTTGGAGGGTGAGGACTGGGAAGCCTATGTCGAATGGCTAGACCAGTACTTTTTAGCCAACGAGCTGGACGGAGAAGGAAGCGCTGCAAAAAGGAGAGCGGTCCTCCTCACGGTCTGTGGGGCACCGACCTACAGCCTCATGAAGCATCTTCTGGCTCCTTTTGAAAACCACAGATAAGTCATATGAGGAGCTGTGTACACTGGTTCGGGAGCATCTTAACATGAGGGAGAGCGTGCTGATGGCGAGGTATCGGTTCTACACGTGCCAGCGATCTGAAGGTCAGGAAGTGGCGAGCTACGTCGCTGAGCTAAGGCGACTTGCAGGACAATGCGAGTTTGATGGCTACCTGGAACAAATGCTCAGAGACTTTTTTTGTACTGGGCATTGGCCACGAGACCATCCTACGAAAACTTTTGACTGTAGAGACACTGACCCTCAGTAAGGCCATTGCGAGAGCACAGGCGTTTATGTCCACCAGTGATAACACATAAGAACATAAGAACATAAGAATTAGGAACAGGAGTAGGCCATCTAGCCCCTCGAGCCTGCTCCCCCACTCAACAAGATCATGGCTGATCTGGCCGTGGACTCAACTCCACTTACCCGCCCGCTCCCCATAACCCTTAATTCCCTTATTGGTTAAAAATCTATCCATCTGTGATTTGAATACATTCAATGAGCTAGCTTCAACTGCTTCCCTGGGCAGAGAATTCCACAGATTCACAACCCTCTGGGAGAAGAAATTCCTTCTCAACTTGGTTTTAAATTGGCTCCCCCATATTTTGAGGCTGTGCCCCCTAGTTCTCGTCTCCCCGACCAGTGGAAACAACCTCTCTGCCTCTATCTTGTCTATCCCATTCATTATTTTAAATGTTTCTATAAGATCACCCCTCATCCTTCTGAAATCCAACGAGTAAAGACCCAGTCTACTCAATCTATCATCATAAGGTAACCCCCTCATCTCCGGAATCAGCCTAGTGAATCGTCTCTGCACCCCCTCCAAAGCTAGTATATCCTTCCTTAAGTAAGGTGACCAAAACTGCACGCAGTACTCCAGGTGCGGCCTCACCAATACCCTGTACAGTTGCAGCAGGACCTCCCTGCTTTTGTACTCCATCCCTCTCGCAATGAAGGCCAACATTCCATTTGCCTTCCTGATTACCTGCTGCACCTGCAAACTAACTCTTTGGGATTCATGCACAAGGACAAGGACCCCCAGGTCCCTCTGCACCGCAGCACCAAACAAATCTCTCAGCACACAAGTGCTAGCAATGTTCATAAATGTTCATAAATTAACTGGAACTGTGTTTGCGAGCAGAAATGTACAGGGCAGAAATCACGAGTCTGCAACTGCCAACAGGCCTCAGGTGACCCAGATGACTCAGAGTCCCCAACAAAGGATGAATGTAAGGCAATTCACACCTTGTTGGCATTGTGGAGGCTTCCATTCAGCCTATTCATGCCGCTTCAAAGGGTATGTTTGCAAGAGCTATGGAACAATGGGGCACCTCCAACGAGCTTGCAAACGAGCTGCAAGCTCTGCAAAACCTGCTAACCACCACGTGACAGAGGAAGATCGGTCCATGGTGGATCAAAGCAATTTCGAGCATCAGAGAGAGGAGGCAGATGCTGAAGTACATGGGGTGCACACATTTTCGACGAAATGTTCACCTATAATGCTAAATGTAAAATTGAATGGCTTACCCGTAGCCATGGAACTGGACATTGGCGCTAGCCAATCCAGCATGAGTAAAAAGATGTTTGAGAGATTGTGGTGCAACATGGCACTCAGACCAGCCCTGAGCCGCATCCACCCGAAACTGAGAACGTACGCCAAAGAGCTTATCACTGTCCTGGGCAGCGCCATGGTCAAGGTCACCTACGAGGGCACGGTGCATGAACTGCAACTCTAGATTGTCCCGGGCGATGGCCCCACACTGCTTGGAAGGAGCTGGCTGGGCAAAATCCGCTGGAACTGGGATGACATCCGAGCGCTATCACATGTCGATGAGGCCTCATGTACCCAGGTTCTTAAAACATTTCCTTCCCTTTTTGAGCCAGGCATTGGAAACTTTTCCGGGGCGAAGGTGTGGATCCACTTGGTCCCAGAGGTACGACCCATTCACCACAAGGCGCGAGCGGTACCTCACATGATGAGGGAGAGAGCGGAAATCGAGCTGAACAGGCTGCAACGCGTGGGCATCATCTTCCCAGTGGAACTCAGCGAGTGGGCCAGCCCGATTGTTCCAGTACTCAAAAGTGATGGCGTGGTCAGGATTTGTGGCAATTATAAAGTAACTATTAATCGTTTCTCGCTACAGGATCAGTACCCTCTACCTAAGACAGACGACCTATTTGCGACGCTGGCAGGAGGCAAGACGTTCACCAAGCTCGACCTGACTTCGGCCTACATGATGCAGGAGCTGGAGGAGTCTTCGAAGGGTCTTACCTGCATCAACACGCACAAGGGACTGTTCATCTACAACAGATGCCTGTTTGGAATTCGGTCGGCTGCAGCGATCTTCCAGAGAAACATGGCGAGCCTACTCAAGTCGGTACCACGCACAGTGGTTTTTCAGGACGACATATTGGTCATGGGTTGGGACACCCTCGAGCACCTACAAAACCTGGAGGAGGTCCTCCAGCAACTGGATCGCGTAGGGCTGCGGCTGAAGAGGTCGAAATGCGTCTTCGTGGCAACAGAAGTGGAGTTTTTGGGGAGCAAGATCGCGGCGGATGGCATTCGGCCCACAGATGCCAAGACAGAGGCTATCAGAAACGCGCCCAGGCCACAGAACGTCACGGAGCTGCAGTCATTCCTGGGACTCCTCAACTATTTTGGTAACTTCCTACCGGGGTTAAGCACCCTCTTAGAGCCCGTACATGTGTTATTGCGTAAAGGTGAGAACTGGATATGGGAAAAAAAACAAGTAATTGCTTTTGAGAAAGCCAGAAACATTTTATGCTCCAACAAGCTGCTTGTATTGTATAACCCATGTAAAAGACTTGTGCTAGCATGTGATGCATCGTTGAACGGAGTTGGGTGTGTATTACAACAAGCTAACATTGCAGGGAAGTTGCAACCTGTCGCCTATGCTTCCAGGAGCTTGTCTAAGGCCGAGAGGGCCTACAGCATGATTGAGAAAGAGGCATTAGCATGTGTGTTCGGGGTAAAGAAAATGCACCAGTACCTGTTTGGCCTCAAATTTGAGCTGGAAACTGATCACAAGTCCCTCATATCCCTGTTCGCTGAAAACAATGGGACAAATACTAATGCCTCAGCCCGCATAAAAAGGTGGGACTCGCGCTATCAGCGTATAACTATACCATCTGCCACAGGCCAGGCACCGAGAACTGTGCGGATGCTCTCAGTCGGCTATCATTGCCCATCACGAGGGTGGAAATGGCGCAGCCTGCAAACTTGTTGATGGTGGCGCAGCCCGCAGATTTGTTGATGGTCATGGAAGCATTTGAAAATGATAAATCACCTGTCACGGCCCGCCAGATTAGGACTTGGACCAGCCAAGATCTTTTGCTGTCCCTAATAAAAAAACGGTGTACTGCATGGGAGCTGGGCCAGCATCCCCATTGAAATGCAAGAGCTAATCAAGCCGTTCCAACGGCAAAAGGACAAGCTGTCCATTCAGGCAGACTGCCTGTTGTCGGGTAACCGCGCAGTGCTACCCAAAAAGGGCAGGGAGACGTTCATCTCGGATCTTCACAGCACACACCCGGATATAGTAATGATGAAAGCGATAGCCAGATCCCACGTGTGGTGGCCCGGTATCGACTCTGACTTAGAGTTCTGTGAACGGCAATGCAGTGTGTGTGCTCAGTTGAGCAATGTGCCCAGAGAGGCACCACTAAGTTTGTGGTCCTGGCCCTCCAGACCATGGTCGAGGATCCATGTCGACTATGCGGACCCGTTTCTCGGTAAAATGTTCCCGGTGGTGGTGGATGCTTTTTCAAAATGCATTGAATGTGAAATAATGTCGGGAATCACCGCCACTGCCACCATTGAAAGCCTGAGGGCCATGTTTGCCACCCACAGCCTGTCTGACATACTGGTCAGTGACAATGGGCCATGTTTCACCAGTGCCAAATTTAAAGAATTCATGATCCGTAATGGGATCAAACATGTTACTTCGGCCCCGTTTAAACCAGCCTCCAATGGGCAGGCAGAGCGCGCAGTACAAACAATCAAACAGAGCCTTAAACGAGTCACAGAAGGCTCACTCCAAACCCGCCTGCCCCGAGTACTGCTCAACTACCGCACGAGACCCTACTCACTCACAGGGGTGTCCCCGGCTGAGCTACTCATGAAAAGGACATTTAAAACCAGACTCTCGCTGGTTCATCCCAACCTGCATGATCAGGTAGAGAGCAGGCGGCAGCAACAAAATGTAAACGATGGTCGTGCCACTGTGTCACGGGAAATTGATCTGAATGACCCTGTGTATGTGCTAAACTATGGACATGGTCCCAAGTGGATCACGGGCACGGTGATAGCTAAAGAAGGGAGTAGGGTGTTTGTAGTCAAACTAGACAATGGACAAATTTGCAGAAAGCACCTGGACCAAACGAGGCTGCGGTTCCCAGACTGCCCTGAACAACCCACAGCAGATACCACCTTTTTCGAGCCCACACCACACACTCAAAGGATCAACGACACCACCCCGGTGCTGGAAATCGAACCCATCACGCCCAACAGCCCAGCAAGGCCAGGCTCACCTAGCAGCCCTGCAGGGCCAACAACACGCCAGCCCACGAGGGCACAGCCAACACACCAGAACAGACATTTGTACTCAGGCAGTGCACCAGGGAAAGAAAGGCTCTCGACCGCCTCACCTTGTAAATAGTTTCCACTTTGACTTTGCGGGGGAGTGATGTTGTGTATCTGTAAAGCATGCACTTCCATGTTCCGCCACCCGGGAGTGCATCCCCTGAAGTCTCAAGAGTTCCCAGCATCCCTTGGGAGCACTGAATCTCAGCCGGCCCCTAAGGCCTGTTCCTCACTCTGAAGTGTCTTAATAAAGACTGAGGTCACTGTTACTTTAACCTCCCTGTTTGCAGTCTCATGTGTGTTAGGAACACAATACCAGTGATGTAGCTGTAGCTGTACCGGAACAGTTGTGTTTCGATTTTTCTTTCAGGGAGGTAGGGGAAGAACTTAGTATTCCTTCAAGTAGGAGACCAACAAGTGGTGGGAGAGAATTCTATGATCGAAAAATTAGGCATGGTCTCCCAATGGTGCAGGACAGATCGACCGAATGGTGTTACCTAGCTGTGGTTTTTCTGATGTTATTCTGCATTGGCAAGGAAAATTCAGACCATAAATCAATAAAATAGAACAATTATTATACAAGTGGAAATATCGTCTTGTCTTAACTGATAATTAGAGTAACGGGATTGTTTTGTGAAGTCAGGAAACCATAGTGGGGGATCGGAATGTGGAAGATTGCTAGTTCAATTACAATGAGCCTTTTCCTCACTTTATCCTAAGACAATAAAGTTTTGTCTCATGTTAAGTTTTGCTTGGCTAGGATGCTCACACAATGCTGTCATTCTTGCCCACAGTAGCCTCCCTTTTACTGGTGTCGGTTTTAGGGAGGGTTTTACAACGCAGACTCCAGTCAGCACGATGTGAGCAAGCTCCTGTTTCCGAGTTGGCATCCGGTACCTTTCTGGAGCACAGAAAGAGTGTTCAGCCTTTCAATGAATGCAGTGTGAGGAACAAGTCTTTCTCTGAGCTGCTGTTCTTTCTGCCAGCTGCTTCTAATTAGCAGCGATCAGCTGGTTTTCCCTCAGTTGCCGATCTCACTGAGGTATGGCGTGAAACAGACTGAGGAAACGCACAGCAGGAAGGTGTGTGCAATCGTAACAAAAATAGGAGTCATTTGGAATTTGAAGGGAGGCCTGTAAGGGCCGGTGTTCTGATGCCGAGGTAGTTTAAGTATGTGCTCAGAACTGTACATTAGCGTCCTCGACCAAGCCAACATCCCCAGCATTGAAGCACTGACCACGCTTGATCAGTTGCGCTGGGCAGGTCATGTAGTTCGCATGCCAGACATGAGACTCCCAAAGCAAGCGCTCTACTCAGAACTCCTTCACAGCAAACGAGCCAAAGGTGGGCAGCGGAAACGTTACAGGGATGCCCTCAAAGCCTCCCTGATAAAGTGCAACATCCCCACCGACACCTGGGAGTCTCTGGCCAAAGACCGCCCTAAGTGGAGGAAGTGCATCCGGGAGGGCGCTGAGCTCCTCGAGTCTCGTCGCCGAGAGCATGCAGAAATCAAGCGCAGGCAGTGGAAAGAGCGTGTGGCAAACCAGTCCCACCCACCCTTTCCTTCAACAACTATCTGTCCCACCTGTGACAGACTGTGGTTCTCGTAGTGGTTCTCGTATTGGACTGTTCAGCCACCTAAGGACTCATTTTAAGAGTGGAAGATCCCAAGGGATTGCCTATGATGATGATGAGTTGCCGAGTCCCTTAGCTCTGGAATTTCCTCCCTAAACATCTCCGCCTCTCTATCGCTCTCCCGAGTGTCAGCTGTGGCTCAGTGGATACCCCACTCGCCTCTGAGTCAGAACGTTGTGAATTCAAGAACCACTCCAGAGACTGGAGCACAAAAATCTAGGCTGACACTCCAGTGCAGTGCTGAGGGAGTGCTGCACGTTCGGATGAGACGTTAAACCGAGGCCCTGTCTGCTCTCTCAGGTGGATGTAAAATATCCCATAGCATTATCTCGAAGAAGAGCAGGGGAGTTATGCCTGGTGTCCTGGCCAATATTTATCCCTCAATCAACATTACTAAAAAGCAGATTATCTGCTCATTATCACATTGCTGTATGCTGGAGCTTGCTGTGTGCAAAATTGGCTGCAGTGTTTCCTACATTACAACACTAAGCAACACATTAAAAGTACTTCATTGGCTGTAAAGCGCTTTGGGACATCCTGAGGTCATGAAAGGCACTATATAAATGCAAGTCTTTCTTTTTTAAAACCTATCTCTTTGACCAAGCTTTTGGTCACCTGTCCTACTATCTCCTTATGAGGCTCGGTGTCAAATTAACTCCTGTGAGGAGCCTTGGGATGTTTTACTATGTTAAAGGCGCTATATAAATGCAAGTTGTTATTATTGTTGAATAAGAACTATAAGTGCACCACATCCACATGTGCCTTTTTTGTTAAGGTTTACTATATAATGGTCAGGAGCAGGAACTGTGACCGACTTTGCTGTTCTCAACCAGGATGACAGCAGGGTGTAAAATAAAGTCTGTGAAAAGGAATGAGGAAACAACTATATAACGCACAAATAATGAAGTCGGAAAGTTGTTCAATGTTTTATTGTACTGAACACATCTGCTATTTATATAATGGCGAGAAGTATTAACTGAAGAACTTTGGTGTAAATTAAATAAAGAAACACATTTTATAGAAACATTTCCACCGGTTTTGCTTATTAATCTGTTGCTGTGTCGGGAGGGTTGGTAGTTTAAGTGAGCTTGGTCAGGAGTTACAGAGAGTTAATCTTCTAATCCATTCTCTGCTTTATGTAACTCTCAACATCACACTCTTTCCCTGCCGACATCATTTCTTGCCATTTCACTCCTTTATTCTGTTTCTGCAGCTCTGTCTTGCTCGATGTAAAACAGCACAAGGGGTTTAAAACCTCTGCTTGTATTATACAGAGTTTGTGACTATGACTGTTAGTGCCAATGATTTGATTGACAACTGAAAGCTAGGATACTGCCTGTCAAGAGCAGTTCAGAAAGAAAAAATAAACACTTGCATTTCTGTTTAAGATTAGCAGTGAGGCTTTAAAAAGACTTGCATTTCTATAGCGCCTTTCACGACCACCGGTCATCCCGAAGTGCTTTACAGCCAGTGAATTACTTTTTGAAATGTAGTCACTGTGGGATGTGGGAAACGCGGCAGCCAATTTGCACACAGCAAGCTCCCACAAACAGACATGTGATAATGACCAGATAATCTGTTTTTTTTTGTGATATTGATTGAGGGATAAATATTGGTTAGAATAGAGAGAGAGTGAGTGTGACTCAGGGGAATAGAGAGAGAGAGTGAGTGCGACTGATAGAGGAATAGTCATCATCATAGGCGGTTCCTCAAACAAGGATGACTTGCTTCCACATGAGTTCACAGATATTTCAATGAAGGACCCGATGTTCCAGTCCTCAATTCCAATTGAGGGGGTGGAAGATGTCTGTGCGTGTTTTTTTTTAACGTGTGGTGACCATTGCACACCAGCCACCACATGGGCTTGACAGAGCTAGGTCTTGGTCCAGTGACAAGGGTTAACCAGGACGACTGGAGACCTGCTCTGCTGCACGAACCTAGTGCGCACACTTATCGCAGTGTGGGCTGGCCCGTGCTGCCCCTGGGCCCTCGGCTCCTCTGGGCTCCGTACCCTCATTCGCCGCACCTCCACCACGATCTCTCGCCGCTCCTCTGCCACGAGCATTCGCTGCACCTCCACCATGAGCGTGGGCAGGAACATTGGCTGGGCCCTGGTACAGCAGAGGAGTGGGAAGGTCGTGGCGGACCTGCGACGAGTGATCAGGGCGGAGGAGCGATGAGGGATCGCGTCTGAGATTTGGTGGGTGATCGTGGCGGAGGTTCTGCAAATGTTTGATGCGGAGGTGCGACGGGAGATCGTGGCGGAGGAGCAGCAAGTGTTTTTTTTAGATGAATAGAGAGTAAGTGTGACTGACAGGGATAGAGCGCGAGAGAGAGAGTGAGGGAGCTAAGTGAAGGGGGAAGGGCAATCATCATCATCATCAGAGGCAGTCCCTCGAACCGAGGATGACTTGCTTCCACGTCAAAAAGTTCACAGGTGTTTCAATGATGGACCTAAAATTCCAGGTCCGAACTAAATCTTGAAGGGTGGAAGATGCCTGTGCTTGGATTTTTTTTAACGTGTGGTGACCGTTGCACACCAGCCACCACACGGGCTTGACAGAGCTATGTCTTGGTCCAGTGGCACACATATCGCAGTGTGGGCTGGCCCGTGCTGCCCCTGGGCCCTCGCCTCTTCTGGGCCTCGAACTCACGCCTCTCCTGGGCCCCGATCACGTCCCTCTACAGTCTCTCGCCGCTCCTTCACCCCGAGGCCAATAAGCACAAGAGTGCCACATGCTTTTTTCTGTCTGGGAAGGAATACGAGACAGAGTGCTGAGTATCATTTTGTTAACGTAATGCCACATTTATGTGATGTGATGATGCAATTGAATATGATTTATGTTGCCACAACACACATTTGTAATCTAGATTTGACACACGCTTTGTCTGTGAAGATAGTGCCTCCTTACATTAATCACCCAGAGAGGAGATTTTCATCCAATCTAGGCTCGATTTGAGCCCACATCCCAGAGATGAGAGGACCAGTGATCTCACAAATCCATCTCCCACCCAGCCTTAGTTAACCCTGTTTCTTTATGCACTAATGCCGCTTGAAATTTTGAATGGGGTAAATACAAAAGAACATCATTACAAACACAACGCACAGACCCTTGCATTGATCCAACTGTCCCAGTGACTCCTCTCATCACATTTTCTGGGAGCTGCTTCTTTCATGCTGTCTCTTGGTATTGTATGTGCAGCAGTGTTTCATGTCGAGCGTCTGACAATCCCAACTCTGTCTCGCACAGTACAACACGATTCCCGTTTCCATTTTTGTTCTTAATCGTTCAGTCTGTTGTGCTCACAGACTCTGTAATTTCCTGTTGTTTATGTTGTATTTTCACGAACATGATGTGGAAAATGTTCCAAATGATTTTCCGACCTTTGCTCCCCCACCCGGCTTCCTCCTGTAACTCTGCGAAGCTGGGATGGTCGCGGCTGTGACTGGGTCAATGGTACTTTAGCTGGATTTTCTCCTCAAAGAGCTCAATGCACTACTGCTGCAATCAATAGCATCACTCCTCTGTTTCCGACGCACAGACTGATTCTAACGTTGCTATACACTGACATGTGGCATGGTAGAGGTGGTATTATCCTCACCTGCCTTGTGGAAAACGGGCATGTGCCCAACACTACGGACCCCACAAGGAAGGTTTAAGCCTCCCCTACCCCGGGCACCATCCAGCCTCCCCCTTGTCTCCCCCGAGATCCTTGCGAAACAACTCGTTGCGCGTTACCTTATAGACTCCAAGTCGCTGATTGGAGCGTGGGCAGGTACTGCAGGAGTGGCGAGGTCGGAGCGAAGGAGCGGCGAGAGATTGTAGAGGGACGTGATCAGGTCAAGGAGAGGTGCGAGTTCGGGGTCCAGAAGAGACGAGGGCCCAGGGGCAGCACGGGCCAACCCACACTGCGATATGTGTGCGCACTAGGTCCGTGCAGCAGAGCAGGTCTCCAGTTGTCTTGGATAACCCTTGCCACTGGATCAAGACCTAGCTCTGTCAAGCCCGTGTGGTGGCTGGTGTGCAACGGCCACCCCATGTTAAAAAAATCCACGCACAGGCATCTTCCACCCTTCCTATGTTGGCCTTCATAGCTAGGGGATTTAAGTATAGGAGCAGGGAGGTCTTACTGTAGTTGTACAGGGCTTTGGTGAGGCCTCACCTGGAATATTGTGTTCAGTTTTGGTCTCCTAATCTGAGGAAGGATGTTCTTGCTATTGAGGGAGTGCAGCGAAGGTTCACCAGACTGATTCCCGGGATGGCAGGGCTGACATATGAGGAGAGACTGGATCAACTGGGCCTGTATTCACTGGAGTTTAGAAGGATGAGAGGGGATCTCATAGAAACATATAGAATTCTGATGGGACTGGACAGGTTAGATGCAGGAAGAACGTTCCCAATGTTGGGGAAGTCCAGAACCAGGGGACATAGTCTAAGGATAAGGGGTAAGCCATTTAGGACTGAGATGAGGAGAAACTTCTTCACTCAGAGAGTTGTTAACCTGTGGAATTCACTGCCGCAGAGAGTTGTTGATGCCAGTTCATTGGATATATTCAAGAGGGAGTTAGATATGGCCTTATGGCAAAAGGGATCAAGGGGTATGGAGAGAAAGCAAGAAAGGGGTACTGAGGTGAACGATCAGCCATGATCTTATTGAATGGTGGTGCAGGCTCGAAGGGCCGAATGGCCTACTCCTGCACCTAGTTTCTATGTTTCTAAGATTTAGTTCAGGACCTGGAATATTAGGACTTTCATTGAAACACCTGTAGACTTTTTGGCGTGGAAGCAAATAATCCTCGACTCGAGGGATTGCCTATGATGATGTTGAGAATCATAGAATCTTACAGCACAGAAGGAGGCCATTTTGACCCCTCGTGCCTGTGCCGGCCCATTTTGTCCCACCCCCCCAGCTTTTTCCCCAGCAAATTGGCCCTCTTCAAGTACATGTCCTCTTGCCTTTTCAAAGTTCCTGTGGAATCTAATTTCACCACCCGATCAAGCAATACATTCCAGATCATAACATTCCTCTGTGTGAAAAATATCCTCTTTACCAGAGGTTAGCTGTGGCTCAGTGGGTAGCACACTCGCCTCTGAGTCAGAAGGTTGTGGGTTCAAGTCCCACTCCAGAGACTTTGAGCACAAAATCTAGGTTGATACTGAGGGAGTCGGAGGTGCTGTCTTTTGGACGAGATGTTAAACCGAGGCCCTGTCTGCCTTCTCAGGTGGATGTAAAAGATCCCATGGCACTATTTCGAAGAAGAGCAGGAGAGTTATCCCTCGTGTACTGGCCAATATTTATCCCTCAATCAACATAACAAAACAGATTATCTGGTCATAATCACATTGCTATTTGTGGGAGCTTGCTGTGTGCAATTTGGCTGCTGCATTTCCCACATTACAACAGTGACTGCACTCCAAAAGTACTTCATTGGCTGTAAAGCGCTTTGAGACGTCTGCTGATCGTGAAAGGCGCTATATAAATGCAAGTCTTTTTTTGTGTGCGAAAAAGATTCTCCTCATTTCTCCTTTAATTTTGCCAACATTGTTGCCAGCGGCCTCCTGTTGCCCAGAACTCTGCTCCGGCCCACCAACCTGCTACCCTACTCCGCCTGTATCAGGTGGGCAGCTGACTGGTGGCACGCAGGTGATGCATAGTAGTTAAAAATCACCCGAACCTCACATTGCTGGGACCCACTTCTAGTTAGAGTCAGTGCTTGAGTTTCACGCAGGCAAGTAAATTACCACCAATTAACCAGGCTGCTGAATATTATTTTGTAAAGCAACCTTTATTGAATACTTTAATACTTTAGCATAAAAGTAACTCTTTTTCAAAGCTTCGTGTAAGCTGGAATGATCTTTCTACTGTTTAGGATTGGCAGTTAGGCGTTAAAAAGAAAGACTTGCATTTCTATAGTGCCTTTCACGGCCACCGGACATCCCAAAGCAATTTACCGCCAATGAAGTACTTTTGGAGTGTAGGCACTGTTGTAATGTGGGAAACACAGCAGCCAATTTGCGCACAGTAAGCTCCCACAAACAGCAATGTGATAATGACCAGATAATGTGTCTTGGTGTTGATTGAGGGATAAATATTGGCCAGAACACCGGAGATAACTCCCCTGCTCTTCTTCGAAATAGTGCCATGCGATCTTTTACGGACACCTGAGACAGCAAGAGGGGCCTCAGTTTAATGTCATATCCAAAAGACGGCACCTCCGACAGTGCAGCACTCCCTCAGCACTGCACTGGAGTGTCAGCCAAGGTTTTTGTGCTGAAGTCTCTGGAGTGGGACTTGAACCCACAGCCTTCTGACTCAGAAGCATTAAAAACATTTCAGCTCTTAATTTTTGAATAATGGAGCATGTTTTAAAATAAATATCCTTAGCAGGAACTTTGTTCAAAATTTGCAGGCCATTTTGTTTGTGTTTTTTGTGATTTACTCCCTTCCTTCCCCCTTCCCCAAGAGTCAGCAAACCTGTTGAGTTGTTTGGGTGTCTCTTCATTCCTCTTGTTTACTTTGCAAACTAAGGATCACAAATAAATACATTGTCTTGATCACTGAATGGCCCTTTGTTGGTTCTTCTTTCAACTCGAAGCCCTTTCCACAATGCCCCTGGCCTTAATTAGGACGTTACAACAGAGAGAAGACAAGGATTGCACAGCTCAGCCACAAATACTTGCCAAAACCAGGGCTTCAGAAGGAGACCGCAACACAGCCAATGCATTCATCCACCACAACTTGTCCTCCCTGTACATGAACGACGTCACCGTCTTTTGCTCGGATCCGCAGCCGGTCCGCAGATTGCTCACAATCTGCGACCAGTTTGAACTGGCCTCGGGAGCGAAGGTCAATGGCAGCAAAAGCAAGGCCGTGTTCTTTGGCCACTGGGCCAACCGATCCTTTATTCCCTTCACCGTTAATCCAGATTACCTGAAAATGTTGGGAATATGGTTCAAAGTGGATGGGGTGTGCGCCAAAAACTGGGAAGAGCGTATTGCCAAAGTGAAACAAAAACTGGGAAGCTGCGCTCCCTCTCCATCGCAGGAAAGAACCTGGTCATCACGAGTGAGGTGCTCTCGGTGTTGTTGTACATGGCGCAGGTCTGGCCCATCTCACGCTCCTGCGCCACGGCAGTCACCCGGGCCGTCGTCCACTTTGTCTGGAGGTCCAAAATGAACCGTGTCCGCAGAGACACGATGTACAAATCTCTGGACAGTGGAGGAAAGGTTATTCCGAAAGTGGCCCTCATCCTGATGGCCACCTTTGTGTGCGGCTGCATCAAGCTGTGCACAGACCCCCGGTACGCAAACACCAAGTGTCACTACGTGCTGAGATTCTACCTGTCCCCAGTGTTGCGAAGGATGGGCCTGGCCACGCTGCCGCGAAACGCCCCCACCAGCTGGACCATGCCTGTCCACCTGTCCTTCGTGGAAAAGTTTATCACAAAAAACCCCTTTGACCACAAGGCCATAAAGCAGTGGTTGGCACATAAGTTCCTGGGCGCCCTACGAAAGAAGGAGAGGGTGGTCGCTGTTGGGTGGTTCCCCGAGCAGACTGTCGAACTCGTCTGGCAGAACGTTTCATCGCCAGAGCTTTCACACAAGCACCAAGACGTAGTTTGGTTGGCGGTGAGGAGGGCCCTACCCGTCAGATCCTTCATGCACAGCCAGGGTTTCAGAGACACGGCACTCTGCCCCCGAGTTAGCTGTGGTGCGTACGAGACTGTCACCCATCTCCTTCGGGATTGCCCCTTTGCAAGGCAGATCTGGAAGGAGATGCAGTGGTTGCTGTCGAGGTTCATCCCAAGCAGCTCCGTAACACAGGATTCTGTGCTCTACGGACTGTTCCCAGGGACACACGCCGAGACAGACATCATCTGCTGCTGGAGGGCCATCAACTCGGTCAAAGACGCACTTTGGTCTTGCCGAAACTTGCCGGTCTTCCAGAGCAAGGAGATGTCCACGTCTGCGTGTTGCAGACTGGCGCAATCCAAGATCCAGGAGTACGTGCTGAGGGATGCACTAAAAATTGGTGCAGTCGCCGCAAAGGCACGGTGGGGAAGAGCCACAGTTTAAAGCCCTTCCGCCAAGGTAAACCCAGGGGCTGGAATCAGTATAAAACTCCCCTCGGGCTGTACTTGTAAATTTTTTGTATACATAGAGCACCATGATTTGGAAACACCTATGTAGTGCCATGTATAATGCAAGTTCTGTTTAGTAATGTATGTTGCAAAGAAATGTAACTGTACCCTCACCCATTCCGTGTACCGTATAGTGCCACATGTAACGTAATTTGATGACTGTATTACAATGTATCCTGGATTGTACCTCGAAATGTAAAGCAAGCAAATGTATTGAACGGAATTGCCGTCAGCATCCAAATGTATTGTATGGAATTGCTGACCGCATCCAAATGTACTGAACTGCTTTCCAACATATTGTGCAAATTTTTATATGAATAAAGTATATGTTGAAATAAAAAAAAAATTCAATGACGGATTTGACAATCAGCTTGAGGAGAACACTGGTCCATTACATTAGATGCTTTTGGAGTGAAAAGCATCATCCACTGTGAGCATAAGTCTGTGGCGTAAGAACACCCCTGAATCTGCAGCCTTTCAAACGAAGCAATGACTGAGCCTGTCACTCTTAAAGCAGCTCTCTTCACACATTAAATTAAAATGTTCATATGGATGTGATGGAAACCCTAACAATTTAAAACCATTGTCTGTAAATCACCAGGCCAGATCAGCTGGAGTTAACGCAAGAGCACCACTTGTACAGAATAGCTTCTCCCTGGCATCACGTCAGTGACCTTTGTCCCAGTTATAGAACACGCATTGCCTTAACTAACAATCATCCCCAAAACAAGGAATTTCATATGTGAAAACAAACTTAATAATGATTCCTTTTAAACAGTGATTAGTTTTGCGGCCAACACTAAGGTTTTATTTGCGACTGAATCAAATGATGTTCCTGATAACCTGGTTGCAGAATACGGTTTGTTATACCTTTCTGACTGAGTTTTAATGTTAAGGCAATTCATGTGACGCTAGTATTGGAGTTTGATCAGGCTTCCTCCCGCCAGCCCTCCCGTCTTTCACTCAAATTGCTGACTACTGTTGGCCAACAAATTGTCCTATCCATGACACTTCTGCTTGTTAATAAGACTTGGAATCCCTACAAGCTATTTTTCATACACAATGCGCCCCACCACCCCTCCCCCTGCAGTTCACGAATGGAAGGCTTGCTGTTTTACGCCGTCTTAATTAAAAGTTGTTGTGAGTGATGCCTTGTGACAATCTAATCCCCATCAACTGACTCTACAAAGCTTTCTTCTGGAGATCTCGGTTTCCCAGTTGTGTCGACCTCCTCAGAGAACCGGCTGCCTTCCTTCGCCTAACGCGGTGAACTTCCAACCACTTTCTTCTTCCAGCCATCACCCGGTGAGTGACAAGGTTCCTTGTACATCCAATGGGTTTTTGCTCAATTCTGAGTCTGTCAGCCTTATCGAACTCAACTGGGTGCAATTTATCGGCTTGACATCGGAGCCTGTTGATGAGTCCAGGTAAAATAGATGCATGCTTGTGGCCTACAAGAGCGGATGGATAGGCTTTGCATTAATGGTACAGTATTTGCGCAAAATGCTGACAATCATTGAGCTAAAAAAACCTGTGAATACTGGAAATCTGAAACAAAGCCAATAAATGCTACAAATACACACTGGGAAAGAAACAGTTTACATTTTGAGGTGCAAGCTCTTCATTGGAACAGCTCTGAAAGAGTCCCACCTCAAACATTAACCTGTATTTTTTCTTTCACGTACTGAGTGACTTGCTGTGTATTTCCGACATTTTACCAGTTTAATCTCAGATTTCCTGCCTTCACGGTCTTACTCAATCTCTCCATCTTTTCTCTTTCCATTAAAATAAATCTTTGAGCAGATAACAGTTCATAACGAAGCTCTCGGAAGGCCTTCGTGCTATTTTTTCTAAAAACTGCAACAATACGTTATTTGTCTGCGAATCTGTGTGTGACTGAATCCTGTGATCTACAAAGAAAATCTTTAAATAAACTTTCAGGTGAAAGATGAAATCGTGTTGAAATCTCCACTCGCCTGTTTTATAAGAAAGTCACTTTTGGCTGCGGTCCTTGATTCGATGTTTAATTAGACTGTTGCTGATTGATCTGCAGTGCTTAACAATGCGGGATTAATATTATAATTATAAATCTGCTGCTCTGTACTATATATGTGATGCAAAATAAAATATTACTAAAGACATCGGGCGAAGCAGTAAGTGTGATTAGTAAATGGTGGTTGTAACGGTGCTTTCTGATGTTTAATATCTGATAAAAAAAACTCCTCAGATCTTGCGTTGGTGACTAGATATAATGTAAATTATTACATCCATTCTAAAGCTTGGTGCCTATGCACATTGCAGGATAGGAACAATATCCTTGGCTCTCCTGATAAAGGTGGCCTTTTGGCACGATGCTGAGACAGACCAGGAACTTTGATTCCCAAGTCTGCACTTGGTTAACCGAAGCCGGCCCCATGAGGCAGAATGGGTGCCTCAGCACCCGTGGGCTAGGGAGTGGAAAACCAAGTCAAGGATTCCTACTCCTGGTCACCGACCCCCTGCTGCAAAGTGCAAGCTGTGACCTTCAGACGAGGACAGAATCGGGCTTCACTGTGATGCCCTCTGTGGTTGAGTAGCCTGCTGACGCCTTATGTGGTTGAATAGCCTGCTGACACTCGGTCTTTGGACTCAGGTGGCAGAAGGCAGTTGGCACGTGTGAAACACTTGCCCAGAAAGAGTCAGCACCCTAAAAGGAGAGTAAACAAATGCATCAAACAAATATTTACCGCTCAATATATTCAGTTATCGGGCAAATACTAAAGTGTAAATACATTTGTTTATTGGCTTCAAAGTTTCTATAATTTGACAGGAATGTTCACTATTGGGTGGGTGTTTGGATGAGTGACTTCTCTAATTCCATACTAGTAGAACATTAGAATTCATTCTATTGTTAATTCTCAGTTACCTTTGAGGATTTAACAGAGAGCAGGACGGAAAGAAGTAATGCTGATGGGAGTGCAATGCAGCTCTGTAATTCGAGAGGCAGAATGTAGGTAGGATTCCCTCCTGTTGCTGAGCTGCACGATCTCAGCACTGCTGCTTTAGAGAGGTGGCTGGGGTGAAGACTGAGCAAGTCCCGCTAGAGAGGACAGGAATATCGGAGGGAACAACATCCCTGTGCTGCTGTACTGCATGTCACGGGCTCTAAAAGAGACCAGAGTTACTGGAGAACTGGATTATTGCAGTGCGGCTTTCAATCAGATCTTCTCATTTATTTTTAAAGGCTTTCTAATAAAGGAGAATTTTCTTCACCTAGAAACCCTCATCACGTTTAAAAAGTACTTTGATGTGCACTTGAAGTGCCGTAACCTGCAGGGCTACAGACCAAGAGCTGGAAAGTGGGATGAGGCTGGGTAGCTCTTTCTCGGCTGGCATAAACACAATGGGCCGAATGGCCTCCTCCTGTGCCATAAATTTCTATGATTCTATGAAAATAACTGTTATTACGTGCAGATATAATCACAATGAGGTACTATAATCGCAGATGATACAATGACTATGTTACTGTGTATCCTTTATGCGCAGTTTATAAAAATGTATTCGTTCCTGGGATGTGGGCGTTGCTGGCAAGGCCGGCATTTATTGGCCATTCCTAATTGCCCTTGAGAAGGTGGCGGTGAGCCACCTTCTTAAACCGCTGCAGTCCGCGTGGTGAAGGTGCTCCCACAGTGCTGACTTTGTCGTAGCGGTTTGGTACAATACTGCTTGCTAGGCCATTTCAGAGGGCAGTTAAGAGTCAACTATACTGCTGTAGGTCTGGAGTCACATATAGGCCAGACCGGGTAAGGGCGGCAGATTTCCTTTCCTAAAGGACATTAGTGAACCAGATGTGTTTTTACGACAATCCGGTTTGGTAGAACCATTAACAGGTCACATCACCAGAGTGACAATACCCTTTGATTGCCATGTTCAGGAAACCGATACTTAAAAAAAATGCATTATCATAAGAACATAAGAAATAGGAGCAGGAGGAAGCCATTTGGCCCCTCGAGCCTGCTCTGCTATTCAATAAGATCATGGCTGATCTGATCCTGGCCTCAACTCCACTTCCCCGCCTGCTCCCCATAACCCTTGACTCCCTTATCATTCAAAACTCTAAATATATTTAAGGTGGAGATAGACAAAGACCCAGCCTCCACAGCTCTCTGGAGTAGAGAATTCCAAAGATTCACGACCCTCTGAGAGAAGAAATTCCTCCTCATTTCTGTTTTAAATGGGTGACCCCTTATTCTGAAACTATGCCTGGTAGTTCTAGATTCCCCATGAGGGGAAACATCATCTTGCATTTACCCTGTCAAGCCCCTTCAGAATCTTATATGTTTCAATAAGATCATCTCTCATTCTTCTAAACTCCAAGGAGTATAGGCCCAACCTGCTCAACCTTTCTTCATATGACAACCCCTTCATCTCAGGAATCAACCTCGTGAACCTTCTCTGAACTGCCTCCAATGCAAGTCTATCCCTCCTTAAATAAGGAAACCAAAACTGTACGCAGTATTCCAGGCGTGGTCTTACCAACGCCTTGTACAGTAGGAGCAGGACTTCCCTGCATTTATATTCCATCCTCCTTGCAATAAAGGCCAGCATTCCATTTGCCTTTCTGATTACTTGCTGTATGTGCATGCTAACTTTTTGCGTTTCATGTACAAGAAGCCCCCAGATCTCTCTGTACTACAGCATTTTGTAATTGCTCCCCATTTAAATAATAATTAGCTTTTTTATTTTCCCTACCAAAGTGGATAACCTCACATTTTCCCACATTATAGTCCATCTGCCAAGCTTTTGCCCACTCACTGAGCCTATCTCAACCCCTTTGTAGATTCTTTGCAACCTCCTCACAACTTGCTTTCCCACCTATTTTTGTATCATCAGCAAATTTGGCTACATTACACTCGGTCCCTTCATCCAAGTCATTAATATAAATTGTAAATAGTTGAGGCCCTAGCACTGATCCCTGTGGCACCCCATTAGTTACAGTTTGCCAACCTGAAAATGAACCATTTATCCCGATTCTCTGTTTTCTGTTAGTTAGCCAATCCCCTATCCATGCTAATATATTACCCCCAACCCCATGAGCTCTTATCTTGTGCAGTAACCTTTTGTGTGGCAACTTATCGAAAGCTTTCTGGAAATCCAAATAAACGACATCAACTAGTTCTCCTTTATCCACTCTGCTGATTACATCCTCAAAGAACTCCAGCAAATTTGTCAAACATGATTTCATTTTCATAAAATCATGCTGACTCTGCTCGACTGCATTATGATTTTCTAAACGTCCTGCTACTACTTCCTTAATAATGGACTCCAGCATGTTCCCAATGACAACTGTTAGGCTAACTGGTCTATAGCTTCCTGTTTTCTGTCTCCCTCCTTTCTTAAATAGGGGTGTTACATTTATGGGTTTCCAGTCCGATGGGACTTCTCCAGAATTCAGGGAATTTTGGTAGATTATAACCAATGCATCCACTATCTCTGCAGCCACTTCTTTTAAGACCCTAGGATGCATGCAATCAGGTCCATGGGACTTGTCCACCTTTAGTCCCATTAGTTTGCCTAGTACTTTATCTCTAATGATAATGATTGTTTTAAGTCCCCCCCTGAACAACAGCTCTTTGATTATCAATTATTGGGATGCTTTTAGTGTCCTCTACCGTGAAGACTGATACAAAAGATTTGTTCAAAATCTCTGCCATTTCCCTGTTTTCCATTATTAATCCTCCAGTCTCATCCTCTAAGGGACCAACATTTACTTTAGCTATTTGTTTCCTTTTTATATACCTGTAGACGCTCTTACTGTCTGTTTTTATATTTATTGCTAATTTGCTCTCATATGCTATCTTCTCTGCCTTTATTATTTTTTTGGTTGTCCTTTGCTGGTTTCTAAAAATTTCCCAATCCTCTGGCCTTCCACTGTCCTTCGCTACATTGTATGCCTTTGTTTTCAATTTGATACCATCCTTTACTTCCTTAGTTAGCCAGGGATGGTTCATCGTTCTCTTAGCATCTTTATTTCTCACTGGAATAAATCTTTGCTGGGAGTTATGAATTATCTCCTTAAATATTTGTCACTGTGTTTCTACAGTCTTACCCTTTAATATATTTTCCCAGTCCACTTTAACCAACTCTGCTTTCATACCCTTCTAATTACCTTTATTTAAGTTCAGGCCACTAGTTTGAGATCTAGCTTTCTCACCCTCAAACTGAATTTGAAATTCTATCGTTTTATGATCACTCTTCTCAAGAGAATCCTTCACTACAAGATCATTAATTAATCCAGACTCGTTACACATTACCAGATCTAAGATAGTCTGCTCCCTAGTTCGTTCCACAACATATTGTTCCAAGAAACCATCCCGCATACACTCTATGAACTCTTCCTCAAGGTTACCATTGCCAATTTGATTTGTCCAATCAATATGCAGATTAAAATCGCCCATGATTATTGCTGTACCTTTTTTACAAGCCTTCATTATTTCTTGATATATACTCTGTGCTACAGAGTGGCTACTATTTGGGGATCTGTAGACCACTTCCACCAGTGATTCTTCCCCTTATTACTTTTTATCTCCACCCAAATTGATTCTACATCTTGATCTTCCGAGCCAATATCATTTCTTACGACTGGACTGATCACATCCTTCATTAACAGAGGTACTCCACCTCCTTTTCCTTTCTGCCCATCCGTACGAAGTGGCAAATACCCATGAATAGTTAGTTCCCAGCCTTGGTCACCTTGCAACCACGTCTCTATAATGGCAATCAGATCATACCCATTTATTTCTATTTGTGCCATCAACTTATCTATCTTGTTGCGAATGCTTCATGCATTCAGATACAGAGCTTTTAATTTTTTGTCTTATGTGGATACGCTCTGTCCCTACTTGTCACACTCTGATTATCATTACCCCTATAGCTATCCTGCACTTTTGCCTTCTCCTTTCTCTTTGACTTTTTTAATTTCTGCTCACCGGATCCCTCCCACTATTTAGTTTAAAGTCCTATCTATAGCCCTAGTTATTCGATTTGCCAGGATACTGGTCCCAGCCTGGTTTGTGAAGTCCATCACAATGGAACAGCTCCCTCTTATCCCAGTACTGGTGCAAGTTCCCCATGAATTGAAACCCATTCCTCCCACACCAATCTTTGAGCCACACATTAATTTCTCTGATCTTATTTACCCTATGCAAATTTGCATGTGGCTCAGATAGTAATCCAGAGATTATTACCCTTGTGGTTCTGCTTTTTAATTTAGTTCCAAGCTGCTCATACTCAATCAGAAGAACCTCTTTCTTTGTTCTACCTATGTCGTTGGTACCTAAGTGGACCATGACAACTGGATCTTCCCTCTCCTACAAGTTCCTCTCCAGCCCAGAGGAGATGTCCTTAACCCTGGCACTAGGCAGGCAACACAGCCTTCAAGACTCATGCTCTTGGCTGCAGAGAACAGTATCTAATCCCCTAACTATACTGTCCCCTACCACTACCACATTTCTTTTTACTCCCCCAACTTGAATGGCCCCCTGTACCATGGTGCTGTGGTCAGTTTGCTCATCCTCCCTGCAGTCCCTGCTCTCGTCCACACAGGGAGTAAGAGCCTCGAACCTGTTGGACTATAGCAAGGGCTGAGGCTCCTCCATCACTATGTGCTGGGTTCCCATACCTGTCTTACTCATAGTCACATCCTTTCCCTGACCACGGACCAAATTTGAATTATTTAACTTAAGGGGTGCGGCTCTCTGCTGGAACATAGTGTCTAGATAACTCTCTCCCTCCCTGATATGTTGCAGTGTTTGAAGCTCGGACTCCAGCTCATCAACACGGAGCCGAACTTCCTCGAGCAGCCAACACTTATTGCAGATGTGCTCACCCTGGACCTCAATGGTGTCCACCAGCTCCCACATGTTGCAACAGCAACACATCACCTGTCCTACCATCTCGAATATATTTGATTTAATTAATTACATTTTGAAGTTACTAAATGTTTAGTTTTAATCCCAGCTCTTAATTTAAACCAAGGCCCTCAGAAAAAGAGAGTAGGACTAATAACGTTACTTACTTTGCTGTGTTAGCTTGGCTCAGTTGATAGCACTCTCACTTAGAAGGTTGTAGGTTCAAGGGCCATTCCAGTATTTGAGCAAACCATCTAGGCTGGGGCTTCAGTGCGGCAGTGAGGGAGTGGTGGATTGCCAGAAATGTGGTCTTTTGTGAGCCATTAAACTGAAGCCCCAACTGCCTATTCAGGTGGATGTTAAAGATCCCCTGGAACTCCCATGGATTCAAAAGAAAGCAGGGAGTTCATCCAAATTTGTAGCTGACATCCCTCTCCCCTCAAACAGATTAACCGATCATTCAGTATATTTGCTGTTGGAACTGTTATCTGTGCATGTAGCCGATTGCATTAACCTAGATAACAATGACTGCACTTCAACCATAATTCATTGGTTGTGAAGTTAGTAAAGAAACTAATGTTTTAACCTACCTTTCTTTAGGAAGAGTGGACATTATAGCTCCTTTCTTCTACCCATCATTTTATGGTTAGGTTTTGTGCCCAGGGGATTGTGATAAGGTGCAATATGAATCCAAATTCGTTCTTTTGTTGTAATCTTGGCAGACAAATGTGGAAACTCAACACATAAATGTGCCTGGTAGGTGGAGAAGAGAGGTTAATTTACAGCTTTTTCCCCTCTAAGGACAGACAGGTTAAAACATTTGTTTTTCTCACTGTTGTGACGGAAAGCCAGACTGAAAACTGTGAAACATCAACATGGGACTCTATTACAATAAAAAATGTTCAGTGATGATGAACAACATAAAATCTGAGAGAACAGTAAACACAGGAAATATTCAAAATCAGTGAAAGCATTCAAAATGGAACCAGATTCAGTGAAAACTGAGGAGAGAATGGAAGGTTGGGATTTGGGGTAGGGACTTTGGGGGGTGAGGATGGGAACTGATACAGCACGTGGATCATCATGTTGGAGGAGGCTGGATGGGCTGAAATGTATCCTCTATTCCCATGGTAACAGGACTCTGAGGCAGTATACCATCATCAATCTGTATACAGAGGCTGATGTTGGGCGTAAAAATATTACGTTGGCACAGCACGGGTCACTCTTTATTGGTTGGATCTGAGGTCGATTGCTGTGACAGTGTAGAAGATCCTTTACTCTGCATGTAGCCTGACTTGGGAGCGCTCCAATAGGACAATTGCATCTTACCCATGCTGTACCTGATCTGGCGGTGCTTGTTGGGAGAGTGAAGGAAGAGTGTTATTCTGCAGCTGACTTGTTTTTCACCCAGAGGGTTGCAGAGGTCTGGAACTCACTGCCTGAGAGGATGGTAGAGGCAGAAACCCTCACCACATTTAAAAAGTACTTGGATGTGCACTTAAACATAGAAAATAGGTGCAGGAGTAGGTCATTCGGCCCTTCTAGCCTGTACCGCCATTCAATGAGTTCATGGCTGAACATGCAACTTCAGTACCCCATTCCTGCTTTCTTGCCATACCCCTTGATCCCCCTAGTAGTAAGGACTACATCTAACTCCTTTTTGAATATATTTAGTGGATTGGCCTCAACAACTTTCTGTGGTAGAAATTCCACAGGTTCACCACTCTCTGGGTGAAGAAGTTTCTCCTCATCTCGGTCCTAAATGGCTTACCCCTTATCCTTAGACTGTGACCCCTGGTTCTGGACTTCCCCAACATTGTGAACATTCTTACTGCATCTAACCTGTCTAAACCCATCAGAATTTTAAACGTTTCTATAAGGTCCCCTCTCATTCTTCTGAACTCCAGTGAATACAAGCCCAGTTGATTCAGTCTTTCTTGATAGGTCAGTCCCGCCATCCCGGGAATCAGTCTGGTGAACCTTCGCTGCACTCCCTCAATAACAAGAATGTCCTTCCTCAGGTTAGGAGACCAAAACTGTACACAATACTCCAGGTGTGGCCTCACCAAGGCCCTGTACAACTGTAGCAACACCTCCCTGACCCTGTACTCAAATCCCCTAGCTATGAAGGCCAACATGCCATTTGCTTTCTTAACCGCCTGCTGTACCTGCATGCCAACCTTCAATGACTGATGTACCATGACACCCAGGTCTCATTGCACCTCCCTTTTCCTAATCTGTCACCATTCAGATAATAGTCTGTCTCTCTGTTTTTACCATCAAAGTGGACAACCTCACATTTATCCACATTATACTTCATCTGCCATTCATTTGCCCACTCACCTAACCTATCCAAGTCACTCTGCAGCCTCATAGCATCCTCCTCGCAGCTCACACTGCCACCTAACTTAGTGTCATCCGCAAATTTGGAGATACTACATTTAATCCCCTCGTCTAAATCATTAATATACAGTGTAAACAACTGGGGCCCCAGCACAGAACCTTGCCATACCCCACTACTCACCACCTGCCATTCTGAAAAGTACCCATTTACTCCTACTCTTTGCTTCCTGTCTGACAACCATTTCTCAATCCATGCCAGCACACTACCCCCAATCCTATGTGCTTTAACTTTGCACATTAATCTCTTGTGTGGAACCTTGTCGAAAGTCTTCTGAAAGTCCAAATATACCACATCAAATGGTTCTCCCTTGTCCACTCTACTGGAAACATCCTCAAAAAATTCCAGAAGATTTGTCAAGCATGATTTCCCTTTCACAAATCCATGCTGACTTGGACCTATCATGTCACCTCTTTCCAAATGCGCTGCTATGACATCCTTAATAATTGATTCCATCATCTTACCCACTACCGATGTCAGGCTGACCGGTCTATAATTTCCTGTTTTCTCTCTCCCTCCTTTTTTTAAAAGTGGGGTTACATTGGCTACCCTCCACTCGATAGGAACTGATCCAGAGTCAATGGAATGTTGGAAAATGACTGTCAATGCATCCGCTATTTCCAAGGCCACCTCCTTAAGTACTCTGGGATGCAGTCCATCAGGCCCTAGAGATTTATCGGCCTTCAATCCCATCAATTTCCTCAACACAATTTCCCAACTAATAAGGATTTCCCTCAGTTCCTCCTCTTTATTAGACCCTCTGACCCTTCTTATATCCGGAATGTTGTTAGTGTCCTCCTTAGTGAATACCGAACCAAAGTACTTGTTCAATTGGTCCGCCATTTCTTTGTTCCCTGTTATGACTTCCTCTGATTCTGACTGCAGGGGACCTATATTTGTCTTTATTAACCTTTTTTTCTTTACACATCTATAGAAACTTTTGCAATCCGTCTTAATGTTCCCTGCAAGCTTCTTCTCGTACTCCATTTTCCCTGCCCTAATCAAACCCTTTGTCCTCCTCTGCTGAGTTCTAAATTTCTCCCAGTCGCCGGGTTCGCTGCTATTTCTGGCCAATTTGTATGCCACTTCCTTGGCTTTAATACTATCCCTGATTTCCCTTGATAGCCACGGTTGACCCACCTTCGCCTTTTTATTTTTATGCCAGACAGGAATGTACAATTGTTGTAGTTCATCCATGCGGTCTCTAAATGTCTGCCATTGCCCATCCACAGTCAACCCCTCAAGTATCATTCGCCAATTAATCCTAGCCAATTCATGCCTCATATCTTCAAAGTTAGCCTTCTTTAAGTTCTGGACCATGGTCTCTGAATTAACTGTTTCATTCTCCATCCTAATGCAGAATTCCACCATATTATGGTCACTCTTCCCCAAGGGGCCTCGCATAACGAGATTGCTAATTAATCCTCTCTCATTACACAACACCCAGTCTAAGATGGCCTCTCCCCTAGTTGGTTCCTCGACATATTGGTCCAGAAAACCATCCCTTATGCACTCCAGGAAATCCTCCTCCACCGTATTGCTTCCAGTTTGGTTAGCCAAATCTATGTGCATATTAAAGAGCCATGAGCTACAGGGTTACGGACCTAGTGCTGGAAAGTGAGATTAGGCTGGGTAGCTCTTTTTCCACCGACATAGACACGATGGGCCGAATGGCCTCCTTATGTGTCAAATTTTCTATGATTCCACAATCCCCATGCCCTTTAATATTCTTCTACTTCAAGCAACAAATTCCTGTAAGAAAACTTTATGGACTCCGTTTCAACTACAGTTTGTGGCAGAGAATTCCACATTGTAACCTCTTTTAACCTCTTTAGTTATTGTTGTGATTATCTTAGATTGGTGACCCTCTTGTTACTGTAACTTGAGTTCTTCAGTATTTCAAAATCATGAGGGGTCTGGACAGAGTAGATGAAGAGAAATTATTCCCATTGACTGAAGGGTGGAGAATCAGAGAACACAGATTTAAGCTGATTGGCAAAAGAACCAAAGACGACATAAGAAAAAACTTTTTTACGCAGCGAGTGGTTCGGATCTGGAATGCGCTGCCTGAAAGGGTGGTGGAGACAGATTCAACCATGGCTTTCAAAAGGGAGATGGATAAGTACTTGAAAGAAAAAGTTCTGCAGGGCTACAGAGAGAGGGCGGGGGAGTGAGATGAGCTGAAGTGCCCTTGCAAAGAGCCGGCATGGGCTCGATGGGCCGAATGGCATTCTTCCATGCTATAACCATTCTATGATTCGACTAAATTACATTTAAATACACGGAAATATTAATTGCATTTCTGCGGGATCATAGGCCTCGGTAAGCCAGATAAAAGATTGTCCTTTTTAAAAAAATGTATTGTTGGGATGTGGACATTTCTAGCAAGGCCAACATTTATTGCCCATCCCTAGTTGGCCGCGAAGGTGGTAGTAGGCCTTCTGCTTGAACCGCTGCAGTCCGTGTGGTGAAAGTGCTCCCACAGTGTTGTTAAGGAGGCAGCGACAGTAAAACACAGAGAGGTTGTAACACAATCTAAAGTTAGAACAACTGGAGAAAGCCATAACTACAAGCTAAACAAGGAAGACAAGGGCAACCAGCCAGCCTGCGTTAATTACTCACTTATGACATTATTTCAAGAGGAGCTTCCGCCAAAACAAAACATTGGTTTCTAAATTGATTGACTAGGAAACAGTTTACAGACTCTGATATCCTTTCTCCAGATTTGTTCCTGACACATTATTGTTTGGGAAGCATTAAAATGTCATTTCGGAAATGGACCTGGATCTTTCTGACCTATGCCTGTGATGAAAGTCAATTCCGGGAGCGTTCCCAGTTGGTAGCATCTTCCACTTTATGAGCTAATATTTGGATCAAATAAGGCTCACTGAAAGGGAAATCAGCAATGTTCTGCGGAGCAGCCTGAACATAACAATGGGAATGAATGTAGTGCGCAGTGATCGGGGGAGGACTGAATCCAGAGAGATCAGGAGGGGGACGGGGGACTGAATCTATATTGATCAAAGATGGACTGGGTTCACAGTGATCGGAGTGGCGGGGGAGGGGCGCGGGGGGTGCTGCTGGGTGGGGACTGAATCCACAGTGATCAGGGATGGACTGGGTCCAGGATGATCAGGGCTGGACTGGTGGCACTCAGGAACTCTCCTGATTTTCCATATGGGCAGTTATCCCTGACAGTGATGTCACACGTACACACAGGTACGGTGGCCCGGCCCGGAAATCGGTGCGGTCTCGAACTGCAAGAGACTCAGCAAAGCAAGGGCCAAAGTCTGGACCAGGCCTCATCGCTAGGGAAATCTGGACCAGGCCTCATTGCTGGTGCAAGGTTGGGTCGGGGCCTCGTCACTGGGGAAAGGTCCTGGCCTGCTGACAGCCAGGCCGGGACCTTTCCCCAGTGACTAGGCCCCGACCGAACCTTTCACCAGCAATGAGGCCTGAGTCCAGACTATCCCTAGTGATGAGGCCTGGTGCAAACTATCACCAGCAATGAGGCCTGGTCCAGACTATCCCGAGCGATGAGGCCTGGTCCAGACTTTCCCTAGTAATGAAGCCTGGTTCAGGCTTTCCCCAGTGACTGGCCCCCGACCCAACCTTTCCCGAGTGATGAGGCCTGGTCCAAATTTCCCAGGTGATGAAGCCTTGTCCAGACTTTCCCTAGCGATGAGGCTGGGACTGCGCCGATTTCCGGGCCGGGCCGAGGCCATTGGAGGGAACAACGTACGGCGGCATGCCACTGCAGGGAGCAGTGCATGCTGCTACAGGAGGGCGACAACTGTGAAGAGGGCGACTTGATTTGATGTCGCCTAAATCCAGATCGCTGATTGGAGCGTGGGCAGGTACAGCAGGAATGGCGTATTCGGGGCGGAGGAGCGGCGAAAGTTCGTAGAGGGACATGATTGAGGCCGAGGAGAGGCGAGAGTTCGGGGCCCAGAAGAGGCGAGGGCCCAGGGGCAGCACGGGCCAGCCCACACTGCGATATGTGTGCGCGCTCGGTCCGTGCAGCAGAGCTGGTCTCCAGTCGTCGTGGTTAATCCTTGCCACTGGACCAAGACCTAGCTCTGTTAAGCCCGTGTGGTGGCTGGTGTGCAACGGCCACTACACGTTAAAAAAAATCCACGCACAGGCATCTTCCACCCTTCAAGATGAAGTTCGGGATGTGGAATATTTGGTCCTTCATTGAAACACCTGTGAACTCATCCCTTCTTGGCGTGGAAGCAAGTCATCCTCATTTCAAGGGACTGCCTATGATGAGGATGATGTTAACACACAGGTGACATAGTTAAGCATTGATCTCAATCACATCAGTGTGTTACCGAATCGTTTAGTGACAAAGAAACCTTTTCTAACTCAGACCATTTAAATGATTCTCAAATCAATTTCTATGAGTATTTGATTTCATGTACTGAATAGCAGTACATGAAAGAGGAGCATTGTTTTTGGATGGGGTTGACTGTGATGGTTAGCAAGTTTGGGGCCTTGTGTACCCACCCCTCGTATTTTAGGCAGACCAACCCCCCCCCTCCTCAGCTTGCCTTCCCTATTATTATTATTATTCTTAGGCAGTGCCCCAGAGTCGAGGATGATTTGTTTCCACACTAATATGACTTCTAAGGTGACTGATGAGACCAATGCGGGACAGGTGGTCGAAGGGACGGGTCGGCGTGCGCTCCTTCGCTGTTTGTGCTTGGCTTCCGCATGCTCCCGACGAAGGTATTCGCCGCCTTCTCGGATGCTTCTCCTCCACTTTGAGCGCTCTTGGGCCAGGGATTCCAAAGTGTCGGTGGGGATGTTGCACTTTTTCAAGGAGGCTTTGAGGGTGTCCTTGAAGTGTTTTCTCTGCCCTCCTGGGACTCGCTTGCCGTGTCGGAGCTCTGAGCAGAGCGCTTGTTTTGGGAGGCTAGTATCGGGCCTGCGGACGATGTGGCCCGTCCATCGGAACGGATCAATGCTTCAATGCTGGGGATGTTGGACTGAGCGTGCGTTTATCCTGCCAATGGATTTTCAGGATCTTGCGGAGGCAGCACTGGTGGTACTTCTCCAGTGCTTTGAGGTGCCTGTGGTACATAGTCCATGTCTCTGAACCATATAGGAGGGCGGGTATCACTACTGTTCTGTAGCCCCCTGAGCTTTGTGCCGGGTTTGAGATCCTGGTCTTCGAACTCTTCCTCAGGCTCCCAAAGGCTGCACTGGCACACCAGTCATCAGAGACCATGGGATAGATTATAAATCCACACAAGCCTAGATGTCTGGCGGGGGGGAGGGGGTGGGGGGATTTGCTTTGCTGTCCTTGCCTGTGCTAAGCTTAGGCCCCCCACAGGGACTGATTTTACAGGGTCTGACTTTCCTGCTTTCTCCCCATATCCTTTCATATACCTTTATTAATACTTAGGCAGTACCTTCTTCAATGCTGCACTCAATTCCGCAATGTGCTTCTCTTGTGGCAAAGCCATCCACATTCCCGGAACACTTTGAAGGAAAAAGGTTCCTTCTTAGCTCCCCTTTATGTATCCAGTGATTATCTTGAGATCATGACCCTTTGTGTTCCATTTGCCTACCAGTGAAATAATCTACATATGTGTTTGCCCTGTCTGTTCCTTTCATCGCGGAGCAACAACAGGTGGCCGTGTTTATCTTGCTGTGTGTACCTGTGCCTGCATAATGATGCTCCATTTCTTGGAGGAAGTCAGTGAGGTCAAGCTGACCTGGCGGATAGAACTTCCGCTGATCTGTGCAGCATTTACTGACTCAAGATCCGTGCTGGCGGGCAGCTAGAAATCGTCTCCCTGGCCAGTGCTTCATGGCGTACATTAAAAAGTTGTGTTGTTCCTTGTGTCACACTGAAGTCAATAGCGTCATTACTGGGAGCTAAGTGATTGCCTTCATGTTGGATTTGCTAGCTCCATCCTGGAACTTGGCGTTGCATTCACCTCCATCACATGCACTGATTCATAACGAAAACTAGTAGAGCAGGGTGCAACCCGGTTAGACACAATCTGTTAGTGTCCGAGCTAAACAATAAGAACGTGCTGTTTCCCAGCACCGACATCCCTCAGCAACAACAATAGCGCCTTTAACATAGTGAAACATCCCAAGGCGCTTTACAGGAGTATTATGAGATAAAATTTTGACCTCAGCCTCAAAAAAAATCCAGCGTCAAGTCGATATGAATATTCTAAGATTTTCATTGTAACACTGATTAAAGAGAGTTTAAATAAAAATGTTTGCAGACCCTGGTGCTGAGTTAATGATCTCAAGAGGGGCAGTATTACTGAGGGGTAGGGGGAGAAAGAAAGAAAGAACAAAAGACTTGCATTTATATAGCGCCTTTCTCAACCACTGGATGTCTCAAAGAGCTTTACAGCTAATGAAGTACATTTTGGAATGTAAGCACTGTTGTAATGTGGGAAATGTGGCAGCCAATTTGCACACAGCAAGATCCCAAATCAGCAATGTGATAATGACCTGACAATCTGTTTTAGTGATGTTGATTGAGGGATAAATATTGTCCAGGACACTGGGGATAACTCCCCAGCTCTTCTTCAAATAGTGCCATGGAATCTTTTACGTCCACCTGAGAGGGCAAACGGGGGTCTCGGTTTAATGTCTCATTCTGAAAGATGGCACCTCTGACAGTGCAGCACTCCCTCAGCACTGCACTGGGAGGGTCCTAGATTCTTGTGCTCAATTCCCTGGAGTGTGACCCACAAACTTCTGACTCAGAGGCGAGTGTGCTACCCATTGAGTCACAGCTGATACTAGGGTCTACAACTGGCTTCGGCACCGCTGGGTTAGGGAAGGGAAATCAGCAACTGATTACTATCCAGTGACCCTGCGTGAGTATCAGTTGATGACAGGATCGAGCACGGCTGTGATGCTCATACAATAGCCTCTCGCACTCAATACCTCGACGCACACATGAGGAGTGTTCCCATGGCCAAGGAGCCGGGGGAACTCCTGCTGCCCACGGAACCGCACTGCACCATTACAAGGAGACAACCGCTTCACGCGAGGAACGGAGAAAATTGGAAAGTAGGGCCTAGAAAGTCGTCTCGGGCGATGGCACCAGGCGGGCGGTATCGGATCGGCCGGCCATTATACGCAGCGCCTGATAATCAATTGTATTGACCGCAATGGATCCGATCCCATACCGCTCATTCCGCGCCGTTGCCCGAGATGAATTTATTGGCCTACAAGTTAAAAAAAAAATGTAGATCGCTGTCCAGCAACTTGTGAATTGGATGAAATGCCAGTGACCTGCAATCCTTTTCTAATGTTTATGACACTCGAACAAAGCAGAAAGAATATTTCTGTAAAAAAAACATTCAGACAATCTGCTGCATCCTTTTCCTGGTATCAGAGCAACACTCGGCACCGATAAGCACTGTTCAGCCGCTCTGCTTTGCTGTTTGTGTAGACTAATCACCTTTTCCCAGATTATATAAGAACATAAGAAATAGAAACAGGAGTCAGCCATACTGCCCCTCGAGCCTGCTCCATCATTCAATAAGATCATGGCTGATCTGATCATGGACTCAGCTCCACTTCCCCGGCCACTCTCTATAACCCCTTATCGATTAAGAAACCGTCTATTTCTGTCAAATTTATTCAATGTCCCAGCTTCCACAGCTCTGTGAGGCAGCAAATTCCACAGATTCACAACCCTCTGAGAGAATACATTTCTCCTCATCTCTGTTTTAAATGGGCAGCTCCTTATTCTAAGATTGTGCCCCCTAGTTCGAGTCTCCCCCATCAGTGGAAACATCCTCTCTGCATCCACCTTGTCAAACCCCCTCATAAACTTATACGTTTCGATAAGTTCACCTCTCATTCTTCTGAATTCCAATGAGTAGAGGCCCAACCTATTCAATCTTTCCTCATAAGTCAACCCCCTCATCCCCGGAATCAACCTAGTGAACCTTCTCTGAACTGCCTCCAAAAGCAAGTATAGCCTTTCATAAATATGGAAACCAAAACTGCACGCAGTATTCCAGCTATACCTTATATAGCTGTAGTAAAACTTCCCTGCTTTTATACTCCATCCCCTTTGCAATAAAGGCCAAGATACCATTGGCCTTCCTGATCACTTGCTGTACCTACATACTATCCTTTTGTGTTTCATTACACGGCAACCTTTGCCACACTGAATGGCTTTTTATTACTGGCAGTGCAGCAACGGCACTGCCGGTTATGGGACTTTTCTTACATTCTTTCCCCCCTTTCTGTTTTCTATCCATCCCTCCTCACCTGAAGGCATTGATTCTTGCTCAGGCATGGCTCTGTAGGCAATTAAATCCCTCAGCTACTTCATCCTAATAGCTGATCTGTGAGCCTGGATAGGCTATTGGCCAACGGAGGCCATCACAACAGTCATCCCTATCCCCCAACCTCCCTCTGCATCCGCTAAGGTGCACACTCTCTCCACTGGGAATCACTGGGATCACGGCTAGGAGCTGGAACCCTGGATGACCTTTCCCTTCCCTCGCCAGGGCCACTGAGCCCAATTGTAAGACACGTTACATTCCTGAAGTAACACTGCTGTGAAGGTTTATGTGGAGAATTGCAACTTCACTTTGGAGTTTATATCACAAGTCTCTGGGTATCCAGGGTTAATATGCCTGATTTTCTGTAAACTGTCATTTTCCAAGTAGATTCAATTTAAATATAAAAGCTCACTTTTTCCACCTCAATTTTAAGTTCGGCATGTAATCTGTGCCCTGGAGTCACAGAGAAATAGAAATGTGCAGAATAGCAGATAATTGAGCTGCCAATATTCCTTCTAAAATATATTTTAAGTGACAATTCTACTCCATCTACTCATTGTTACACAATTCCCCAAAGCCATGATGTTAGCAGAGTGTAACAAGGGGGCACTGTACTTAGCAAGCAGTGTACAGTACAACACGGACCAGCAAAACACAGAGGCAAGGCTTATACCAGAGACTGGGTTATAACTCAGAGCCTTATGGTGAGGGTGTGGTAAGTAACAGATAGAGTGTTCTAACTGAGAACCTTATAATAGGGCAGGGTGTGTGCCAGCTGAGAGCCAGTGTTTTTTTAATTTGTCATGGGGTGTAGGCGTCACCAGCAAGGCCAGCATTTATTGCCCATCCCTAATTGCCCTTGAGAAGGTGGCGGTGAGCCGCCTTCTTGAACTACTGCAGTAGTGGTTTGGTACAACACTGCTTGCTGGGCCATTTCAGAGGGCAGTTAAGTGTCAACCACAGTGCTGTGGGTCTGGAGTCACATATAGGCCAGACTGGGTAAGGACAGCAGATTTCCTTCCCTGAAGGACATTCATGAACGAGATGGGTTTTTACGACAATCTGATAGTTTCATGATCACCATTACTGATGCTAGCTTTTTATTTATTACTGATTTTTTATTTAATTGAATTTAAATTCCCCAGCTGCCGTGATGGGATTTGAACTCAAGTCCCCGGATCATTAGTCCAGGTCTCTGGATTACTCGTCCAGTAACAATGAGCCCAAATTTCCCCAGGAGTTGCTCCGTTTTTTTTGGAGCAACTTGATTTTTCTGGAGTATCTTAAAAATCCCCATTCTGCACATTCAATTTGCGCCAGTGTAAGTGAGTTAGTTCGGATTTTTTTTAGTTTTGTTTTTTTTTTCCAAAAGGGGGGCGTTACCAGCCACCTACGCCCGTTTTGGCCATTTAAGCCAGTTTGGATAGCGAATAGTTGCTCCTAACTAACTTAGGCCAGCATATGTGGCCACTTGTGGCCACACAGAAAACCCTTGCGGAGAGTTAAGAAATTAGCGCAGGTTAGTACATTCTAAAGCACCAAGACTAAACAAAGCACTAAACAAAGCACAAAAAGCATTCAATAACAAATAAAAAAATAGAAGGAAGCAGAGAAGACCTGCACCTAAAGCACCAAGACTTACAAAGTTTTAAAGAAAGACTAAAAGAAAATAAACGAACTCTGCAAACACACAATCACAGTCGTTTAAACAATATAAGCAGCTACTTACATGTACAGGCCTTTTTTCATGTCACTCATTACTTTGCACATTTTTACAGGTCTCCTTCACAATCATTTTTTTACTTGTACAGGGATCTCCCTAAAACAAATTAAGCCGAGCGATGTTTCCATTCGCCTCCTCCCACCCCAATCAAAACTCTTCGCCACCCCCCCGATCAAAAGAATCCCCGCACCAACCTATTTCTTGTAGCTCTTAGCACGGGAAGGCAGCGGCTGGCCTGAGCGGCAGGCCACTTGGCCAGGGAGAGGGTCAGCGAGCATCGGGTCGCCCCTTCGGCCAGGGATAGGGGCGGCAAGCATGGGGTCCGGTGCCAGGACACGCTTGGTGGGCGAGGAGCTACTGCGCATGCACGCAGACTCCACTGCGCATGCACGCAGCTGCCGGCTCTGTTTCAGCAGCACGGCCCGCTGCTTTTGCCACACCACGCCAAGGCCTAGGACGGTCCAAGGAGCGGGGAGAATATGGAGCTACATTTTCTGCGCCGTTTTGGGAGCAGAAAGTCACTGCACTTCAGGTAAGTATGCCGAAAAAACCGGAGGGGGATCTTGGGCCCATAACCACTATGCCACCGTACCCATCATAATAGGGCAGGCTATGTTAACACACAGCCTATAATAACTGAGAGTCAGTGGATCTAAAGTGTTATTTTTATGGATACGCTTATTTGTACTGCAAAAGTGGCCAACATGCTCTACCTTTTGTTTCTGATTGGTCCCTTGGAGGATAAGCCACACCCTGAAGTTTCACAGGAATGTGTAACTGGAACCGCCCATCTCAAGGTCTCACTGACTTTGCAAATTGTAACTTGATCCACTTTGCTCTCAATTGTACTTCATAATAGACTGCGTGTCAAGCATCATAATTTCTTTTTTCGGTCATTAATCCGATGGTTCTTGTGTGTGCAGCATCAGCTATGGACAACGAGGAATAGGCACTGCTTCTGGAGCCCTGCAAATACCCAGCCACCAGGAGCTGTACCGAGGCAGGCGATCACCTTGCAGGGAGACGCCCATAGCCTGTGGGCAGCATCTGTCAGCTCAGCATGACTCAGATTGGAAGCTGAACAGAAGAACCATGTGCTCTCACTCACCAGCACCGAGCATTAATGCTGCAACACTTCGTGGCACTCTGTTCCCTCCCTTCGCCAAAGCAGATTATTCCCTAAACTGGCTCGATTCGCTTATTTAATTGCAGTGATAAAATGAAGGGCTAGCGCTTTGCTGGAGATTAGGGCCAATTATTAGTAGTAGCTCTGATTCACCAGTGGCCATTACTGCTGCTTTTGAGGTTTGTCATCGACCCGAAAGGTTAACTCTGCTTTCTCTTCACAGATGCTGCCTGACCCGTTGAGATTTCCAGCATTTTCTGTTTTTATTCCAGATTCCAGTATCCGCAGTATTTTGCTTTTATACTGCTGCTTTTGGTTGGTTACTTCCTGTCCAAACAGGAAGTTCTGTTGTGGTGGTATCTTAAGAGCTGTTTTTATCACAGAATGTTACGGAAATCAATCAACTTCAAAGAAGCGAGGCATTTGCAGTTTCCCTGCTTGCCTATTCCTGGAGCTGAGTGTAATTCCCGCAGGAACTGGGCTGATGGGATGGTCCGAGCACAGTCACACAATCAACTCTGTAGCTAAAGGCCCCCGTCTGCTCTCTCAGGTGGACGAAAAAAGATCCCACAGCACTATTTCGAAGAAGAGCAGGGGGCGTTATCCCCGGTGTCCCGGCCAATATTTATCTCTCAATCAACATAACAAAAGAACAGATTATCTGCTCATTATCACATTGCTGTTTGTGGGAGCTTGCTGTGTGCAAATTGGCTGCCGTGTTTCCCACATTACAACAGTAGCTACACTCCAAAAGTACTTCATTGGCTGTAAAGTAATTTGAGACGTCCAGTGGTTGTGAAAGGCGCTATATAAATCCAAGTCTGTCTGTCTCTCATTGAGTAACAGAAATAAAACCTCATAGATGAAAAAAATCAATCGATTTACACATATATGTAGACCACAGAAACTTGGAAGCAATGGGCCACTTCAAAGCTACAATAAAACACAGGTTAATTATGCCTCCTAAACCTCCAATAATAACATGGCCATTGTAGACAGTGCATCACCAGTGTTTACAACAACAACAACTTGCATTTATACAACACCTTCAATGCAGTAAAATGTCTCAAGTTGCTTCACAGGAACTTTAACCAACAAAGTTGGTCTTTTTGGACCTTACTCCTCAAAAGATGGAGTGTTTCACCACTGTGCCCCTGAGCAACATCATCTGTAGCTATGGAGTCAGCTTGTGCATGCACCCCAATGATACCAAACCCAACTCTCTCAACCCTTACATTGCAACTGTGGTGTCTGATTGCTTGCCTGATATCCAGTCTTGGTTGAGCCTTAATTACCTCTAGCTAAACAGTCGGAAAACCAAAGTCATTGTCTTTGGCCCTCACCACAAAATCTGTACCATCGCCATTGACTCCAATCCTCTCCCTGGTCACTCCCTCACGCTGAACCAAACTGTTCGCAACCTTGCTGTCCCATTTGACCCTGGCTGAGCTGCTGGCCCAGTGGCTCGAATTTTTGGGGGCTCCGCCTGTTAGGAAAGGGGCAGTAGCGCCCCAAAAATTGTGGCTAAATACTTACCATCCTATTCCCACTCCCGTTCTTCCCACCCAACATTTTTGCTGGTGGCCTGGGCTGTTTAGGGTGGGGTCCTATGACATATGTAGGACCTTGACACAATTTTGAGGTACTAATAGGCAGATTGTGTATTGATACCAGGTGTTGAGCAGCCACACTAGCAATCCTTAAAGGAACCGTTTCAAAAGCAGGTAAGTTTCTAGGTTTTCCACGGGCCCAACAGGAGTCTGCATATTCTGTCCAGTTGGTCCCCTGATGTTCCATAATTGCTTCCCCGTCCCCCACAAAGATAACGTTTTGGCTCGGCTATGCATTGGGGCCACTGAAATTCCCACCCCTTGCCCTGACTGGCAAGCTTCCCGTGAGTGCTGGTTCTGCCCCTGCCCTCGTAACTCAGCTGAGCAGATGATGTTCAGTCCTCAAAAGGGTTCGGGCCTCGTGACAAGGACCCAAAGTCCGCCCAAAGTTAAAGTCGCGCCCGCTGTCCATCGTGAAGACCATCCATTCCACCTCCAGATATTTCCTGCCTCTACCCATTCCTCGGCCTATCTGAAGCCCTCATGTCAGCCTTTGTCACTCCAATTATCCCAATGCTCTCCTGGCTGGACTTCCAAACTGCATCTTTCATAAAGTTCCTATCCTGAACAAAGTCTCATTCATCCATCACTCCCAACCCTGTTGACCTACAATGACTCCCAGTTCCATAAATCCCTCATGGCCTCACCCCTCCCTAACTTTGTAATCTCCCTCAGCCCCACTATCCCTCATTCCGCTGACTCTGGTCTCTTGTACACCCCGCCATCACTATGCCCCACCATTGACCTTCAGCCAACTGGGTCCACTTTCTGAAATCCCTTCCCTAAAGCCCTCCATCTTTTCACCTCCCTCTTCTCCTCTCAGACCCTCACACCTGTGTGAAGCACCGTGGGCCGTTTTTCTGTGTTAAAGCTGCGATAGAAATGCAAATCGTTGTAGCGTTTTCTTCATTATACACTGAGATCGATAGATTTGGCTGGCCAAGGGTACTAAGGGAATATGGAGCCAAGGGCAGGTGGCTGGTGTTAGGATACAGATCGACCATGATCTCATAGAATGGCGGAACAGGCTCGCGAGGCTGAAAGGCCTACTCCTGTTCTTAGGTTTCAAAGACTCTCTGATCCTATTTTGTTTTCTGTTCCAGGGTTTAGAACAACTACAGAGATAAAATGGCTGTGATTGTAAGTATGTAAAGAAATCCATTTAATTTTGTTTTCATATCTCAGAACATCAATAGACAATGCGATGGAGTGTGGAGACAAGGTGGCTTGCATCTGTGATCTCTCACCAGTCAACACAGTGATCTCAACCACATTATTGCAGGGAGGTGCTGAGCAAAGATCAGCAAGAGAGGGAATAGTGAAGAAAGAGAGAGCCAGGCCACTTTCACCGGCCTTTCAATGGGCATTTTTAGAGTGACTTTGGCCCAGGCACGATGGGCCGAATGGCCTCCTTCTGTGCTCTATGATTCTCGGTCGAGCAACGATTCCAAACACCTCCCAGTCCCGTGCAACCCCTCAGCAGAGATTGTGAGCGGCATAGGAGATCCCTGCAGAAGCGAAAACATTACTTGAAAAGAGAGTGCTCATCCCCCCAAAAAATCCCAGACTCCTTCACCTCTGATTATGAATGTTATGAACATAAGAAGATAAGAACATAAGAATTAGGCCATCTAGCCCCTCGAGCCTGCTCCGCCATTCAACAAGGTTATGGCTGATCTGGCCGTGGACTCAGCTCCACTTACCCGCCCGCTCCCCATAATCCTTAATTCCCTTATTGGTTAAAAATCTATCTCTCTGTGATTTGAATACATTCATTGAGCTAGCCTCAACTGCTTCCTTAGGCAGGGAATTCCACAGATTCACAACCCTCTGGGAGAAGAAATTCCTTCTCAACTTGGTTTTAAATTGGCTCCCCCGTATTTTGAGGCTGTGCCCCCTAGTTCTAGTCTCCCCGACCAGTGGAAATAACCTCTCTGCCTCTATCTTGTCTATCCCTTTCATTATTTTAAATGTTTCTATAAGATCCTTCTGAACTCCAACGAGTAAAGACCCAGTCTGCTCAATCTATCATCATAAGGTAACCCCCTCATCTCCGGAATCAGCCTAGTGAATCGTCTCTGTACCCCCTCCAAAGCTAGTATATCCTTCCTTAAGTAAGGTGACCAAAACTGCACGCAGCACTCCAGGTGCGGCCTCACCAATACCCTGTACAGTTGCAGCAGGACCTCCCTGCTTTTGTACTCCATCCCTCTCGCAATGAAGGCCAACATTCCATTCGCCTTCCTGATTACCTGCTGCACCTGCAAACTAACTTTTTGGGATTCATGCACAAGGACCCCCAGGTCCTTCTGCACCGCAGCATGTTGTAATTTATCCCCATTCAAATAATATTCTCTTTTACTGTTTTTTCTTCCAAGTTGGATGACCTCACATTTTCCGACATTGTATTCCATCTGCCAAACCTTAGTCCATTCGCTTAACCTATCTAAATCTCGTTGCAGCCTCTCTGTGTCCTCTACACAACCCGCTTTCCCACTAATCTTTGTGTCATCTGCAAATCTTGTTACACTACACTCTGTCCCCTCTTCCAGGTCATCTATGTATATTGTAAACAGTTGTGGTCCCAGCACCGATCCCTGTGGCACACCACTAACCACCGATTTCCAACCCGAAAAGGACCCATTTATCCCGACTCTCTGCTTTCTGTTAGCCAGCCAATTCTCTATCCATGCTAATACATTTCCTCTGACTCCGCGTACCTTTATCTTCTGCAGTAACCTTTTGTGTGGCACCTTATCGAATGCCTTTTGGAAATCTAAATACACCACACCCATCAGTACACCATTTGATGTTTATGGTAGTAATGTAACTGCCTCTCTCTTTAGAATCATTTGCTCTCCTCAATTAGAGAATGTCTCAATGCCCAGGGTGTAGAGCATAGAGTACAGAGAATATGTCCTGATGCAGACACATCAGTGTATATAACCAATTAATTCAACTCCCTATCCAGTCCCCATCCAGTTTTGGACTCGGTTAGAGGTTGCCACACAGCTCCCGATCTGTCAGCAATATAAGTGAGGTTGGGTTAGAATCAAAAGCTGCATTTCTTAGAAAGTATCACGTTTGGCTCCCTCAGTTGCTTCAGGCAGTGAGAAGTTCAACCGAAGAGACTAGGAAGGTCCAAAGGTTGATCACCAGTCTCCAATAGAGGCGGCATAACTGTCTTCAGCACCCCAAGATGGGAGGAAAGGAGACCCGGTGATAGTGTGGAGGTGTGGATGGTGATCATCATAGGCAGTCCCTCGAAATCGAGGAAGACTTGCTTCCACTCTAAAAGTGAGATCTCAGGTGACAGAGACTGTAATTCCCATATTGGACTGTTCAGTCACAGGTGGGACAGACAGTGGTTGAGGGTAAGGATGGGTGGGACTGGTTTGCTGCACGCTCCTTCCGCTTGCTTTCTGCATGCTCTCGGCGATGAGACTCGAGGTGCTCAGCGCCCTCCCGGATGCTCTTCCTCCACTTAGGGCGGTCTTTGGCCAGGGACTCTCAGGTGCCAGTGGGGATGTTGCACTTTACCAGGGAGGCTTTGAGGGTGTCCTTGAAATGTTTCCTCTGCCCACCTGGGGCTCGCTTGCCATGTAGGAATTCCGAGTAGAGCGCTTGCTTTGAGAGTCTTGTGTCGGGCATGCGAACAATGTGGCCCACACAGCGGAGCTGGTCGAGCGTGGTCAGTGCTTCGATGCTGGGGATGTTGGCCTGATCGAGAACACTGACGTTGGTGCGTGTGTCCTCCCAGGGTAGCTGGGGTGTCGAGGACAGGATCGGGCTTCCCTCCCCACAGTTGAATAGTTTGCAGGCACTCACTGACTGGGAATACTGGTTAGGCGGGTGCCTGGAGAATGTTGAACTGTAACCCAACAAGGAGTCAACAGGGCTGAAATTCGGGGCGGTACTAGAGGTGAGGCAAGACTTTGTGTCAGGTGTGGATGTCCCGCCCCGGCAGCAAAATTGGGGTTACCGCCCGAGAGGAAGTGGAGCACAATGTCGCGTGCTCCACTTCCTCTTGAAACAGCTAGGCCGCGACAAAGCCAGGCAAGTAGGCCATTTAAAAAAAAATTGTGCGCTGCACCGCTCCTTTCATTTTCAGCCCCGCGAGCCAAGTGCGGCCCGGTTCATGACCCGTGAAACTGGCATGGGCATTGCCTGTGGCAACCTCATGAGCCGCTGCTGAATTTTTGCTCTAGGGTCGTCAACGTTGTCGTAGCTGCCACAATGGCCCGAGACGTCACAGGCAGGAGCAGAGTGCTGCCGATTTGTGCGTCCGCTAATTCTCAACCCCGCGCCCCAGGTGAGAAGTCGTTTGCACCCCGTTAGCGCCCCCCCACGCAAAATTCTCCCCCAACATGTTCAGATTATGTGGGGGGGATTATAAAAGAAGAGAAAGTTGGTGAGAAAGATGTATTTTACAAAGAATCACCGCTGTGTATCCTCTTTGTGTTAACATGTGAGTCGGAGCCGTGCGGCCCTCTTACCCCTCCAATCATTATGTGTTTGACGACGTTGTTTTAGCAGCTTATAATTTCACTATCAAAATGTACAGGTGTTGTAATCAGTGCATTGCGTTCTTCAGCAGACAGGAACGTTCCGGATGGTTTCTGAGGAGGAGCAGGCTCTCCGCACCAAACTTGAGCGCCTTACCACAAAGGATCATGGGCCCGTGTTTGGCAAATGTGAGACGCTGTCCGCTCACACGCTGCAGAAGGTGAATGAGAGGATCTTCCTGGGTCTCAGAGCATGTCGCAACAAGGAATAAGAACATAAGAAATAGGAGCAGGAGTAGGCCATAAGGCCCCTTGAGCCTGCTCTGCCATTCAATGAGTTCATGGCTGAACATGTAACTTCAGTACCCCATTCTTGCTTTCTCGCCATACCCCTTGATCCCCCTAGTAGTAAGGACTACATCTAACTCCTTTTTGAATATATTATAGGCAGTCCCTTGGAATTGAGGAAGACTTGCTTCCACTCTTGGCATGAGTTCTTAGGTAGCTGTACAGTCCAATACGAGAACCACAGTCTCTGTCATAGGCAGGACAGACAGTGGTTGAGGGGAAGGGTGGGCAGGGAGCCTGGTTTGCCGCACGCTCTTTCCGCTGCCTGCACTTGATTTCTGCATGCTCTCGGCGATGAGACTCGAGGTGCTCAGCACCCTCCCGGATGCACTTCCTCCACTTAGGGCGGTCTTTGGCCAGGGACTGAGTGTTTGTGAAGATGCATTCTAATGTCAGGCTTGAGGAAAACATACAATCCTAACTCGCACTGAGTCTCGTACAACCATCACCCCTGTGCTCGTTGACCTACATTGGCTCCTGGTTAAGCAACGCCTTGATTTTAAAATTCTCATCCTCATGTTCAAATCCCTCCATGGCTTTGTGCAACCAGTAACTAGTGGGGTGCCGCAGGGATCAGTGCTGGGACCCCAACTATTTACAATACATTAACAACTTGGAAGAAGGGACTGAGTGTAACGTAGCCAAGTTTGATGACGATAAAAAGATGGGAAGAAAAGCAATGTGCGAGGAGGACACAAAAAATCTGCAAAAGGACACAAATGACCCTGATAGGGAAGGCCAGTGCACACAGCTCTCTGGATTATCAGTGAAGAAAGATACTTCTCTCTGTGCACACATGTACGCATGCACAAACACACACATTTAACTAGGCAGCTGAAGGCACGGCCGCCAGTGGTGGGCTGAAGGAAGTGGGGCATGCACAAGAGGCCAGAAGTGGAGGAGTGCAGAGATCTCGGAGGGTTGTAGTGCTGGAGCAGGTTATAGAGCCAGGGAGGGACACAAAGCTATGGAGGGATTTGAACACGAGGATGAGAATTTTAAAATAAAGGCTTTGCTTAACCAGGAGCCAATGTAGGTCAACGAGCACAGGGGTGATGGGTGTACGGGACTCAGTGCGAGTTGGATTGTATGTTTTCTCAAGCCTGACATTAGAATGCATCTTCACAAACATTCTATGCTATACTTTAATAATACTATTATGTTTTCCATGTAAGGTTGTGCTGCAGAGTTTTGGATGAGCTAAAGTTTATGGAGGGTGAAAGATGGGAGGTCGGCCAGGAGAGCGTTGGAATAGTAGAGTCTGTAGATAGCAAAGTCATAGATGAAGGTTTCAGCAACAGATGGGCTGAGGCAGATTGGCACTCTTGCTAGGGTGCAAATAGATCTTAGCATTGGAGAGGAAATAGGGTCGGAAGTTCAGCTTAGGATCAAATACAACAGTGAGGTTGTGAAGAGTAGATCAGCCTAAGACAATGGCCAGAGAGGGGGATAGAATCGATCACAACGGAAAGGAGTTTGTGGAGAATGTTATATATGTGGACTTGTATTTATTCTGTACAGCCACCAGAGGGCTCATTTCCCGAGTCCCAAGGGATCCCATAATCCCTTGGGAGCACAGGTATTTAAGAAGGCTTCACTGGTTGGAGAGGCACTCTGGAAACCTGCAATAAAAGACTAAGGTCACACTTTACTTTGAGCTCACAGTGTTCAGTCTGACTTTTTCTCCATACACTACAACTGGCGACGAGATACAGATAGCAAACCCAAAGATGCAGAGAACAGTGGGCATCCTGGAGAAATTTTCGGAGGGAGATGATTGAGAAACTTTTGTGGAGCGACTCGACCAATACTTCGTGGCCTACAAGCTAGATGGGGAAGAGGGCACTGCCAAACGAAGGCTGAGCCTCCTCACTGTCTGTGGGGCACCGACGTATGGCCTCATGAAGAATCTGCTCACTCCAGCGAAACCCACGGAGAAATTGTACGATGATTTGTGCACACTGGTCTGAGAGCATTTGAACCCGAAGGACAGCTTTCTGATGGCGAGGTACCGCTGCTACATATACAAAAGATTTGAAGGCCAGGAAGTGGCGAGTTATGTCGCCGAGCTAAGACACCTTGCAGGACATTGCGAATTTGAAGGACATTTGGAGCACATGCTCAGAGACTTTTTCGTACTTGGCATTGGCCACGAAACCATACTTCGCAAACTTTTGACTGTAGAGACCCCAACCTTGAGTAAGGCCATAGCGATAGCCCAGGCATTCATTGCCACCAGTGACAATACTACGCAAATCTCTCAGCAAACAAGTGCTGCTACAAGTACTGTGAACAAAGTGATGTTGTTTTCGAATCATAATGTACAGGGCAGGTCACACATACCTGCAGCTACACGTCCGCAGATGTCTCAGAGTCCACCATCAAGGGTGATGAATGCAAGGCCATTAACGCCTTGTTGGCGCTGCGGGGGTGATCACCATTTCCATTCATGCCGATTCAAAGGATACATTTGCAAGGCCTGTGGAACAATGGGACACCTCCGAGTGTGCAGGCGGCTGCTAAGCCTGCAACCCACCAGGTTGCAGAGGAGGATCACAATGAAACAGAGCCTCAGATAGAGGAGGCAGAGGTACATGGGGTGCACACATTCACCACGAATTGTCCCCCGATAATGCTGAATGTTGAATTAAATGGACTCCCGGTGTCAATGGAGCTGGACATGGGCGCAAGCCAGTCCATCATGGGCAAAAAGACTTTCGAAAGGTTGTGGTGCAACAAGGCCTCAATTCGCACGAAACTAAGAACTTACACAAAAGAACTGATTCCTGTCATTGACAGTGCTACTGTAAAAGTCTCCTATGATGGAGCGGTGCACAAGCTACCACTCTGGGCGATGGTCCCATGCTGCTCGGCAGGAGCTGGCTGGGAAAGATACGCTGGAACTGGGACAACGTCCGAGCGCTATTGCCCGCTGACGAAACTTCGTGTGCCCAGGTCTTAAACAAATTTCCTTCGCTGTTCGAACCAGGCATCGGGAAATTCCAAGGAGCAAAAGTGCAGATCCACCTAATTCCGGAGGTGCGACCCATCCATCACAAGGTGAGAGCAGTACCGTACATGATGAGGGAAAGGGTAGAGATCAAGCTAGACCGGCTACAAAGAGAGTGCATCATTTCACCGATTGAGTTCAGCGAGTGGGCCAGTCCTATTGTCCCAGTCCTCAAGGGAGACGGCACCATCAGAATCTGTGGCGATTACAAAGTAACTATCAATCGTTTCTCTCTGCAGGACCAATACCCAATACCAAAAGCTGATGACCTCTTTGCAACACTGGCGGGAGGAAAGATGTTCATGAAGCTGGATCTGACTTCAGCCGACATGACGCAGGAACTGGAGGAATCATCAAACGCCCTCACCCGCATCAACACGCACAAAGGTCTTTTTGTTTATAACCGATGTCCGTTTGGAATCCGATCAGCAGCGGCGATATTCCAGAGAAACATGGAAAGTTTACTGAAGTCGGTCCCGCACACCGTGGTCTTCCAGGACGACATTTTGTTCACAGGTCGGAACACAGTCGAGCATCTGCAGAACCTGGAGGAGGTTCTTAGTCGAATCAACCGCGTGGGGCTCAGGTTAAAACGCTCGAAGTGCATTTTCCTGGCGCCTGAAGTAGAGTTGCTGGGAAGGAGGATTGCGGCAGATGGCATCAGGCCACGAACGCGAAGACGGAGGCAATCGAGAACGCACTGAGGCCACAGAACGTGACGGAGCTGCGGTCGTTTCTGGGACTCTTGAACTACTTTGGTAACTTCTTACCGGGTCTCAGCACCCTGCTAGAACCACTGCATGTCTTACTACGAAAAGGGGGCAAATGGGTTTGGGGCAAAAGCCAAGAAAATGCCTTTGAAAAAGCGAGAAAATTGTTATGCTCAAACAAATTGCTTGTGTTGTATGATCCATGTAAGCGTTTGGTACTAGCGTGTGATGCGTCGTCATATGGCGTCGGGTGTGTATTGCAACAAGCTAATGATTTCGGGAAACTGCAACCGGTTGCTTATGCATCCAGGAGTCTGTCTAAGGCCAAGAGAGCCTACAGCATGATTGAAAAAGAAGCGTTAGTGTGTCTATGGGGTAAAGAAAATGCATCAATACCGATTTGGGCTAAAATTCGATTTGGAAACTGACCATAAGTCACTTATATCCCTGTTTTCCGAGAGTAAAGGGATCAATACCAACGCATCGGCCCGCATCCAGAGATGGGCGCTCACATTGTCCACATACAACTATGCCATCCGCCACAGGCCAGGCACAGAAAATTGCACCGATGGTCTCAGTAGGCTGTCATTGCCCACCATGGGGGTGGAAATGGCGCAGCCCACAGATTTAGCCATGGTTATGGAAGCATGAGAGTGAGAAATCACCCGTCACTGCCCGGCTGATCAAAACCTGGACAAGTCAGGACTCCTTATTATCTCTAGTCAAAAGCTGTGTGCTTCACGGGAGCTGGTCCAGTGTCCCAGTGGAAATGCAGGAAGAGATAAAGCCGTTCCAGCGGCGCAAAGATGAAATGTCTATACAGACACACTGCCTTCTATGGGGCAATCGAGTAGTGGTCCCCAGGAAGGGCAGAGACACCTTCATCAATGACCTCCACAGTACCCACCCAGGCATAGTAATGATGAAAGAGATAGCCAGATCCCACATGTAGTGGCCCGGTATCGATGCGGACTTAGAGTCCTGCATTCACAGATGAAATATATGCTTGTAGTTAAGCAATGTACCCAGGGAGGCGCCGCTAAGTTTATGGTCTTGGCCCTCCAAACCGTGGTCTAGTGTACATGTCGACTATGCAGGCCCGTTCTTAGGTAAAATGTTCCTTGTGGTTGTAGACGCGTACTCCAAGTGGATTGAATATGAGATAATGTCGGCTAGCACGTCCGCTGCCACTACTGAAAGCCTGCGGGCCATGTTTGCCACTCACGGCTTACCCGATGTTCTGGTGAGCGACAATGGGCCATATTTTACCAGTGCTGAGTTCAAAGAATTCATGACCCGTAACGGGATCAAACATGTCACATCTGCCCCGTTTAAACCAGCGTACAATGGTCAGCAGAGAGACACCATCAAGCAAGGCTTGAAGAGGGTAACTGAAGGCTCACTGCAGACTCGCCTATCCTGAATCCTGCTTAGCTACCGCACGAGACCCCACTCACTCACTGGGATCCCACCTGCTGAACTGCTCATGAAAAGAGCACTTAAGACAAGGCTTTCGTTAGTTCATCCTGATCATGAACAGGTAGAGAGCAGGTGGCTTCAACAAAGTGCATACCATGATAGCGCAAATGTGTCATGCGAGATTGTAATCAATTATTCTGTACTTGTATTAAATTATGGACAAGGTGCCAAGTGGCTTCCCAGCACTGTCGTGGCCAAAGAGGGGAGCGGAGTGTTTCGGGTCAAACTTTCAAATGGACTCATTCATCGGAAACACTTGGACCAAATCAAATCCAGATTCACGGACTATCCTGAGCAACCCACCTTGGACCCTACCTTTTTTGATCCCCCAACATACACACCAGTGGCAACTGGCGCCACGGTTGACCACGAAGCAGAACCCATCATCCATAGCAGCCCTGCAGGGCCCAGCACACCAGGCAGCCCAGCAAGGCCAGCTGCACAGCAGCCCAGCGAGGGTCCAACAAATGATTCAACAACACCAGCTTTCACACCGAGACGATCAACCAGGGCAAGAAGGGTCCCAGATCGACTCACACTGTAAATAGTTACACTATTGACTTTGGGGGGGGAATGTTGTTATATATGTGGACTTGTATTTACTCTGTCCAGCCACCAGAGGGCTCATTCTCTGGAGTCCCAAGGGATCCCATAATCCCTTCGGAGCACAGGTATTTAAGAAGGCTTCACAGGTTGGAGAGGCACTCTGGAGACCTGCAATAAAAGACTAAGGTCACACTTGTCTTTGAGCTCAGTGTTCAGTCTGACTCTTTCTCCATTCACTACAGAGAAGGCCGAAGACAATTGCTTCGATTGCACAGTCTAAAGATAAGGGGTAAGCCATATAGGACTGAGATGAGGAGAAACTTTTTCACCCAGAGAGTTGAGAACCTGTGGAATTCTCTGCCACAGAAAGTTATTGAGTCCAGTTCGTTGGACATATTCAAAAGGGAGTTAGATGTGTCTCTTACGGCTAAAGGGATCAAGGGTTACGGAGAGAAGGCAGGGGTCGGGTACTGAGGTTGCGTGATCAGCCATGATCATATTGAATGGCGGTGCAGGCTTGAAGGCCGAATGGCTGCTCCTGCACCTATTTTCTATGTTTCTATGTTTCCCAATATTACCTACTGAGTCATCAGGCAGAGCTCAGAGAGCAACAAGATTTTAAACTCCCAAGCTAACAAGCAGCACGACCTTACATGGGAAACACAATAGTATTATTAAAGTATAGCACAGAGTGTTTGCAAAGATGCATTCGAATGTCAGGCTTGAGCGAACATACAATGCTCGAGATTCGCTCCTGTAGTTTATTGTCTTGGTCAAAGCCCTCGGAGATATTAGCACCTCGCAGTACAATCCAAAGGCAGGGATTATTGTGCTGCCCTTTGGAATGTGCTGCAGCTTTTACTAAGCATTCTCAGCCCACAGCATCTGACCTGCTCCTTCACTTGAATGATGCTGTGGCCTTTCTTTTCATTCCCTCTGAGGGTAAATGAAATAGAGTGGGCTCTGCCACAAGATCTACTTAGGTCTTTCAAGGCCAGCCCCTAAAGGCATTGTCGGACTCGAGAAAAACAGCTAATGAATTTCAAAGGCCCCGAAAATGAATGGGTTACCGCAAACTGCGGAAACCAGTAACCAATGAAGAGAACACACACACAGATATTACCATGCACACAGCCACAGCGTACACCCACACAGACGTACCAACATGTGCACAAACACAGCACCGACATAAAAGAAAATAAAGACTTGGATTTATATAGCGCCATGGGATCTTTTATGCCCACTTGAGCGGGCAGACGGGACCTCGGTTTAATGTCTCATCCGAACGACGGCACCTCCAACAGTGCAGCACTCCCTCAGCACTGCACTGGAGTGTCAGCCTAGAATTTTTGTGCTCAAGTCCCTGGAGTGACTCAGAGGTGAGAGTGCTACTCACTGAGCAACAGCTGACGCTAACACATGCACAGCACATACAGACAAACAAACATGTACACAAACACAGCACCTACAGATACACACATAGACAATAACATAAACACAGGCACAGCACATACGCACAGACATACATAAACAAACACAGCATATATGGATATACACACAGCACAAAGACAGACATGCATACGTACAAACAAAGAGGTCCTGAAATTTTCCAGGCCCCTTTGCACACCAAACCCTCACTGATTCACTTTTAAACATTTGGAAAACAGTATCATTGACTGAACCGTGGTGAAATTTATTCCAGCTTTAAATTCCTGATGTGTTCTGTTGTGTTCGAAGACAAGCAATCACCAGTGTCTGACAGACCTCTCACCATCCAGCTTCTTTCACTTAGTTCAGATTCCCGATTTTCTTCGGCTTTTCTAAAAGACCTTTAAACTCTGTCCAAGTTCCTTCAGATGTGAGAATGGGGTGGACATTTCTGTAACTTCTTCAGATGGCCAGCCTCAGTTTCGCTGTCACCTGCCAGCAAAAGTTGAAGCGACTGGTGGTCTGGAGATTTAACGTTGTAGCTGCATTGCTGGGAAGCGAGCAGAATGAACTCTAGGCTGTAGTGACCCCACTGCGCCAGTTCAACCTATTCTCTCAAGACCGAAGCTTGTCCCACCTTGGATCTGCTGTCATTCAGTGTACCAGTATATAATCTCTGGCTGCTGTCACGGCCAGGGTTATCTGGGCAGGGTTGTGCAGGGCAAGAGAGATGAGGAGGAATTTCTTCACTCAGAGGGTGGTGAATCTCTGGAATTCAGAGGGCTGTGGAGGCTCAGTCTTTGAGTATATTCAAGGCTGAGATCAATAGATTTTTGGAAATTAAGGGAATCAAGGGATAAGGGGATAGTGCAGGAAAGCGGAGTTGAGGTAGAAGATCAGCCATGATCTTATTGAATAGCGGAGCAGGCTCGAGGGGCCGAATGGCTGACTCCTGCTCCTAATTCTTATGTTCTTATGTGCTGGATCCCTGATTGCCTGATAGTCTCTATGGATCTATATTTCTTAGCATTCTTAGGGGAGGATTGCGTCCGCCTATCTAGTGATCTAGAGATGCTTGTTAGCTACTCCATAGTCCCAAACTCTACTTCAAAGGCAGCAAGGCCTTCAAAGTAGAAATCTGAAAAAATTATCTTGCACCTACCGAGCTGTATCCAATGAGCAAGCAGCTTGCTGTCAAATCTACACAGATAATTGCCCTTAAAAAGGACTATCTTTATTATCCTTGGAATTGGGGTCAGCGCACTCCATTATGTCAGAACAAGAGAGAGACAGGACAAGAATAGCCAGGATTACTGCCTCATTTACCATCTGTTTTGTTTAAGTGGCATGGAGCAGGCTATCTGCGAGTGATGTTTGACATGATGAAAGGTTCAAAGTTCAACCCAGTAACTTTAATGGATGGCTTCATGTTAATAACGATCTTCCCTTCACTGTTGTTCAGCCAGAGCTTTTTTTGAGTGCGCTTGAGCGCTGCCATGTAATCCATTTTGTCCTGAACATGAGATCAGGTGTTAGATAAGCTACAAACAGCAGATGTAAGAGTGTTTCGATGCAGGTATTGCATGCTCCCCACCCCAGGTCTCCACCATCAGCACAGATCTGACAGGGCTTGGATCACTTACAGTGCCGATATAACAAAACTTTGAATCCATCCAGTATTGCTGTGAATACTGATTTGTGGGACTGCTCCTATCTTGCAGTCGTGCTTTGTCAATAATCTTGAGAGAAAAATTTTTTTTTTTTTTTAAAACAGGCTTAACTGCTTTACTGATCTTTATCAATGTCAGTTCACCGCTTACATGTTGTAATTATTTTTTTCCTTTTAAGCGTCTCATCATCAAGTACTATTCCTAACTAGGTCAGTAGGCAAATGGTCTGTTTAGAGGCATATTCCAGCATTATTCTGAACTGGCTCTTAGGAGGTGCACAAGAGAGGCACAGATGGACTCATCATCCATTTAATCTTTTCCTCTTCAAACAAGGGCCAATGCTGCACTCTAGACCAGTCGAGATTACAAATTCCCATTTGGTGAAGGCGCGAGAAAGCCCATTTTTTTCTGAGTTTGGGGTATTGGCCTTGGGCACTGGAAACTTCCTGAAAAATGACTTTACATTTTCTTTTCCCTCCATAGGCTAAGGATGAATTGAATGAGACAGAGGAGAAACGGGTAATATGTGTGAAAGAGCTTCAGAAACTTGTCCTAGACACTGCCGAAACTGGAGAGGAGATCTGCAAGACTGTGCTTGAGAAAACGAAAGACAAAGATGATGCCTTCTTCCTGCGATTCGTTAGAGCAAGAAAGTATGATGTGAAAAGGTCCTACGATCTTCTTAAAGGTGAGAGATGAACTTGGGTTGATTAAGAGAAATCGGAAGTGTCAGACCATTTGTCTTATGAAGAAAGGTTGAGCAGGTTGGGCCTGTACTCATTGGAGTTTAGAAGAATGAGAGGTGATCTTATTGAAACGTACAAGATTCTGAGGGGGCTCGACAGGGTAGATGCAGAGAGGATGTTTCCCCTCATGGAGGAATCTAGAACTAGGGGGTACAGTTTCAGAATAAGGGGTCGCCCATTTAAAACGGAAATGAGGAGGAATTTCTTCTCTCAGGGGTCGTGAATCTTTGGAGCTGTGGAGGCTGGGTCATTGAATATATTTAAGGTGGAGATAGACAGATTTTTGAATGATAAGGGAGTCGAGGGTTATGGGGAGCGGGCGAGGAAGTGGAGTTGAGGCCAAGATCAGATCAGCCGTGATCTTATTGAATGGCGGAGCAGGCTCGAAGGGCCAAATGGCCGACGCCTGCTCCTATTTCTTATGTTCTTATAGGATGTAGCTCATTGACACATTTTAAAGATAGTTTCCAGAGGTCCACCTGATTTGATTTTCCACTGGCCAATTCTCTGGAATAGTACTCAATCGGACAAGAATTGGTTTATTTTCAGTCGATGCTTTCCACTGCACCGTGAGCTGAGGGTCAACTGCTGTGATTGACAATCGGGTTCAAGCTATTCCCAAGTGGTGAAGTGCTCAAACCCAGTTCAGCCATCAGTTGAACTGCTCAACCAATGAAACGCAGATTTAGCATCAATTGGACGCTGATATGGTATCGTGGCAAAGACCGTGTTGATGTCCATGATTGGCCACCTTTTAAGTTATCTCAGAACCTGGCACCAAGAGTGCATTGCATCAAGGGAAGGATTGGCAGACATTTGACACTTGGCCGATTGTTCCCTCAGATTTCCTCCCAAGTTTTTCCGCTGGGGTATAGTTTGCCCAAGTAGTTCTTCGAGTGTAAGCCTGGCCAGTGACTGTTGAAAGCCTGTTTGATTGTGAACGACATCACAGACAAATCTGGATTCTATTCACACATAAGCATCTCCCAGTTGGAGCCACGGCACACCAATCAGGAGCAGCAACTTATCCTTTTCATTCCTCAAGCCCAAGGACACAAGACCAATTGTCCATGCCCTTCTCTTCATCCTGGCTAACTCAGCACATACTGGGGATTGGACCACAAGCAACAATGGCTTTGGTTGCTATGGAATGTCCGAAGCTCAAGTCTTGCCCCTTCATCAAAATCTAATCAGCAAGTGGGAAATAATTCAACCGCTAGAGGTTTTGAAGATGCTCATTAGATAGGAGACATGTCTGCTGTGTCTGGTATACAGTAATTACTTCTGACAAGGTCCAGAGCTTTGGCATGGGAAAGCAGAGCTTTGCTGTGTTAATTAGTGGCTCTTCAATGAGAAGCTTCATCTCACTGTGCATGAGACACAGGCAGACATTGTCCAGCGATTGAGCAAAGCAGGAGGGAAAGAATTGAGACTAGGAAGAGGAGAAAATGCTGACACCCATGGAAAAACAACATGCAAAAATCCTTTAAATAAATGAGAGACTAAATTATTAAAACTGGATGATCGCCCATGGCATTACTCATCAATAGTCTGTGGTCTGAAGAATGGTTGTGATAGCAAGCTTAATTACACTTACACACTGAGCACTTTCCAGCCAGAGCCACTGGACATTAATCAGCAGCAGGAACAACTTATTTCACTTCCCCAGCCACAGAATTACATAGAAAGTACAGCACAGAGACCGGCCATTCGGCCCAACTGGTCTATGCCGGTGTCTATGCTCCACACGAGCCTCCTCCCACCCTACATCAGCTCACCCTATCAGCATGGCCTTCTATTCCTTTCTCCATTATGTGCTTATCCAGCTTCCTCTTAAATGCATCTATGCTACTCGTATCAACTACTTCCTGTGGCAGCAAGTTCCACATTCTCACCACTGTCTGGGTAAAGATGTTTCTCCTGAATTCCTTATTGGATTTATTAGTGACTATTTTATATTTATGACTCCTAGTTTTGGATTTCCCCACAAGTGGAAACATCTTCTCTACATCTACCAGGGGCTAGTCACGGGCACTAAAACAATTATGGTACTCTCAGCTGATTCATAGTTAACATAGAGCTGTGTTTAAGCTGGCCTGTCCCTTTAAGATTCAAGTATTCCCTGTGGGGGAATGGTATAAATATGCAAATCCAGGTGACTTGTAAACGTCTCAGGATACTTCGAAGTGAAATTGTTGCTGCTAGTACCTTTCTTTTTGCTTTCTTTCTGCACTTTTTAAGATTGTAACAAAGTGTGGTGTGACATAATGAAAGAAAGACTTGGATTTATATAGCGCCTTTCACGACCACCGGCCATCTCAAAACACTTTACAGCCAATGAAGTACTTTTGGAGTGTAGTCACTGTTGTAATGTGGGAAACGCAGCAGCCAATTTGCGCACAGCAAGCTCCCACAAACAGCAATATGATAATGACCAGATAATCTGTTTTTGTTATGTTGATTGAGGGATAAATATTGGCCAGGACACTGGGGATAATTCCCCTGCTCTTCTTTGAGATAGTGCCATGGGACCTTTTACGTCCATTTGAGTAAGCAGATGGGATCTCGGTTTAACGTCTCATCCGAAAGACGGCACCTCCAACAGTGCAGCGCCCCCTCAGCACTGCATTGGAAAGTAGGCCTAGATTTATGTGCTCAAGTCTCTGGAGTGGGACTTGAACCCACAATCTTCTGACTCAGAGGCAAGTGTGCAACCCTCATTCAACATAACAAAAACAGATTATCTGGTCATTATCACATTGCTGTTTGTGGTAGCTTGTTGTGTGCAAATTGGCTGCTGCGTTTCCCACATTACAACAGTGACTACACTCCAAAAGTATTTCATTGGCTAGGGGGCATAATCTTAGAATAAGGGGCCGCCCATTTAAAACTGAGATGAGGAGGAATTTCTTCTCTCAGAGGGTTGTAAATCTGTGGAATTCGCTGCCTGAGAGAGCTGTGGAAGCTGGGACATTGAATACATTTAAGACAGAGATAGACAGTTTCTTAACCGATATGGGAATAAGGGGTTATGGGGAGCGGGCAGGGAAAGTGGAGCTGAAACCATGATCAGATCAGCCATGATCGAATTAAATGGCGGAGCAGGCTCGAGGGGCCGTATGGCCTACTCATGCTCCTATTTCTAATGCTCTTATGGAAGGCGCTTTGAGATGTCCGGTGGTCGTGAAAGACACTATATAAATCCAAGCTTTTCTTTCTTTCTTTCTGATGGAGGTGGGTTGTGGGAGCCCACTGAGGACCAGCCACCCAATCGGTTAGTATATGACCATGGAAGGAGCAGTCTCTTTGCAGCCTGCCATACTGATAATTGGCCTGCAAATACGTGCATCACTTCACACTATTCTCCAAAGGGGAGGATGCAAAAAAAAAATCAAACAACCCAATCTGAGAGCTGTACAGACATCACAACAATAGCCCTCCTAACTAACTGGGTTATGAGTTCCATCACCATTTGACTACCGAACCAATACCGAATATTGTGGTGCCAAAGCCCTGGCCCCAAGGGATTAATTTATTCCAATTTGTTCTCTCCGATAGGTTATGTGCGTTTCCGTGAACAATACCCGGAGCTTTTTGAGAACCTAACGCCGGAGGCCGTCCGCAGCACCATTGAGGCGGGTTACCCCGGTATCCTCACAAATCGAGACAAGTACGGCCGGGCCGTGTTGCTCTTTAACATTGAGAACTGGGATTACGAGGAAATTACATTCGATGAGGTAACAGAACCCGTCTTTCCATTAAGGTTCGGCCGATATCGATGGGGCAGAAATTCCGAGGCGGACTTCCCACGGGCAAATCAATAAATAGAAATAAAATCGCACTTACCTGAAGCTGCTGCGTCCGCTGGAACTCCCGATCCACAGGCCTCCTCTCCCTGTGATGCACAGCGCGTGCTCGTAGGGACATCTGCAGGAGTCACGTGTGCCTGGACACCCAATCACAGCTAAGTATTTTCTCATTCATTGTAATATGAGTTTCGTAAGTTAAGAAACTCCTATTACAATGAATGAGAAAAACCCCAAAACTCACAAAAAAAACATAAAACATTTAAAAAAACACCTCACACAATAAACTAATAGAAATTAAAAATGTTACACATGTTTTTTAAAGAAAAAAAAATTGCCGAATTTAAAAAAAAGTTAGGGTTAGGGATTAAAATAACATTATCTGAGTGGGCAGGGTTTTAACATAAATGTGTTTTTTGAATTTTTATTTTAATTATGTTTTTTCTATGTTTTTAAACTCTTACACCTGTAAAAGTAGGCTATGCTTTTTCAGGTGCAAGAGTTTTGAGGACATTTGCCATGCAAGATATGGATAAATAGCCCAAACTTGTCCGTACAAATGTCCTCGCTCCCGATCTGCGGATGATCTGTCGAGCTCCAGCTCCAGCTCGACAGATCGGAAAAGCCGGTTTTCAGTGCATGCGCATTGCGTGCTGAAAATCGGCTTTTCCGATGCTTTCCCGGGTCCGTAGAAACTTCATACGGGCCTGAGACGTCGGAAATCCTGCCGCAAAGAACCGAAGAAGATGTGCGACTCCAAACTATTGTTTGCTGTTTTTCTCTCTCTTTGCTCTTCCAACTATCTCTGCTCCTCTTCTGAAGATGCTGGCTTGGAAAATCCGCGGATACGCAGGGGGAGAAATTTACAATTTGCATATCCAGCGGCCATTATAGAAAACCACCTGATTTTCCCTTTAATTGAAATCAATAGGTGAGAAAAATCGGGCAGTTTCTATAAAAGCTGTCCGACCTGTAATACCAGTTTTATGCTCCAGAGGTCAGTTGAAAATGACTAAGTCGGAAGGCCTCCTCGTGGGATTGCTCCTAGGCCTGGCCAAGGTGGCCATTAACCAGTCCAGGCAGCCTGCGGTCAAGTGGGTCATTCAGCCCGACTGCCTGCCTCTCTTCCGCGGCTACATTCGCGCCAGGGTGTCCCTGGTAATGGAGCACGCGGTGTCCACCGGTACGCTCGCGGCCTTCCGCGAGAGGTGGGCACCAGAGAGACTGGAGTGTATCATCACCCCCGGCAACCAAATTTTAACTTGACTGCTTAAGGTTCAGAAAGTTTTATTTATTAATTTGTTGGTTCTAGAGCCCCTTTAATAAGGGGGCACTTGGCTTTATAGTTTTATTTTAAAATAGTTGACGCAATTTCGCTGCAACCACAGCTGAAATCAGCTAAAAGAATGTTTATTTGAAAGACCTGACTCGGAAGATGATTGAGTGTGATTTTAAGCAGTTCTCTTCCTTGTTAGATCCTTCGTGCTTACTGCGTGATCCTGGAGAAACTTCTAGAGAACGAGGAGACACAGATTAATGGATTTTGCATCATTGAAAACTTTAAGGGATTTACGATGCAACAAGCATCTGGCATCAAGCCCTCAGAGCTGAAGAAAATGGTAGACATGCTTCAGGTGAGTGTAGGAAGCCATCAGCCACAGAGCGTGTTCCTTCAGACGTGTATGTGGGGAAATGCAGGGAAAGGCATGTGCTTTCCCTGGCTTTACATTTTCTCTTATGAACATGAACTTAAATTCCTTTATTTTGAGCCTATTCGGGTGGAATTAGCATCTACATTTCTAACTATCATTCCTCCCGATCCTTATTGTTCTAATGGGTCTGCTTATTTTCTCCCCACTCTCCCCTCGGTCTCCATGGTTCCCCTCCAGCTGAGGGGTCTCTACCAGTGCTGCTCCAAACTGGTCACTTGGTAGAGTTTGCAGACAGTGCTTCAGCGCGAATTCGAGCGGGACCTTCGGTCCAGCTGCCTGCCTCTCTATGTTAGCGCCCGGGTGTCCCTGGAGATGGAGCACGCGGTGTTCACCGGCAGGCTTGAAGCCTTCCACAATTGATGGACACCGGAGGGACTGGAGTGCTTCATCAGCACCCCCCGAAATAGAATTTTAATTTAAGTTGTTTAAAGTTTTAGTTTAAGTTACAGTTTTATTGATTGTGTCCCTTTAAAAGGAGGCACAAGCTTCCTTTTCATTGCTGATGCACCAGCCATCAATCACTGAAATTATCCAACAAGCGGTTGCAGACAAGATTTGTGATTTTCCCTCCCTCCCTCCCTCCTCGGGGAGTACCAGGCCTCCAGTCACCAGATCCTCAAAGCAATTCAGCCGAGATTGGAAACTCGGTGGGGAGGGAAATCGATCCTATGTGCCGTAATCATCGACATACTCCGTGAGCCCATTTTACTACTGTAATGTATGTAAGCTTGTAATGTTTGTAGCTCCACACTGTGGATGTGGACGTATTGTGTATTGCAAGTGCAGAGTTAATAATATTCAGAACCAGGCAGATTCCGGAGGCTTCCGAGAGAGCTGCCTTCCATGTTAGGAGCTGTGTGTGCTGTGCTCTGTGAATATATCACATTTGGCGGCGAGATGGGATTTTTCGGATGATTTAAAGCTTACATTTTGTTGAAGGATTCAGCCAGCCGACAGAGAGACTTTGGAAGTTTCTGTCTTTGGAAAAAAGCTACAAAATCCAAAGTAAAATACAACACACGGTGTGAACAGCTAGAGATTAAAATGGCAGGTGTACTTGGACATTTGGGGGAATATAGACATGACCGGGAACGTTTTAAAGCGTATGTGGATCGGCAAGAAATATATTTCACTGCAAATAACATAATCGAAGTTCCAGACAATGCAGTCCAGAACCGGGCTGTGTTGGAACATAAGAAAGTGATCTTCTTATCGGAGGCGGGTCCGGCATTATACAAAACACTTATAAATCTGCTTGTGTCCAACGAGCCAAAGGACACAATGCTTAAAGAGATTTTAACTAAGCTGGAGCAGCACTATAACCCCAAACTGCTAGAAATTGCTGAAAGCTATCATTTTGGGATTCGGAATCAAAAGACTGATGAAAATATCAGTGATAACATCGTAGCATTAAAAATGCTATCGATGCACTGTAATTTTGGAAACTTTCAAAACCGAGCATTACGGGATCGTTTTGTTTGTGGGGTGAAAAATGATGTGATCAGAAGGAAGTTATTGATGTGAGATGACTTGACTTTTGAGATTGCTTGTCAGACAGCGAGGTCGATGGACATGGCCGAACAATATTCCCGAGAATTAAATAATGATTACGGTCGTCAGTCAACCAAGGTAAATCACCTGCAGGTTCAAAGTAAAAGTCGGTGGGGGTCCAAAGTCTCAGAAACTGGAAATTCTAACAGAGCATCGAAGTCGTGCTATAGGTGCCTGGGACAACACATTGCTCAAAGTTGTCCATACGTGAAGGCAGAGTGTTTCTTCTGCAGAAAGACTGGGCATCTTGCGAAGGCATGCCGACTGAAGGGTAAGCCAGCTTTTAAAGCTATGAGTCCAGCGTTCTAAGCTATGAGTAGAAATCCCAAGAGACTACACAGCATGGAAGAACAACAACAGGATGAGGAGATGTTAGAGTTACACGTCATCAGGAGCACGAGGTTAACGGACAGCGATTCAGAAAGCATCAAAATCCACATAGATGTTGCGGGATTCAAATACCAATGGAGATTGACACAGGTGCATCCGTGAGCGTAGTACCGGAGTCGCTGTACCTTGACAAATTGCGTGATTTCCAACTGGAGAAATTCAAGATAGAGCTGCGAGGCTACTCAGGAGAGAAAATTCCTGTGGTAGGTCGTATCACCATACCGGTGAAATATAAAGATCAATTTCAGAACTTGCCTCTAATAGAAGTGAAAGGAGACAAGCCTGCCTTACTAGGAAGAAATTGGTTGAGCTCACTGAAGCTGGATTGGAGTAAGATTTTCTGTGTGGAAGCGCGATTTTCATCAACGGATGAGGTTATCAAGAAGTATCCGAAGGTGTTCTGCGAATTGGGAAGTCCGATCCAAGGCTTCAAGACGAGTGTCAGGGTACAGCTAGATCGGTTTACTACAAGCCACGTTCCGTACCATATGCACTCAAGGAGAAAGTTGAGCAAGAACTCAAAAGACGAGAGACTGAGAACATTATTTGTAAGATAGATCGTTGTAATTGGGCTACACCCATTGTTGTTCTACCTAAGTCCGATGGTAAGGTAAGGTTGTGTGGTGATTATAAAGTAACCGTAAACCATGTTCTAGAGGGTAATGTTCCCAATACATTGCCGAATATAGAAGATTTGTTCACAACACTGACAGGTGGTCAGATCTTCTCAAAACTGGATCTTACGAATGCCTACTTACAGCTTGAACTAGATGAGAAGTCCAAGTCATGTTTGACTATAAATACTCATCTAGGCCTATATCAATTTAATAGGCTGCCGTTTGGATTGTCTTCCGCCCCTGCCATATTTCAAGGGATGATGAACCAGATTTTGCAAGGTATTGAAGGGTTAGTATGTTATTTAAATGACATACTAATTTCAACACCAAATAGGCAAATTCATAATAACATATTGAATGAAGTTCCTCAAACGGCTAGAAAAGCACAGAGTACGAGTGTCTGCTCGTAAGTGTGAGTTATTTATAAACTCAGTGGAGTACTTAGGGTACAGAGTAGACAAAGATGGTTTACATCCAACCATGGAAAAATTGGATGCAATTAGAAATGCACCCACTTCCAGGAATGTCACTGAACTTCGTTCATTCTTGGGTCTTTTGAACTATTATGGAAAGTTCCTCCCAAATTTGGTTATAGTATTACATCCACTGAATGAACTTTTGAAAAACAGATCCATTGGAAGTGGTCAAAAGAATGCGATACAGCATTCAAGGAGTGTAAAAGCAAATTGGTAGAGAGCACCATGTTAGTTCACTATGACATATCTAAGGAGATTAAGCTAGCATGTGATGCCTCTCCGTATGGAGTTGGGGCAGTGATCTCATGTATCACGTATTGGGGAGGAGAGATCAATTGCTCTTGCTTCACGCACTCTAAGTGCCAGTGAGAGTAATTATGCGCAAATTGAAAGGGAAACTTTGGCATTAATTTTTGGGGTCAAGAAGTTTCACAAATACTTATATGGTCGTAAGTTTACCATCGTTACGGACCATAAGCCCCTAACAGCAATCCTCCATCCAAAGTCCCCAGTTCCAACATTAGCTGCAGCCCGAATGCAGAGATGGGCTTTGATTCTGTCAGCATATACATATGATATTGAATACAGACGATCAGCTGATCACAGTAATGCTGATGCAATGTCTAGATTGCCTTCCCCATCACAAGTTACACCCGATAGGGAAGAAGTGTTTTATTTTTCATAGATTGATGAACTGCCAGTCACAGCTGAAGAGATTGGTAGAGCAACCAAACATCGATAAAGATTGTATCATGTTGGGTGCAAGAGTGGTTATACCAAATAAATTCAGGTCCAAATTATTAGGAGACCTCCAGGACCAACACCTGGGAATGTGCTTGACCAAGAGTTTTGCATGCAGTTATTTATGGTGGCCAGGTCTTGATAAAGATATAGAGTACATTGTGAGTCAGTGTACGACATGTCAATCGGTAAGCAAGCAACCACCACCAGTACCATTACAGCCATGGAAATGGCCTCCCAGCGTGTGGCAAAGGCTACATATTGATTTTGCTGAGTTAGAAGGACAACAATTGTTCATTGTGATTGATAGCCATTCGAAGTGGGTTGAGGTGTTTCCAATGTGGAAAATAACAAGTAAAACATTGGACATTTTACGAAGATTATTTTCTTCATTTGGCCTCCCTGAAGAAATTGTTTCGGATAATGGACCACAATTTCGTTCAGAAGAATTTGCACAATTCACAAGAAAAAATGGTGTGAAACATACCATGATTCCACCATACCATCCTGCTTCGAATGGTGCAGCAGAGCGCACTATACAAATTGTAAAACGTGCCCTCATAAAACAAATGTTAGATCCAAATCCAAGGAAACGACAGTTGTCATTGGATCACAAATTGGCTAATTTTTTGATTACATATCAAAATATTCCTCATACAACTACTGGTAGAACACCAGCAGAGTTGATTCTCAAACGACAGCCACGAACCAAATTCTCGTTGTTAAAACCAAATTTGGCACAGTCCGCAGAAGAGACACAATTAAGACAGAAAGAGAATCATGATAGAGGTAGAGTAAAAGAGAGAAGTGTGAAATTAAACCAGAAGGTGAGAGTGAAGAACCATCACCATAAATGGTTAAAGTGGTTACCAGGAAGAGTGGTGAAGATATGTGGTCCTCGCACATATTTGGTAAAGATGTTTGATAATGGACAAGTTAGGTTCGTTCATATTGATCATATTTTACCTACAGACATGGAAGGAGTTGAAGGTGGGAATAATTCAATTATTTCTGACTCATCAGATAGTTTTGATACACCAGTAGCAAATCCTAAATCCAATGTACTGGAAACAAATCCAGGAGAGAATCAGAATGAAAGTCTGAGTCTGAGTCAGAAAAGCAAAGAGCCTGAAGTTAGAGTGAGTTCAAATGAAAATCAAGGAAATTCCATGGAGGGAAACATTCCTCAGGATGAGCCTCGAATGAGTTTAGATTCGACACCATGTTTAGAAGCTTCTGTTCGAGAGCAAAGATATCCTCTTCAAAACAGAAAACAAGTGGGAAAGTTAAATTTGTAAATATGGAAAAAAAAAGTTTATATCCTGTGTTATGTATAAACATGAAAGTTATGTATGATGTTTGTTATAATAACTTCTTCATTGAGGAGGGAGAAGTGTAATGTCTGTAAGCTTGTAACGTTTGTAGCTCCACACTGTGGATGTGGACATATTGTGTACTGCAAGTGCAGAGTTAATAATAAACAGAACCAGGAAGATTCCGGAGGCTTCCGAGAGAGCTGCCTGCCATGTTAGGAGCTGTGTGTGTTGTGCTCTGTGAATATATCACAACTACCATGCTTAAAAGTGGGCTGGACATGAATCCAAGTCACAGGGGTTAAAAGATTACAAAGGATCTACTCCTAAAAAAGTAGGTCAAAGCAGATGGTTTGATTTGGCTTATTCATAAGGAACATAGGAACAGGAGGAGGCCATTCAGTTGCTCAAGCCTGCTCCGCCATTCAATGAGATCATGGCTGATCTGCGACCTAACTCCATATATACCTTTGGCCCATATTCCTTAATACCTCTGGTTAACAGAAAGCTATCAATCTCCGATTTAAAATTAATTGATCCAGCATCAATTGCCATTTAGGGAAGAGCGTTCAAACTTCGACCACACTTTGCGTGTAGAAGTGTCTCCTAATTTCACTCCTGAAAGGACTGGCTGTAATTTTTAGACTATGCACCCTAGTCCTGGAATCCCCAATGATGTCCCAAACACTGGGCTCCAAGCAATGGGTTATGGTCTTGCTGCTGTGCTCCTGTAGCTCTGTCCCGAGACATACACACACGCTCAGCGAACAAAGGAAGAGTGATGGAAGTTCATAATTTCATGTCTGTTCCTCGTTTTGAACTTCTAGGACTCTTTTCCTGCTCGATTTAAAGCTGTATACTTCATCCATCAGCCTTGGTATTTCACCACTACCTACAACATGGTCAAGCCTTTCTTGAAGAGCAAACTTCTGGAGAGGGTAAGTGCAGAACAAAGGACAACGAATGTACTGAAAAGCATTTTTCCAACCTATGCCTTCTCTCAAGTTTCTATTCAGACTCTAATCTCCTCCACCCCCCCCCCCCCACAACCCCCCCCCCCCCCCCCCCACCCCCACAACCCCCCCCCCCCACCCCCACAACCCCCCCCCCCCAACCCCCCCCCCCCCCCACAACCCCCCCCCCCCCCCCCACAACCCCCCCCCCCCCCCCAACCCCCCCCACAACCCCCCCCCCCGAGATATCTGCATCCCTCTAATTCTGCCCTCATGAACATCCCTGATTATAATCGCTCAACTATTGGTGGCTGGCTCTGCTGCACAGGAGGGCAGGAAAAAGAGTGGGAGCGCGATAGTGATAGGGGATTCAATGGTGAGGGGAATAGATAGGCGTTTCTGCGGCCGCAACCGAGACTCCAGGATGGTATGTTGCCTCCCTGGTGCAAGGGTCAAGGATGTCTCGGAGCGGGTGCAGGACATTCTGAAACGGGAGGGAGAACAGCCAGTTGTCGTGGTGCACATTGGTACCAACGACATAGGTTAAAAAAAGGGATGAGGTCCTACGAAACGAATTTAAGGAGCTAGGAGCTAAATTAAAAAGTAGGACCTCAAAAGTAGTAATCTTGGGATTGCTACCAGTGCCACGTGCTAGTCAGAGTAGGAATCGCAGGATAGCGCAGATGAATACGTGGCTTGAGCAGTGGTGCAGCAGGGAGGGATTCAAATTCCTGGGGCATTGGAACCGGTTCTGGGGGAGGTGGGACCAGTACAAACCGGACGGTCTGCACCTGGGCAGGACCGGAACCAAGGTCCTAGGGGAAGTGTTTGCTAGTGCTGTTGGGGAGGAGTTAAACTAATATGGCAGGGGGATGGGAACCAATGCAGGGAGACAGAGGGAGACAAAAAGGAGGCAAAAGCAAAAGACAGAAAGGAGATGAGGAAAAGTGGAGGGCAGAGAAACCCAAGGCAAAGAACAAAAAGGGCCACTGTACAGCAAAATTCTAAAAGGACAAAGGGTGTTAAAAAAACAAGCCTGAAGGCTTTGTGTCTTAATGCAAGGAGTATCCGCAATAGGGTGGATGAATTAACTGTGCAAATAGATGTTAACAAATATGATGTGATTGGGATTACGGAGACGTGGCTCCAGGATGATCAGGGCTGGGAACTCAACATCCAGGGGTATTCAACATTCAGGAAGGATAGAATAAAAGGAAAAGGAGGTGGGGTAGCATTGCTGGTTAAAGAGGAGATTAATGCAATAGTTAGGAAAGACATTAGCTTGGATGATGTGGAATCTATATGGGTAGAGCTGCAGAACACCAAAGGGCAAAAAACGTTAGTGGGAGTTGTGTACAGACCTCCAAACAGTAGTGGTGATGTTGGGGAGGGCATCAAACAGGAAATTAGGGGTGCATGCAATAAAGGTGCAGCAGTTATAATGGGTGACTTTAATATGCACATAGATTGGGCTAGCCAAACTGGAAGCAATACGGTGGAGGAGGATTTCCTGGAGTGCATAAGGGATGGTTTTCTAGACCAATATGTCGAGGAACCAACTAGGGGGGAGGCCATCTTAGACTGGGTGTTGTGTAATGAGAGAGGATTAATTAGCAATCTCATTGTGCGAGGCCCCTTGGGGAAGAGTGACCATAATATGGTGGAATTCTGCATTAGGATGGAGAATGAAACAGTTAATTCAGAGACCATGGTCCAGAACTTAAAGAAGGGTAACTTTGAAGGTATGAGGCGTGAATTGGCTAGGATAGATTGGCGAATGATACTTAAGGGGTTGACTGTGGATGGGCAATGGTAGACATTTAGAGACCGCATGGATGAATAACAACAATTGTACATTCCTGTCTGGCGTAAAAATAAAAAAGGGAAGGTGGCTCAACCGTGGCTATCTAGGAAAATCAGGGATAGTATTAAAGCCAAGGAAGTGGCATACAAATTGGCCAGAAATAGCAGCGAACCCGGGGACTGGGAGAAATTTAGAACTCAGCAGAGGAGGACAAAGGGTTTGATTAGGGCAGGGAAAATGGAGTACGAGAAGAAGCTTGCAGGGAACATTAAGGCGGATTGCAAAAGTTTCTATAGGTATGTAAAGAGAAAAAGGTTAGTAAAGACAAACATAGGTCCCCTGCAGTCAGAATCAGGGGAAGTCATAACGGGGAACAAAGAAATGGCAGACCAATTGAACAAGTACTTTGGTTCGGTATTCACTAAGGAGGACACAAACAACCTTCCAGATATAAAAGGGGTCAGAGGGTCTAGTAAGGAGGAGGAACTGAGGGAAATCCTTATTCGTCGGGAAATTGTGTTGGGGAAATTGATGGGATTGAAGGCCGATAAATCCCCAGGGCCTGATGGACTGCATCCCAGAGTACTTAAGGAGATGGCCTTGGAAATAGCGGATGCATTGACAGTCATTTTCCAACATTCCATTGACTCTGGATCAGTTCCTATCGCGTGGAGGGTAGCCAATGTAACCCCACTTTTTAAAAAAGGAGGGAGAGAGAAAACAGGGAATTATAGACCGGTCAGCCTGACCTCAGTAGTGGGTAAAATGATGGAATCAATTATTAAGGATGTCATAGCAGCGCATTTGGAAAATGGTGATATGATAGGTCCAAGTCAGCATGGATTTGTGAAAGGGAAATCATGCTTGACAAATCTTCTGGAATTTTTTGAGGATGTTTCCAGTAAAGTGGACAAAGGAGAACCAGTTGATGTGGTATATTTGGACTTTCAGAAGGCTTTCGACAAGGTCCCACACAGGAGATTAATGTGCAAAGTTAAAGCACATGGGATTGGGGGTAGTGTGCTGACGTGGATTGAGAACTGGTTGTCAGACAGGAAGCAAAGAGTAGGAGTAAATGGGTACTTTTCAGAATGGCAGGCAGTGACTAGTGGGGTACCACAAGGTTCTGTGCTGGGGCCCCAGCTGTTTACATTGTACATTAATGATTTAGACGAGGGGATTAAATGTAGTATCTCCAAATTTGCGGATGACACTAAGTTGGGTGGCAGTGTGAGCTGCGAGGAGGATGCTATGAGGCTGCAGAGTGACTTGGATAGGTTAGGTGAGTGGGCAAATGAATGGCAGATGAAGTATAATGTGGATAAATGTGAGGTTATCCACTTTGGTGGTAAAAACAGAGAGACAGACTATTATCTGAATGGTGACAGATTAGGAAAAGGGAAGGTGCAACGAGACCTGGGTGTCATGGTGCATCAGTCATTGAAGGTTGGCATGCAGGTACAGCAGGCGGTTAAGAAAGCAAATGGCATGTTGGCCTTCATAGCGAGGGGATTTGAGTACAGGGGCAGGGAGGTGTTGCTACAGTTGTACAGGGCCTTGGTGAGGCCACACCTGGAGTATTGTGTACAGTTTTGGTCTCCTAACTTGAGGAAGGACATTCTTGCTATTGAGGGAGTGCAGCGAAGATTCACCAGACTGATTCCCGGGATGGTGGGACTGACCTATCAAGAAAGACTGGATCAACTGGGCTTGTATTCACTGGAGTTCAGAAGAATGAGAGGGGACCTCATAGAAACGTTTAAAATTCTGACGGGTTTAGACAGGTTAGATGCAGGAAGAATGTTCCCAATGTTGGGGAAGTCCAGAACCAGGGGTCACAGTCTAAGGATAAGGGGTAAGCCATTTAGGACCGAGATGAGGAGAAACTTCTTCACCCAGAGAGTGGTGAACCTGTGGAATTCTCTACCACAGAAAGTAGTTGAGGCCAATTCACTAAATATATTCAAAAGGGAGTTAGATGAAGTCCTTACTACTCGGGGGATCAAGGGGTATGGCGAGAAAGCAGGAAGGGGGTACTGAAGTTTCATGTTCAGCCATGAACTCATTGAATGGCGGTGCAGGCTAGAAGGGCTGAATGGCCTGCTCCTGCACCTATTTTCTATGTTTTCTATGTTTTCTGTTGCCTGGGCCCCAAGCTCTGGAACTCCCTGCCTAAACGTCTCTTGCCTCTCTACCTCTTTTTCCTCCTGCAAGACGCTCCTTAAAACTTACCTCTTTTCCCGCCCTCATTTCTACTTGCGCGACTCGGTGTCAATTTTTTAATCTCATAATTCTCCTGTGAAGCGCCTTGGGATGTTTCACTATGTTAAAGGCGCTATATAAATGCAAGTTGTTGTTGTTGTTGTTGCTCCATAATGCTCTGTGTATAAATTTCTATAGATAGCCCATGTAAGTCACTGTTCTGGAGGTCTGCAGCTCGTTCCTGTCTCAGGAGGTCAAAGCCAGACTTGGAGAATAAATGACCAAGGGAGACAGTAGAAGCAGGCAATATAAATTGGCTCAAGAGTTCTAGTGAGAGAAGGGATTGAAGGATATGATGGGACGGATGATGTATTACACACAGTTCCAGGCAGGCATATCCCCATTCCAAGCCCAGGTTTATGGGAGGGACTGACGCTTTCAAGAAAAAAACTTTAATGCAAATATTAAAAAAGACACAGAAGAAAATTCCATGGATAAAGTTGATCACGTTACTATCAAATATGTTTTTTTTCAATTTTGTGCAAACACTTTTATTGGATGTTAGAAATTTCAGTTACTGAGAAGAAAAATGGCAGCTGAAAAACATTTCAGAATACACGAGAGTGATTTAAGGGAAGCTGGTGGCCAATGTTCCCTCTAATATTTTGGGGGCTGCGCAGCACTTTGACAGGCCCATTCCAAATTCCATGCATGCGCGTTTTTTCCATTTAAAAGCCAGTGAGCCAGCTGCATGGGACCTCCAGACTGATGCTCGGCCGTGCGGCAGCACAGCTTAAAAGGAACAATGCCGTTGGCCAGACTTTACAATCTCAGAGTAACATACTCTCGCTATAAAATTAGCCGTGATTTTGTATCACACATTGTGACAACTTTAGCATTGAAAAGATTTTCACAGTGCCATCAGATGTACTGCAGATACTTATCATGGCCCAGAAATTGCAATCGTATGCCTCCGACCTGGAAAGTTTCTACGAATCTACCTGGTGGTCTGGGAGGTTCGGAGACTTGTGGTCCGGGGTCTCCAGGCGAAGGCCTGCATAGAGGCCCACCTATCCCAGGGACGCTTCGTACGTGTCCCTGAGATCATGTGGGCTGGCCCAACCAATCCAAGTAGGGGTATTCCCATTCATACTTGTGGTTCTATACATACGGAACTGACCACAAGTATGAATGGGAATACCCCCAAAAACACACAACTTAAAATAAATTAAAAGTAAACATCACATATTTAAAATGAATCAAAATGGAATTGAATTAATTTAAAACAAAAATTAAATTTTTTGAAAATAAATGTACATATTTCAAAAGGGTATAAAAATAAACTTACCGTAGGATTTTAGATGCTTAAATTATGGAAAAAAACTATTTTTCTGTCTTTTAAAAATCTTTATTTTAAATTTCGAAATATACTTTATTCATATAAAAATTTGTACAGTACATTCAAAAGCAGTTCAGTACGTTTAGCTGCGGGCAGCAATCCCATACACTACATTTGGGTGCTGACGGCAGTGCCGTTCGATACATTTCCCTGCTTTTCAGTTCAAGTACAATTCGGTACAATACGGGATACATTGTAGTACATTCAACAAATTACATTACATGTGTCACTATACAGTACACGGAATGGGTGACGGTACATTTACACTTTTCCTTTCCAACGTGCATCACGAAACAGACCTTGCATTGTACATGGCACTACATAGGTGTTTACAGATCACGGTGCTCGATGTCCACAAAAAAGAAGTTACAAGTACAGCCCGAGGGGAGTTTTGTACTGATTCCTGCCCCCGGGTTTACCGTGGCAGAAGGGCTTTAAACTGTGGCCCTTCCCCACCGTGCCTTTGCGGCGACTGCACCAATTTTAAGTGCGTCCCTCAGCACGTAATCCTGGATCTTGGATTGCGCCAGTCTGCAACACGCAGACATCTCCTTGCTCTGGAAGACCAGTAAGTTTCGGCAAGACCAAAGAGCGTCTTTGACCGAGTTGATGGCCCTCCAGCAGCAGGTGATGTCTGTCTCGGTGTGTGTCCCTGGGAACAGCCCGTAGAGCACAGAGTCATGTGTTATGGAGCTGCTCAGGATGAACCTCGACAGTAACCACTGCATCTCTTTCCAAACCTGCCTTGCGAAGGCACAATCCTGAAGGAGATGGGTGACAGTCTCGTCCACCCCGCAGCCGACTCGGGGGCACCGTGCCGTGCTGCTGAGATGTCGGCTGTGCATGAACGCTCCGACGGGTAAGGCCCTCCTCACCGCCAACCAAGCTACGTCTTGGTGCTTGTGTGACAGCTCTGGCGATGAGACGTTCTGCCAAACGAGTTCGACAGTCTGCTCAGGGAACCACCTGACAGGGTCCACCCTCTCCTTCTTTCGTAGGGCGTCCAGGACGTTATGTGCTGACCACTGTTTTATGGCCTTGTGGTCAAAGGGGTTTTTTGTGAAAAACTTTTCCACGAAGGACAGGTGGGCAGGCATGGTCCAGCTGGTGGGGGTGTTTCGCGGCAGCGTAGCCAGGCTCATCCTTCGCAACAAAGTGAACAGGTAGAACCTCAGCACGTAGTGACACTTGGTGATGCAGCCGCACACAAAGGTGGCCATCAGGATGAGGGCCACGTTCAGAACATCCTTTCCTCCACTTTCCAGAGATTTGTAGATTGTGTCTCTGCGGACACGTTCCATTTTGGACCACCAGATAAAGTGGAAGACGGCCCGGGTGACTGCCTCGGCACAGGAGCGAGAGATGGGCCAGACCTGTGCCACGTGCAGCAACCCCGAGAGCACCTCACTCCTGATGACCAGGTTCTTTCCTGCCATGGAGAGGAAGCGCAGCTTCCACCATCCCAGTTTTTGCTTCACTTTGGCGATACGCTCTTCCCAGTTTTTGGCATACGCCCCGCCTGCTCCGAACCATATTCCCAACACCTTCAGGTAATCTGGTTTAACGGTGAAGGGAATAAAGGATCGGTCGGTCCAGTTGCCAAAGAGCATGGCCTCGCTTTTGCTGCGATTGACCTTTGCTCCCAAGGCCAGTTCAAAACTGGTCGCAGATTGCTCGCAATCTGCGGACCGACTGCAGATCCGAGCAAAAGACGGCGACGTCGTCCATGTACAGGGAGGTCTTGACCTGAGCACCTCTGCTGCCTGGGATCGTCACCCCTCCAATGCCCGCATCCCTCCTGATGGACTCGGCAAAGGGCTCGATACAACACACAAACAAGACAGAGGAGAGAGGACAGCCTTGCCTGACTCCAGATCTGATTGGAAAGCTTTCAGTTTCCCACCCGTTGATTAGAACTGCACTACTGATGTCTGTGTAGAGCAGTTGGACCCAATTGCGGAAACCCTCCCCAAACCCCATTTTGGAGAGCACATCCATCAGGTACGTGTGCGATATCCTGTCAAAGGCCTTCTCCTGGTCTAAGCTGATTAAGCAGGTGTCCACCCTCCTGTCCCGCACGTAGGCGATCATATCCCTGAGTAGCGCGAGGCTATCAGAAATCTTCCTGCCTGGGACAGCGCAGGTCTGGTCCGGGTGAATCACCAGCTCAAGAGCAGACTTGACCCTGTTGGCGATGACCTTTGACAGGATCTTGTAGTCCACATTGAGTTTTTGATTTCCTCCTTCTCCCCCTTCTGCTTGTAGATGAGGGTGATGATGCCTTTCCTCATCGATTCTGGCATGCTGCCGGCCAGAAGCATACCCCCGTACACTTCTAGCAGATCTGGGCCCATCTAGTCTCACAGAGCCGAATACAACTCGACCGGTAAGCCGTCGCTTCCAGGAGTTTTATTCATCTCGAAGGACCGGACGGCCTTTGTCAGCTCGTCCAGAGTTAGCGGATGGTCCAGACTCTCCTGCTCGCTGTCGTCTAAGACCTCCGAAATAGATGACAGGAAAGACTGGGAGGCCGCGCAGTCTGTGGGCTTGATGTCGTACAGCCCGGCATAGAAGGATTTGCTGATCCTCTGCATGTCAGGCTGCGAAGACATCACAGAACCGTCTTCTTCCTTTAGGCTGGTGATCACAGAGCTCCCCCTGTGTACCTTTTGGAAGAAGAAGCGCGAACTCGTCTCATCCTGCTCGACGGAGCGGACTCTGGAGCGGAAGATGATCTTGGAGGACTCTGAGGCAAAGAGCGAGGCTTGCTGGCCCGTCACCTCTTCGAGTTCCTCCGCGACATCGACCCCCATCGACTGCAGCAGGAGTAGGTTTTGCATATTTGTCTGGAGTTGGGACAATTCCCTCTGTTTCCCTCTCGCCTCCTGAACACCTTTGAGGATGAAGAACCTCTTGATGTGCGTCTTGATTGTTTCCCACCAGTGCATGGGGGAATCGCAGAGGGGTTTTACAGTTCTCCAACCTTTGTAATCCCTCTTGAGTTCCTCAACGTTTTCCGGAGTCAACAGTTTCACGTTCAGCTTCCCTATCCCTCTGCCAACTTTCTGGTTTTGCTGTGGGCGACAGTCGGCCAGTAGGAGGCAGTGGTCAGAGAAGAACACCGGCATGACGTCGGTGGATTTGACCTTGAGTATGTGGGACACAAACAGGAAGTCTATTTTGGAACTGAAGGACCCGTCTGGTCTCGACCAGGTGTATCTGAGCGGTGCTCCGTCTGCAGGGTTGCTGAAGACGTTGCAAAGCTTGGCATCTTTTACCGCATCCATCAGGAGTCTGGACGTGGCGTCCAGTTTGCTGTCAGCTCTGCTGGATCGTCCAGCCGCATCGATGATGCAGTTGAAGTCACCGCCCAGAATGACCGGCCTGGACATCGCCAGCAGCAGTGGGAGCTGCTGGAAGAGGGCCAGCTGCTCGCTTCTGAGAGGCGAGGCATACACGTTAATTAGCCCTAGAGGGGAATTTTTGTACATTACATCTGCTACGAGGAGGCGGCCGCCCACCACCTCCTTAACTTCGATGATGGCGAAGTGGCCTCCCCGCAGCAGAATGCCTAAGCCGGAAGACCGGCAGTCATTGCCTTCTGACCATATGGATGGTCCATGGGCTCACCATCGTGACCACTGCCGGTAACTGCTGGAGTGCGGCAGACCGCACTCCTGCAAGAACAGCAGGTCCGCTTTGACCTTGGCGAGGTACCCCAAGGTGGAAACACATCGCGTAGTGGATTTTACGCTACGCATGTTAATAGTAGCTTTTTTTAAATCCATTTTAAAGTTACTGTTTACAGTTACAAACATTACACTTCAAATAAATCGTCCTTTAAGTCCGAGGTCTGCCCAGTGGCCAGTTCCGTCATGCATAGGTTTAAACTATACAAGTCGACTGCACCTGGGCTGGCGTGGTCGTCATCCTCTGCCTTGGGAGTGTTTCGACCAGGGGACTGCTGCAGTGCTGTTATAAGGTCCGATATGTCCTCTGCACTCTCGTTGCCTGGTGTTGGTGGTTCCCTCTTTTCCTCAGTCGCGGCAGTCTCGGGCTGGTGTGCTTCGATCGCTGCGTCGCTCCCGGTATTCCGGAGGTGGGGTGTGCTGGGCACTTTGCTGCTCCCGTTCTCCCGGAGCTGGTCTGTGTTGGTCGCTTCTTTGCTCCCGGTGTTCCGGAGCTCGTGTGTGCTTCGCTGCTCGCGGATTCCTGGAGTGGGGCTGCGCTGGTCGCTTCACTGCTCCCGGTCGCCTGTGGCTGTGGGTTGGCGTATTGACTCTTGTTTTGGTGGCGGTAGTAAGGGGCTTTTTCTCGCCTTTCCTCAACAGACGAGCTGCCGTCGCTGCTGTCTGTCGTGGTTGTTAGCCACCTCTTCCCTGTCGTTTCCGCAGGGGCCCTTGCTCGCCTGTTCTCCTTACGCTTGCGGGCCTTTTTCTTGACGGTCTCCCATCCCGCTTCATCGTCTGCTGTCTCCTCGTTCCTGGACTCAGTGCGCTGGGGGAGAGCTTCGCTGCTGGCTGCTGGTGTCTCGCAGCTCGCCGTGGCAGGCTTCTCTTCCTCACCGACTTGTTCCGAGTCCACGAGGGCGGTTGCTTCTTTGCCCAGGGCGTTGGTCGGGGGGAGGGTGTGGGTCTCCTCTGGAGCGTTGTGTTCCTCAGCTTCCTCCTCCTCTGGTGCAATGTTCTTTGCTGCCTGCGCATAGCTGAAGTTGCTTTTGGGGCAGTTTTTGTAAAGGTGCCCAGCCAGACCACAGAGGTTGCAACATTTGGTCTCCTTACAGTCCTTTGTCTGGTGGCCTTCGTTCTTGCAGTTTCGGCAGATAACAGTTTTGCAGCTTGCCGCCACATGGTCTGCCTTCCCGCAGGTGCGGCACACGTTGGGTTGGCCAGCGTACACCATGTCGCCTCGACTTCCTCCGATGGCGCAGCTGGGGGGGGGGGGGGGAGGTGCAGAATGGTTCTGCTGGCGTCCACCTTCATGGTGACCTGGATCTGGCGCTTGCTGGTCCAAATCCCGTGCAAGTCTTTCAAGTCGCTGCTGTTTCCTGCCCCATCGACATACCTGGCACATCAATGTGGGGGTTGTACATCTGCACTGTGATGGTGCATCTTCTCTGCGACGGGAGGGTGAACAGTAGCTCCCAAGTCGGCACTGAGCGCAGCGGTTCACTGGCCTCCTTCAGTCCCTTCAGGAACTTCAGGCATAGGGTGACGGTTCTGAAGGTCGCATCAAAGTAACCTCTCTTCGGGAGGTCCTGCAAGGTAAAGATGTCGGCGACTTTCATGCCACATGTTCCCAGAAGGACTTTCACGACAAAAAGGTCCCAGTTGATCGTTGTCTGTCCTTCCACTTTCTTTACCGTCACTCGGATGGTGTTTCGGACGCCCTGGTTCGCCGCTCGGTTGGCCGCCAAAAGAGATTCCTCCTTTCGATGTGTATTTTGGCCGAAGCCTTCAATCTGTTGTGGTGCCAGTCCGGCACCTTGGCGGGCCTCCGGGCCCGCCCAATGGTCAGTCGACATGCAGATTTTCCTCTTCTCTCCAATTGCCACTTGGCCCAAACCAAAAGGCCAGAGCCAGCAAAACTGGAAAAACGAGTTTCTGTAATCAGTCAATTTGCATATGAATGCCCAATCAACCGAGACTACACTTGATCTTAGCCAAAAGGCCGAGAGCCAACATGGAGTGCCTTTGCATGAAAAGAGCCAGCACTCTTGTTGGAGAGTGAGATGGCCTCAGGGGACTCCAAAACTGCACGCAGTATTCCAGGTTTAAAAGTCTTGCACTAATAAAAGCAGGCCTTACGCTTGCTTTTATCAGTCATAAGAATTTGAAGGGCTGGGCAGAAGTGGGCAAATCGCCCAACTCTCCGCCCACGGAGGCCCTTTACCTTCAGATGCGTGCGATTTGTCAGGCGGATCATTGAAAATCGCAAGTTCTGGGTTTAGGCGCGTGTGCAGTGCATGCCTAAACCCATAACCTGCGGGGCCCCTTTGGGCACGTGTGCATCTCGTATGCAAATTCAGGGCCAATGATACAAAAAGCATCAAGGGATATGGGGAAAAAGTGGGAATACGGTGTTGGAAATAGAGGATCAGCCATGATCATATTGAATGGCGGTGCAGGCTCGAAGGGCTGAATGGCCTACTACTGCTCCCATTTTCTATGTTTCTATGACTTATCAATGAAACATGTGCCCTACAAGCCAAATTTATTATAATAGCTTATCCATTCAATTTAGCCCTTTAAGAGGTAAATTTGGTGATTTTAGTTCCGGTAGCTTTAGCCCAGTAGATTATTTATGATCAGGATCAAACACTGTTTTTTTCACAGATTTATGTGCATGGTGAGGAGCTGGACGCCTTCTTCAAGGAGATTGATGCTGACATCCTCCCAGAAGATTTCGGCGGTAATCTACCCAAATACGACGGCAAAATGATCGCTGAGAAAATCTTTGGTCAGTGTATTGAGTCAGAAGATACTGCCCTTTAGTTACCCATAAAGGGGGTTGAAGAAAGCCTTAAATAGTGCTAGTTACAGGCTAGTTTTCACATTGTAAAGGGGGTTCTTGAAACTGTCCACCGAAAACATTGCACCACACAAACTGAACTTTTCTGAACTCACACCATGTTTTCTTCACATCATTTATGGTTTTTAACGGTAGGCCCGTGCTGCAACTAAATCGTTCCTTCCTGAAATGTAAAGTTAGCAATAAAGGAGTTTTTATGAAAAGCAAAAAGCAGCTCCCCCAGTGGTTCAATAACAGAAGACGGGCGTCCATTTATACATCACCTCATCACATCCTGCAGAAACATCTCCAATTGGTTCGCATTTACAGCGAGTTGCTTTGTCGAGTAGTGCCGGTTGTTATGTAGGTCTCAACCCTGAAGAGATCGTCATGGTGGAGAGGGAGAGGAAGAATCTGCCTCAGTTCAGGTACCTGCAAGAGTCCGTGATTCGTTACTGGGAGGCGAGGAAAGAATTGTGGGGTGGAAGGGAAACAAATTACGATTCTTTCACATCTCCATCTATTCTTAGAGGATTGGCGTTCCAGAGAGACGTTTTCACAGCAGATTTATGAGGATTAAAAACAGAAAATGCTGGAAATACTCAGCAGGTCAGGCTGTGGAGAGAGAAACCGAGTTAACGTTTTAGGTCAATGAACCTTCGTCAGAACTGGCCAAAGGTCATCGACCCGAAACGTTAACTCTGTTTCTCTCTCCACAGATGCTGCCCGATCTGCTGAGCACTTTCTGTTTTTATTTCAGATTTCCAGCATCCGCAGTATTTTGCTTTCAGATTTATGAGAAAGATTGTTTCTCTGCACGATATAGTGTGTAAATAGCTAAATCGCACAGGAATCGATTAGCAAGCTCTGAATAATGGATACTCTTTTCTTTCAGTGCAGAAAATAGGTTCTAGAAGAAGACATTATTCACGGCCAGAAAGTAAGATGTAGCTGCTGAGCAAACCAATGTACGCTAATGGGGCTTTCTTTGTCTGTGCAAGTGGGAGGTATTGTGGCAGCTGGCTGCTAGAAATAGATGTTCCAAATAGTGCAATAGGGCCAAATAGTGCAGAAGTCCAGCACTCTATATTCTCTATAGTTTAGAAGAATAAGAGGTGATCTTATTGAAACATACAAAATTCTTACAGGGCTTGACAGGGTAGATGCAGGGAGGATGTTTCCCCTGGCTGGGGAGTCTAGAACCAGGGGTCACAGTCTCAGAATAAGGGGTTGCCCATTTAGGACTGAGATGAAGAGAAACTTCTTCACTCAGAGGGTGGTGAATCTTTGGAACTCTCTACCCCAGAGGGCTGTGGAGGCTCAGTCGTTGAATATATTGGAGAGAAATCGATAAAAGGTTACTGCACAAGATAAAAGTTCACAGGGTTGGGGGTAATATATTAGCATGGATAGAGGATTGGCTAATTAACAGAGAGTCGAGATAAATGGTTCATTCTCTGGTTGGCAACCAGTAACCAGTGGGGTGCCGCAGGGATCAGTGCTGGGACATCAACTATTTACAATCTATATTAACGACTTGGAAGAAGGGACTGAGTGTAGCGTAGCCAAGTTTGCTGTTGATACAAAGATGGGAGGAAAAGCAATGTGTGAGGAGGACACAAATAATCTGCAAAAGGACATAGACACGCTAAGTGAATGGGCAAAAATTTGGCAGATGGAGTATAATGTTGGAAAGTGTGAGGTCATGCACTTTGGCAGAAAAAAAAATCAAAGAGCAAGTTATTATTTAAATGGAGAAAGATTGCAAAGTGCCGCAGTAAAGCGGAACCTGGGAGTACTTGTGCATGAAACACAAAAGGTTAGTATGCAGGTACAACAAGTGATCAGGAAGGCCAATGGTATCTTGGCCTTTATTGCAAAGGGAATGAAGTATAAAAGCAGGGAACTCTTGCTACAGCTGTATAAGGTATTGGTGAGGCCACACCTGGAATACTGCGTGCAGTTTTGATTTCCGTATTTACGAAAGGATATACTTGCTTTGGAGGCAGTTCAAAGAAGGTTCACTAGGTTGATTCCGGGGATGAGGGGGTTGACTTATGATGAAAGGTTGAGTAGGTTGGGCCTCTAATTGTAATTCAGAAGAATGAGAGGTGATCTTATCGAAATGTATAAGATTATGAGGGGGCTTGACAAGGTGGATGCAGAGAGGATGTTTTTCACTGTTGGGGGAGATTAGAACTAGAGGGCATGATCTTTGAATAAGGGGCCGCCCATTTAAAACAGAGATGAGGAGAAATTTCTTCTGAGGGTTGTAAATCTGTGGAATTCACTGCCTCAGAGAGCTGTGGAAGCTGGGACATTGAATAAATTTAAGGCAGAAACGATATGGGGATAAGGGGTTATGGGGAGCGGGCAGGGAAGTGGAGCTGAGTCCATGATCAGATCAGCCATGATCTTATTGAATGGCGCAGCAGGCTCGAGGGGCCATATGGCCTACTCCTGTTCCTATTTCTTATGTTCTTATATCCTTGTGATAAATTTTTGATATTAAGGGAATCAAGGGAGAGGGGAATAGTGCAGGAAAGTGGAGTTGATGTAGAAGATCAGCCATGATCTCATTAAATGGCGGGGCGGGCTTGAGGGGCCGAATGGCTTATGTTCTTATACACACATTGATGCAAATTTTATCTTTGACAAAGATTTACACCTTTTTCTTCCCAACTACCCCCCTCCCCCCACACCCCCTATATCTTTAAAAAAAGATATCATCCTTGGGATGACTAGACCTTGCTCGACCACTTCAGGGGACAGTTAAGGATCAACCACATTGGCATGGAGACCGGAGTCATATGTAGTCCACACTGGGTAAGGACAGCAGGATGCCTTTTCTAAAGGAGATCAGTGAACCAGTTGGGTTTTTACTACAATCCGATAGCTTCTGATTTTTACTGAATTGCATTCTATTTATTTAATCTCAGACTGCCATGGTGGAATTTGAAGTCGCATTCACTCTGGATTATTAGTCCAGCCACGTAACCATTACACCACCGTAGCCACATCTGTGGCACTGGGTTTCAGTGTGTTTGTCATGCAGTGGAGTTTGGCATTGTTGGTTTAGAAGTTGTACATTAAGCACTGCTAGTGGGATTCTATGGGTGGGGGGGCAGGGGGGGGTGGGTGCAGGATGAATTTTCTCGGGGTTTCTCCCGCTCTGTTACCGTAACTTCAACATCAATTCGGTCGAAGTTATGCCAGTGGAGCAGATGGGGAAGGGGGTGGCAAGATATCCTGAAGAAAATCACTCCTTTGTGTTTCGGATTTTGCAACAGAGATGATAAGATGACATACATAGTCAATGAAAACTGGGTCAAGATACTATTCGGCTGTGTAAGGACTCCCACCCAGTGTCTGCACACTTTTAAAATGTACACAAAATAATTTAACAAGTGATACAAAAAAATGAAGCTCGCACTAACTTCTAGTCTACAGTCAGGCTGTAAACGTCTATGATTGTATGATTGAGCGGTTTTATTTTCACTTTGTTTGGACCAGTAGTTTTGCAGGGAATCTCACGACTAGATTGCTCAGTAGCTGAGACCTGGCCCACATCAAACAGCTGAGGGTTGGAGCAATATTCCAAGCACCCTTTTACAGAACATAGCAATAGGTGCCAAGCAGTGCAAACTCAATACTTTCAGTGACCTGCAGATAAATCTCAGTAAAACTGGCATCAGTTTTGAGATTGTCTGAATCGGAGCACTCCTGGCTAGTGCAACGGTGTAGTATGGGCCATGTACATGAGGTGATCTTATCGAAATGGATAAGATTATGAGGGGGTTTGACAAGGTGGATGCAGAGAGGATGTTTCCACTGATGGGGGAGACTAGAACTAGAGGGCATGATCTTAGAATAAGGGGCCGCCTATTTAAAACAGATGGAAAAAATTTCTTCTCTCAGAGGGTTGTAAATCTGTGGAATTCGCTGCCTCAGAGAGCCATAAAAGCTGGGATATTGAATAAATTTAAGACAGAAATAGACAGTTTCTTAAACGATAAGGGGATAAGGGGTTATGGGAAGCGGGCAGGGAAGTGGAGCCGAGTCCATGATCAGATCAGCCATGAGCTTATTGAATGGCGGAGCAGGCTCGGGGGGGCCATATGGCCTACTCCTGTTCCTATTTCTTATGTTCTTATGTAGGCCAGGAAGATCATATTTATGCTGTGTTAGCTGTTCTCAACTGGGCTAGCAGGGGGTGGAGGGAGTAGGTGCTATAATTGTCCTTAGAGTTCCAGGGCTAGGGAGGGAAACTATGAGCCAGGGCTCCTGGTACTGATAACCACCCAGTGACCTTCCCTTTCCCCTGCCGGTAAGTCTACATGGCAGGACATCAGCCGAGGACAAGATTGGGACCGGACGAACACTCTATCTCGCTTCGCATGTGTAGAAAAAATACTTGGATGAGGTACTACAAGCCGTTCGGTGGATTCATAACCCAGCACAAATCCAAAGCCTTTGGAAGAAGATGGGAGATGATGGAGAGGACAACAGTAACCGGAGAAAGTGCAGAGCTGTTCACACAACACTCAACCACAAAAAAACTGGTCAATGTATTTGTTAAGATTCCTTTTCCATCACTCTTGAAACTGATGTACAGTTGGAATTCCTAAGTCCCATCAGAAAAATAAATAGAATTTGATATGAAACAAATGCAAAGATCTGGGTTCGGTCACAACTGTTTTTCCAAAATGTTCTCTCACCCCATTTCCTTCTTCCCAGGGATGGGCCATTTTCTGTGCAGATAGAGCTGAAGTCAGCACGGCAGAGCATTGTTGGGGCGGGGTGGAGTGACCTTGTAGGTGATGGTGCTGTACCTCACCAGAAGTACTTGATGAGACAGTGTTGAGGAAGCATTATTTGGTTTCTAACCCATGCTGTACCTGACCTGGGGGCTGTCTCATGGGGCTAAATAGAGGGATCTTAATTCTCATCTAACCCATGCCAGATCTGACTTGGGATTAGCTGATACTGGCACAGGATATTTGAAATGGGAAAGTGCTCCCATTTCTCAGTAGTCACATCTCTCACCTGATGAGCATGGAATTCACACGAGAAAAGGTTTTAAAAATGAGTTTCAGTGTCAGTGAGTTCATTTCTCCAGGAACTTGAGCACATAAATCTCGGCTGACACTCCAGTGCAGTGCTGAGGGAGTGCTGCACTGTCAGAGTTGCCATCTTTCAGATGAGACGTTAAACCGAGGCCCCGGCTGCCCTCTCAGTTGGGCATAAAAGATCCCATGCCACTATTTTGAAGAAGAGCAGGAGAGTTATCCCCGGTGTCCTGGCCAATATTTATCGCTCAATCAACATAACAAAAACAGATTATCTGGTCATTATCACATTGCTGTTTGTGGGAGCTTGCTGCGCGCAAGTTGGCTGCCGCATTTCCCAAATTACAACAGTGACTACACTCCAGAAGTACTTCATTGGCTGCAAAACGCTTTGAGACATCCGGTGGCCGTGAAAGGCGCTATAGAAATGCATGTTTTTCTTTCATTGCGACATTGAATGTTTTTGGTAAGCTGTAATGTGCATGTGTTGAGGATAGGCTGGGACATGCTGTCCCCTGGGTGTGACATTCTTCAGCACTGCGTGGAATGTTAAAAATGCGAGCAAATTAAAGTGTTAACTCAAGGGTGGCCTGACTGAAATAAGCTGCTGGGCGTTTGTCAGCACTGGTTGTCCTTCAAAGAATGGAATTACTTTACAGCATTTACCACTTTTTACATGCAGCTCTGTTCTATGAGGAGGGAGTTCAGCTCCCAGATTGTCTCACACTAGCCACAATCAGCCCACATAACAAGGCATCCTGTCACCATTGTGACCTGCTGCCATTGCTGCTTCGACAGTATTGAATACACCACCAGCAAGCCAAGGCCTCAACCGCCGAGAAGGACAAGGGCAGCAGGCGCATGGGAACACCACCACCTCCACGTTTCCCCCCCCCCAAGTTACACATCATCCTGATGTGGAAGTGTATCGCCGTTCTTTCATCGTCGCTGGGTCAAAAACCTGAAGCTCCCTCCCTAACAGCACTGTGGGAGTATCTTCACCACACGGACTGCACTGGTTCAAGATGGCAGCTCACCACCACCTACTCAAGGGCAATTAGGAACGGGCAATAAATGCCGGCCTTGCCAGTGACGTCCACATTCCGTGAACGAATAAAAAAATAACAAAAACAGCCTTTTGTCTAAAAATATTCAGTTTTCTCTCCTCGATGTGCTAAATTCTTACTGGCACACGAATTCCACGGGCACAGGTCACCTTCTGGTACCTCATCTCATGGCCTTTCATCATCCAAGCCCAGGCAGTGTCAGCGGGCTATTCAACTGTAGGGAAGCACATCACAGCTGAGCCTGATCCTGTCCTCATCTAATGAGTTGATGCTGGATCTGTACAGACAGAGGGATTTTATGAAGACAGACAGAAATCAAAAATGTACCTGTGAAAAATGCCTGAATTCTTAGTGTTTGTTTTAATGTATTTGTTTACAGGATGTGGTTGGAACTGACCTGGCCAGCATTTATTGCCCATCCCTAATTGCCCTCAAGAAGGAAGTGGTGAGCCACCATTTCAGAGGGCAGTTAACAGTTAACTACGTTGATGTGGTTATTGAGTCACATATAGGCCAGACTGGGTATAGACGGCAGATTTCCTTCCCTAAAAGGACATTAGTAAACCAGATGGGTTTTTACAACAATCCAATAGTTTCATGATCACCATTACTGATACTAGCTTTTTTGTTTATTCCAGATTTATTTATTAATTGAATTTAAATTCCCCCAATTGCTGTGGGGGGATTTGAACTCACTTCTCCAGATCATTAGTCCAGGCCTCTGGATTACTAGTCGATGTCATAACTACTATGCCACCATGTGTCACATGGAAATTACACCACAGGAGCAATAGTTCTAATCAATGTTCCCTGGAATATTTATTTGGTGCACGGGCCCTTTAGCTGGCTGCGTAGCGCATTAAATTTTTAATGCAGGCGTGGTTATGTCCATTGTAAAGCTGGTGAGTGGCCTGTACGGGACCTCCAGACCGCTGCATGGCTGCGCAGCTTAGCGGGCACGTTGGTCCTAATCCCTTATGCCCGCTCTGTTCCCATATCCCTTTGATCTTCTTTCCTTCAATCACCTTCTAACCTGTCCTTAAATATTAACATGGTCTTTGCTTCAACCACTGACTCTGGTAGTTTATTCCAGCCACACAATCCCATCCTAAATCTCTTGTGGGTAATGTTCTACCTGTGACCCTCCTAGACCTTTCAATCACTTCAATCAGTGCATTTCTATCTTCTCTGGTCCCTTCCCTTCATAATTTTAAACATCTATCAAATCACCCTCTAGGGTTTGGAGGGTTAAGTCTGTCCTGCTCGAATCCAGTCTCAGAGCTGAATGCTCCCCCTGTGAGGGTGGATCCGGCGACCGTTATTCTGGAGAATCGCTTCTTGTGCTGTGCGTTATGAAGGCTCCTGTATTTGCTGCAATATCGGACCGAGGGAATGGGGTCAGGTTCCTTCAGGAAACGAGCGGTGATACAGTGGGACACATGCCAACGGTTAAGAAATTTGCCCCAGACAGCAGAGCATTGAGGTTTTTAATAACACTATAATTACTCGTTCTTCAGGGCCAGAGGTTTCATTTCATAGAATTTGTTTAAAAATGTTTCGGTGTTAACAGCATCCTCAGTCCTCCCCACCCCACCCCTCTAATGTGTAGCATTCCCCACCTGCTCTGTTCCTGGCCTGCAGGCAGGGTGGGGGTGGGTGAGGTGGCGGGGAAGGTATCTAGTCACCCCTCCCAGAAAATGCATGGGCTCGCCTAGTGTGCACCCCATGGCTGAATATCCTGATGACACTCACTGTCTAGGCTCACACATGAAGAATGGTCACTTGCATGAGTTGGCAGAGGGCTCTATGGCTCCATATCCCAGCAACAGTCAGGAGAGAAGGGAATAAATGAGGTAAAATAAAACAATTTATATTTTTAAATCGCAAGAGATGATGTATCTGCGTTCAAATCTCTCCTCGGTCACAGAGTTCAACATGCCCTCCTTATGTCAATGTCATAAACCACCTCGTTAGGAAAAGTATTTTTACGAGTTTCATCTGAAAGCAAAAGCACAGCTGAAGTGTTCTTGCTGTTTGTCATATCCCAAGATTTCAAGCAGAACATGGCACAGGCTCAATGTACAGCACCAGTGTCAGCAACCACCAGGGTGTGCTACAACCCCGTCGGTTGTGAGACACAGCAGACAAGTGGAAAGTGGCTGATTTTACGCAGGGTTCAAAGTGACACAAATCATAAATCTTCCTTTTATAGTTTGAAACCAATTTTTAAGCAAAGAGTGCAACACGTTTATAGGGGGTGTGGAATGTGAGTTAGGGAGATGTACCCACACCCCTCTCTTATGTAAAGACAGAAAATACTGACGCAAGGCCTCCCAGCATCTGAAAACAGAAAGGAAAGGTCAACATTTTGGGTGGGAACGCTTTGTTAGAATTGAGCACATATTCTAGGCTGACTGTACTGCTGAGTTGCCATCCTTTGAATAAGATGTTAAACCGAGGCCGCAGCTACCCGTTCTGATGATTCAGGTGGGTGTTAAAAGATGCCATGGCACACTTCGATGGGTGGCGAGTTCTCCTGGTGTCCCGGTCTACCTACGTCTCTCGTCTCATTTGTGGTTTCTGGGATCATGTTGGGCACAAATGTGCTGCTGCATTCATCCACATAACAATAGTGACTGCACTTTAAAAAGCAATTCATTGCACGTGCAGTTCTTTGGGACTCCGAGAGATGTGATAAATCATTAGAAAGACTTAATATAAGAACATAAGAAATAGGAGCAGGAGAAGGCCATATGGCCCCTCGAGCCTGCTCTGCCATTTAATACAATCATGGCTGATCTGATCATGGACTCAGGGGTCCACTTCCCTGCCCGCTCTCCATAACCCCTTATTCCCTTACCATTTAAGAAACTGTTTATTTCTGTCTTAAATTTATTCAAATGTTGCAGCTTCCACAGCTCTGAGGCAATGAATTCCACAGATCCATAACCCTCTCAAAAAAAAATTCTCCTCATCTCCTTTTAAATGGGCGGCCACTTATTCTAAGATTATGTCTTCTAGTTCTAGTCTCCCCTATCAGCAGAAACATCCTCTCTGCATTCACCTTGTCAAGCCCCCTCATAATCTTATACCTTTCGATAAGATCACCTCTCAATCTTCTGAATTGCATTTATATAGCGCTTGTCACAACCTCAGGACGTCCCAAAGCATTTTACAGCCAATTAAGTACTTTTTGAAGTGTAGTCATTGCTGTAATGTAGGAAACACAGCAGCCAATCTGCACACAGCAAGCTCCCACAAACAGCAATGCTATAATGACCGGATAATCTATTTTAGTGATGTTGGTCGAGAGTTACATATTGGCCAGGACACCTGCGATAACTCCCCTGCTCTTCTTCGAAATAGTGCCATAAGATCTTTTATGTCCACCTGAGAGAGCAGACGGGGCCTCGGTTTAAGATCTCAACCAAAAGATGGCACCTTTGACAGTGCAGTGCTCCCCCAGCACTACACTGGAATGTCAGCCTAGACTTTTGTGCTCAAGTCTCTGGAATGGGACTTGAAACCATATTAAATAAATGGAAGGTTTTTTTCTTTCTTTGTCCACATTCGAAGGATGCTGGGGAACACAAGTGAAGGCAATGGCTGGACAAGCTGATGACAATAAGAGTAGGAACACTCAGAGAAGCTTAACCCTGAAAGTGTTCCAGCACGAATATGTCTCATCGGGATTAACACAAATAACAATTGAAAGGAAAGCTAAAATGTGCAAACAATAAATGATCAAACCGGAGAATGACACATTAAATTGTTACAATGCAAGACACAGCTAGGGGAAGATGCATTGGGAATGTTTTTTTTTTAAAAAACAGTTTCAACAAATAATTAACTATCTGAAATAAAGTTTTGAATGTTAAAAAATATATATTTTGACTGCAGTTACTGGGTGCCATAAAGCTGAATTTGTTTTTATATTTATTTTGCTCAAGAAGTTTACAGGCTCTCTCAGGTCAAGGTCTGATACAGAGCACGCACTCGATTGCGATAACGGCAGGTGATTTACAATCGGGGGTCATACATAGTTACACAGATCTATACATTTGAATGGTTGTGCTCGGTCTCAGTGTCAGTCAGTCTTAATCGAGGGTCTTGGAGCTTGCAGGGGAGGAGGAATGCGAGGGGCATCAGTGATGCAGCAGGCAGCGAATGTGATTGAATCGGAATTAAATTGTCCAAAAGAGTTGGAAAGCCTGGTTTCATATAAAAGTTAAGTCAACTCTTTCACGCTGTCAAACTCTGCTACTCCTCTAGATTTGATCAAGAAATAAATTGTCATTGATTATTGGGAATTATTTAAACTGACCAATTTGTTAAAAAGTTACAATTTTTGAATAGCTGTTTTATGCATTATTTTTCCTAATTTGTCTCACACCTCATATATTTAGTTACATGCTACAGGGAGTAACATGCCCCCTCTCTATTGTATTTAAATATATACAAAGTTATTTTTGGACATGCCTATTTCTATTTTGGGGGGTAAAAAGTTGGGTGGAAATAATATATTTAAGCAACAGGTGCCACATGTTGGCATCATTTGATAGTGAACTTTGACCTACATGATGCCTTTGGCCTACTTAGGGTAGAAGCCGAGCTCAGAGTGGTGACACATCCTGGGTTATTCACAGCACTCACCTGCTGGATTGTTTTGGTACTCAGCGCACATTTTGTCCTGGAGTGCCCTCGAGAGGAGTCAGCATTTTCCTAACGTTCATCAACCTGGGGGTTCAGCCACTCCCTTCACCTTTCACGTGCCGCGTCTGCAGGGTGTTTCATTCTGGACAATTTAAGGTGTGTAGAGGTGGTCAGTTGCCATGTGTGTATAATGGTGCCAGTCACTAAAACCTACCAAATCCCTGGAGCTTTTATATTGTAGTGTCAGCTGTGGCTCAGTGGGTAGCACACTCACCTCTGGGTCAGATAGGTCGTGGGTTAAAGTCTCACTCCAGGGACTTGAGCACATAAATCTAGGCTGACACTCTAGTGCAGTGCTGAGGGAGCCCTGCACTGTTGGAGGTGCCGGCTTTCGGATGAGACGTTAAACTGAGGCCCCGTCTGCTCTCTCAGGTGCATGTAAAAGATCCCATGCCACTATTTTGAATAAGAGCAGGGGAATTATCCCCGGTGTCCTGTCCAATATTTATCCATCAATCAACATAACAAAAGCAGATTAGCTGGTCATTATCACATTGCTGTTTGTGGGAGCTTGCTGTGCACAAATTGGCTGCCCGTTTCCCACATTGCAAGTGACTCTGCTTCAAAAGTGCTTTGACACATCCAGTGGTCGTGAAAGGCGCTATGTAAATGAAAGTTGTTTGTTTTCTTTTACAGACAGAAAAGTTGTGACTCATTCACATAAAGTCTATAAACTCAACCTCAATTTTTTCCCCATCCTCGCCTGATGTTGTTGACTCTTGGGGTAGAGTTGCACGGGCACTGGCATCCTCCGGTACCTCAGGCCCGTAACCATGGCTCACGGGTGAGGCCAAACATTATTGATTGTCAAGTAGCCTATGATGGAGGATCACTGCTGAACCAATCTTGTAACTCACCCAACCTCCAGACCTATGCAGTTTCCAGCACGAGTCACTGGCCGTCGAGCAGGGTCAGGTCAACCTTTTTGAATATGTTTTACCACTGTGACAACAGCAGCTTGGATTTGGATGACACTTTTCACATAACAAGTAGCTCAATGTACATTATAGGAGAGTAGAAGATGTTGAGCAGGAAGTGGGAGCGAAGTTATGGGGAGGGGATGCAAGACACAGTTAAAGAGGAAGGCTGCAATGTGTTTTTTTTAAGATTGATGGTTTAGGAAAGGGATTCTAACGTACGAACATCTTTTCCACTGATGGAATCCCATTAGGATGGATAAGGGTCATGGTGGGATACAGATCGAGACAGAGCCCCTGCTGATGCCTTGGCCCTAAGCTCTGAAATTCCCTCTCTAAACCTCTCCACCTCTCTTTCCTTCTTTAACATGTTCCATAAAATCTACCTCTTTGACCATGCATTTGGTCACATGCCCTAATTTCTCCTTATGTGATTCAATGTCAATTTTTTGTCTTGCAATTCTTCTATGAAGCACTTTGGGGCAGTTTACTGCGTTAAAAGGTGCTATAGAAATGCAAGTTGTTGTTATTGTTGAGATGGGGAGTCAAGGCCATGGAGAGGTTTGAAAAGGAGAACAAGGAGTTTCAAGTCAATGGACACAGGCAAGGACAGTGCTGCTGGATGTACAGAAGAAGATGCGAGGGGTCGAGTTCTGGAGTGTAAAGTGTAGGTAGGGTGGGTATCAGGAGGCCAGGATTTTTTATTGCTGGTGACTGCAGCAGTGTCATTCGGGGTCAACCAGTGTTAAGCCACAATAGACTTGTAAAAAGGATTGTCTGATGTAAAATCAGTCTTTGGCATGTGAAGAATTTACGTCTTTTAGTCAATAAATCACTTCACATCCTGGAGCCCTATCACCTCCAAAATGCTGCAGTTGTCTGGAAATGTAGAGCTTTCTGTTGCAGCACAGCAGGTAACAGCAGTGTTAGCAAAATTAATCATCCTCAAGAGTAAACAATACACTGAGGAAAAGGCAAAAAACTGAGCAGGTCCCTGGAGCGAAGAATGCTTCTCATCAAGGAAAAAAAAAATATGTGGACTCATATTGGATGCTCTTTGCACTCCAGCCGCCAAAATCACTCAATAAAATCTTTCTGCTCTGTTTTATTGATATCTCTGAAATGTCTTCTCTCGTTCTGTCTGGAAGGCGAATTCCCCAATCCAAACACTCTGCCTGCACCCAGTGTATTGATAGCAAGACTCATCACACCGTGTATTATAGCTGTGGCTCAGTTGATAGCACCTTCGCCTCACAGTCAGAAGATTGTGGACTCAAATCCGACTCCAGAGACTTGAGCACATAAATCTAGGCTGACACTCCCAGTGCAGTGCTGAGAGAGTGCTGCACTTTCAGAGGTTCTGTTTTTCGTAAGAGATGTTAAACTGAGGCCCCGTCTGCCCTCTCAGGTGGATGCAAAAGTTCCCATGGCACTACTTTGAAGAACAGCAGGGGAGTTACCCCCGTGTCCTGACCAATATTCATAGAAACATAGAAAATAGGTGCAGGAGTAGGCCATTCGGCCCTTCAAGCCTGCACCACCATTCAATATGATCTTGGCTGTTCATGCAACTTCAGTACCCCATTCCTGCTTTTTCTCCATACCCCTTGATCCTTTTAGCCGTAAGGGCCACATCTAACTCCCTTTTGAATATATCTAACGAACTGGCCTCAACAACTTTTTGTGGTAGAGAGTTCCACAGGTTCACAATTCTTCTGAGTGAAGAAGTTTCTCCTCATCTCAGTCCTAAATGGCTTACCTCTTATCCTTAGACTGTGACCCCTGGTTCTGGACTTCCCCAACATCAGGAACATTCTTCCAGCATCTAACCTGTCCAATCCCGTCAGAATTTTATATGTTTCTATGAGATCCCTTCTCATTCTTCTAAATTCCAGAGAATACCAGTCTTTCTTCATATGTCAGTCCTGCCATCCTGGGAATCAGTCTGGTGAACCTTCGCTGCACTCCCTCAATAGCAAGAATGTCCTTCCTCAGATTAGGAGACCAAAACTGTTCACAATATTCAAGGTGTGGTCTCACCAAGGCCCTGTACAACTGCAGTAAGACCTCCCTGCTCCTATACTCAAATCCTCTCGCTATGAAGGCCAACATACCATTTACCTTCTTCACCGCCTGCTGTACCTGCATGCCAACTTTCAATGACTGATGTACCATGACACCCAGGTTTCGTTGCACCTCCCCTTTTCCTAATGTCACCATTCAGATAATATTCTGCCTTCCTGTTTTTGCCACCAAAGTGAATAACCTCACATTTATCTACATTATACTGCATCCGCTATGCATTTGCCCACTCACCGAACCTGTCCAAGTCACCCTGCAGCCTCTTCGCATCCTGCTCACAGCTCACACTGTCACCCAGCTTAGTGTCATCTGCAAATTTGGAGATATTACATTCAATTCCTTCGTCTAAATCATTAATATATATTGTAAATAGCTGGGGGCCTAGCACTGAACCTTGCGGTACCCCACTAGTCACTGCCTGCCATTCTGAAAAGGACCCGCTTATTCCGACTCTTTGCTCCCTGTCTGCCAACCAGTTCTCTATCCACGTCAATATATTACCCCCAATACCATGTGCTTTAATTTTACCCACTAATCTCGTGTGTGGGACCCTTTTGAAAGTCCAAATACACCACAGCCACTGTTCTCCTTTGTCCATTCTACCAGTTACATCCTCAAAAAATTCTAGAAGATGTGTCAAGCATGATTTCCCCTTCATAAATCCATGCTGACTTGGACCGATCCTGTCACTGCTTTCCAAATGTGCTATTACATCTTTAATAATTGATTTTACCCACTACCGATGTCAGGCTAACTGGTCTATAATTCTCTGTTTTCTCTCTCCCTCCATTTTTAAAAAGCGGGGTTACATTCGCTACTCTCCAACCCATAGGAACTGATCCAGAGTCGATAGTATGTTGGAAAATTAGTATGTTGGAAAATAACCACCAATGCATCCACTATTTCTAGGGCCACTTCCTTAAGTACTCTGGGATGCAGACTATCAGGCCCTGGGGATTTATCGGCCTTCAATTTCCCTAACATAATTTCCCGACTAATAAGGATTTCCTTCAGTTCCTCCTTCTCGCTAGACCCTCGGTCCCCTAGTATTTCCGGAAGGTTATTTGTGTCTTCTTTAGTGAAGACAGAACCAAAGTATTTGTTCAATTGGTCTGCCATTTCTTTGTTCCCTATTATAAATTCACCTGATTCTGACTGCAAGGGACCTACATTTGTCTTCACTAATCTTTCTCTTCACATATCTATAGAAGCTTTTGTAGTCAGTTTTTATGTTCACTGCAAGCTTACTTTCATAAGCTAAATTTCTCCCAGTCCTCAGGTTTGCTGCTTTTTGTGGCCAATTTATATGCCTCAGCCTTGGTTTTAACACTATCCCTAATTTCCCTTGTTAGCCACGGTTGAGCCACCTTCCCCATTTTATTTTTACTCCAAACAGGAAGGTACAATTATTGAAGTTCATCCATGTGATCTTTAAATGTCTGCCATTGCCTACCCACTGTCAACCCTTTAAGTATCATTCGCCAGTCTATCCTAGCCAATTCACGTCTCATACCATCGAAGTTATCTTTCTTTAAGTTCAGGGCCCTAGTCTCTGAGTTAACTGTGTCATTCTCCATCTTAATGAAGAATTCTACCATATTATGGTCACTCTTCCCCAAGGGGCCTCGCACAAGATTGCTAATTAATCTTCTCTCGTTACACAACACCCAGTCTAGGATGACCAGCTCTCCAGTTGGTTCCTCGACATATTGGTCTAGAAAACCATCCCTTATACACTCCAGGAAATCCTCCTCCACCGTATTGCTACCAGTTTGGTTAGCCAATCTATGTGTAGATTAAAGTCACCCATGATAACTGCTGTACCTTTATTGCACGCATACCTAATTTCCTATTTGATGCCATCCCGAACCTCACTACTACTGTTTGGTGGTCTGTACACAACTCCCACTAGCGTTTTCTGCCCTTTGGTGTTCCGCAGCTCCACTCATACAGATTCCACATCATCCAAGCTAATATCCTTCCTTACTATTGCATTAATCTGCTCTTTAAGCAGCAACTCCCACTAGCGTTGATTCATCATTTATGTTGATTCATTCCCCCAATCAACATAAAGAACAGATTAGCTGGTCAATATTGCATTGTTTTTTGTGGGAGCTTGGTGTGTGCAAATTGGCTGCTGTGTTTCCTGCATTACAACATGACTGCACTCCAAAAGTGCTTCATTGGGTATAAAGTGCTTTGGGACATCTGGTGGTCATGATAGGCACTATAGAAATGCAAGTCTTTCTTTTTAAATCCTTACTGCTGAGCGTAAACAGTAGAATGATCATTCCAGCTTACACGAGACTATAGAAATGCAAGTCTTTCTTGCTTTCTTATTCTTCCCCAGAACCTGAAAACTACACCCAGCCAGCCATGATCATAGAGCAATTAGGTGAGCCAAATATGTAAAGTCCTCATGTGTCAGCCTCTCCTGACTTAACAGGAAAAGACTATTGTAGGAAGCCTATGAGAGATTGACAGAGTCATGCTTTTGGGTTAAGGGTAAACAAAGGGTAGGGTCTTGAACTGAAACCCTTGGGCTGAACCTAATGGAAAACAGAAACACTGTGTGCAATTGGGGCTTGTTGAATTTACAAGCTTACAATTATTACACTACTCATTCCAGAGGTTTAAATGTTTGTTTAAGTGTAGAGCAGATGTTTGTGGAATAGTCTCAACAAATAACACTTTCTAACATTTGGCAGGCAGCTGGACTGGGAGATGCTTGAATTAACAAGTGCGGTGCACTAGCACATAACAATGAGATTAAGTTCTGGCCACAGAATCCTCGGCAGGATATTACTGCCCTTGGAGGGTGCAGATGGGTTAATGCCGATGATTCCAGTCTCAGAAATGTAAGTTATGAGGAAAGGTTAAAGAACTTGGCCTAGTTTGATTTGGAAATTACACGATTTTGAAGGGAGCTTGACTAAATTGATTCAAAGGCCAGCATTTTACCAGCCCTGCGAGTGAGAGTTTGGAGGTGAGCCCGCTGTCAAGATGGCCGTAATTGACAGCGGGACGGATGTCCACTCTGAACCCGCCTCCTTGTGAATTTCCAAAGTGCCGTCTCTGGCTGCGGTTTGCAGACCAGGAACTAGGCAGCATGTTAGGCACGTATGCCAGTTAAGAAGCTGCTTAAAGCTAGTTTGGCAGATGGAGTATAATGTTGGAAAGTGTGAGGTCATGCACTTGGGCAGAAAAAAATCAAAGAGCAAGTTATTATTTAAATGGAGAAAGATTGCAAAGTGCCGCAGTACAGCGGGACCTGGGGGGTACTTGTACATGAAACACAATTGGATAGTATGCAGGTACAGCAAGTGATCAGGAAGGTCAATAGTATCTTGGCCTTTATTACAAAGGGAATGGAATATAAAAGCAGGGAAGTCATGTTACAGCTCTACAAGGTATTAGTGAGGCCACACCTGGAATACTGCGTGCAGTTTTGGTTTCCATATTTACGAAAGGATATACTTGCTTTGGAGGCAGTTCAGAGAAGGTTCACTAGGTTGACATGAGGAAAGGTTGAGTAGATTGGGCCTCTACTCATTGGAGTTCAGAAGAATGAGAGGTGATCTTATTGAAACGTATAAGATTATATGATGGATGCAGAGAGGATGTTTCCACTGATGGAGGAGACTAGAACTAGAGGGCATGATCTTAGAATAAGGGGCCACCCATTTAAAACAGAGATGAGAAGAAATTTCTTCTGAGGGCTTTAAATCTGTGGAATTCACTGCCTCAGAGAGTTGTGGAAGCTGGGACATTAAGAAATACTCTATTTCTGTCTTAAATTTATTCAAACGATAAGGGGATAAGGGGTTGTGGGGAGCGGGCAGGGAAGTGGAGCAGAGTCCATGATCAGATCAGCCATGATCTTATTGAATGGCGGAGCAGGCTCGAGGGGCCTTTTGGCCTACTTCTGTTCCTATTTCCTATGTTCTTATGTAGTTAAGTAGCATTTTACCAGGTGCAAAGGATTTTTCCAAGTTTTTTACGCAGTTCACGTCCCTCAGGTATCACATCAGGCAAGTGTCTCAGGTTCTCAACTGGATTGGTTTGACTAGTTGACAGCTGCAGGAGTGGTATAAAAAAAGTTACCATTTCACAGCTGTCAATTTCCAATCAAAGAAGCTGGAGCCTTCAGGATTGGGAATACACGTTTCAGCTTTATGGAGGTTTGAAGTGTTTGCAGTGAACTCTATCCAGTGTCACCTCCTTGGACGAACCTCTCTCTCCATTGACAGATCACTTCTGTCATCTCAATTTCAGCTGCCATCTATTCCATCAGCATTGGCATCCTTGAAAAAATTCTCACCTTGGACCTCAGAATTCCACCACGATCAGCCCCAACACCAACATCATTACCACTGCATTTAGAGTTAGGGTTAGACACACCAGCATCGCCAACACCAACCTTCTCCACAATCACCTGATGCTGCACAGGACATCAGTACCCGATCACATTACTGCCCGGGACACCAGGGATGGCCTCACCATGGCCACATTTACCTCACTTGATGCTGCATATCCCGGCAGTCACATGTGCTGCCAGGTTGGCACCACCTCACACCAGCACCATAAGGCATCCCTGCAATGACCAAGCCATTCCTTTCACTCATCACCATTTTTGGGGGTGGGGGGCTTACCATTATGTCTCATCATTCACTACAACTCACTAAGCCACTTCCAAAGGTGCACACAGATCTGTCCAAGAAGGAAGAGTGATCAAAATATAGATTTCAATGTTGGACAACACATTAGCAGAACTTCACATCAGCATTGGCGATAACACCCAAATGCCTATCCTTGTATGTTGTTAATTGGTATGATTGGACAATGATGAGGGCGAGTGTGAGGGGTGGCTAGTGAGATGGGGATGTGATAATGTAGAGAGAGAGGGATGGGTGGAGGTGCAAGGTAATTTGCTGTAAGGATGTGCAGGAGTAGGGTATGGGAGGCAGAGTGATGGGGATGTGATGAGTGGCACAGCAGGATGAGGTTGAGTGTGGCTTTGCAGTAACATTTCGTGATCCACTGAGATCACTGAAAGGTTGGCCACTGCAGCCAGGTCCTCTGGACAACATCCCTGCTTGTGCCCTCCTGTGCAATGTACAACCAGGCTGCATTGGTGTCCTGGGGAGGTCTCTTACGCCCATTGGAAGGGAAGAGAACCTCTAGGCGTGCTGTGACTCCCTCCATAAGCATCTGGAGGGAGTGATGGGAGAGCCTGGGAGCAGCACCTCAATGCTGTAGAACACGGACTGCACAACTGTTAAAATGTATGTGGGCATGGTCCCTTTACGGAATCTGATGGTCATTGGATTTGCTTCCTTTTAATCGGCTTGGAACCTCACAGGGCAGGCTTAACAAGCCCCATCAAGGTAAAATCATGTCGCAGGCTCGGGTCAACACAGTTGCGGGGTCGAGACTCGCCAAGGATGTGGCCTGCCCCGGACCCGACGAGGCTGGTAAAATACAGCCCAAATTGTTCACCGTGGCAAAGGGTTCAAATCCCAGGGACACATTAAAATGAAGACATTAATAGAATGAAAGTCTTACTGGGGACAGGGTGGGGTAGTGGGACTAGCTGAAGTGCTCTTGCAGAGAGCTGACACAGGCTTGATGGGCCGAATAGACTCCTTTTGTGCTGTAACCATTCTATGAAAGTTGGAGAAAACTTTTTGACCCAACGTTTTTAATAAACTGCTGGGAAGGAGATGGAAGCAGACAATATAGACGAGGGCAAGAAAACAAGGGATGTGTTTCTGGAGACAGAAGGGATTGAGGAATATGGTGAGATACTGCATAATTGAGATTTAGATCTCTAAAGAAAATATCTTGAGGGCTAAATATTACGTTCCCATTCATATTTGGAAGTCCAAAGATGTTTGGGTATTTCTAAAGTCAGACCCAAATATTAATTCCTAATCATGCCCTGGACAGCTAATACACAGACAACTCTCACTGCAAAGCTGGGGAATACTGGTACAAACTTCCCAAGAGTAAAAGTCCAGTTTTGATTGCCGCATTTAAAAGACCACTGTCCAGTCAGTTTGAGCAGACCCATTTTGCACATGCACACAGGGGCCCGCCTCCCTGGGTCCCATCTCCATCTGACCTTTTTAAAAAATTGAGCAAAAGCTCTCATCCCTACTTTTTATAGGAACTGTTTGTGGGACTGTTTTACCAAAACTGCTAGTCATTACTTCTGAGTTTTCCTCGTAATTTCCAAATATACTTTTTTTTAAATTAAAAAAATAATCCAGCTAATCTTTGCTCAGATGGGTGGGTTATTGCTTGTTGCAGTATCTCAGACCAGCCAATATATTTTCTACTCCCACCTCAGCAGATGTAGAGTGTGCAAGGTGGGAAATAGGTTGGGCTGCTCACGTTCAACATGGTTTTGATTTTCCACTGGAAGCAATAAATGAAGTGCATTTGGGGCAAGGATATTTATGACATTCAAATTATAGCAATATGTCATCTTGTGTATTTTTCATCCTTGCCACAAGAACAAACCCCGCGACCCCTGTTTGTGCCTGGTCTCCAATATCATCATCATCATCATCATAGGCAGTCCCTCGGAATAGAAGACGACTTAAACATTGCTACGGTGATGGAAAGAGGCTTTTTAAATGTAAACTCTATTAGGACAATGGATTGCACAGACCATAATGTGAAATTTGAAACCGTAAATATTTTTTCTGAACTGTTACTAGCAGTACTGCGGCTGCTGGCAACATTACCGTAACAGATCTCCGCAACCAATCCCTGGCCCTCCATCCAGGCCGACCGTGTGGTGGAGACCGAGGAGCCAGTCACAATTATGTACATGACTTAATGGCAGGAAAATTGGCCAGGGGTGTATCTTTGAGGTGAGTGGAAGCCCCATGATGCTAAAAACATGCCCCAATTCTGCAAGAACTGAATAGCTAGGCCACCAACTAACAGACTTAAGTTTTGTGAAGGAAAACTTATAATATATAAAAGTTCAATAAACAGGGTTTGGTGACAGTGATCAGACACTGAGCTGCCTTTGAATCCATCACAGGCTGATGGGTCAAAAGTCTCCTCTTTCTGCTCTCTAAAGGTTTCTACATAAAATGAATTTGGAATGAATTCACAGCACTAAACTGGCCCCAAGTTAACACTCCAGTGGCAAATCCCATCACAGAAACCACAATGATACTGCACTATCTGGCCTGGGACCACATAAGAGAAGTGGAAAATGATTCATACCCTTGTCATAAACATTGCTTACTTTATAAGCACATTCTATAAATATACCAGCTGATCTCCCATGATATTGCTCCTGGTAAATTGAAGGAGAGTGTTTTATAACAGGGGTGTTATTGATAAAATGTGGCAGAGAAATGTTACGTGTGGCACAGGTAGTGCTCATTACTCACGAGCCTTTTAATAAATAAATAGTTTAGGTTGTAAGTAGAAAACATGTGGGAGTTTTGTGTGTTTATTTTGGGGGTTCAGGAAGTATTCAAACACAACTTTCCCATAAATAGGCGAGTAGAATAGGTGTAGATTATGTATCGCTATGTAAGAGAGAGATTTAGGTGGTCGGAACAGTTTTTTCTCAGTTTTCTAATGGTCTTGAGAACACAAGTCAAGGTGCAGTGGGGAAATGACAGCCAGAAGTAATCTATCACTGGATTTTCCCCATCTGTCAGGAGCTGTGCACATCTCAGGTGTATTCTATCCCCAGCTGCGCCGCAAGGCATCTTTACTGTAATAAGGCTCGTTTTCTTGTTTCATTTTTCATGTTCCATGAGATGAAACATGCATGTTGTGCATACCTTGTTCAACAAAGTAGTTGTTCAAACTTAGCCCCCAAGATTAGTGGGAATATAATGTAAATTCTAATCAAACGGGGTCCAACCTGATCATTTCTTTTGAACAGATTTGAGTTGGATTTTCACATGAATGTCCACAAGGAGCATTTAGCAAGAATCATATTGATTCATTTTGATGTTTAAAGACTAAGCCTCACTGGTAGAACTTAAAAAAAAATACAAAACTTTAGATTTATTGTGATGTTCAATGTATTGCTAATAAGGTTGAGATTGTTGCAGTGCATCCATGTGCAACATCAGCTATCTACAGGTTTTGTTTAGATAAGTAATGAGAAAAAAAATGGGTTGATACCAGTTGTAGAGTGCAGAAAAGCAGAAAAGATCCAACCGGAAAAACTTGCAGCAGTTATGTAGCTTCATTAATACCTCTCTCCAAGGTAGACATCGAGACAGAACTTCCTCAACATTGAAGGGAAAGGTGTGGGAGGCGAAGCAAAATCAGCAAGTTATCTTGTGCCATTCTTACCTGCTGGCTCTGTGCAGCATTAAAAAAAAAAGTGTGCTGGGAGCAGGTCTCCAGATCATGCTCAGAAATGTTTCAGTGGGTCTGTGAACCATCTCACTTTCTGAACATAAATCTCACTCTTAATATTTCCCTTCCACTGTTAACAACTCTCAGGTGGTGGTAGCGTGGGGACATTTGAGGCAATGAGGAGGAAAATATACCATTTCAAAACGAGGCCAAAGGAGGAGTATCATTACTCTTTTGATCTAGAAACAGAAAATAGGTGCAGGAGTAGGCCCTTCGAGCCTGCACCACCATTCAAAAAGATCATGGCTGATCATTCAACTTCAGTACCCTATTCCTGCTTTCTCTCCATACCCCTTGATCCCTTTGGCCGTAAGGGCCATATCTGTCTCCCTTTTGAATATATCTAACAAACTGCGGTAGAGAATTCCACAGGTAAACCACTCTGAGTGAAGAAGTTTCTCCTCATCTCGGTCCTAAATCTACTGTGCCACAGCCATTTCTTTTATTTGTTCATGGGATGTGGGTGTCACTGGTAAGGCCAGCATTTATTACCTATCTGTAATTGCCCTCGAGGTGATGGTGAGCCACCTTCTTGAACTGCCGCAGTCCATGTGGTGAAGGTACTCCCATAGTTCTGTTAGCGACGGAGTTCCAGGATTTTGACCCAGTGACAATGAAGGAACGCTGATATGCTTCCAAATCAGGATGGCGTGTGATGTGGAGGGGAACGTGGAGGTGTTCCCATGCGTCTGCTGCCCTTGTAGAGGTCGCAGGGTTGGGAGCTGCTGCTGAAGAAGCCTTGGTGAGTTGCTGCAGTGCATCTTGTCGATGGTACACACTGCAACCACGGTCCATCGATGATGGAGGGAGTGAATATTTAAGGTGGTGGATGGGGTGCCAATCAAGCAGGCTGCTTTGTCCTGGATGGTGTCGAGCTTAGTGTGTGGTTGGAGCTGTACTCATCCAGGCAAGTGGGGAGTATTCCATCACACTCCTGACTTGTACCTTGTAGATGGAAAGTTTTTTGGGAGTCAGGAGGCGAGACACTCGCCGCAGAATAATATGAAGAGGCGGTTGTTAGACTCTCGCTTGTTGGAGATATTCATTGCCTGGCACATGTGTGGCACGAATGTTACTTCCCTGCTGGGACATGCCTGCGATTTGGAGCTTAGCAACTAGCACATCACAGTATCCTGCCTTTTTGGTGAAATGAGGCGGTGCCCAAACCACAGTGCAGCAGTAATAATGGATTGTCTTCAAAATAAATCAGATGCAAATAATTCCATTAAAATGAATCCAAAGCCAAATAAAGGTCTGAGCCTAATTAAACATTGCAGTTTGCTGACAAGGCTTCAGTTTCAATACTTCATGACATTTAAATGTCAGCAGTGTCTCAGTGAGTAGCACCGTTGCCTGAGTCAGAAGGTTATGGGTTCAAATCCCACTCCAGTGACTTAGCACAAAAATCTAGACTGACACTACAGTGCTGAGGGAGTGCTGCATTGTCAGAGGTGTTGTCTATCAGGGCCATAAAAGGAGCAGCGAGCGGCAGCTATGGGCAGCATGGAGGCATGCCATTACAAGGTACAGCGCGAGCTGGTGCAGGAGGGTGATGGCTGTGAAGAGTGACATCATCAAGATCCAGGTCAGTGATTGGAGCGTGGGCAGATACAGCAGGGAGCAGCGAGAAACTGTGGAGGGACGTGATCAGGGCCCAGGGGAGGCGCAAGTTTGGGGCCAGGGGCAGCACAGACCAGCCCACACGGATACGTGTACGCACTAGGTCCATGCAGCAGAGCTGGTCTCAGTTGTCTTTGGTAATCCTTGCCACTGGACAAAGGCCTAGCTCTGTGGTGGTTGGTGTGCAACGGCCACACCACGTTAAAAAAATTCATGCACAGGCATCTTTCACCTTCAGGATGTTGTTCGAGTCCTTCATTGGAACACCTGTGAACTCGTCCTTTTTTTGGCGTGGAAGCAAGTCATCCTCGTTTCGAGGGGCTGCCTGTGATGATGATGTCGTCTATCGGATGAGACGTTAAACAGAGGCACCGTCTGCTCTCAGATATAAAAAATTCCATGGCACTATTTTGAAGCAGGGGAGTTATCCCAGTGTCCTGGCCAATGCTTATCCCTCAATCAACAAAAACAGATTACCTGGTCATTATCACATTGCTGTTTGAGCTTGCTGTGTGCAAATTAGCTGCTGCATTTCCTACATTAAAACAGTGACTACACTCCAAAAGTAGTTAATTGGCTGTAATGCGCTGAGATGTCTGGTGGTTGTGAAAGGCACTATATCAATGCAAGTTTATTTCTGAGAAGGTGCCATTGATCCAATTTTCTTTGGGAGGAGGTAATCATCAAGGGAATGTTAAATTACAGAAAAGGGAAGGAAAGGATGCAGTGCCTGACTATGGTAAAACACATAGCATTTACTTCCTCTGGAATCTGGGGCCAGGGAATTGGTCAAAATGAAAACACTTCACAAACCTAACAATTTTCCATCTCTCTCATAAGCAGAAGACACACAGGCTGCAACTTGATAATTGAAGGTTAGCTGGGTGCAGCTGGAATTAGGAGGAGCGAATATCAACACAGATGGAATTGCTCACTGTGTTGAGTCTAGTCCATCATGAAAGTATTTGCAGTCTATTGGAGCTGCTGTTGGTATAGCTGCCCAAATCACAAATACTAAAGGGTTGGAAGAACGTCAGTGATCCACCTCACTGCAGATGCGGTTGCACAGAATACACCTGATTTTGATTCTCAGTTCTTCAAATTTGCTGACACCTATTTCTTCACAGATGGCAAGCATGCAATTTGTAATTGGAGTCAGTGTTCAACCCAAGTCAAATGAAATGTGGGATGTGATGGTTTTACTCAAAATTCGTTTGATTAAAAAAAAAATTGGTGTGCAAATGTTATGTTTCATCTACAATTTTCTTTCACCATCTTCCCTGCAAGGTCATTTCTGAAACTCCAAATCTGGAGACCTTATCGTAACATTAGAATTGGAATGAATCAGTTTATACATTGTGGGAATGTGTGGGTCACACATTTTGTCCAACTAAATCTTATATTTTCTAGTTAAAAATCTCACTCTCAGCAGTCTCACTCCAATGGCCATGGTCCCCAATTTACACAGCTATTAGCCCCGGCACAATGATCACACGCTCACCTCCGACTAAAAAAGGTTATGGATTCAAGTCCCACTCCAGAGCACTGGAGCACAAATCTAGGCTGACACTCCAGTGCAGTACTGAGGGAATGCTGCATTTTCGGAGGTCGTCTTTCGGACAAGGAGGTAAGCCAAGGCCCCTCCTCGCATGTGGACAGAAAATATCCCATGGACCAAAATATCCCATGGCACTATTCTAAGAAGAGCAGGGGAGTTCTCCCCAGTCTCCTGGTCAATATTTATCCCTCAACCATCAATAAATACAAATTATCTGGTCATTATCACATTGCTGTTTGTGGGACCTTGTTATGTGTGAATTGGCTGTCACATTTCCTACGCTAATAGTGACTTTACTTTAAAAAAAATAAGTACGTCATTGGCTGTAAAGCACTTTTGAATGTCCCGAGGTTGTGAAAGGTGCTATATAGATGCAAGTCTTTTTTTCTTTTTAAATGAGCAAACTCCCTCACGCCACAGGTGAAAGGATAAAAAAAAAGTCACCTTGGTGTCATAGCGCCTCATGAACAGCTTAATATTGGATTAGAGTGTGCAAATCAAATATTGAGACATACGTACCAATCCTTAGATTTACAACCTTTATTTCAACAATTCAGAACTCAAACCCACAAATTCAGAAAAAACAGTTCTATAAAATTCTGCAACAGTTTTAATGCAATAAAGAAAATAGTTACTTTAAAGTATAACTATTTAAATACATTGCACAATTCCACATGTCAATAAGCAAATTGTTTTAAAAATCAACACGAAAAGAACAAAATTCCATCTCGTACATGTAGGTAAACATTGTGATGTTCAGAACATTGCATTGCTAGTTGCTTCTTGCTGTAATTCCCTATCGATTTTGTGGTACTGAATAAAACTCAGAATCTCACTTGATACGTTTGACTCTCCTGGAACAACAGATTAAACAGGCAATTGTCCCAGTGGTTTTTCAAAGGATTTCCAATACCAGACACCGACCTTCCAAGATGAACCCATCTGATGGATACAGCTAGGGCATCCAATTGTTGTCGTCAGGGCCGCGACTGTTTTATTTTGGGTGTTTTGGAGACAATCATCTTTGTCTTTCACCTCCCCACATGCATACAACTTTGAATTAGGCATACCTGCATATTCAAATGCCGTTACTCCTCCCTCCCGCTGCCACCCAACCCTCCCCCCAGGACTGGTACTTTGGAGTCTCAGGCCCCTAGATTATGATTTCTTCAAGTATTATTCTAACACTTGTCACCTCGTTCAAGATCCTGTTTACAGGCATGTTGTACATTCAGGATCTGATCATTGGCATTGGTCATCTCCAGCTCTGTTTCATGTCTGTCTATTCACATATCCCATCTGGTGCATGGGTTGTCCAGAATGTTATGCAAGTGTCAAAGTGTGAGGCAAGTGAAATGGAGACCATCCATTCAAATCATATGAATCCAGCAAACATGACCTCTGCTCCTTCTATTAACAAGACTAAGAGCTACAGCAACAGCTACAAGATAAAGGAACATGGACAAAAAGGAGCTAGTTTCTCATTAAATTATACTCTGAAACACAAAGGACTATAAATAAACATATTTATGCTGCCAGTTTTCAAAAGGCCTTAATATTTTCGTTAGCATTTCTCAACTTCATTCTTAAGTGAATACCTTTCAGCATGAATAGACTATCTGTCTCCCAACTACAAAAGGCAAAAGATCAAGCCCCAGGGCTGCTCAATCACTTGAATTTGCTTGCCTCATTTGGGTGGGTTTCATCCAGAGTCAAATGCAAGGAGCATTACCTTGGAGAGACACAGTGACGGTCAATGGACACTGCTTTTTTTGTGCACGACTTTTATCTTTCTCCCTAGTTACTGGTCTCATCGGGTCTTTCAACAAATATAGCAATAAGGCATAAGCAGGCCACTCCCTCTTTTGCCTCCATCTATGCTGCTCTAAGCTAGTTGCTAGAAATGGATGACGACACTCTCTCCTCCCTCTCTGAAGAACAGCATCAGGCCTCTGTTCAATACACAGTGATTTACGAACCTAGTGGTGTTAGAAAATGCACTCAAACCCGCATCCCACCTTTCCATCTCGCTGCACGATTGCACCAGAGATTGCCCGTTCTGTCCCCACCCCATTTCCTGGCAGCCAATCACAGTGTGCCAGAATCTGACAGTGAGAGATTGTGGCTCAGAGTTGCATTCTCCTGACTGGAGATGTTTGGCGATGAACAGCTTGTGAAAGGATGAAAGTATGAATAGGAGGAAACAAGAAAAATGATCTTGTAATTCTGTCCTACACTGCTGAATATTCCTAGATAGAAATTTTAAAGACATGACAAATAGATGTAAGATTGATCCTAAAAAAACCTAAATGGTAAGAATGCCCAACAATGCTAAAATATAACTCATTAGGACACGATTAAAAAGGTTAATTGTATTTTTCAGGTCAGGACCCTGGCAGAACTTCAGCACCAAATATAAAAAAAGGTGCAAGGCACAAAACCACCCATCCAGGCTTACACCTGGGTTCAACGTCAACCCGACAAGGAGGGAAAATCTCCTTTCACTGGAAAGCTGTTATTGATGGTAAAATTAAGGAGATTTCGATAGAAACAAATCAAAACTTAACAGAAAAGGGTCTACAGCTCTTACAGAAAAGACTCTTGCTTCCAATTACAAAATAAAAACAAATTATTGGAAATGCACAACATGCTGGTCAACATCGGAAAGAGAGACATGTTAAATATTTCAGGAGAGTACTGAAGAGGTCCCCATCAGAAACCTTCTCTGTCTTTTCCCTAAATCTCACTAGGGTACATTACCGCATTATTCAGAAAGCTCTTTAGTGCAACCTTATATGGCACCGGCCAAGATACGCCAAACAAAATGGTCCTTCTAACCATACTTGTAGAAAAGATAACTATATCAGTACATCAGGAACCACTGGGAGCTGGTAAATGTTTGCTTGTTGTGGGGCACTGCCAGAAATATACTCGGATTTCAACCGAGATATTTTGTAAAGCTGTAGTGGTTTTCATTTTTCTAAATATTTTGGTTAATGATTCCTTGAGTTCCCACCAATATTACTTATTTTTATTGGACGTTATTGCAGATCGGAGCAGATCAAAATGTTTCTTAAACAATGTTAAGGAAAATGCAACACACAAAAAGGACTAAAGCTATACACCCACTTTGAGAGGGGAAAAGGGAATTGTTTTTAAAAATATCTAACTTAAGCAGTACCAGTCATATAGCTCAAAGAGTCTCTGTATTCTCGCTTTCTGAACAAGTTCACATCAAAAGCTGCTTTATTTGGAAATAAATGACGTGACTTAAATCCATGCACCAATCTACAATATACATACCTGGACCCCAATCAGAGATGAATATGGCAAGCTTTTTATTCAAAATATATGCTGGACTAATGCAAATCATGGAAGATGCGTGCAGGTTGTACTTGTAAATCTTTCACAGTGCAAATGAACAGTGTGTCACAAGTATGACTATGCACTCTGGTCACAGGTTTGTGCAATTTTTCTCCCTCTATGGTGGCTTCCTAAACAACCAGGGGGCATTTCATCTTGCAGTCAAAATCTGTCAAAAGTACAAAGGTGCAAAGAAAAAAGGAAGACTTGCATTTTTATAGCAGCTTTTATGACCTCAGGATGTCCCAAAGTGCTTTAAAGTGTAGTCATTGTTGTAATGTGGGAAACGTAGCAGCTAATTTGCACACAGCAAGGTCCCACAAACAGCAATGTGATAATGGCCAAAATAATCTGTTTTTGTTTGTTGATTGAGGGATAAATATCGGTCAGGACAATCAGGACAGGTGCATGGATAACTCACCTGTTCTTCTTCGAAATAGTGCCATGGATTTATTATGTCCACCTGAGAAAGCAAACGGAGGCCTCAGTTTAACGTCTCATCCAAAAGACAGCACCTCAGACAGTGCAGCATTTTATCAGTACTGCACTGGAGTGTCAGCATAGATTTTTGTGCTCAAGTCTCTTGGGACTTGAATCCACAACCTTTTGACTCACAGGTGAGAGTGTTACCAGAGAGATTAGTGCAGTGGGCAGAACTCAGATGTTGACTGCCCTCTCAAGTGGGCATAAAAGGGGGGGGCGGGGGTGGAGGAAAGAGAGGCAGGGAGGGAAGGAGTGTTCTCCTGTCTCTTGACCAATATTTATCCCTCAACCAACAGTATCAAAAACAGAATTTGCTGTGTTTCTCTGTTACAACATCTCAAAAGTACTTCATTGGCTTTTAAATACTTTGGGACGTACTGAGATCATGAAAGGCACTATACAAATGCAAGTTCTTTCAATTATTAGCGGGCATTTCTGTCTCTGGAATTCCAAATTTTCAGTGCAAGTTACTTTTTAAAGTTCTATTCTGTGTTGTGATTCGGAAATAAAGAAGTTATATTGAAAGGCAATTTTTTTCAGAAATATAAAATGCAGGCAAACTGGAATCAACAAAACAAAATTATTCAACATATGCTTACTACCTGAACAGAACAGGTTAATAAGTACAATTCATCTCTTGGTGCATCTTCTGGATGTGCCTTCCAGACACTGCAAATGATAAGGAGTTGCAAAAAACAGAATATGGTTCAATAATATTTAAAGCAAACTTAACATGAAGATTGTGCAAGAGTGCAAAAAAAATTATATTTGTGCAATTTATCCATAATTAATTAAAATAAAATGTAAAAAGTGCATGGGAAGGAGAAGAAAAAAGGTTCAAGGAGTCTGTGTTAATGTATAAATTTGCATTCGATTCAACAAGTAGATATAATACTCGAAATTTTCTGTGTAGAAATACTGCGCATTAATATAATTTGTCACCATATCACAAACAGCTCAAAGTGCTTCACCTACAATTAATTCTTTTTGAAGCACAATAACCGTTGTGCAAAAAATGTTGTATGCTGACACTACCCCTAGAAGCAAGGCGATAGAGAGAACAAATGAACAAGGGTTGGGTTTTCTATTACGCTTATGAAAAGACAGCACATGTTGACACACTGAACACAAAGTAGAACAAAGGGGAGACAAGATGCAGAATCTTGCTAAAGTCATGCCTTTGCACAAAGCTGTGTTAGAGCAAGACATCGCAGATATTTGCCCTAACTCATCACAACTTCCCATTTTCAGCGAAAATCTTTAAGTGCAGATATACGTTCATATGGAGTATTAACAATTAATTAAGTAATACTGAATATTGCAAGTTAATCTGTATTACTCTGGGATCTACACACTGTTCAACAAGAATGTGCTTCTGGATCGAAATAGTCAGTGAATAATTAACATAACATTTTGATATGGTCTCAACAGAAATTGCAATTGCCTAAATAGAAACTGGAACACACTACATACAGCATTTAAATAAATACAGATCATCGACTAAACTGTGCTCGATCAAAAGCAGCATGAATTTTGTTGGCGTGAGTCTGTAAAAGGGGAGATGCTGACACACAAGGATGTGAACGACAATAAAAGTTGCCAGGGCATTACAAGATTTAGAATATATTTTGGGTTTCTGACTTTTGGTTATAATTGATTAAGTCTGATACATGGTCGGCTAAAAAAATATGTACCTTGTTTATTCCGCTAACATAGGTAAAAGCCCAAAAGAAATAAAGGAGGATAAAAAGAGAGAATTCATTGGACATTCTCTTCAGCTAGATTCGCACAGTATCTTGGCAGCACTGCGCCAGGAATCGGATTTCAAATTTCAACTAACTCTCGGCTACACCATTGTATTGGCAATACTGGGACAGAAAACCTCACTGCAGATTCTAAATATACCTGCAATTATATCAGTTGGTGTATCGGAGGGTACAGGTTTCCTCTGATTAGCTTCAGCTCTCATCAGTTAGGGAGTGCAACAAAAACACTTCAACTTAAACATTTTTTTTTAAAAAAAAGAGTTGAAGGCCTCGGGTCAGGGCTAAGAAGTTAACAAAGGTGCTTTGTACTATTAAACTTCATTTGAAACTAGGTGGAGTACATTTATAGACTTAGAACAGTGAAGCATTCTGAAGCTGCTTTTATACTATGCTAGTGCTGCCAACTTCCAACATGCAGGTCCTCTATAGCCGGTGGTGTTAGCACACTATAAAAGCAGCTTTAAACACACCTTGTGTGAATAATGCCTTTAGTTTTACCGAGGTCTCACTCCCAAAGCAGATTTTCTACCAATATTAACAGGAGAGAGAGGAAGCAGAGTTCTAAATATTATAGAAAAGTGACAAAAGTCACTAATAACAAGAACTGATAGCTCAAAGCAAACCTCCAGAGTCCCTGCTGCAAAACCTTGCTTTACTAGACAGGCACATATACTCAAGCAAAACCAATGCACCACAGGAATTGTACCTACACAGGAAAATATGCAGATGTGCTGCAGTGTTGAAAATGAGATTATGTGGTGCAAGCAGGAGCAAACTTTATGCTAAAATGCTTGTATGACGCACTTAATTCTTCAAATTTCTCCCATGAAAATCTCACATGCCTATTACACTTTACTGAAATTTAAGTGACAAGCTTTATCTAGCCTTTAAAACCATAACTGAAAATTGCATTTTAAAGTGATGCATGTTACACGAATACAGACCCTGGAATAGTATACATCAGTTCTACTCTGTACCGAGGCAAGACTATTATTATTTAATTACACAGCAAATGAAACCCCCTCTCTCATTGTCCTAATCTTTAGCAATGAGTTTAAGAAGAAAGATCTTGCATTGGTAGGCTACTCAAAAGCAGACAAATCTCTGCATTTTTACCAAGTGTAAAACGTAGAGTTGAATACAAGAAAAAGTTAAGCAAACACACAAGCATCCTAACTATATCACAATTTGTAACAGATCTAACTCAGTGCACTCACGTACTGCATCCAAACACAGGAATATCCTTACCTTACAGCAGGTAATTCCAGATGCAACATAATGCTGAAATGCCCAAGCCAATGAGGATACTGCAATTCTCAAGGAAGTTTTTAAAAGTTTAAAAAAAATTAGCTCCCAGCACAAATATTGAAAATGACAAACTGCTTGGCCAATCATGCAAATCGCAATGCTACACACTGAAAAACCCTCGCCAAAAAACACAATTATATTAAAACAAAATTAACAGCACCTTGCAGTGTATTTCCATGATTCATTGCAACTCATTCGCCAACATGTACTGAAAATGAGAAAAGTCCCATTTCAACATGAAAACTTTAGTGTGATTCATATCAGAACTTAAAAAAAATTAAACATCTAACTTTAAACCTGAGTAACAGAGACTAAAGTCTCACCGTGAAAGAATTATTCAAAAACAAAACACACATAACTGGGAACATATGGCATCTGTTTCACAGATAAGTTATCTGTGTGCTTCTTACCGAGTGAAACGAACACCACATCTAATTGCCTAAATATCACGGAAAAATCTCGCCTTGAGAGGATACCCTTCCAACATAGTTGGCATTACTCTCAACTGGTCAAGTTACTACTGACTTCTGCAGTCATCACATTTGCTAACTTTACTACTTAATCACTAACTACTAATCCTAAAGTACGTTACATTCACCAACACAACCTCAACGCTTGATTCCCTAATGCTATTTAATGCATCGCAACATTGAATAGATCTGCAACTAAACCAAGTAGAGGAAAATGTCGTTGAGGTACCACTTTCAGTGTTTAATTAAACAGCAAATGAACCCCCCTTTCTTATGCCCTAATCTTTAGCTGTGAGCTTTGGAAGATCGATCTTGCATAGGTAAGCTACTCAAAAGCAAACAAAACTTTGTATGCAATTTTACCTAGCGTAAAACCTTGAGTACCACACTTATGGGTAAGTATCTTTGGAGTGCCAACATAAGCCGCAAGTGACGCTCCCAGTTGTAGTACCTCAAACTTGAAAACACACCATTTGAGTGTACCGGAAGTCACATTTGCATGGATTCATTTTAAATTTCAAGCATCCCAAAAGATTCCACTAAAACCTCAGACCTAGCCCATCATACCCACATCTACTGCACGTCAAATAATTATCATTCAGATGCAGGTTCAATTCAAGGATGAAACAGTTAATCATAAGAAAATAGAGGTATGTTTCTTTGGTCTTCAATTAATATAACATGGTAGAGCCGACGCAACAAGTACAAATGAGAAGAGGCACCCAAAAAAAGTAAGAAAGTAGAATAAAAACAAATATCAGTGGACCATTAGGACTCAAGGATGTCCCAACAGAATCCAGGGAATGAGGAGTTTGACTACAGTAACTTAAAGCTACTATTTCCCCCCATTTAAATGGGAACATCATGCAAACTGGTAAGTAGCTTAAATGTTGAGGATTGTAATGATTTTGTAATAGTTGATAAGGCCGTCTTTACCCGCACACCCACACAGTTATATTTTCAAGCAGGTAAACTTAGGTTTTAAACACTTTTCAAACATCACCCAGATACAGACACTTGGACATGATGGAACAGAGTTCTGTCAGTAACAGGCCGTCTGGATGCCACTTTATCTACTACCTATACTTAACAGTATTTGAGGCACTAGTTACCTGATCAGAAGCAATGTTTCCTATGATGTTAGTACTTCTAGCTACACTGCTAAAAATGCTTCAGTTGACTTAGTATCACCAACACTTCCCCTACCCCCAAGCGCAGCAATGACATTAACTTGTGTGTGTCTTTAAACAGATGTTTTCACTGTGGCTTATAATCTTATACGGCTAGCCGGACAGCCATGAAAACCAGAGGCTGCGAATCATAATCCGCTCTCAAATCTTAAAACACCAAAGTTCAAATGAATGAGTTTTCTTCTCAAGTTGGAAGCAGCAGACACAGTGTAACACTGTACACATTTTGGAATGAGTCAATGAGACCCTGTGCCACAAAAAGACTGCTGCTGGCATCGTGACGGTGACTAAATACAAATGTACTCAATAGTCTTCAGTTTATTAACCTACTGACTTGAACAAGCTGTGGTTCATTCCACATGACAGATAAATGTTTACTGGATGCAGCATAAAATTATGGGAGTTGGATATTTTTGTTTTTATAATGATTAAATGCACCTGAATTGCGTGACCATTACAATAATTGATAGTATTTCTAAAACCGCTTTGTAAGTCCCAATGAGTCATCAAAATACTTAAATTAAATTAATTTTCATTTCAGTCTTTCACCGTATATATTTTGAATAATCAAAATTGAACGGCAGGACTTTGGCTTCTGTACTGCAAAGTTAACTGATTGAGTCGGGGGAAAACACATCTACAGTAGGTAGTCCTACTTCTGGGAAACACGTACAGCTTAGTATTTAATCCAGAGGAAACAATGATTGTTTGGTTTAATCAGCCAAGAGTGTCGAGAGTATAAAATCAGTTTGATTAAAACAAAAATGGAATGTGGCTTATCTAGTGCTTATGTACATCATTCAAAATGTAGAATGATTTCTGGTGACACCAGCCTTTTAAAATGCACCGGTTTAATGTTTTTACAATATATTTTCTGTAGAGTCCTATCGATCAATCAAGTCTTTAACAAGAATCTCTGATAAGGGCCAAAGTTGACTCCCTGACCAATATCATAAGTCTAAGAATCAATGGAACCCCCAAATCATAACTGGATTTTCAATGAAATCTCATCCTCATCTATTGTTGGTTGACAGGCTGTAAATGTTATACAGCTGCTCCTGGAAATAGACAATGTGGGACAGATCTGTTTGGGGACATCAGTTGATTAGCATTAGACAATATTTGTTTCCCAATTTTCTCCTCTCCTGATGGTGCTAACTCACAATTCCACAGGCAGCAACTGCCTTCTGGTATCTCATCGGTGTCCATTCCTAAATAGTGGGTGTTGGTAGGCTATTCAACTGATGAGACCATTGGAAAGTGATCAGAGAGAGGAAGGCAATGAGTTTTTCCACTTCTTAGCCCAGGAATACAGAGCCCAATTGGAGCATTTGCTGTTGCTTCACTGGCTGGAATCAGCTAACTCAGCATTGATTTGGAATCAACCTGGGAAGACACCGTTTTATAGTACTGACAACACAAGCTTTAAGGACGGATCATGAGTCAGCAATATATTAACAAATGCCTATGCAACTGAGTCCATTTCTCTGCTTTGAAAATAATTAGTGGATGTGCTTGCGCAAAGTATAGACCAGGCAATAGAACAGATCAATCAGAACAAGAGGACCCAGGACCAACTTCAGACACCAAGTCATCCAGTGGAATGATCAAGATAGACAATCTCTATACAGGCCAACATTTATAAACAGACAGTACAAAACTTTTTAAATGGCTTTTCAATATATGAAGATGTATTCCACATTCATGCCCACGAGTCAGTTGCAGCAGCATCCATACCACTGCATTTTAGGGTTTTACAAAAAAAGTAGAAATTTGTAGGTTTTAATGGAAAATTGCTTGTGATTTTTTTTCAAAGCCATATCCATAGGACTTTTTTATAAAGCTAAAATAGTGCTGATCAAACACTGCAGTAATAAGTGCCATGTAAATGCAAACACTCGAGTTTGAGAGAATCATTCCAGAGGAAAATTGCACCACAGCTGCAGGCCACACAGTTCAACAGTGAATCTGGACTACCTGCCTTGGAGGGCCAAGCAGAAGTAATAAATTAGTTTTGCAAGAGTTTCCCCGAGTGAGAATTCTACATTTTGTTTCTCTAAAAAGACAAAAACCAGTGGAAGTCTTCATTTTGCAAATTTATTCTTTAACTCAAACACTTTGCTGCACTTAATCTGATCAAATGACCAAAACTGGATCTCTTGGTAGAGCAGAAAAATAAATGCCTTTTTTCCATAAATTAAAAAATATATAAGAGAAGGCACAATTTTTAACAAATGAGCTCCTGCAAAACACACTTAACTTCTGGGTACCCTAAATGTTGGCTCATTTGCTCCAAACCTACTGACACCAGATATATCTGTGGTAACAGTAACTCTTGTCCCATGTTCTGATCACTACAAGACTATGTTGTTGTGCAAACGCAGTGAGTCACCATTTTGTGTGTGCTCCAAGTTGCTTTGAATGGAGAAAGGCATAGAAAGGGCCTTGCAATCATACTTAAAACAGTTGTGATAAGAGAGTATAATTCTGCCGGTTGAACTACATTAATAGCAGGGAGTAGTTTTAAGGTAGTCAAACCCAGGCTAGGAATGTAACGATGATAAACGGCTGAATGATTGAAGAGTTTGGCAAATCAGGTTTGTGCAATGGTTACTCGCTCTGGTCCGAGCAGCTCTGGTCTCCGGCTGCTGTACACTGGGGCTTGTTTTTCTCCCAGTGACAGATGGCGTTTGTGTATTCTAGAATAAGCTTATCCATCCAAGTTAAGGGTTTTGGGAAAAGCACTGCTCCTTCAAAGAATCCAAGGTGACCGCCATGCAGAGTTAACACAAACATGACGTTTTCTTTTTTCTCTGACAAGGAACGAAAGAGAGAATAAAGTTAGAAATCGTCATTCAGAGAACACTATACAAAAGTAAACGCCGTCAACTAGCTCCAAACATTTGCAAAACCTCAACCCTTTGTCTGCATGATTGTATGTAAAGGATTAACCTGGTTTCTACTTCCAAAAGCAACTTTAACTTGCTCTTGTTCGAGTTTCATATTGGCTTTATAGCTTCCTTGATGGCTCAGTTAGTAAGTGCACTGATTAGTGAAGTACCGAGCCATCCAGGCCAAGATTTCAGGTTCCAACCCCCATTCTGGGTTGAATTAGTTGCTCTCAGCCTAAGGAATGGCAAGGTTTCTACAACTGGCCTCAGTGACCATCTGCTGAAATCATCCAGAGTTGTTGGTCACCATCCAGTGTCCCCTGCTAGAAAGTTCACGTGTGAATGGTAGGCAAGAGCAAGATCAGGTCTAGTTGTGATGCCCGCACCCCAACTGTCAACCAGAGGCTGCAATCCTATTAGACTAAATCTCCACTTACACTAATTAAACAAAGCACATGCTGTGCACAGTTTATCAAGTACCACCTATTTAAATAATGCATCAGATACATCTGAACCTCTGTGATACCCATGCAAAATTAACATAAAACATTTTCTGTTTAACCATAAGTTGCTCCAGCTCATGAATACATCCACTTTAGAGGATAAGGATAAAAGGACAACAGTGTCAGTAAGTGCAGTGTATTTGTTCAGGAGATGGCGCTGAAGCCAAATGTTTACCCAGCAGCACCTGCTGTCCAGCTCATTAACTGCAGCATGGCTTCATAGTCAATCGGCACACTGTGAGTGCAAGGTAACCAAACAAACATCAGAGGCCTTCAGAACTCTCCACTGCTGAATAGCTTTTTCACTAAGCAGGCCATGTTTTCTTGTACATAACAGGAAATCAACTGCTCAACTGATGCAGCTAAGAAGCTTCAATGCCTTTTACAGTACTTCTGCTCCAAAGGGAGGTTTATATTTACATCAACCAACATTAAATTAGGAGATGAAAGATCTAACCAAGGGAGAAAAATATTTTTCCACCAATAAGGATGAAAATACATGTTTGTGCTACATATGCCAGAGTGTTTTTATCCATCAGTATACTGCAGGCAAACTAAACTTAATGTTGTGAAATCGTAAATACGTTTGACCTGTGTTTGAGCAATTTTGTTTTACTGCTCTAACAATTATTGATCTGGAAAAAAAAACATGGTGATTAGGGTAAATATTTTACACATTACAATCATCTTAGAATCCCAGAGATCGTCATATAAATACAATGGGGAGGAAACAATTCAACTCAAACAGGTTGTGGTTGCACTGTGGCTGCAGATCAATCTGCGATCAATCCCTTAGCGGGCAACAGCTTTTCAGATTGCCCAACTGCGAACCGCAATCTTGGAGTGTTACACAACTGTGCTTGCATGCACACACAGAACACCGCTCCCAACTAGTATATTTGAAATATTTTTATAGCGCAGGTAGGGAATGTACATACTCAAATACATTTCAATTGATCCCAAGCACTTTTTAAAACTAGCCTGCACACCCCAGTGGAGGTACACTCTATGCTGCGTCACACACATAAATGACTCCTCCAGGGATATCACACTTCTCCCATGACAGGTTTCTAGAGTTATTTTGTCACTTTGCACTGTTGTAAAATAGAACATCTTGGAACTCATGTTAAACATTGAGGTTAACCCTCGGTTTACAATATTAACTCAAAAGATAGCATTAATGTACAATAAAATGCATTGATAAGGACCATTTCAGGTGGATATTACAGCAAGATTGTCTCTGTATGCACACTCAAGTCCTCACCATTGCTTGTTGGATAAACCTCTAGGCATTAGAGACAAGAGTTCAAAGTTAATTCAGCCATCGCCCTCAGGAGCCCAACATGGGGTCCAAGTTTAAATTCAAAGTTTAGGGCTGCCATCCTTAAGCCACCACAAAATATTGTTTCTTTGTGTATTTGAAGCTGAGGAGCAGGAGTAGGCCATGCAACCCCTCACGTCCGTTCCACCATTCAGTTAGATCACGACTTATCAGAACCTCAACTCCATATCCCTTTATACTCTTATCCAACAAAAATCTATTGATCTCAATCTTGAAAATTCTCAATTGTCCAGCATTGGGAGAGAGAGTTCCAAATTTTCACTATGCTTTGCATGGAAGTGTGCTTCCAGATTTCACTCCTAAATGGCTTGCTCTAACTTTATTATATCCTCTGGTTTTGGATCCTTCACTAGAGAAAATTGTTTCTCTGTATCTACTCTATCAAACCTCAATCATTTTAAACACCTCGATTTGATCACTTCTCAACCTTCTACATTCAAGGGAATACAAGCCACGTTTATGCAACTAGTCCTCATAATTTAAACCTTTTAAGCCCCAGTATCATTCTGATAAATTTGCACTCCAAGGCAAATATAGACAGCATGGATTGCATAAGAACATAAGAAATAGGAGCAGGAGTCGGCCACCTGGCCCCTCGAGCCTGCTCCATCATTTAATAAGATCATGGCTGATCGAACCATCATGGACTCAGCTCCACTTCCCTGCCCGCTCCCCATAACCCTTTATTCCCTCATCACTCAAAAATCTGTCTATCTCCGCCTTAAATATATTCAATGACCCAGCCTCCACAGCTCTCTGGGGCAGAGAATTCCATAGATTTACAACCCTCAGAAGAAATTCCTCATCAGTTTTAAATGAGTAGCCCCTTATTCGAAGACTATGTCCCCTAGTTTTAGTTTTCCCTACGAGTGGAAATATCCTCTCTGCATCCACCTTGTCGAGCCCCCTCATCTTATATGTTTCGATAAGATCACACCTCATTCTTCTGAACTCCAATGAGTATAGGCCCAACCTACTCAACCTATCTTCAGAAGTCAACCCCCTCATCTCTGGAATCTGAACAGCCTCCAATGCAAGTATATCCGTCGTTAAATACGGAGACTAAAACTGTATGCAGTACTCTAGGTGTGGCCTCACCTAGGCTCTAGACAACTCCCCTATCCATCAAGCTCATGACCGCCTCCAGAAATTCAACTAAATTAGTCAGACATGACCTACCTTAACAAATCTATGCTGACTCTCGATCAGTTGATACTTGTCCAAGTGGTCAGTCACTTTGTCTCGGATGATAGATTCCAGTAACAACTTCACAACTCATGTTAAACTGACATGTTTGTAGTTACTTAATTTGCCTCTACCTCCCTTCTTAAACAATGGAGTGACATTTGCAATCCAAAAGGCACAATTCCGGAATCCAGAGCTTTGTAAAATTAGGATTGATGCAACTGCAATTTCTTCAAATACGCTTGGGTGAAATTCTTGCTTTCCCTTTTCCTTCCCAACCCCTATCTCTAACAACCTGGAGTAGAAAGCTTTAATGGCACAGGTATAATCGCACAAATTTCACATCCATGCAAAAATCAACAGTGGATCTACAGATCCAGGTCCTGATCTCATTCCTGAAAGCAGTCAAGACCTCCATAGCAAGACCTTTTCAGATCATTCAACTAAATGCATCCCCACTTCATAATATTAAACTGAGTTTTCTATTTTAGTGCTTTGCGAAAATGGAATCTCCCATTTGTGCTCTCAAAATATTTAAAATTGATTGGACACAAGCAGAGCTCTCTGCTGGTTGTTAAAGTGTGATCATAGCACATAGTGTAATTCAGGTGCTGTCAGCTACAAATTGCACGGTGCAACTCTCAGTCGCAGACTGGGTGTACACCATAACCACATAAGTGATACTCAACCAATGACTAAGAATTGAATGAATTCATCCCATCTGTGCAAAGAGGAAGATTTCACTTCTGCCAAGCTTCTCTGGTACTCAAGAGTACACACTAATCCATTTTGCTGCAGCCCAGAACGGTTATAGAAGTATACACCATGCTGATCTCATGGTTCAATTTGTAACAGTTGTGCAAGAGGTTTTCTCATAAACTACTACTTGTATCAAACAAGGTTTCAAAACCTAAAAACACATGCGTTTTATTGAATACGTTCCTCCTGCTAGTGTTTTGGACAGCAAATCATGCTCCAGATGAACTCATCCATCGTCCTGCTCTGCTCTCCCAATTAACCCTAGTCACAACTGGGTTTACTGAGAGCCATTGACTTAACACTACATTTTGGTTGCTGAAAGTTATGTTTGATGTCTGATTTATGGGACATTAGCAAAACTAGTATGTTCAATTTTCTGCTGTGTTGCATCCATTTCAGGCATATTTCACTGGCAGAATTCAACACAGATGCGAAACATAATTGACTGCTGGGTGTTAAAAAGTGGAACAGGGTGACTGGAACACAGGTCAGGGTAACTGGAACACAGGTCATGCCATTCTGGAGCCATCTTCATTTTTATCAAGTAAAGCTTTGAGTGATTAATAGGTTACAGGGACATCTGGTTTCAAGATTACATAATTGTGGAGTTATGTCAAGTGTGAGTATTGCTGGTGTTGATTCATGAATGGCTTTTATATTGCACTAGCATGACATGCTCCTGGTACACGGGTCTCTTGCACTACTGGTAGCAACACAGAAGATAAACTTGCCAGATTCCGGGTGCTAGACCCGTGCACTTGGGGTCAGCAGCATTCGAATAATAGAAAAGCAGCTGCAGTCTAACTCAATTATTTAAAAACAGCAAAGGATGTTGTGTATTTGAAGAGTAATTTTCTCAACACAAGAAAAATATTTAATCTATTGGCATTTAAATCCTAAAGGTGGCATCAGCAGTTACTGATTTCTCGGTCTTCACTGAGTTTCTAGACTACAGACCTTAAACCCTTCTCCTACGTTTCTCAAAAATAGTGCATCCCCCCCACCCCAAATATTTTTACATAATGTTCAAATATTAGCTGTTAAATTATGCATTGGATATAGATAATTGGCACTACAGCTGAACCGCAAGCATTTGTACAATTCAACCAACAGAAGGCGCTCCCCAGGCCACTACAGCAGGAAAAGAAACTAATTCCAGTTTCCAAACTAACCTTTTAAGGATTGTGCCACCTTGTATGGAGACGCAGTAAATGTATAAATTACATTGGTTCAGAAAATACAGTGTTGGGTCTCCACATTTCTATATTACAGTCTCAAATTATTTTACTGTCTTTATATGTACAGAATTTGAAAGCAATGAAGACATATCTATTTCATTCTACCCCCAAAATACATGACACTATAATTAATGGTGTGTACTCCTGATCCCCCACTCTACTCTTACGTGGTCCTTTTGGGCTACCCATGCACCTCTAACCTAGAGGGTGTAGTGCACAACCCAATCAAAGGCAATTTGGAAGTCTTGTAACAAGCGAATCTTTGTGGACTCGCTCACTTGATTTTCTCTCTTGGGAAGGGGTTGGTGAGCTGGAGAAAATACCTGGCCTTATCCATGCCCAGGGAAACTGACATTACACACTCCAGTGGAGTGGGAGCTTAAATCACAGCCCTTTGTTCCATGGCATCAGCCCTCTATGTTTACCATCAACTACTATTTTTTTTTGTAATCCCCAAAATATGGCTGGATTTTAAAATGATCATAAGTTAAATCCAAGCTAGACAGCACTAAACCATTCTGGCATTCATTCAGGTTTAAATAGCGTGATGTAAACTGGTTGAATCCAGGAGGACAAGCTGGATGCAGAATATAACTGCATCATTGTAATCAACTCAATTGAATTCATTCCAGAATCAATTCTCAGCAAGTTTTCAATTTTATATCTTGAATATTCTTCATCCTCTCACACAGGGATATAGCTCCATAGGCAAAAAGGGCCCCCCCAGTCACTCATTCCAGTGGCAATGTGTGCATACACCTTGATAATGGGTGATGGCATCAATCACCCATGCCTGATCTCCATTCTCAGTAGACATCTACAAATTCATATTTTCCAGCAATTGTCACTGGAGAGCAATCAGGAGCAGGAACCCAAGCTGAATGCTATGGGGGGGGGGAAGAAACAGAGGAAGATTGAGGCCAGTTGTAGGACCTTAACATTTGCCCTAGCTGAGAGCAACTAACTCAGCAGAGACTGAAGATTGAACCAGCATTTTTCTGGTCAGTGGGTAGCACTCGAAGATGAAGATATTTATCAGAGGGAAGAAGGAAAAGTTAGACAATGAAACAACCTGGCTGAGACCAGGGATTAAACCTGGGCTGAATTTTTGAATTCAGATCAACTATCAAGAATTTCTAGCTTGTAAGGTAGGAAATACTTATATAAAAGCACTGGTCTAATTAGGAGTACTAAAGATGGATGGGGATATTGCTTCTTTAAAAAAAAAAATTCTAACATGCAAAAGACACAATCATTAAACTCACCTGCAAGTGAACGAGGGATGGTCAGCAAGCTTTCATGCACTAGGGGATCATCCGAAGCATTCACTAGTAGAAGAGGAATCTGGATCTGGATCAGCAGGTAAAAACAGTCATTACATGAAAACAGATGCCATCTACTGACGGGAATGGCAAAGACGAGCCTTTCAAATAATTTCATCTGCTTATCTGCACTCACTAAGTTTTTGTACCTGTTTTGACCAGTTCCCCCCCGCCCAACAAGTATTCTTGCAATACAAGTGTTGCTGGTGGGATTTCAATAAAAGTTAATGGCAGGTATGTGAATGTTTTATGGAATGCACTGTTAATTTATCTTCCCTTCCATCCCCAAAAAACTCGAATTTCAGTAAAGTAGAATGGTGGATGTATGATAAATGTTTGTACTCTGCCCTACTTTAACTGTGGAAAATATCCAGTTAGTGTTTAGGTACATTTAGGTTATCTGAAGAGAATATTTTACACAAGGTACCAGAGGTTACAGGACCACTACTGATGGGAACAGTTTGAGAGAATGACCATAGCACATAAAAGTGGACATACGAATTCAACGTCATGGCTGATCTTCAACCTCAACTCCACTTTCCCACCCGATCTCCATACCCCTCGATTCCCCTAGAGTTCAAAAATCTATCAGTCTCACCCTTGAATATACCCAACGATTCAGCATCCACAGCCCTTTGGGCTAGAGATTTCCAAAGATTGGCTTGTGCACTTTTTTCTTATTGTTTATCAGTACCAATAGCCCGAGCAACAACAATGTAGAGTGTTTGAGGAGCAGCACAAAAGCATGTTGTAACAGAGGCATTTTATAACCAATGATTACTCTGAAAAAGATCAGCTGTTCAAGAGTGTTCATATCCACTGAGAAGTGCAGATGCTTAAAATGCAGCCATTGAAATTAACATGGCATTTACAAATAAGAATATGCATTATTCACAGATGCGTGAGCTTATTTTGATACCAACAAAATCCACATTTTAGAGCCCAACTAATATACCGTGTGGATCAACCTGTATTTTTTTTTTAAAAAAGAAGCTAAACAAAAGAATTGGGAAGTGGGGAAACAAATGCTCTGTCCTCCTGTAGCTGCAGTAACAATTCTTACTGGACACCCCACAGCACTGTCTACTCCACCCTCCTGGACACTAGCACAGTTTTGCACATGTGGGATTTAGAGACACAGATTTGCTTGCATCACAATATCAAGCTAGGGAAGGCCTATGATACTGGGGAATTTAATGACCTTTCTTGCCACATGACCCACAAATACAGCCCAAAACAACAGATATTTGAATGGGGGAGGGGAAGAGGAAGAGACAGGCAGGCAGGCTAGTAAACTGAAAGCATCTGTACATATATAATATAACATTTGGTTGTAACACAATCTGTGTTCTAATTAAGATTTGTTGTCATGGTGATGGTTTAGGACAATATCAAAACCCTTTGATTGCATTAGTTTGCATTGGAACACAATACGGTTCAATCGCTGTTTTATATTTACCCACAAAACAAATGGTGACTTTATCTGTGTCCATTGTGTAAGAATGCATGCCCTTTGTAAGTACTGCCTTTATACTTTCAGGCCTCAAGGACACTAAACTGCCACTGATGTGGATCCTCCTGCAATTCACATTCCAAGCTGAGTGATAGCTCACTATGTAGGCAAACTGAATGCAGTGCTTGGTCTTTGAACCCATACAAGGCCATTTCCATCTCTGAGTATTAAATGGGAAGGGATAGGGGAGCTTCTGTTGCTTGGCATTCCAAAAAGGTCAATTTGATCACATTAAATGTTTCATCCTTTGTTGTGGTATCTGCTTTATACAGCTGCCATGATTTTTTTTCAAAGCTGCATAAAGTTAATACAAATCACATTGCAGTGAGATGCAAAGAATTGGATTGCAATTTAAACCAGAATCAGGATCACTTACATTGTGAAGATAGTGCATACAACTTTCTTGCTCATAATAGTCTTTCAGTGTGTCATACCCATGGAACTTTCTGAAATAGATAAGACATTACTGTAGATCCAAGATGTATTAGAGTAGATTCATTGGATGAAAAGAAACATGTTTTGAACAAACAGTGAAGTGAGACACTCACTTTTCAGTCAAAATATAGATAAAAGTAGAATAGCAACATTTGAAATATGCAATATAAAATTACCAGAATCTCTCAAAATCAACATGACCACTATTATGTCTGTGATGTACTAATGAATGACTCCACAAGGCAATGTGTTGCACTCATACTGTAGTGACCTTGGCCCTTTATTTCAACCTCTAGAGTGAGGCACAAGCATGTTGTACAGCCATTTATACTGGGCCCTGCCACGAGGACAGGAAACCCCCGGTCTCCACCAGTTGCAACCTTTAGTGGTGCCAGCATGTACTATCAATAAGGTTTACACTGTGTATATACATCAAATAAACAAGTCTCCATCTTATGCAACTTCACAGTGACTACACAGAGAGTATATCCATAGTCTGCATATACAACAACCACAATCCATGTATTTTCTAGAACAAAGGTTACGGGGCGAGCTGATACGGGGAGTGTTAAAATTATGAAAGCGTCAAAGTTAATTGTCAAAGATAATTTTCACTATCTAATAAATCCATAATTAGGGGATATAAATTTAGGATCAGTACAAGCAGCATAAGGGGGAGGTTGGAAATAAGTTTTAACAACTTGCATTTATATAGCACCTTTAACATAGTAAAACATCCCAAGGTGCTGCACAGGAGCGTTATCAAACAAAATTTGAGACTGAGCTACATAAGGAGAAATTAGGTCAGATGACCAAAAGCTTGGTCAAAGAGTTACGTTTTAAGGAGTGTATCTTAAAGAAGGAAAGAGGTAGAGAAACACATTCTAGAGCTTAGGGACTAAGCAGCTGAAAGCATGGCTGCCAATGGTGGCGAGATTAAAAATCGGGGATGCAGAAGAGGCCAGAATTGGAGGATCACAGACTTTTTGGATGATTGTGGGGCTGATGGAGGCCATAGAGGTAGGCAGGTGCAAGGTGGAGGGATTTGAAAACAAGGATGAGAATTTTAAAATTGAGGCATTGCCCAACTGGGAGCCAATATAAGTCAGTCAGTGAGCAGGGGGGCAATAATGAACAGGACTTGGTGCGAGTTAAGATATGGGCAGCAGAGATTTGGATGAGCTCAAGTTTGTGGAAGGTGGAAGATGGGAGACTGGGCAGGAGAGCATTGAGGTAACAAAGGCAAGGATGAAGGATTCAGCAGATGATGAAATGAGGCAGGGCAGTCAGGCGATGTTACGGAGATAGTAGACGGTCTTGACGATGGAAGGATCTCTCATGTTGGGGGTCAAATACGACACCAAGGTGTACGAACGGTCTTGTTCAGCCTCAGACAGTTGCCAGGGAGAGGGATGGAGACAGTGGCTAGGGAACGGTGTCTGTGGCAGGGACTGAAGGCAATGGCTTCGGTCCTCCCAATATTTAGTTGGAGGTAACTTCTGCTCATCCAAGCATTGATGCAAATTAGAGACAGTGGAGAGGTTGAGGGAGGTGGTGGTAAGGTCAAGCTGGGTGTCGTCTGCGTACATGTGGAACCTGACGTCATCTTTTCGGATGGTGTGACGGAGGGGTAGCATGTAGATGAGAAATAGGAGGGGACAATGGATCTTGTGGAGTTCAAATAAGTTGATGTTTGATTATGCATTTTTCTATACTCATTATACTTCGCATATAACCTGTCAGCACAACAGTTATTTTTAAAACTTTTCTGTCAGTATAATGGAAATATTTTCATGAGTTGCATACTATTTCTTAAAATCCATTCCTGGACATGTGGTTTAAATCACTCCATGGCTGCAACCCTTCCAACATTCTCCAACCCTAATTCTCAAGCTCCCTCCCCCAATTCTCCAGTCCTTCCACTCTGACCTCTTGTCTATACCCCACTTTGCCCAACAAGTTGTGGTTGTACCTTCAGCAGCCTAGACCCCACACTCTGGAATTCCCTCCCTAAATCCTCTCCTCCTCCCTCCCACCCGGCAGGCCTTCCTTAAAACTCACCTCTTTGACCGAGTTTTTGGTCACCTCTCCTAATATCTCTCTCTTCGGCTCAGTGGCAATTAATTTTGATTATGCCTCTGAAGTGCCACAGGATGTTTTTCTACGTTAGATGTGCTATATAAATGCAAGTTGTTGTTGTACATTTGTCTATGTTAAATATAGAATTCTTCTGGGTGGGAACCATGAAGACAGATAAACAGCTGTGAGTAATCAGGTACATGAGCAAGCACATTTAGCAGAAATATTATAAAGATTAGCTGAAAAATAACAGACCTATCTTATTAAAATCGACAATTATCACCTATATATAGCAGGGAAATACAAAGCAACTTAAAATCCTAATATTTTTGACATAACCAAAGTCTATAACCCAGAAGCTCAGATAAAGGAAGGTGAGCAGATAATTTGGAATTAACTATTTTACATAGATGGTAATTACATGCCACAGACTGCCCAGCGAGGTAGACAATGTTGGCAAATTCAAAAGCTGGATGGATATTTGGCAGAAGCAGTAATCAAGGAAATGGGAGAGAGCGAGAGAGAATAGTGTATGACATGCGTTTTTAAATTTAGGACCAGTCAGAGGTATCAAAATGGTCTCTTCCAGTCCTGTAGATTGCTATGTTCACAACCTTAGTTCAAAGCCCACAGAAGTAGCACCGGTAAAGCAGCTATGTGCTTGATTCCCATGAACTGAAGCACTCCTACAAAAAGATATTTTTTTCTCCCAAACACAATGAAAATTAAAAGTGTTATAAATTAACACAAAACCTGGAGAAAAATAAGATTTGTTCTGAAAATAAAGCAAAAATGCAAGCCTCTGACATCTATGGGATGAAATATAAGTGAAATGTTTGACATGTTAATCTGTGTATTGGTGGTGTTGGCCGAAGGTTGAAAGAATAATGTTGCTAAAACACTGGGAAAGCCCTCCGCTCTTCATTGAGAAGTGCATGGGATCTTTTACATCCATCTGAATAGGCACCAATCAAATAACAGCACCTTAGGCAATGCAGCAGCTGTACTCTGCTGGAATGTCAATTCAAATTAAAAGATTAAACTCCTAGGGCTAGAAATTGATCAACCTACTGCCGCGTTTCTCGGCGGTATTTCTTTGTTTTGGGCGGTCTTTCATTCGTTGGGAATTTCATCAGGGCCTTACGCCGGCGGTTTTGGAATACCGCTGTGGAGCGGACCGCCGGCATGCAACACTGGGAAAACCGCCCCCGCCCAAGTTTGATGGGAGCGGTGGTCCGTACTTCTTGGGGGGAGGGGGGGGGGGGGGGAAACCCCAATCAGAGCAGCCTTTCGATGGACGGTAGGTATGAAACCCTGCAAAAAAAAGGTAAGTGAACGTTTTTTTTCTAATTCTTTTGCAGCGATTCAGTGGAAAAAGATTCTCTAAATGTTTTATTTTTTGAAAAATATTTTTCATGTTTTCCCCACTCTCTAGGCCAACTCTAGCCGCGGACTTAATTTGACCAGGACCGCCGAGAATCCACGTGCAAGGCTCATTTTTCCCCGATAATTTGATCAATTTTCTGCCGGCGTTAATTGCAGAATCTTAGCGGTTTTTTGGGCGGTAAATGGACAGTGGCAGCCTTTGATCAATTTCTAGCCCCTAGAGTTTAGACTCCTAACAGAGGCAAGATCGCTTGCAGAAATCACAATGACATACTGCCACTTACCTCATGATGTTGTCATCAATGTGCATCAAGGAAGTTGCTGTATAGAGTTTGCTAAGGTCTACATCTACCAGAGCATTTGGTGTTTTGAACTCATTTTCTCCAAATAGCATTTTTCTGTAATATATAAAATGTGAACACTAAGAACAAAATGTTAATTTCTAATATTTATTGATGCCAATTGGCAGAGAATCTAGTGTTATGAAAAGTAGATACAGGCAAACACATGCAATGTTAACCGAAAACAGTACAGCATCACCTATAACAGGCACCTACGGCTTTTTCTTCTGTCAATAAAGAGCATGCTCCAGCATGGACCAGAAGGCAATTTCCTACCCTTGCTTTCTTTGAACTCAGACTATTAGTTATTCCTGTTACTGTGTGTGCTATGCTAGAATCTTCCTGCAGAGAAGGCAATAAAAGGTGGATCGAATAACAATTATTTAACAATTCATCACAAGTTTCTCAAAGTATCGGATTTTTCTGACTTTAAGAGTATTAAAATCCAATATATATTCTCTAATACTCATATCGATAAGTATTAACAGCCATATCTGCACTAAAAAAAAAAAAATAGAAGTCATCCTGTCTGCAAACAATGGCCCCAAATCGTCAGCAGTAACAAGTCATATAACCGCTGCAGATTAAAAATACTAGAGTGAACATCTCAGTCGCCCCAGTCCCCACCTGCTGAATTTAGTGGCACAAAATCCTCAACAAATCATAGCCAGACAGATTATTTTATATGGAAGTTCGGATACTGGGAGAGATGCACAACCTCAGTGCTATTGGGCCTGTTGGAGAGCCAACAGGAAGGAGGCCCACATTTCAGAGCTCTCAGAATCTGTGAGAAATTGGTTCTGGAAGCTGTTGGAGATGTAAAATGTATTTCCGTTGAAGTACTCGGTTCTGATGACAGAATTATCTTCTACCTGCAGCTGACTGCACACCAACGCAAAAATGACACTATAAATCAGAGAACTAATTTTCCTTTAATTAACAACAAAAATCTTACACTGGCCAATCAACAAGAGCTGCTTTTATATGGCAACGAGTGCCAACAACTCCCACGCAACTAGCAGCAACACCAAAGTAATCTTGCCAGGCCAGTGACCAGGAAGACCCAAGTGCTGGTATTAGCAAACCCAGCAAGTTTAGCTTGGCATTACCATTGGTTGTGTAAGACCTGTGCATTGAGGGCCAGGGGCACTACCATGGCAGTGAGCACAATGTAAAACCAGCTTACACACAGACATTTTCAAATTGTGTGTTTGAATACAAGGGTGCATATAAACTCTGCTTAAGAAAACACAAACAGGTGCTTAATAGAGCTAGAGGGCAAGAATTAAAAGAATTTATGTAAACTGCCTTGTCAGTTAGCACACAATTATGCAAAGGCAGGTTAAACATTGGCTGCTGTAATTATATAGCAGTTTCACAGGTCACTCTTGTTCTCTGAAGTGAAGTTTGAATCCTTCGCAGCATTTTTTTACAGAATATATTCTATAATCACAATACACAAATAAATAATTAAACAGAAATGAAAGTCACCTGTGAAACAAAATAATCTTTTTCATGTTGTCTGCCATTAGGAAGTTGTAAAACCTCCGACATTGGTCCCATTGAAGAAAGGTTTCCTGTGCCCTAAGCAAAAACAAAAGAAAATACCTTAGGCACAGGGCAACAGAATGTAAAGCACAATTCATGGAGTGCTGTGCAAATCTGTTTCTTCCATTGAGTAAGGAGACAGGCAGAACCAAAGCTGTGATACCTTATCCACATTTAATCAGTTCGCTAAAGACTTGAATCCCACATCTCAGGAAGCTCTTCCAAAACCATTCTGACATTCCTAGCTAGGAGACGAGAAACAGCTTCCTATCCAGTATGCAATTCTCCTCTAGCCTTCAACTTAATTTCTCCATTACAAGCTTTGTATGGTGTATCTAGTCTACTGATCCTACTGTGATCATTACTGGTCTAAACTTTCCTCCAAACATATCGCACAGTGCTACTCCATGCAACCTCATTATACTGAAATTAAGAGACATTGTGCAGTTTTCTATTTCAACTCATTCTTTCTGGGAGCTTAAAACTGTGGAACTCTTTCCCCCACAAATGCCCTATTAATTGGATTAGTAATGCCTAAATAATGCAGCAATAATTTTCATTATTAATCAGAAACGTTTAGTTGATGCAACTACCTAATGAAACTGAAAAGTTAGAATGAAACCAACACAAGGCCATTTAAACCTGACCAATAACAAATGTGGTAGATTTCAAAAGCCAGACAAACAGGAAAGGTCCACATGTACCACAAGTATCGTGGGAGGAACGACGTCCACAAAGCAAGGATAAAAATGAATTAATTTTTTTTTAAAGAGACTTTCAATTTTTCCAAGCATTTCCTCACTCACTATCATCCCAGGGACTTGCTCAGTTTATATTAAAAGGGTGAAATCTGTTTATTTCTGTACCTCGAGACCATTTCTGTGATCAGAAAGTTCTAAAAGGGTTAACGTTCCTGTCTGCACTTTGTCAGTGCCTGACCTTAGTTTTAACCCAATTTTAAAAAGGTCAATTTCTGCAGTATATGATCTACCTTGTAGCAATAGAGAATTAGACAGCAACCAGATGTTTTTAACCTTGTAAATAATTACTTCTAGCTGTTAATTATAGGAAGTCAGGCCCAAAATTTATACAATTCTGGAGTTGTTTGGTAACGCAGAGTGAAGAGGAATAAGTTATCGCTGCTCTACATCAAGCAGAGCAGCTACTTAAATGCATTGCATTAGCCTCCCAGAGATTTGTTGATACAAAGAGGGATAAACTCTGTTCTTAGGTTTGTGTTTTGATATAATTCTTGTTGTAGTGTAAACATTAGAACTGCAGTCTAAACTGCTAAAGTGAAGTCATCCATTATAATTCTAAAGACCGATTTTCAAGTTGTGCCTCAAGTGTATAATTGATTGTAATACCATCTTGTACCATATTTTATTGCACACAAATGATATTTGCTAACAAAATAGTTGTAAAATGGTCATAAGGAAAAAAAAAGAACTCTCCTGCTCTTCTTCGAAATAGTGCCATGGGATCTCTTACGACCCGACAGGGGCCTCAGTTTAACGTCTCCTCCAAAAGATGGCACCTCTTGGCAGTACTGTACTCCCTCACTCACTACTGTACTGGATTGCCAGCCCAGATTTTGTGCTCAAGTCTCTTGAGTGGGACTTGAACCCACGACCTTCTGACAGAGGCGAAAGTGCTACCACTGAGTCACAGCTGACACTATAAATAAATATATTTATATAGTATAAAACAGGATTGCCAAATATGGAACTAAAATTAGCAGCAACTGGCAATGACTAATGTGCAAAATGGAAACCATACAAAGATATAGGGCTCAATTTTCCCCAGTGATTTGCGCTGTTTTTTTTGGCCTCAGGGAAAAATCCAGTTTCCCCAATTTGCACCAGCGTAACTCAGTTAGTTACGACTTTTTTTTAGATTAGTTTTTTTTTCAGCCCAAGGGGGCGTAACCAGTCACCTACGCCAATTCTGGCCATTTAGGGAACTTTGGCCAGCTGTTAGTTACTCCAGTTCTGCTTAGACCAGCATATGTGGCCTCTCCAGAAAACCCTTGCGGAGAGTTAAAGAAATCAGCGCAGGTAAGTAAATCGGAGGAGGCCATTCTGCCTGGGCTAGGGGCGGGTAGCGGACCAGGAGTGCACCCTAGGCCAGGGTCGGGTGGGGGAGCGGATCGGTAAGCGGACCTTCATTATGAAGAAAGAATCAGAACTAAATTCAGTTTCATGGGAGAAAAGAATGAGGCAAAATATGATCCACGTTCATAAAATACAGAGAAGACAAATTACACGGCTGGCAGCAGGCCGGTGCGGGGGCCTTTCGGCCCAGGATTTCAGCGGGCCGGTGGTGATGGTGGGGGGCCTTTTGGCTTGTGATTGCAGTGGCACCGGCGCTAGAGGTGAAAAAAAATCTCACTTCGTGATCTATTTAAAAAGGGGAAATGCTGTACCTCAGCCCTCGAGTCCCTCGTTACCCTGGCAACCTCAGTTTTTCGGTGTAGAGCTTAAGCTCCACCCACAGAGCTTAACAACAATCTGCGCCGCTCCAAAATAAAAGTGTTATGCCGGTGAAACATGGAACTTTTTCTTTTTAACCACAGTTGGGTCACAAAAAAAAAAATCGGACATACCTCTCCAACTGCGGCAAAAAAGTCCATGTGGAATTTTGGATCCATAGAATGGTTGGTTTTCCAACACTGCAGCAACAGAGGGGCTTTACCTTGAATTGAACATGCATCTAACAGATGTGGCAGTGCTTTATCGGAACACTGGATGTGAAGAGTGGGAAATGTTCCATTCTCGAATACAGATTGATCAGCAAAATAGAAACTAACCTCACATGCCAATTCTGAGAAAAACTAAAATAGCACAAACATTTCTGCTGTTGCAGCCCAAGCAAGTGCCCAGTGGGTAGGTTTTATTACTTGCTTATCCATCCCAATGAATTATGCTGAAATGCAGTTAAGGCAGAGTGGTATAGATCAACTATTCCTTAAAAGCACTAGTTTACATTTTACTGCTTGACTTTTGTATTTAATTGCTGAAGAGCTGTGAGCAGGGACTTTTGCCTGGGAGTTCATAAAAGTTTAAGGTCAATGGTTACAAATGAGAGGGACAAGCAGTCCCTATGTAGTTCCCAACCTTTGCTTGTATAAAACAAGGGCAGTCTCTCAGAAAAATGGAAGCCCATTCAGCTTATACAACGGAAGGAAAACGCTGACATTAGTAATCAAATTGAAGGTGTAACTGGTGGTAAAAGGATTCAGTACACGAATACAATCACTAGAGGTCTTATCATGCGTTGCACTAGCAACATAATTGACATCTGAACTGCAGAACATTTTCCTTTTTGAATTGTTTAAGCAAAAATCTCCTAGGGAAATTGAGCAACATGGGCAAAGACTGAGCAATGTCCCAATCTGAAAATTCTCAGTAAGGGCCTCAATAAAAATGCTGCAAAAATGCATTAATAAAGCCACCTCCAGGTTTGTGTGTAGTTACAAATTGGATTCTACACACGGATGGAACTAAACTTCAGAAAGAGTCAGCACTTTAAGGAGCATAGGGGGGGTAAAAAGAGGAAATCCCAAGTGGAGAATTGTGTAAACTGAAGAGTAAGGTTCTGATGTGTGATATATTCACAGAGCACAGCACACACAGCTTCCTACATGGCAGGCAGCTCTCTCGGAAGCCTCCGGAATCTGCCTGGTTCTGTTTATTATTAACTCTGCAGTTGCGGTACACAATACGTCCACATCCATAGTGTGGAGCTACAAACATTACAAGCTTACAGATATTACATGAACGACGGTCACAGACCTGAAATGTTAACTCTGTTTCTCTTCACAGATGCTGCCTGACCTGCTGAGATTTCCAGCATTTCCTGTTTTTCAGATTCCAGCATCCATAGTATTTTGCTTTTGTGATAAGGTTAGGCAACAGGTTGAAACACTAAGCATTTTCTTGCAAACAGCTTATGACCTTTCTTGATGACTTCTATTAGAAAGTTGCAACCCCTTCTTATTTTGTAAATTATTAGAAAAAATCCTCGAACTTTTTTCATTCTCTGCTCAGGGCCACTCTGTAACCAGGCGCTTGACTAGTGTGTTTAAGGATACAAATTTTCTTTTCCCATCCTCTGGGAAACTGCTTAGCACGAGGAGAACCGTTTTCCTTCCCAAAAGCACCGTACAGCCAAGATCAGATTCTATGCAGGAAATCATAGATGCAAAGCTGCAATCTATTATTTTTTGGCACGGTGAGCTGGAACACCAACATGATGCCTTACTGCACATTTACTTTCTAAAAGTGCGACCTCCTCAAACCACCTAAATTTACTGCGTAATCTGATTTGGAAAATAAAAATCAATATCTTTGTAAACACCCCGACTTGAGGGAACACCACACCGGCAGCAGAAGAAAAGGAGCAGCGAGCAGCCCAGCCATCACAGGGAGCAGCGCGAGCAGATAAGAGAGTGTGGCAAAGGAGAACAGGGCGACTACATTAGACATCACAGGAAGGCAGGGAAGCAATTGGCTGGTGAGTTTTTTTCGCTCTCTTTACTTGCTTTAAATTAAGGGCCTTAGATTAGGAGCCTGGATTAATAACTAAAAACTAAATCTAATTAATTAAATACATTAGAGATGGCAGGATGTGCTTCTGCTGTTGCATGTGGGAGTTGGTAGACCCTATTGAGGTCCATCACGACCACATCTGCAGCAAGTGTCTGCAGCTGGAGGAGCTTCGGCTCTGTGTTGATAAACTGGAGTCTGAGCTGCAAACACAACAACACATCGGGGGGGGGAGGGGGAGTTACCTGGACGCCGTGTTCCAGGAGGCAGTCACAGCCCTTAGATTAAATAATTCAAATTTGGTCCGTGGTCAGGGACAGGAGGGTGCAACTACAAGCGAGGCAGGAATGGGGACTCAGGAGGTAATGGAGGAGCCTCGGCCCTTGCTCTTGTCCAACAGGTAGGAGGCTCTTACTCCGTGTGGACGAGAACAGGGACTGCAGGGAGGATGGTACAGGGGGCCATTCAAGTGGGGGGAGTAAAAAGAAACGCTGTAGTGGTAGGGTACAGTATCATTACGGGGATAGATACGGTTCTCTGCAGCGGAGAGCGCGAGTCCCGAAGGTTATGTTGCCTGCCCGGTGCCAGGGTAAGGACATCTCCTCAGGACAGGAGAGGAACTTTGGAGAGCGAGGGGAGAAGATCCAGTTGTCATGGTTCACGTGAGTACCAATGACAGATAGGAAAGAAAGAGGTTCTGCTGAGAGGGTATGAGCAGCTAGGTGCCAAATTAAAAAACAGCCACAAAACATAATAACCTCTGGATTACTAGTGAGCCACGAGCAAATTTGCACAGGGCAAATAAGAAGAGAGTTAAACATGTGGCTCAAAGATTGGTGTGAGAAAAGTGGGTTTTGGTTCGTGGGACACTGGCACCAGTACTGGGGTAAGAGGGAGCTGTTCCGTTTGGACGGGCTCCACTTAAGACCATGCTGGGACTAGGGTCCTGGCGAATCAAATAACTTGGGCTGTAGAGGGCTTTAAACTAATTAGTGGAGGGGAGGACTCAGGTGAGCGAAAATTTAAAAAGCCAAACAACAAGGAGAAGGTAATAGAGCAGGGTAACACTGGGGGAAATGAAAACCAGACCGTGCCAAGAAGGGACAGAATGGATAAACAAAGGTGAATCAGAAAGTGGGGTCAATGCAGGAAAAAACGATAAAAAAACAAATTTAAAAGCTCTTTATCTAAATGCATGTAGCATTCGTAGCAAAATAGATGAGTTGACGGCACAAATGGGTATGATTTGATAGCCATTATAGAGATGTGGTTACAAGGTGACCAGGACTGGGATCTAAATATTCAGTGGTATTTGACAATTCGGAAGGACAGACAAAAAGGAAAAAAGAGGTGGGGTAGGACCATTAATAAAGGATGAGATCAGTGCATTAGTGAGAAATTATATTGGCTTAGAGGATCAAGATGTTGAATCAGTTTGGTTGGAGATAAGGAATAATAAGGGGAAAAAGCCACTGGTGGGCATGTCTATAAGCCCCCAACAGTAGCTACTCTGTTGGAGAGAGTATAAATCAAGAAATAATTGAGGCTTGTAAAAATGGAACAGCAATAATCATGGGCGATTTTAACCTTCAAATTGATTGGCCAAAGCAAATTGGCCAAGGTAGCTTTGAGGAAGAGTTCATAGAGTATATCCGGGATAGTTTCTGTTGTGTATGTAGAAAGTCAGACTGAACACTCTGAGCTCAAAGTAAAGTGTGACTGTAGTCTTTTATTGCAGGTCTCCAGTGCCTCTCCAACCTGTGAAGCCTTCTTAAATACTTGTGCTCCCAAGGGAGTCGATCTGGGGCCCTTCTTGCCCTGGTTGATCATCTCGGTGTGAAAGCTGGTGTTGTTGAATCATTTGTTGGACCCTCGCTGGGCTGCCTGGTGTGTTGGGCCCTGCAGGGCTGCTGTGGATGATGGGTTCTGCTTCGTGGTCAACCGTGGTGTCGGTTGCCACTGGTGTGTGTGTTGGGGGGAATCAAAAAAGGTCGAGTCCAAGGTGAGTTGCTCAGGGTAGTCCGTGAATCTGTGTTTGATTTGGTCCAAGTGTTTCCGGTGAATGAGTCCATTTGAAAGTTTGACCCAAAACACCTTGCTCCCCTCTTTGGCCACGACAGTGCCGGGAAGCCACTTGGGACCTTGTCCATAATTCAATACAAATACAGGATCATTGATTTCAATCTCGCGTGACACATTTGCGCCATCATGGTATGCACTTTGTTGAAGCCACCTGCTCTCTACCTGTTCATGTTGATCAGGGTGAACTAACGAGAGCCTTGCCTTAAGTGCTCTTTTCATGACCAGTTCAGCAAGTGGGATCCCAGTGAGTGAGTGGGGTCTCGTGCGGTAGCTAAGCAGGACTCGGGATAAGCGAGTCTGCAGTGAGCCTTCAGTTCCCTTCAAGCCTTGCTTGATGGTTTGCATTGCTCTCTCTGCCTGACCATTGTACGCTAGTTTAAACGGGGCAGATGTGACATGTTTGATCCTGTTACGGGTCATGAATTCTTTGAACTCAGCACTGGTAAAACATGGCCCGTTGTCGCTCACCAGAGCATTGGGTAAACAGAGTGGCAAACATGGCCCGCAGGCTTTCCGTGGTGGTAGCTGACGTGCTAGCCGACATTATCTCACATTCAATCCACTTGGAGTACGCGTCTACAACCACAAGGAACATTTTATCCAAGAACGGGCCTGCATAGTTGACATGTACCCTAGACCACGGTTTGAAGGGCCAAGACCATAAACTTAGTGGCGCCTCCCTGGGTACATTGCTTAACTGCGAGCATGTATTACATTTGTGAACGCAGGACTCTAAGTCCGCATCGTTACCGGGCCACCACACGTGGGATCTGGCTATCGCTTTCATCATTATGATGCCTGGGTGGGTAATGTGGAGGCCATTGATTAAGGCATCTCTGCTCTTCTTGGGGACCACTACTCGATTTCCCCACAGAAGGCAGTCTGCCTGCACAGACATTTCATCTTTGCCCCGCTGAAACAGCTTTATCTCTTCCTGCATTTCCACTGGAACACTGGACCAGCTCCCGTGAAGCACATAGCTTTCGACTAGAGATAATAAGGGGTCCTGGCTTGTCCATGTTTTGATCTGCTGGGCAGTGATGGGTGATTGCTCATGCTCAAATGCTTCCATAACCATAGCTAGATCTGCGGGCTGCGCCATTTCCACACCCGTGGTGGGCAATGGCAGCCTCCTGAGAGTGTCGGCGCAGTTTTCTGTGCCTGGCCTGTGGCGGATGGCATAATTGTATGCTGACAACATGAGCGCCTATCTCTGGATGCGGGCCCATGCGTAGGTATTTATCCCTTGACTCTCAGAAAACAGGGATATAAGTGCCTTATGGTCAGTTTCCCATTCGAATTTTAGCCCAAACAAGTATTGATGCATTTTCTTTACCCCATAGACACACGCTAATGCTTCTTTTTCAATCATGCTGTAGGCTCTCTCGGTCTTAGACAGACTCCTGGATGCATAAGCAACCGTTGCAGTTTCCCGAAATCATTGGCTTGTTGCAATACACACCTGACGCCATATGACGACGCATCACATGCTAGTACCAAATGCTTACATGGATCATACAACACAAGCAATTTGTTTGAGCATAACAATTTTCTCACTTTTACAAAGGCATTTTCTTGGCTTTTGCCCCAAGCCCATTCGCCCCCTTTTCGTAGTAAGACATGTAGTGGTTCTAGTAGGGTGCTGAGACCTGGTAAAAAGTTATCAAAGTAGTTCAAGAGTCCCAGAAATGACCGCAGCTCCATCACGTTCTGTGGCCTCGGTGCGTTCTCGATTGCCTCCATCTTCGCGTTGGTGGGTCTGATGCCATGCGCCGCAATCGTCCTTCCCAGGAACTCCACTTCAGACGCCAGGAAAACGCACTTCGAGCGTTTTAACCTGAGCCCCACGCTGTTGAGTCAACTAAGAACCTCCTCCAGGTTCTGCAGATGCTCAACTGTGTTCCGACCTGTGACCAAGATGTCGTCCTGGAAGACCACGGTGTGCGGGACCGACTTCAGTAAACTTTCCATGTTTCTCTGGAATATCGCCGCCGATCGGATTCCAAACGGGCATCTGTTATAAATAAAAAGATCTTTGTGCGTGTTGATGCAGGCGAGGGCCTTCGAGGATTCCTCCAGTTCCTAAATCATGTAGGCTGAAGTCAGATCCAGCTTCATGAACGTCGTTCCTCCCGCTAGTGTTGCAAAGAGGTCGTCGGCTTTTGGTCGTGGGTATTGGTCCTGCAGGGAGAAGCGATTGATAGTTACTTTGTAATCGCCACAGATTCTGATGGTGCCATCTCCCTTGAGGACTGGGACAATAGGACTGGCCCACTCGCTGAACTCTATCAGTGAAATGATGCCCTCTCGTTGCAGCCGGTCTAGCTCGAACTCTACCCTCTCATCATGTACGGTACTGCTCTCGCCTCGTGATGGATGGGTCGCGCCCCCAGAATTAGGTGGATCTGCACTTTTGCTCCTTGGAATTTCCCGATGCCTGGTTCGAACAGCGAAGGAAATTTGTTTAAGATCTGGGCACACGAAGTGTCGTCAGTGGGCGATAGCGCTCGGATGTCGTCCCAGTTCCAGCGTATCTTTCCCAGCCAGCCCCTGCCAAGCAGCGTGGAACCATCGCCCAGTACCACCCAGAGTGGTAGCTTGTGCACTGCTCCATCGTAGGAGACCTTTACGGTAGCACTGCCGATTACAGGAATCAGATATTTAGTGTAAGTTCTTAGTCTCGTGTGAACTGGAGTTAAGACTGGCCTGGAGGCCTTGTTGCACCACAATCTTTCGAAAGTCTTTTTGCCCATGATGGACTGGCTCGCACCCGTGTCCAGCTCCATTGACACCGGGAGTCCATTTAGTTCAACATTCAGCATTATCGAGGGACAATTTTTGGTGAATGTGTGCACTCCATGTACCTCTGCCTCCTCTATCTGAGGCTCTGGTTTGTAGTGATCCTCCATGAATCTGTCCTCTGCAACATGGTGGTTTGCAGGATTAACAGGCTTAGCAGCTCACCGGCACACTTGGAGGTGTCCCATTGCTCCACAGCCATTGCAAACGTATCCTTTGAATTGGCATGAATGGAAACGATGATCATCCCCGCAGCGCCAACAAGGTGTTAATGGCCTTGTATTCATCACCCTTGATGGTGGACTCCGACATCTGCGGATGCGTGACCTGCCCTGTACATTACGATTCGAAAACATCACTTTGTTCACAGTACTTGTAGCAGCACTTGTGCTGAGAGATTTGCTTAGTATTGTCACTGGTGGCAATGAACGCCTGGGCTATCGCTATGGCCTTACTCAAGGTTGGGGTCCCTACAGTCAAAGGTTTGCGAAGTATGGTTTCGTGGCCGTCAAGTACGAAATAGTCTCTGAGCATGTGATCCAAATTCGCAATGTCCTGCAAGGTGTCTCAGTTCAGCAACATAACTCGCCACTTCCTGGCCTTCAGACCTTTTATAGGTGTAGAACCTGTACCTCGCCATCAGAATGCTTTACTTCGGGTTCAAATGCTCTCGAACCAGTGTGCACAAATCGTCGTGCGATTTCTCCGTGGGTTTCGCTGGAGTGAGCAGATTCTTTATGAGGCCATACGTTGGTGCACCAGACGGTGAGGAGGATCGCTCTACATTTGGTAGCGCTCTCTTCCCCATCTAGCTCGTTGGCCACGAAATAGTGGTCGAGTCGCTCCACAAAAGTTTCCCAATTATCTCTCTCCGAAAATTTCTCCAGGATGCCCACTGTTCTCTGCATCTTTGGGTTCATTATCTGTATCTCGTCGCCAGTTGTTGTGTATGGAGAAAGAGTCAGACTGAACACTGGGCTCAAAGTAAAGTGTGACCGTAGTCTTTTATTGCAGGTCTCCAGATTGCCTCTCCAACCTGTGAAGCCTTCTTAAATACCTGTGCTCCCAAGGGATTATGGGATCCCTTGGGACTCCGTAGAATGAACCCTCTGGTGGCTGTACAGAGTAAATAGAAGTCCACATATATAACAGTTTCCTTGAACGTTACGTTGTGGAACCAATCAGGGAGCAGGCTATATTAGATTGAGTACTGTGTAAGGAGGCAGGATTAATAAATTATCTCATAGTAAAGGATCCTATAGGAATGAGTGACCATAACATGGTTGAATTTCAAATTCAGTTGGAGGGTGAGAAAGTTGGTTCTCAAACCAGGTTCCTAAGCTTAAATAAAGGAGACGACAAAGGTAAGAGGGCAGAGTTGGCTTAAGTGGACTGGGAAAATAGATTAAAGTATGGGACAGTTGATGAGCAGTGGCAGACATTTAAGGAGATATTTCATAACTCGCAACAAAAATATATCCCAATGAGAAGGAAAGACTGTAAAAGAAGGGATAACCATCCGTGGCTTACTAAGGAAATAAAGGAAGGTATCAAATTGAAAACAAGGACATACAATGTGGCCAAGGCTAGTGGGAGGCCAGAGGATTCGGAAACATTTAAAAGCCAGCAAAGAACGACTAAAAAAATGATAGAGGGGGAAGATAGATTATGAAAGTAAACTAGCATGAAATATAAAAAATGATAGTAACAGTTTCTACAGATACATGAAAAGGAAAAGAGTGGCTAAAGTAAATGTTGGTCCCCCAGAGGATGAGACTGGGGAATTAATAATGGAGAACATGGCAGAGACGTTGGAACAAATATTTTGTATGTCTTCACGGTAGAAGACACTAAAAACATCCCAATAGTGGATCATCAAGGGGCTATAGGGAGGGAGGAACTTAATACAATCACTATTACTAAAGTAGTAGTACAGGGTACTCAGTAAAATAATGGGGTTAAAGGCGGACAAGTCCCCTGAACCTGATGGCTTACATCCTAGGGTCTTGAGAAGTGGCTGCAGAGATAGTGGATGCATTGGTTGCAATCTACCAAAATTCCCTGGATTCTGGGGCGATCCCAGCAGACTGGAAACCCGCAAACGTAACACCCCCTATTTAAGAAAGAAGGGAGACAGAAAGCAGGAAGCTATAGACCAGTTAGCCTAACATCTGTCGTTGGAAAAATGCTGGAGTCCATTATTAAGGAAGCAGTAGCGGGACATTTGGAAAAGCATAATTCAGCATGGTTTTATGAAAGAGAAATATTGTTTGACAAATTTGCTGGAGTTCTTTGAGGATGTAACGAGCAGGGTGGGCAAGGGGAACAAGTGGATGTAGTGTATTTGGATTTCCAGAAGGCATTCGATAAGGTTACTGCACAAGATAAAGGTTCACAGGGTTGGAGGTAATATATTAACATGGATAGAGGATTGGCTAACTAAGAAAAAACAGAGAGTCGGGACAAATGGGTCATTTTCCAGTTGGCAAACAGTAACTAGTGGGGTGCCGCTCGGGATCGGTGCTGGGTCCTCAACTTTTTACAATCTGTATTCATGACTTGGATGAAGGGACTGAGTATAACATAGCCAAGTTTGCTGATAATACAAAGATGGGGGGAAAGCAAATTGCGAGAAGGACACAAAAAATCTGCAAAGGGATATAGACAGGCTAAGTGAGTGGGCAAAAATTTAGCAGATGGAGTATAATGTGGGAAAATGTGAGGTTATCCATTTTAGCAGCAAAAATAGAAAAGCAAATTATAATTTAAATGGAGAAAAATTGCAAAGTTCTGCAGTACAGAGGGATCTGGGAGTCCTTGTGCATGAAACACAAAACATTAGTATGCAAGTACAGCAAGTAACCAGGAAAGCAAATGGAATGTTGGCCTTTATTGCAAGGGGGATAGAGTATAAAAGCAGAGAAGTCCTGCTGCAGCTGTACAGGGTATTGATAAGGCCGCGCCTGGAGTACGGTGTACAGCTTTGGTCTCCGTATTTAAGGAAGCATATACTTGCATTGGAGGCTGTTCAGCGAAGCTTCACTAGGTTGATTCCGGAGATGAGGGGGCTGACTTACGAAGAAAGGTTGAGTAGGTTGGGCCTATACACATTGGAGTTCAGAAGAATGAGAGGTGATCTTATTGAAATATATAAGATAATGAGAGGGCTTGATAACGTGGATGCAGAGGAGGATATTTCCACTCATAGGGGAAACTAAAACTAGGGGACACAGTCTCAGAATAAGGGTCACCCATTTAAAACTGAGATGAGAAGAAATTTCTTCTGAGTTGTAAATCTATGGAATTCTCTGCCCCAGAGAGCTGTGGGAGGCTGGGTTATTGAATATATTTAAGGTGGAGATACGATTTTTTAGCGATAAGGGAACAAAGGGTTATGAGGAGCAGCAGAGAAGTGGAGCCAAGTCAATGATCAGATCAGCCATGATCTTATTGAATGGCAGAGCAGGCTCGAGGGGGCAAATGGCCTACTTCTGTTCCTATTTCTTATGTCACAGTTTATTGTATAGGATATATAATTCAGAGATGCTGTGTAAAACATCATCTCCACAACCAAATTCAATTAAGCTTCTGATGAATCAAAATCTTGAAATGCAACAATCTACAACACTCCAAGGAACAGCTGGGATGTAACTTTAAATTAAATGCCACCTCAGCAGGGATTGAAGGTTAGCACTGAAACATAATTATACTTGTTCTGTACTTGGATTAAATTAACATGCTTTCGTTTAGTGTCTCACTTCCAGAGCGATATAACCCAAGTTTAATTAATTAGTGTGTGTTTCCCATCCCCTTTCCCAAATTAACTACTGGTCTGGCACTAGTGTTAACATTGAGGTACAGCATCAGCTCGATAGCACTCGCCTCAGTCAGAAAGGCTGTGGGTTGTAGCCCAAATCTAGGATCCGAGGCCATCTGACACTCCAGTAAAATACTGAGGGAGTGTTGCTTTGCTGGAAGTTCTATCATTCAAATGAAGTTGAACTGTGGTCTTTCTGCCTTTTCTAGACTTTAAAGATGGTACTGTTCACATACAACAAATTATTTTGAGATGCAGTGACTGTCATTATAGAGAAATGCATCAGCCATTTTGCACCATCCCACATTACAATGAGATGGAATCTATTTTTTGTGTTCACTGAGGGAGGAATGTAGTCAGCGCAGTAGGAGAACCCCCAACTCTTTCTCAAATAGTGGCATGGGATCTTTAACATCCACTGAAACAGGCAGTTTCACACTTTCAACAATGCGGCACCCTCTCAAAACTGCATTGAAATGGCAGTTAACTTGCATGCTTATGTCCTAGAGAGGGACTTGAATTTTCAACCTTCTGACTGCAAGGAAATTGTACTACCAGGGAGCCAAACTGACATTAAAAAAAAGAGTGCAAATTGTATGCGGTCTGTTGGATGGATCAAATGACAATATTACATTCCATCTTTTCCAATATCCTATATCTTGTCCACTACTATGGCAGGAATATCTGTAAAGCTAAGGTGGGGACTAGAGCCTATCCAATTTCAGTTCTGGTACCTGAAGTAACAAAGCTGCACAAGTACTGCTACTTTACAACATTAGTGCTGTAAACAGAACAGGAATGGTACTCATATGGCCAATAGAGGGAGCAACGAGAGACAGCCCGGCCTGGAAATCGGCGCGGTCCCGGCCTGCAAGACCATCAGCTGGGGCCATTAGAGGGAGCAACGTGTGGCAGCATGCCACGTAGGAGAGCGACGGCTGCGAAGAGGACGACTGGATTTGACGTCACCCAAATCCAGGTCGCTGATTGCAGTGGGAAGGTACAGCAGAATCGGCGAGGTTGGGGCAAAGGAGCGGAGAGCACTCGTAGAGGGACGTGATCGGGGCCCAGGAGAGGCGCGAGTTCAGGCCCAGAAGAGGCGTCGGCCCAGGGGCAGCATGGGCCAGCCCACACTGCGATATGTGGACCCACTAGGTCCGTGCAGCAGAGCTGGTCTTCTTGGTTAATTCTTGCCACTGGACCAAGACCTAGTGCTGTCAAGCCCATGTGATAGCTGGTGTGCAACGGCCACCACACGTTAAGAAAATCCATGCACAAGCATCTTCCACTCTTCAAGATGTAGTTCGGGATCTGGAATATCAGATCCTTCATTGAAACACCTGTGAACTCATCCCTTTTTGGCGTGGAAGCAAGTCATCCTCGTTTCGAGGGACTGCCGATGATGATGACTGGTACAGAATTAGTTGTCCTTCATAATCCTTGGCTTATCCCATCTTGAAAAAAGATTTTAGTAATGTTATAGAAATAAGCCCCGATATCTAACAGAAAAAGAAACTTGAGCTTTGCTCCAAAGCATAAAGACGCAAGTGACAAAGGGAAAGGCACAACCTAAACCTCTACAACTTAAATAACCGCAAAGTTCAGATATATATATATATATATACATACACACAGGAAAACTACAAAAATACAAACACCTCAAGACTGGAGAGCATTCATCTGAGCAAAACAGAACTCAAACTGCAATTTCCCAATGACTGAACAAGGTTTATTGTTGACTCCTCTTACTTGTCCCAAGGTCCACCTACACCTCCTTAATGCACTTCGTCATCCCTATATGCGGTGTTAAAATTATTGCTCTATTGCCGACTCAACACATTCTGTGCCAGGACTTCGAACTGTAAATTCTTCACTGCCCTCAGTTTTCGCTTCAATCAACTTGCTTAAAACCCAAGCTTGCTAACATCTAGTCACTTTCCTGACTCACCCAATCTTCTCTATTCTCCTCAACCTTCGTGTATCCTAGACAACAGTCTTTAGCTTTCTATCAAGTTTTCTCAACAAAAAAGTAACAGTATAACACAATGTACTTGTACTGAAATATAAAACCAAATGAGAAATGCAGAAATCATGTACAATGTCCCATTTCTGTACTTCACTGAGCAGTTAATTCATAATGTCAGTGCTCTTATCTAAGGTTCTACTGTATTATCTAATCTGTAGTATAAAGTCTTTAATTTGCTAGCAAATGTAAAAAACCCCACTAAATACACTGTCTTTAACTGCAGTCCTTTGATTTACCATAAACTTTGATACACCAAGCATTGCTTACTCTCGATTACAGTGATTTTATTTATAGTCTAAAATGTAATTTAAAAAAAATTAATCCAGCACAGCAGGGCAATTGACTAGGTAGAATTTTTGAATCTGTGACTGCAACCTTTTGGTAACCTACTGAATGAACCCTTTCTCAAGGAGTTGATTGATAAATTTCTGGAACTGATGCTTAAAAGTAATACAACTTTGAGTGAGCAGTTATTCGAGTTTAACAATTTATATGAGATTAGGATTCCTATGAAAAACACATGCATCTTAAAACAAAGTTTAAATTTGTTCTTCTTCAGAAGGAACTGAGGTGCAGTTCCAAGGTGCTGCAAGCCAGGTGGTTCCTTCTACAAGGACCATTCTTTATGTTTTGTCCTAAACAGCAAGCGTCAGCTTGCCTTTCAACAGTGCAGGGAATCAGAGTGGACCCTGATCCTGTCCTTATCCGCTATCCTTAATCACTATACAAGAGCATGAAGAGGCCAAGTGCAGGCAGCGGAAGGAGCGCGCGCGCGGCAAACCAGCCCCACCGACCCCTTCCCTCGACGAATGTCTGTCCCATCTCTAACAGGGTATGTGGCTCTTGTATGGGACTGTTCAGCCATCAAAGAACTCACTTTGGGAGTGGAAGCAAGTCCTCCTCGATTCCGAGGGACTGCCTATGATGATGATATGACATTGAGAACAAGAGGAGGAGGATTGATATTTATTCTTCTCTAGCCCCAGAGCACTGACGCCAACTGTAGCAGCCAAAATGCTGTCTTGGCTGATCGACTGGGGATTGAACCAGAGAACATCTGGTTTGTTTGGTTCAGTATCACGCTACATTTAACCTCTCTGAATCAATTTAGCATTTCAAGCTAATTTTGTTGCACCCTGGGAATGAATACATGTGTACATTTCATTTTAAAACAACTCACCGCAGCGCACTGTAGCCTTGACAAACACTGATGCAACAAAGCACCTTCTCCTGATTGGCTTGATTCTCTCCAAGATATTTGCAAACAATGTTTCCACCCAGACTGAAACCCACGACAACCAGCTGGGTCTGAGGGAAGATTTTCTTGATGTAATTTACCATGGCGCCAAACTCCCATGTACAACCTACAAAAACAATATATTAATGTTTAACTTTTGAACAAACACAAAAAAGGTAAAAACAGGTTTTTAATAATTTGCTCAAACATTTAAATCCCCATTCATTGAATTTCACCTCAGTTCTTCTACAGGTTCTGCCACCTGTGCCCTGGCAATCTGACAAATTTAAAAGTGTAAATAGTATTCTTAAACAGGTTAGAAACCATAAACATTTTAATAAAAACCCTTCAGTTGTCAGAATTATAATCCTGCTTTTATCTTGGGAATTCACTTTCAAGGGGTTTTTGATTTCACTCATTACGAGTAACCAAAAAATCACATTATGGGAAGCTTGTATTCAAATCTTTCGGTGCGGTACTAAAGTTGGAAGCTGCACACAGCACACCCTAGTTTTGCTGACCTGATCTTATCCACATTAATTATGAACAAATATTTTCCCTGTCAATGTGCAAGACAGGTCAATACATTCTGGAATTCAAAGATTTCTTACTCCACATTGAAGGCTGTGCTGCCGACAAAGGACGGTTCTGTAGTTTAGACAAAATGTGTATTCTGCAGAGGCTAATTGGTACAAGCACATATGTAATTGTTAAAATATCAATGTAGAACAAACACAAAACTCCGACAACCCACTACAGGCAAAGTTGTGCACATACTTTCTTCCAGACATGAACAGAATTCCTATGTCACAACGTCATCATCCTTGTGACAGTCATGCAATATAAACTGATAATTTTAAAAGATTTCAAGATATAACACGCAACCTTTGAGATACACACATGCAATCATGCAAGGAGAAAGATATTAGTCAAACACTAAATTTTGTTGGAAAACACGAGACTGCCTTGCCTTGAGAATGCCTTTCCAATTTCAAAGTGGCCATACAGAACAGACTGAGGGACCCTTTAGAAGCCTGTATGAAGTCAGCTGGACAGACTTGCACTGAGCATCTTATCACATCATTGATATGATTGGAAGTGTTTCACAGAGTAAATAACTTTTTTTTGAAGTGTAGTGACCATTTTGTGGGTAAACACAATAGCTGTTTAGTATCAACAATCATCATAGGCAGTCCCTCGGAATCAAGGAAGGCTTGCTTCCACTCTAAAAACTCAACAATACCTTACAAAGCAATGAGGGGTTAATCTGTTTTTGCTGACATGTGTTGAGAATATACAAGAATGTTGACATGGGCACTGGAAGATCTCGCTGCTCATTCTCAAATACTGTCATTGGATCACAAGATAATTACAGAGGAGGAAGGTCATTTGGCTCATCTTCGTACATCCATAACAATCCTAAAGTCATCCTCCTCCACCCCTACCCCCCATGCACATCTTTAACCTCCACCCAAACGATGGGACATCTGTTTAACATCACATTTAAAGAATAGAATTCCTGTCTTGACCAATTGAGCCAAGAGCTTTCCCTGTATCTGAATGCAATAATTTGATTAAGGACAACTTGTCTTTTGCATTTCCCTCAAGTCTTCAATTCCCTTCTCATCTAGTTAACCTGGTTATCTTTTTTAAAAATTGAGAACGTGGCCAAGGCCCATAGAGCAGGAGACCATCAGAGGAGGAGCTGAAGATGGAAATCAAATGCCAATGGCAGTAGTTAAGATTTGAAAACCTGATATGAGGAAGGGAAGACTAAAGTAGATAAGGAGTTCTTAAGTTTTGTTTTGAATTTCTAGAAAAGAGTAGAGTCTGAGATGGTACAATGAGTTTTGCTTTTTAAATCCGTGAGGATGCAGGAAGAACAAATACATAACGCCTTCAGTGTCTTCTCGTTTGTAAATGATTTATTAGCGAAGCATTCAACCGTCTGTGTGCGTGGGAAGCAATTATCAAGAACATTTATGATTAGTTTCTCACCCATCCCCCACAGCAATAGGAAGCAATTCTCAACAACTATGGCCGTAGAATCAAGTCTGTTCAGCCACTAGCCACATAGCACCAAGCCTATGGATTGGGTTCCACCAGAACATTAGGGTGGGGGAATGGATTCAGAATAGGCTCAGGCACTTTTGTGGCCAATTTCTTTCCACCTCTTCCAAACTGGTTGACTCATGATGTTGCCCAATTTCATAAGAACCCGCCACCTTCCAGTGTCTTGTCAAAAGTAGCCATTCTTGAAAGGAGTGCAGTTCACAGTCACAATGACAGAATAACTATGTAAAATCTAAAGTACTGCAAGAAAAATTAGTATACGAAATAGGCATATGTTCTAAATTTGTAACAAAATCAAAGGGCTCTGATGGCAAACTACCCAAAGCTTTATAGTTTAGATCAGAGTCTTTCAATTATCCGGAAGCTTTGTAACAAATTCTAATAAGTGCAATGTGTTATTTTATTTGATCTTGTGCTCATCCACCAACATTGTGTTAGAGGGCTGTATATTTACACCTATCTACTCTCCTGATTATAGAGTATTAGATAATAGGTAATAGAGATGAGTGCATTTTTATTGGGGGGGGGGGGGGGGAGGGCTGAAGAGAAAGAAGAGGGCTAGAATATCTAAAAATGGGAGGGAGGGAATCCCAAATTGGAACTGCATTGTAACTTCAAACACAGGACTTCTCTTCTTCACCCCCCACACACCCTCCTCCACACCTCTGATCAACTAGACCGTCAACACAACCGAACTACATCAATAACCTGTTCAGAGATATTTCATTAGCATTTGGCTAAATGAATCTGGACAAAGCACGAGTAGGCTATTGAAATGCAAATTTTTATTTTTAAAAAGCAGAAAAAAAAGTATTAGATCAATCCCAAGAAACAAAAGAAGCTGGTAGGACTTTGAAATGCAGAAGTATCTGCAGAGAACAAAGCAGAAATGAATTATGCTTCAGGCATAAGAGATAGGGCATTACACAAGAACATAATAGGAGCAGGAGTAGACCCTACGGCTCTTTGAGTCTGCTCCACCATTCAATAAGATCATGGTTGATCATCGACTTCAACTCCACTTTCCTGCCTGATCTCCACATCACTCGATTCCTCGAGACTCCAAAAATGTATCTATCTCAGCCCTTCCATTCAACTACTATGCTCCATGTCCAAGCTAAGATTTTTAGGCCAGTTCATTGCCAGCAGTTATCAATTTGATTTATGAAGTAATACACAGCTGAACTTTAATCTTAGTAATATTACTATTAATCAGGCATTAAATTACCTCTGGCAGCATTGTTAAAAAAAGTGAGACACACAGCTGACTAAACGGATGGGCTGAAACTTGAACGATTAATGCTAATCCTGCCATGATTTTGATGCAGACTTTGATGACTGCTCTGAAATCAAGGTTCAAATAGATGTGTAACTATAGGGGCTTTTGAGGTGTTGCCAGCAGTGGAAGCACTATAATTAGATGGCTCCAGCACCTGACAATAAACTACACCTGCAGTGGCACCTAGGATTCAATTATTCCTGAATCTCAATAGTTGTCAAAGGCCTAGAAAACATAGGGCTCTTTCCCATTAGCTTTTCAATCAGTGTTATAATGCAGGTAAAGTTTTTTTTTTAAAAAAGGGCCCTCGGCCTTCCCTTGGTGCCCATGCACTCAAAAACATTTCATGTTTCAGTTTGCACCAGCATGCATCGAGGATCTCACATTAGATCAAATGCAACAGTAACCACATCCCCGTTTCCTTACAAAAACACAAATCACCTGGATTCATACGATCATGGTCTTTTTGCAATTCTAATCAACTTGCGATCACACTGCAGACTGCAAAACTTCAAACCATAACAATTATAGCAACTGTCTCATTTCAAACAGTGACTTGTATATCAGAATCAAATTCTGGAATTAAACCATGCTTTAAAAAAAAAACACAAATGAGAAACCTAGGTGAAGAATCAAGGGTCACATAATGCACAACACCAACAAGATTGAGAGGTAGAAAGAAAAGGTAAGTAGTACTGGCTGGTATCATAGTCGCTTATTGCGCAGGAGGGAGCTATGTGTTCTACCTTGTCTGTGCTAGAGCAATCCAAAACTAATGCATCCTTCTCTTTCCTTTGCCCTGCTGAAAATATTTATACGCTCTTAAAAAGATGCAATATTCTCAGCCTATTCACCCTATAAAATCCTTCGTAGTTTAAAAAACATCTATTGAATTTCCTCTTGGCCTTCGTTATTTCAGTGGAAATAGTCCCAGGGGCGAAATTTGGCAGTGCCCCGTTTAGGGACGGTAACCTTCACGAGGCAAGACTTCCTGCACCCGGCGCAGAAATCCTGCCCCAAGAACTAAATTGGGGTCGTCGTCCCCGAGAGGAAGTGGAACGCATGGTCGGAATCACCACTTCCTCTCATGGCTGGTTCAGGGGCGCTAAGTGCGCGCAATTCAAAGCGCTACGCGACCTCTCCACGTAGCACTAACGCGATCCCAGGGCCCTCCCCCTTCCATTAAAGGGAAGGGCGCGCTGCGAGCTCTGCAGGGGTTTCAGGAGCCTCCACTAGGCCACCGGAAATGCGGGGCCATGACAGCAGCTCAGCACTGAAACGGAGTGCTGGGCTGGATGATCGCGGCACGGGCCCCGCGAAAATCCACATGGAGGCCGGAGTCAAGTTGGAGGACAACACAAAATGGCGCCACGCACCTCCCTTTTAACTATCGCCCCACGAGCGGAGCGCGGCCCAGTTTGCAACCGGGAGGCTGGCGTTGACATCGCCCGCAGCAGCCACATGGGGCGCTGTCCAATTTCCGCCGTGGGGCTAAAATGGGCTACTGCAGGGTAAAGAGGGCTAGCTGCGCGTGGCGATGATGCCATCGCCGGAGGCGCAGCGGCCGGAGCTAGACTGGTTTTGCGCCTCCGCTAACTCCCACGCAATTTCACGGGAGCCGGTAGCATCAACCCCCCTCCCCCCCCCGGGCAGAAACACTTTTGTGCCCTGAGGTGTACAACATGCCAATTTTGTGCCCCCTCTCCACCAGCGTCTCGCGTCTCTCCTCACCAGCGTCTCGCGTCTCTCCTCAACTACAGTTTTCCCAGATGATATGCTGGTAAACTTATGCCGTATGTGCACGATAATTGTAATGTACTTTCTATAATGAGGTCCCCAAAACTGCACGCTCAGATGGCTTAATCACTGCCGTTTATAAATTCATCATTCCTTTGCTGTTCGTGTACTCTATGTCTGATTTATAAAACCCAAAATGCTACCTACTTATGGTTTTATCTACCTGCTTTCACACAAGAAATTGTCTGCGAATCTATTGTTTTTTTTTTGTCTACATCCTGCAAGTTCTACTCATTTGTTCTCCAAAAACCTCAATTCTCTTCGCCCAACTGCATCAGAATTATGTCTTGCTCAAGTCACTTACAGTCGCATTCTCATTTTCAAAGCTCCCTACTTTTGTGTTAGCAACCAACCTTTGGACTTTAAAAGCCTGGAGATTGTAGGAGAAAGGGAAGATGGAGGCATTCTTCTGGGAAAGAATAAATTAGAGTCGGAGATTAGATTGCTGCAATGGGTCTGAATTCCAACACTGAGAATGCAATGAGGACCAAGAACATGCAGGACAAAACAAAGTTCATAGGAGCAACACCCATCAATAAAATGCAGACAAAGAAGATTGTGACGGGTTACGGAAGCACTGCCTTTAGTATCCCTTCAAGGAGGGGTAAAAAATTCCCATGTATTGGAGTATTCAAGTCTTGTGTGGACTAGGGCTTCTAAAGACAGTTTTATATTAAACGAGATGTTGTTAAAAGTCACACCCACCCCTCCCACTCATCAACGGTATTCAAGTATAAAGCTGGCGACCTCTGGAGATTCATCAACGGCAAACAGCTATATTTTTGTGGCGAGTTGTCATTAGATCTCCAATTATCTCTTACCCCAGAATTTCTTTCATGACCATCAACATCAACAGGAAAAAGAGGCACACAGAGATCATGGGTCTCCATTTAAGCTTCACTCATGACTTAATATAAAACTGCTTAGAGAAGAATATATTCCTTTTCAGTTTTACATGGAGCTCTGAAACAAATTTACGGCAGAAAAAAAAACCCACACTATGCAGATCCCATGCTGATTTAAATGACAAACTCAACAACCAGAAAATCTGTAATGCAGTGGGGAGTAACATTGGGTATAAATTCTAGGGGTTGCATGCAGTTTGGGCAATCTTGAAAAGGTGAATATAATCAAGGAACATGAAATATAACCAGCGCTTTTGTCAACTCTATCTCAAGGCATCATTGGCTCCCTGTTGCGCATCAAGATTCCATACATAACATAAAGACACTGAACCAACAGAAATAGTCTGCAAGTTTGCTGATACTGTTTTAGCACGTTCCATTACACCATTTTTAATTGCCAACACATTTCAACTGTTGCTGTTTGCCTACATCAGCTGTCGTGTTGCCTGCAATTTACATGAAGCCAGTTGAACTCTTCCCAAAAAAAGGGCTAAACAGCAGAATGCAATTATAAAAAAGGATGCAAATACTAACCAAGATTTGTATTTAACGTCTGCTAGCTCCTCTTACCAAGAAAGCACAAACATACAATAAAGTATTACCAAAAGTGGTGGTTATTTTACTCAGGTATTCATAGATCATCTCTGAACATTAATTTTGCACTATACAAGAGTCAAATTCATGTCAGTGATGCATATTTTTCTCTAGGTTTTGTCCCCATCTCTCCTGAAAGTTCTAACTCTTGCTCCTCCAAATGGCACTCTATGGTATGAGCCTACACAGGTGAGCACAAGCAGATTATTCTACCATGGGTGAGATCAGAGCAATTCTACATGGGGAAGTCAGAGTAATCCTAAACTGATCTTCAAACATCACGCACATGCAATTTCCAGTGGGACAGCAGTCAGGTTAATGAATCCTGCCTGATTTCACTCCTCCCACTTCCTACTGCGCTAACACAGAGGCCAATTGTGGCACCCTTACCACCGCCCCAGCTGAGAATATCGCACCCAGGACAGACTATGGATGGAACGCTGGACCTTCCCCATCTGTACAGCTCAACTCCACGCTGGAATTTGCCAGTCGAGCCACTGGCAAGGCTACTAGAATCAGTGAAAGTCACCCTACTGCCCAGAAATGACCCCTGCTTCTCTCCAACCCTCCCCGCACAGCTCCTACCCAATAATGTTGCTGCTGCTCCAAGGGATTAAGCTGCGCACACCACCAAAATCAGGAATCCCTGTCCATAGTCTGCAGCTGTGTTTGATTTAGCCGGGTAGCAGGAAGGAGCTGCGAATGTGGGCGATGAGCAAATCAGGAAAGACTCGGTCAGGAAACTGAGATTAGAATGGACAAGGGAGGCAAATGGCCAACAGTGAACCGGTGTGATGGGGAGGGCGAGGGAGTGGCAAGAGAAAGAAAGAAAGAAGGGGAAAGGGTACCAGCGTAAACTAGGGGTGGTGGTAGTTGGGGGGGGGGGGGAAAGAGTGGAAAGAGAAGGAGAGAGGAAAGGAAGAATGGCTCCATCAACTAGGAAGAAAAGAGGAGGTTTTCTTTTTAAAAAGCAATTTAAGATGCAACAATTCTAAAAGAATTTAAACAAATCAGATTTAGTAGCAAAGAGTACTGATCCACAAAACACTAATTTCTCCACAAGAAATGAAAAATCCCTGCAATTTTTAATCACAATAGACCTGGCACGGAGGAGCATTACTAGAAATTAAACAGAGCAACGTCATATATTGTTTATCATCGAGTCTTATCTGTGCTTTCACTGTGGACTATGAACCTCATTTTAGCAGCACTCAAACTCACTGCAGAAGGCAAGTAAATAAGATGAGTGTTGTAATAAATATGGGCTTTCTGGCAAATGCAATAAACCACTGAAATGGTTAAACTATTACTTATTGCACTACATTTATTTTATGCACAATCCGAGTAACAGAATGCTAACTGTATCATCTAAATCTAGCATAAAACACAAACGGGAATTAACATTAAAACTGTGGGAAAAATGACACCATGGCAATAGCACCTTCCGTCCAGTACATGAAGTTCTCACCACAAGAAAATCTGCCTCTCAGCTATATAATTATCTTTCAAAAAGACACAATGGTACAGCTATTTTAAACCACTTTCCCGCAAGGTCACTCCAATGTCATCACTGAAGGGAAGAAGGCATCGGAGTATCTGAACAATTTAATGGGGCCCACTTTGAACAGCTGTAAGAATTGATCCAGACATCAAACACTCCAAAATATGCTCCTGGCAAATTGGACGATATACCAGTTGGTTACATCTCACCAGACAGGTGGCTCTGGATCAGCTCTCGGGTCAGTTTGAAGTTGTAGTGCCCAATTCACTGACTGCATGGTGTACCATCTGCAAGATGCACTGCAGCAACTCGCCAAAGCTTATTCAACCCACAACCTCTACCATCTAGATTGACAAGGGCAGCAAGTGCATGGGAACACCATCACCTCCAAGTTCCCCTCCAAATCATACATCATCCCGATTTGCAAATATATCGCAGTTCCTGCATCATCGTTGGATCAAAATCCTGGAACTCCCTCCCCAACAGCACTATGGGACTACCTGCACCACACGGACTACCTGCACTACACGGACTGCAGTGGTTCAAAGTGGCGGCTCACCTCCACCTTCTCAAGGGCAATTAGGGATGGGAAATAAATGCTGGCCTTGCCAGCGACGCCCACATCACAGGAACGAATAGGCACTATTCCAGGACTCAGACTGTCGGTGACATCACCAGACTGCATCAAGGCTGATTACGCTCCAGTGAAGCAGCTTGTGGTGTTTTAATACGTTAAAGCGCTATATAAATGCAACCTACTGTTGATGAAGTGAAGTGATGTGTAGGACTGAAATTTTTAGTTTCCACTGGAATAGAAAAATGTAGTTTTAAAAAAAAAGTTTAAGGAGTCTTATGACAAGTTTTATTTTACGTAAATATTGGCAGATTATTTTTGACCCAAAACTGTTTAGTTCACTTGGAGCTATGTCCATCACTGTGCAGTATACTCCATGACCATCACTAGATATTATACCGTTCTCTCCTGCGCAAAAAGACATTCCGAATGAAAATTTCCTTACCGTACGTAAACATCCGAGGAGAAGTGAGCTCAATGTTCGGCAATGCACCGAGATGGTTGAGAACAGCACATCGGTAGCCATGTTTTTGGGCATAGTCAACAAATGTTCGGATGTATTGCTTTTCACTGTGATTGGCTATCCCAGGACAAATCACCATAGTAATATCCTCTAGCCAACATAAGAAAATGGCGGCATTAACACAACATGCGGTGAATTTCATTTAAACATCCAGTTCATGGTAATTTTATCCGATGTCTCAATCTATTAACGGATGAATCGTGTTTAAATCAGGAAAAGGCCACTTGGCACAGCCGAATCCTCTCTCTCCTGTACACCACCTCATTATTTCCCTCAGATTTCTCTCTCTCTCTCTCTCTCTCTCTTTCTCTCTCTCCAAACGTGTACTCGAACCCATGAGCATTATAAAATTCAATGCCCTGCTCTGGTAAATTATTCCACAATTCTGGTACCTCTTGGATGAAAATATTGTCCTCAACTTTCCTTCTTACTCTAACTTAATTTTTACTTGTGTTCCTGGTATTTGACTCTGCATGAACAATTTGGCTGCATTAACTTTGTCAATTTCCTTTGTAACCTTGTAAACCTTAAGTCAGTCTCCTCTTTTCTAAAGCATGAAAGCCCAAGCTCATTAAACTTTCCTTATAATTTAAATTCCTGCTTTTATTTTTATGAAACTTCTGTATCCTCAAGACCAATAATACCTCCCTTGATTAGGTGACCAGAATTGTACACAGTGCTGTAGTTGGGGCCTGACCAATGCCTTGTGCAGCACTGTGCATCAGCCTAGCATTCACATTATAATTTGCCTGTATGATGCAGCACAGCAAGCTGAATACTGTCTTCACCCAATGTCCACATGTGCACTTTCCACAAGAGTCGCTAGATAGCGACTCTCCTGGAACTCGTGCCTTCCCCAAACCCAGTTTGTGCAGAGGGCAATGTAATGCTCTTGCCATTGCTGCAGCAGAGATCAACTAACTAAACAGACTGGAAATTGATCCTGGTATCTTCCTGCCTTCACACCCATTTACAGAAGAATGACAATTCTATGAAAGCTTAATTACAATAATCTGCAGCAAATTTTCATTCAGCCATACTTGGTTGTTTCACTTACCTCCTGTGTTATGCTCTGCCAAAGGTTCAAAAAGATCCCACGTAGCAGTCGCCCCATCAGGCATAGAGAGATACTTGCGGAGACCGTAGGGATGAGGAGAGCTTACACGCCCCATTTTACCATACAATGCTGTCTGTACATGTCCACTCTTTCCCCAGATCAGGGGTGGGATGTATCTATTCATTAAAACAGATTTCAAAAATACTAGTTACATAATATATTAGTAAGTCGCTTCAAGAGCACATGATTCCTTACCCCTTTTCTTCCAGTACAAGACCCTTCTCCCTTTCCTTCCTGCCTCCACTCCAAACCTAAACCACACACCTCTGCAGCTGAAAGGGTGCTGTAGGCAGCACTAATGCTGGTTTTAACCAGTGACATCCCATTGGAGCTTTAACCTTCCCTCTCTCGCCCATCACAGCAGCTTCAATAGCAAATTCAGCAGATCCTACATAATAACACTAAAAACATTGAATAGACGTCATTTTTAATATTTGCATTCCTTCAGTTGCTGCTCAATGAAAGTTTAATCTTTTGTCTTGGTGCTCCTTGTTACACTGATTACCTAGTTCACTGGGAAAGTTCTGCAGTCATCTAAATGCAGTGCAAAATTACTACTGTTGGTCCATAAAAATCTTCTGTTACAGTTATCCCGATTGACCAGCGAGGCTGCAGGACTCCAAACCAACAAGACGGGGGGGGGGGGGGGGGGGGAAGAGGGGTCAAAGATTTGTCAGACTCTTCAGAGAATGCATCATCAAAATCTAATCAGCGACAATTAAGCCGAAGAACAATTCTTGTAGTCAAAACGATCTCTGGTTCCCAAGCGCAGCTTACATACAGCAATGGCAACGTATGAAACAGTCGGCACACATTAAAATCAGATTTATTTGGGAAACTAGTGACTGATATGGAGTCTTATATGTGCAAATCCATTTTTGGCTGGAAGCGGATGTTGCTTTATACGTGGGTTTCCTTATGTACGTACAGTATTGCAAATATTTCCACTGTGACCAGAAAACAATGAAGTCAATAGCACTTGTGATGGGACTTATTCTTCAAGCCAATGACTGAACAAATGAAAACCACTCTTCGGGTGAAGTGACAGCCTCCCCTGTGAATCAGCTTTCTGGCCACTACCCATCAGGTTACTTGGCAATTTCAACAGCACTTCAATTACACAAATTATAGAACACGTAAATCAGATAACATTTAGTTTTTAAATGAAACAGCAGAATCAAGTGCCATTTGTTGAATCAGCGTAAATTCAGGTCATATATGAGCACTGTATGCAAGGCTATTTTAGACCTAATGACAGCTTCTGTCTTCTGGAGTCTTTAATTTGTGCCATACTTTGAGGACATTATTCTCTATCTCACTAAATAATAGATGATGCATTATGCACTGTTGGCAGAAGCAATGCAATTAAGGTGAAGTAAAACACAACTGCAGTGCTGTCCACAGTTAGGTACATCTAATTTCCTTGCACTGAGCCCACAAGGTTCCATTCAGCATAAAATGAAGTAGGGTTGGCATGCAACAGTGTTGCACTGCTGAAGTCGTACTGCTGGCTCTCATGTTATACTTTACTCATGGACAACACAGGTGTATTCAACTGCGTACACATGTAGATTGAATTTTAATGTTAGGGGAGAGTTTATTATTTGCTGGCTGCCTAATGTTAGAACCCCAATTACCTTGGCCCCAATATAAAACACAAGGTCAGCTCCTGGAAGTAGTCTCGCATCTCTTGCCATAGTGCAGTCTGCGGTCAGGATTGTTGACCAGATTGAGAGATATAATCAAATAAAAACAAAAAATGCTGGAAATATTTAGGTCAGTCAGCACCTGAACAGATGGAATGATGTTTGGGTGGAGAATCGAGTTTTGTATCCTGCTGCATATTTGCAATATTTTGTGTTTTTATTTCAAATTTGTGTCATTCATTATTTTTCTTTTCAGTTATATTAAATGCTTTGTATCAATATGCATCCAAAATCCTTTCCATTGACAGAAAAGCAGGAGCATAACTGCTCATTAAAATCATGGCCGATCACAACAGAAACAACTTTGAACAAATATATTAGTTGGATGATTACACAGCCTGAGCAGCCAAGGGTTAAGTCACTAAGGGCAGCATTAAAATGTAATTTTGTCCAAAATGTTACGGGATTTAAAAAAAACTAGAACAAGTTCTTTAATTATAGGCTGATTTTAAGATTAAACAGGAAATTATTTTATGCACTGCAAAATACACAATTATAAGCATATAAAGTTAATGGGAAAGGATATTACAAATTCAGTCAGGCGTGTGGGACTGTGTTGAACAGTACTCAAAGATCACAAAGCTCAGTGACTCCTCTCCTCCTTTCATGAAACCTAAACATAAATGGGGTTCAGGGTGAACAAGAAATCAAGGTTTCAGATTTTACAGGGGATCAGAGACTCGGATTAAATGACTGTTATTAAACCTTTACTTACTAAACCAGGGACTTGTGCACATAAATCTAGGCTGACACTCCAGTGCAGTAGTGAGGGAGCACTGCACTGTTGGCGATGCCATTTTTCAGATGAGACGTTAAACCGAGGCCCCGTCTGCCCTCTCAAGTGGGCATAAAAGATCCTATGGTACTATTGTTCCCAATGTTGGGGAAGTCCAGAACCAGGGGTCATAGTCGAACGATAAGGGGTAAGCCATTTAGGACTGAGATGAGGAGAAACTTCTTCACCCAGAGAGTGGTGAACCTGTGGAATTCTCTACCACAGAAAGTTGTTGAGGCCAATTCACTAAATATATTCAAAAAGGAGTTAGATGTAGTCCTTACTACTAGGGGGATCAAGGGGTATGGCGAGAAAGCAGGAATGGGGTACTGAAGTTGCATGTTCAGCCATGAACTCATTGAATGGCGGTGCAGGCTCAAAGGGCCGAATGGCCTACTCCTGCACCTATTTTCTATGTTTCTAAGAGTAAGGGAGTTACCCCAGTGTCCTGGCCAATATATTTATCCCTCAATCAACACAACAGAAAAACAGATTATTTGGTCATTATCACATTGCTGTTTGTGGGAGATTGCTGGTGCGCAAATTAGCTGCCGCGTTTCCCACATTACAACAGTGACTACACTCCAAAAGTATTTCATTGGCTGTAAAGCGCTTTGAGATGTCCGGTGGTCGTGAAAGGCGCTATCTAAATGCAAGTCTTTCTTTCTTTACGTCACAAAGATTTAACATGGTGAACCTGTAAATACTGCATGGCCATAGAATAGAAAGAATATACACCTGTAAAAGAACATCTAGTTTCTCAGAAGCATGCGCATCAGAACTAGCTCCTGCACTATTTTAATTGTGGTAAACACAGGCGTCAATATTTTTAAATTAATTTTAAAATTAACTGCCGTAAAATGAGCGAGCGTTATGATTTAGAAATACGGTCATATTTGAGGAGAAACTGGTAAAATTAAAATAGAATTACTGGTGATCATGATGCAATGTGCTCTCGGATTTCAGTAAAGCCTAATGGTAACGCACAAAATTTTCATACCATGTCTACCTAACTTGTGGAAATACACCCAACGGTATAGTTACAGATTTGTTCCTTGTAATTTTGGGTAATTTCTGGAGCATTTTGCACTGCACAACAGCAGGGTTACAGGTCAGCCATCGCTGGTGGTAGCATTTTGAGGTGCTGAATGTACAACATTCCACAAGAAAATATACTGGCTTAATTGTAATTTTACAACAACAACAACTTCTTCTTAGGTGGTCTCTCGTATCGAAGATGACTTGCTTCCACACCAAAAAGGGATGAGTTCACAGGTGTTTCGATGAGAACCTGATATTCCAGGTCCCGAACTACATATTGAAGGGTGGAAGATGCCTGGGCGTGGATTTTTTTAGTGTGTGGTGACCGTTGCAACTAGCCACCACACAGGCTCGACAGGTCTTGGTCCAGTGGCAAGGATTAACCAAGACGACTAGAGACCAGCTCTGCTGCATGGACCGAGAGCGCACACATATTTTACAACAGTATGCTACTGACACACAAAAGCTTAAACATGCTTGTATATGAAAGACAGTTTATGCATTATTCACCCAAGTTAATTCAACCCAGACTCAGGGCTATGGTTGGTTTTCAATTGTAAATAATGAATGTCCATGTATCTAATGTGCAATATTGTGCCAAAGCTCAGAGAACCCACCGTTGTCCTTTCTCGAGAGAGAGAGAGAGAGAGAGAGAGAGAGAGAGAGAGAGAGTAGTAGGCAGGAACTAATTAAGCCAATCTATTTCAAGAAAAAAAACAAGAATCATTTTTAGGAGCCACTATTTATGAGATCTCCAAGTTCTTTAGCAGCCAGGATCAATCTGGGAATGCGCAGTCTGAAACTCTCAATTATCTCTGCTTCCTTGCTAATCACACGACCAGAATCCACCAGCGTAGTTAGCAATGCAAATACAAAAAAAAAGTTCCGTTCTTTGGCAGACTCAGTTTCCCCTTCTTATTTTACTTTTCATATGGTCCAAAAATTGTGAAATAGGACCTCCCAGCAGGAACTAATCCTGCTATTAAAGCACACGCACTTTTCTCTGCCACAGTTATGGGCCTGCTCAAGAGGAAGCTGTTAATACCAACCTGTTCTCTTTACCAAGCTTGTCACTACATGCAGTCAGCACCACAGAGAATGCTACAGGGTGGTCAAAAACCAACTTCTACATCCACAATTTCCCATATAAGTTCCCAAATGATCTGGTCAACTAAATTGAAATCTTTTCCCTCAATCATGAATGCACTTTTATACAAATGCAGTTCTCAAAACATGACTCCAGGTTCAAAAATCAATAAACATCGAAAACAAAGGCTCGAATGGATTAAATCACCTGACTTTTCTAAAATAGATTGGTTTTTACATAGCACTTTATTGTGTCTCAGGAAAACGAAAGTGTTTCTCGTACAATGAATTACTCTGAAGTACCGTTGCAGTTATTTAGACAAATGTGGCAGCCATTTTGCACAGAGCAAAGTTCCACAAAAAAGTAATGTGAATGATCAATATGTCTGTTTTTGGAGGTGTTGGTTAACTAAAAAATGTTGCACAGGACACAGAAGGCTCCCTTTTCTTCTAACTGACCTAAAAAGAACAGACTGATGGGCCCTCAGTTTAACACCTTGTCTGAAGAACACTTGACAATGTATCACTTCCTTAGTACTGCACTCGACTGTTAGCCTGGATTAAGTGCTCAAATTGTGGATTGGAGTTTGAACCGATACCTATTTGTGTATTGTAGACAGAAGTTAAAAAAAAATTAAAACGCAGGATTTTTAAATTCTCCCTGCCATTTTACAATAACTGACTAAACCCAAGGACATTGCACAAGAAATATAAACAGACAAAATTCTATACTGCTGTCATAGTTCAGGTTACACCAGAGCCCAAAGATCACATACAGTGCACAAAAGCTTCAGTTATTGTCTATATAAATAAACCTTGTACACAACACTGCCCCAGTGAAACCATTACATCACTTACATTCACAGAAACGATGATGGATTGGAAAAATGTATTACAGGCAGTAAAGAGAAGGATCACAATGGGTCATTTAAGTTGTTGGGATACCAAATTATCGATTAACCAGCTGTGTAAATTGACACATGCATGAAATATTCAGATTAAAGCCCTGCTGATGGCTCCGAGGGTAAACAGACAATGTAGCACAACCATTTAAACCAGAGATCCATGGCTCTATTCCTGACCTGTGCCAAGATAACGGATCTCGGCCAGGATGGCCTCAATAACCTTGCGGTGGGGTAGGGGAGGGAGAAGCAAAAGAAGAAAAAAAAAGATTTTTGTTGAATTGCTCAAGTGACTCATGCTGGAAGTTAGATGTTGGGCGAGGATAGGATTGGGTTGGGCTGTGATTGCCCCACCCATTTAAATGGCCTCCAGCACTCACTGCATAACTCACACATAGAATGATACACATGAAGATTGGGCTCTTGGGTTAGGTTTTAAAATTCTCCTGCACCCATGGAACCATAACCTAGCAGGAATCAGGAGGGGCAAAACAAAAAATAATGATTGTCAATATAAATTAAATTTAGTGAGCATTCAAATATGAATATGAGGACCAGTGGGTCTTCATTAACAGCTAATTTGCTGAACAAAGGAAAACAAATCCAATCTATGAATCGTCTTAGTCATATACATCTTAGCCAAATTGGTCATGATACATGAAACCCCTCTCCCCTGTCTCTATCCTCAGCTCCAACAGCAAGTGTGAGGAGCTCATGGACTTCTTGGTCTCCAAGATTGAGACCATCCGTTCAGCTGCCTCTGCCACTTCCCCTCTTTCCCCTAGCCCACCAGGCCAAACTTCTTCCTCTCAGGATCCCCGCTGCCATAGCCCTGACCTTGTATCTTTTCTCCAGTATCGCTCCGATCTCTCCTCATGACCTGTCCAAGTTCATCTTGTCACGGAGACTCACTTCCTGCTCCCTTGTCCCTATTCCCACCAAACTGCTGATCAACCAACTACCTTTTCTGGCTCCCATGTTAGATGACATTGTTAACGGTTCTCTCTCCTCGGGTACTGTCCCCCGCTTCCTCAAATCTGCCTTCGTCACCCCTCCTCAAAAAAGTTGTCAACCCCGCCATAAACTCCGTTCCCTAGCCACTGACTCCATCCCTCTCAACGTCGGTCTGAGGCTGAACCACACTGTTCACAACCTTGGTGTCATATCTGACCCTGAAATAAGCTTCCAACCACAGATCCGCAGCATAACTATGACCTCCTATTTCCACCTCCGTGACATCGCCTATCTCCGCCCTTGCCTCAGCTCATCCACTGCTGAAACCCTCATCCATGTCTTTGTTACCTCTAGACTTGACTATTCCACGCACTCCCGATCAGAAACTCGGCTGCCCATGTCTTAACCTGCACCAGGTCCCGCCTGCCTAGCACCCCTGTGCTCGCCGCCTGATTAGGCAACGCCTCGATTTCGGAATTCCTCCTCCTCCTCCTCCCCCCGAGAGATGTCTGCGCTCCTCTAATTCTGCCCTCTTGAGCATCCCTGATTAGAATCGCTCAATCAGCAGCCGAGACTTCTGTTGACTAGTCCTCAAGCTCCAGAATTCCCTGCCAAAACTCTCCGCCTCTCTTTCCTCATTCAAGGCGCTCCTTAAAATGTACCTCTTTGACCAAGCTTTTGGTCACCTGCCCTAATTTCTCCTATGCGGCTCAAAATGTCAAATTTCTTACCTCATAATACTCCTGTGAAGTGCCTTGGGATATTTCACTACGTTAAAAGGTGCTATTTAAATACAAGTTGTTGATGTATACTTAAACCATTTCTCTTTCAAATGCCAATAGATGTGATCTACATTTCCAACATTTTGTTTTTATTTCAAATTTGCAACTTTCTTTTTACTTGTATACTGTAGTTACTCTTTAAATGCTGTGCATTTTATTGGAGTTACCAGTCAACACTTGCAGATGAGACTTACACTCGAAGATACCATGTACCAATAAATCTGTGCCCAGCAAGGAGTTAACACCTTCAGCAAATAAGGAGGAGAGGAAGGGGAGAAAATTGACAGAAAAGGAAAAATAGAATTCTGCCCATTTAAAAAAAGAGCAGTTGGTAACACTAAATACAGGATGCAATAAGTTACAATTTTACATGTCATTCCATACATTATCTTTGTGTATATTGTAATGTTATTGTATTTAACAACCATATAAACACTTCAAGATAGGTTTTTTTAGCCACCATTTTAAAAGCAAATATTTATATAAATTCTAATGCAATACAAACACAGTAACTGTGTACATAATGTTCAGTGAACCACAGATGTCATCAATGCCATTGGTAGCTGGCTGCAAGAGGGAAACGGATGAGAGGGCCTGTCTAAAAAAAAAAAACTAAATTTCTCTCGTACGTTTGAAAATTGCTTCAATGCCAACAAAGTACTTTTTGAAGCATAAGCAAATGAGGCAGCCAAGGTTCCACAAACAACAAATAAGATAAATGACCAGTTAAGCTGTTTTGGATCGTGTTGGCCAGGACACAGAACTCCCCTGCACTTCTTGTGTCCCTCGAAAAAGGTAAATGGGACTTGGATTTAACATCACCTCCAAAAGCTGGCACTTCTGGCATTGCAACACCCTCTTCACTTGAGTGATAGTACTGTTCTTAAGTATTAACCTAGATTGTGTGTTCAAATCTGTAATCGAGCTCGAACTCAACGTTCTGACTCAAAGATGAGTGTGCCACCAAATGAACCAATCAGACACTCCATAGGGTGGCGTGCTAAGTCATCAACTCAGTGCCCCCACCCAGCAGCCAAGATAACAGGAGGATAAGAAAGGGATTACTGTTCCTACATTACTGAAGGATCAGTGCCAAAAGGTTACTTGCCAATATTTTTTGTTAAAATAAATTCAAAACATCTGAACATGCAGAGATGGCTCTGCGATCCTCAAGAGGGTTAACTTGATAGCTGGTTACATCAAAGACTGCTGGACTACTACTGCAGGAAGCTTTTCATTCCTTTGAATTGCAAGTTCATAAAAATATTCAAGACTCTCTCAAAGTGTCTTACAGAAACAGAACGGTTACTTCTAATTGAAGAAACTAAGCCAACTCAAAAATTTTCTTTCAGAAACCTCTGCGGCGTGCAAAGTAACAGGCAATGTAAAACATGGTCAAAGGACACGGCCAATTTTCTCTCTTCTATTACAAAAATACACTTTAGCAAATGTCTGAGCATCTGAGTGCAGGATTTAAATTCCTGAACCCAGACAGGCACGTGGAATCCAATCCGACATATCCTTGTCTGCCAAAGTGTCTCCTGCCAGATCTACATGGTTCATGTTTATTTAATAGAGTAAAGGTTAAAAACATGTCAATCCTAGCCCCAATATACTTTTAAAAAAGGGAAGGTTTTCAATTCACCGTTTCAATTTTAGCCGAAAGTCATTTGTTTTTCCACAACTAATTCTCATTTTTATAGTTAAATCCCTTCGTGGCCTCATCCCGCTCTATCTTTGTAACCTTCGCCAGCTCTACAACCCTCCAAAAATGCTCTAGCCTCTTGTGCACAGTAATCTGCAAGTTCCCATGCAGGCCGCTCACAAGATTTTACACTGGAAATACAACAACAACTTGTATTTATATAGCGCCTTTAACATAGCAAAACATCTCCAGGTGCTTCACACGAGTGCTAAAAGACAAAAATTTGACAGCGAGCCACATAAGAAATAGAAGTGAATGGCTCAGACTGGAGCAGCAGCCAAAATGCACACGCAAATGGATACAAATACGTGACAAATGCAGAAATTTAAAGGGACTGCACATTGAAAGAAACAAGCCGCGCAGAACATAGTGCAGCCTACAGGGAACATTGCACATGATTTCCCTCCCTCAACCTCCCCACTTTCAAGACCTTCCTTAAAATCCACTTTTGACCTTCCTTAAAATCCACTTCTTGACCTAGCTTTTAGTCATCCCTCTTAACATCTCTTTCTTTGACTCAGTTAATTTTTGTCTGATTGCAAGGCATTTTAAATACGCATAATGTTTTTCTATGTTAAAAGAGCTATAGAAATGAGAGTTGTCATTGGTGAAACATAGAAACTCAAAGAAGTGAGCAATCATCATTCCAGAGTGAAAGAGCATGGATCTGCACCCACAATTTGCCACATCAAGTTGCCGATGTCAGTTTGCTGTGAAAAGCAGTATGCCAAGTGGAGGCCAGGTGCTTTGGCAAAGGAATGCAGGGGTAAGGGGAGCTCAAGTGAACCTAGGCCTAGCACAGAGCCTCATATCCTATTTACTTTACAGCATTGCCTCAGACAACAAAAGCACCAATGCCAAACCTTCCTTGGGAGGGGTTTACAAAGGTACTTCATTAAATTGGACCCTTTTGCAATAATTTGCCAGTTTAAAATCGACACACAGTTTGACATTTCATGTTGTATGGCTCTCTGCTCATCGGTCAATAAATATATTTGGAAAAATACAACAGGTATTTGCAATATATGTTGTGGAAAAAATAGCTTGAGAAAGTACAGGATTAGCTTGGCTCACATGTTAGAACTCCTGTCTCAGACTCACAAAATTGAGAGTTCAAGTTCCACTCCAGGACTTGAATGTAAACCAGATTGGCACGCCAGTGTTGTGTTGAGTGTGCTGCACTGTTGGAAGTACTGTGCTTCAGATGAGATGTTAAACTGACATGAGGTGGGCAGAACAGTGGCAAATGGAATTTAATCCGGAGAAGTGTGAGGTATTGCATTTGGGGAGGGCTAACAAGGAAAGGGAATACACATTAAATGGTAGGACACTGAGAATTGTCGAGGAACAAAGGGACCTTGGAGTACATGTCTGAAGTAGCAGGCCCGGTAGATAAGGTGGTTAAGAAGGCATACAGAATGCTTGCCTTTATTAGCCGAGGCACAGAATATAACAGCAGGGAGGTTATGCTTGAACTGCATAAAACACTGATTAGGCCACAGCTGGAGTACTGCGTGCAGTTCTGGTCACCGCATTACAGGATGGACATGATTGCATTGGCGAGGGTACAGAGGAGGTTTACGAGGATGTTGCCGGGAGTGAAGAATCTTAGCTATGAGGTCAGATTGGATAGGCTGAGTTTGTTTTCATTGGAACAGAGGAGGCTGAGGGGAGACTTCATTGAGGTGTATAAAATTATGAGGGGCCTAGATAAAATGGATAGAAAGGGTCCATTTCCCTCAGCAGAGTGGTTAACAACCAGGGGGCATACATTTAAAGTCGCTGGTAGAAGGTTTAGAGGGGATTTGAGGGGAAATTTTTTCATGCAGAGGGTTGTGGGGGTCTGGAACTCACTGCCTGAAAGGGTGGTAGAGGCAGAAACCCTCACCATATTTTAAAAATACTTGGATGTGCGCTTAAAGTGCCGTAACCTGCAGGGTTACGAACCTAGAGCTGGAAAGTGGGATTAGGCTGGATAGCCTCTTGTTGGCTGGCACGGACACGATGGGTCGAAATGGCCTCCTTCCATGCTGTAAACTTCTATGATTCTATCTCATGCTTGTTCCCGGTTAAAGATTCTATGGCGCTATGCAATAATCGCAGGGGGTTCTGTATCCTGGCCAACATTACTGCCTCAAGCACCCCCATCAGAGCAACAGGTCATTCATCTCATTGCAGTTTATGCAATTTAATGTGCACTAAACAGCTGCCAGCATTTACTCTTCATACCATGAAACTGCACTTCAAAATAATTCCATGTACATCAGGTGCTTGTTTGCAAGGTTTTTAATCCATCAAAAGGCCATGGGGCCTGGTCTAAGGTGACCATTAGCCAGTTACTCAAGTTTCCAGCCTCGCTTTAATGGATACCTCTGAAAGATGATCTTCAATCGTATTCAGTTTTCGTGAGCCTAATTTTGTCCCTGCCTCTACAAGACACACTTACATAAAAATAACTAATGTAAATATCCACAAAAGCTTGATCCTGGGAAGATTTATTGAACTACGATAACTTAACAAGGAAAGAGCAGTGATATAGGTAGGATTGGAGCAATAACTCCAGTGGAAGAACTAGCATCAGCACAGGCACAGTAGGCCGAAAGGCTTCACTCTATACCAAAATTTCAGATTTTGTCAGCCATAAAATGCATTAAAAATGGAACTGTATTCAGGATTTTGATTTATAACTGCAGTTTTAAATTATAACTTGCAGAACAAAACAGCATGCAGAACATAAATTATAGATAGAGATAAAAACATAAAACTGCCAGTGCTACAAATCTGAAATAGAAACAGACAATATTGGCAAAACTGATCAGAGAAAGGCAAGTTGACCTGCTGTATATTCCCAGTATCTGTTTTTATTACAAACCTATAAATACAGTACACTCAATATTTTAAAATCCTGAATTATGTATTTGGATACGATACTGAAATGCTAACAGTCCTCAAAAATGTGAGCCTCGCATCTGCTGCAACAACTATAGGTACCTTGCATCAAAGGGAAACATTTCCAATACTGATCCCTGCACTGGAGCGGAGCTGAAATTACAGCAGCCGAAAAGTGGATGCTGAGTCACCACCGTGATAACATTGAATTCTTATAAACAGGAAGTCTAGCCCTGGAGTTTCATAATGTCTTTACGTCAATCACTGTTAAGTGTAATTGCCCACAACCAATGAACCAAAAAAAAGTCCCCTCATTTTTGAGCTTCCAAAATATATTGTGCTTTGTGATGTACTGGCGTTACTCCCCTTCAGACAGGAATTTAAAACATTTTTCTATTCACCTACCTGAATATTTGACGCAGTAAAGCTTCAGCAATAACCAAAGATATTATCCCATTAGAAGTACTCAAACATGGTTTCATGATTTAAAAGTTCAAACAAGGGCAGCATCAGGTAATTCAATTGGCGAGCAGCAGAATGACATGAAATGGGAGCAAAACAGTAGGTCTCTCTTTATGGGCCCAAGTTTCAGGCCGCGCCTAGAATGGCACAGCCCTGACCTGAACGCCCGTTTTTCGCGCCTAAAAAATACTTACCTATTCTCCGGCTCCCTGCAGGTCCTCTGGAGCTGGGCGCGGCGCAGCATGAGCTGTGGGGGGGGGGGCGGAGCCAGGTCCCTGCGCTGAAAACAGTGCCGGGACCTCTGCACATGCGCGCTACAGTGGACGCGCATGTGCAGTAGCTCCAGGTGCCCAAAACTGTGTGGGAGAGGCCCAAAGCACGCAGCCCCTAGCCCTGGCCGAATGGCCTCACTAGGGTTGCGTGGATAATGCTGCCTCCCACGCCCAGCTCCTGCTTCCTCCCAACCGGACCAGACTACCTGTAAATCCGGTGTAGGGGGGGGGGGGAAGGAAAAAGGGGGGGGGGAAGGAAGTTCTTTCCTTCCTTTTTCTCTCTCCCCTCCCTCCCTTCTCTCCCTCCACCCCCTCACTGTCAGAAACACAGACATTGACAGACAGAGTGAGAGACATACACAGACAGACAGAGATAGAGACACTGACAGACACACTGGAGGGGGGGGGTGTCCCAGCACACAGTTGGAGGGCTCTCGGTGCTGCAGTCGGTAAGTAGAAAATGTTTTATTTATTGATTTTTTTTGAAAACATTTATTTATTAATTTATTTTGATTGATTTATTGGTTGATTTATTGATGTAATCATCATTTATTATTGATGATGGCTCTTTATTTGTAAAACTGAAGTGTTTAATGTTTGTAAACTTCCCTTTAAACCCCCCTCTTCCCCAAGTCTTATTTGTAACTTACGCCTGATTTTCTAAGTGTAGACAAGGTTTTTCTGAGCGTACAAAAATCTACACTTACTCCATTCTAAGTTAGTTTGGAGTATGTTTTCACTGCCTAAACTTTCAAAACGGGCGTAAGTGGCCGGACACGCCCCCTTTTGAAAAAAAAATCTGTTCCAAACTGAAACTGTTCTAACTGACTAGAACTGGAGCAAACTAAATGCCGAGAATTGCAATTTCTAAGATACTCCATTCTAAACCAGTTGCTCCAAAAAAAAAACAGGAGCAACTCAGGCCGAAACTTGGTCCCTATAATCCTGAGACAAAGGAAGAGTGCAAAAAAGGAACAGCAATAAACAGAAGAGAATGCATTCCATAGCATTCAATCAATAGTTTTGAAAGAAAAAACATTGCTCACCAGAAAACTATGGAAATAATTTGCGTTTGGTTATTTCTCTAGGCTTGGCAACACAGTTAACAGTAAGAGAGAGAGGTGGGGTGGAAAGAACAGGGCATAAAGATATGGCTGCTTTATAGGAAATTCTGATAACAGCACGGAATCACTGACACTGTAATATTTACTCTATTTACACTAATATATCCTCGATTCCGAGGGACTGCCGATGATGATGATGACTATTTACATCAGTGATGAATATTTAGAATATTGAAAAAGTAAACCAAATATTTGCAGTATAGTCTGAACTAGAATTTAAACCCAGATTACATGATTGTGCCAAATTGCCTTTTCCTGATCATAAACTTATTTTTCTTTAACACTTACTCTTGCAATTGCATTGCTTTCCAGTTGCTTTTAATCAAACAGTATTACAGAAACACTGCCTCGCTACTTGTGCGCAACAGTATTGCAACAAAAACACCAAGTTCCTCCTTTTTTTCTCTCCAAAAAGGCAACTACTTCCAGAACCATTCATCTCTCCACACATTTCCATGTGCACTGATTATAGAACTACAAAACACTATAACCACTTGTGTGTCATGGTGAACACTAAATTTTCTAGTGTATTGATATATAGTATGCCACCTTTGGAGTATTAGCACATTGGTTCACATCAGCAATTAGTTAGGTTGAATCATCATTGGATGGAGAGGTCAATAGCAATTTCTCCTCTCCCAGTGGAAGGCCAAAGGCAAGAAACTTGGATATCTCCCAGAGTCAGTTACAGTAACATTGACAGAGGGCTAAGATTTCCAATTTGCTTAACACAAAAAGGAATCAGGAAACTGATAAAGGATTTTCTCATATCAATTATGGTGAAAATTCATCCGATTATATGTGGAAGCACTGAACATATAGGCTCATAGTTCGAATCAAACCTGGATACAAATGGAACTCAAGGATTTAGAAAGGAAATCACTTGTTGAGTCTGTTAAAAATCCAGAACTTGCATTATTGAGGCAATAGACTGCTTCTTACAGATAAGCAGATGTGGCTTGTTTTGACTATGTCTATTTTTTTTTAAAAAGGAGACTGATGTTTAATATATGGAAGTCACATCATTTTAGTTACAATCTGATGATACATTTATAGGTTACGGATGTGATAGGTTTGTGTTATTTGGATGCTGCTTTTCATTTATGCATAGTAGATGGTGGTGGCGCTAGCTCTCAAGAAAGCCTTTTTTTAAAAAAAACAACTAAAATAAGAAAGTCACCAAGAAATCAAAATAGGGAATTCAGAAGAAACTTCTTTACCCAGAGTGATGAGAATGTGGAACGTGCTATTGCAGGAAGTGGTTGAAGTGAATAGTATAGATGCCTTTAAGAGGAGGCTAGATAAGCACAAGGGAGAAGAGAATAGAGGGGTATGCTGATAAGAGTTAGGTGAGGACAGACAGGAGGAGGCTGGATTATAAACACTGACATGGACTAGTTGGGCTGAATGGCCTGTTTTTGTGCTGTATATCCTATGTAATCCTATCTAGTGGCATATGCACAGGTTGTCCTATCATGGCTCAGCTCTTAATGCAGTGAGCTGCTAAGCCACACAGACCAGAAAAGACACAAGATAAATTTGACAGAAACAGGTGGGAGGAATATTAAAAAAGATCACTGTTCAGTGGAATGATGCATCGCCTGCCAAATATTTCACACAAAAAGTAGTTATATACATGACCAAAAGGCAGCACTGTAATTAAAAAAACATCTATTCATCAACATACGGGTGCCACTATCGAGATAACCGCTCTTCTACTCAGCTAGGAAAACACAATTTAGGAAGATTTTAATAAAATATTATGCCATTTTGTTTGCGTCTCCAAACCTAAACCAGATGTTTCATGTCTTTCAAGTGTTCTATTTTAATCATCAAAGTATTTCTTCTTTCAATTATTTTAATGAAAAGCTTTATTTATTCAAATTCAAAAAGGCTCCCCTGGCTCATCGGTTAAAAGTTTATACCAGTCCAATGATAATTAGCCAGGATTAATCTAACCTAAAGTATAGCTGTCCAATCTCAAGAGAGTGTGGTAGTTGGACATGTCCCTTTGGAGTGAATGCTGACAGTACTGGGACTATATGGTTTGATCTTTCAAAACATAAGAAATAAGAGCAGGAGTAGGCCATTTGGCCCCTCGAGCCTGCTCTGCCATTCAATATCATGGCTGATCTGATCATGGTCTCAGCTTCAGATCCCTGCCCGCTCCCCATAACACTTTACTCCCTTATCGATCAAAAATCTGTCGATCGCCGCCTTAAATATATTCAATGACCCAGCCTCCACAGCTCTCTGGAGCAGAGAATTCCATAGATTTACAACCCTTAGAAGAAATTTCTCCTCATCTCAGTTTTAAATGGGCAGCCCCTTATTCTAAGACTATGTCCCCTAGTTTTAGTTTCCCCCCCCCCCCCCCCCCCGAGTAGAAATATCCTCTCTGCATCCACATTATCGAGCCCCCTCATTATCCTACATGTTTCAATAAGATCACCTCTCATTCTTCTGAACTCCAATGAGTATCGGCCTACTCAACCTATCTTCATAAGTCAACCCCCTCATCTCCAGAATCAACCTGGTGAACCTTCTCCGAATAGCCTCCAATGCAAGTATATCCTTCCTTCTATCCCTTCCCTCAACGGCTATCTGTCACATCTGTGACAGAGTCTGTGGCTCTCCTATTGGACTGTTCAGCCACCAAAGAACTCACTTCAGGAGTGGAAGTAAGTCTTCCTCGATTCCAAGGGACTGCCTATGACGATGATGATCCTTCCTTAAATATAGAGACCAAAACTGTACACAGTACTCTAGGTGTGGCCTCACCAATATCCTGTACAGTTGTAGCAGGACTTCTTTGCTTTTATACTTGCAATAAAGGCCAACATTCCATTTGCTTTCCCGATTACTTGCTGTACCTGCAGACTAACTTTTCATGTTTCATACACAAGGACCCCCAGGTCCCTCTGCACTGCAGCACTTTTTCTACATTTATATTATAATTTGCTTTTCTATTATTTCTGCCAAAGTGGATAACTTCACATTTTCTCACATTATACTCCATCTGCCAAATCTTTGCCCACTCACTTAGCCTGTCTATATCCCTTTGCAGATTTTTTGTGTCCTCCTCACAATTTGCTTTCCCACCCATCTTTGTATCATCAGCAAACTTGGCTACATTACACTCAGTCCCTTCATCCAAGTCATTAATAGATTGTAAATAGTTGAGGACCCAGCAACACCCCACTAGTCACTGTTTGCGAACCAGAAAATGACCCATTTATCCCGACTCTCTGTTTTCTGTTAGTTAGCCAATCCTCTATCCATGTTAATATATTACCCCCAACCCAGTGAGCTTTTATATCTTGTGCAGTAACCTCTTATGTGGCACCTTATTGAATGCCTTCTGGAAATCCAAATACACATCTACTGGTTCCCCTTTATCCACCCTGCTCGTTACATCCTCAAAGAATTCCAGCAAATTTGTCAAACATTATTTCCCCTTCATAAAACCATGCTGACTCTGCTTGATTGAATCATGCTTTTCCAAATGTCCCGCTACTGCTTCTTAATAATGGACTCCAGCATTTTCCCAACAGATGTTAGGCTAACTGGTCTATAGTTTCCTGCTTTTTGTGTCCCTCCTTTTTTTTAAAAATAGGGGCATTACACAAACGAAAGCCAAATCATTCACTCCATCAGTCTTCTTACAGCAGCAGCATCACATTTACAGCCAAATTACAGTTTTCCTTTTCATAGAGCAGCTGAAGAACTTGGGAAGGAAACATTCTGTTTATATTCAACAGAGTTTATATAGAACAGAGTCTATAAGGATGGGTCAACATGGTTTCAGAAACCAGAAATCATTTTCGCTAGTCTACTGGAATTCTTTGAGAAGGAGGGAAGGTATCAGTGGATATAATTTACTTGAATTTTCTGAAATAAATGTTCACTGTTTCTAACATTTAAAGAAAAAGCACATGGAATTAAATCCAAATGTTTTAGTCAGCTTCAAAATTGGTTTTGCTATCAAAAGATGATAAATGAAAAAGGCTCTGTCCAACATCAACAGCAGCTTTTATAGTATTGGATGCAATATCCTTTAATAGTAGGTGAGTCAGAAAGGACCCTCCAGACACAAGTATTTATGCTCCTCCCTTCCCCACCTGCCATAAGCCTGTTAAATTATCACCATCTGCCTGCATTATTAACCCCATTGTCAAATCAATGTCTTTTTTTCCCAGTGCCATATGTACCACCGTAGCTGCTTTTACGGCAGTCTTTCTTTCATTCAGATGCTGCAGAACAGTATATATAAATCATAGAAAAATTACGACATGGAAGGAGTCCATTCGGCCCATGCCGTTATTTATGCTGCTCAATCTGACTCCCTTAGCCCACAAGCAGTCCATGAAAAATTGAGTCCACGAAAAATTGAGTCCACAAGACTCTCATCAGAGTAAGGGAAGTGGAGTTAAGAGAGGGAACTGCAGGAAATAGCTCTGAATGGGAGTCAGAGAATCCAAATAGAAGAAAACCAATATTAAATTAGTTTTCATTAAAATGTTTTCTGGAAATTCAAGTTACATCCACAGAGGTATGGGAGTACATTCATGCCATTAAATTAATTTAATGCATTGGTGTACATCCAATTATACATGTGTCTAATAGTTCTACAGAAACCAGATTTGACAGCATAAATGCTAGAAGCCACCTCAGACACACTTATAAAACTAAGCAATAAGTGCACCAGTATTTTTACTAACTGATCAGACTTAAAAGACAAATACCAAAAAGCCCTCAAGAGTTCCAGGTTCATGCATGTAAACTTTGCTTTTTAAAACTATGCATTTTATAAGGTGGCATTGGGTAATTAAAAGGAACCACACCTATTACCTAAACAATGATTTCATTTATATAATGACATTAACGTGGTGAAACGTCCCAAGGCGCTTCACAGGAGTATTACGAGATAAAAAATTTCACACTGAGCTGCACGAGGAGAAATTAGGGCAGGTGGTCAAAGAGTTAGGTTTTAAGGAGTGTCTTGAAGGAGGAAAGAGAGGTTTAGGCAGGGAGTTCCAGAGCTTAGTGCGTAGGCAATAGAAAGCACAGCCACCAATCGTTGAGCGATTATAATCAGAGATGCTCAAGAGGGCAGAATTAGAGCGCAGACATCTCGGGGGTTGTGGGCCTAGAGGAGATTACAGAGATAGGGAGGGGCGAGGCCATGAAGGGATTTGTAAACACGGATGAGAATTTTGAAATCAAGGCATTGCTTAACTGGGAGCGAGCACAGCGGTGATGGGCGAGCGGGACTTGGTGCGAATTAGGACAGGCACAGCCGAGTTTTGGATCACCTCCAGTTTATGTCAGGTAGAATGTGGGTGCCAGCCAGGAATACATTGGAATAGTCGAGTCTAGAGAAAACAAAGGCGTGGATGAGGGTTTCAGCAGCGTATGAGCTGAGGCAAGGAGGGAGACAGGCGATGTTACGGAGATGGAAATAGGAGGACTATGCTGCGGATATGTGGTCGAAAGCCCATTTCAGGATCAAATAGGACACCAAGGTTTTGAACAGTCTGGTTCAGCCTCAGACAGCAGTTAGGGAGAAGGATGGAGTCAGTAGCTAGGGAACGGAATTTACGGTGGGGGCCAAAAACAATGGCTTTGGTCTTCCCAATATTCAACTGGAGAAAATTTCTGTTCATCTAGAACTGGATGTCAGATAAGCAGTCTGACAATTTAGAGACCGTGGAGGGGGTCAAGAGAAGTGGTAGTGAGGTAGAACTGGGTGTCATCAGCGCATATGTGGAAACGGACTGTATTTTCGGATGATGTCGCTAAGGGGCAACATATAGATGAGAAATAAGAAGAGGCCAAGGATAGATCATTGGGGGACACCAAAGGTAACGATGCGGGGGCAGGAAGAGAAGCCGTTGCAGGCGATTCTCTGGCTATGATTAGATTGATAAGAATGGAACCAGGTGAGTGCAGTCCCACCCAGCTGGACGACAGTGGCGAGGCGTTGGAGAAGGACAGAGTGGTCAACCATGTCAAAGGCTGCAGACAAGTCAAGAAGGATGAGGAGAGATAGTTTGCATTTGTCACTGTCACAAAAGATGTCATTTGTGACTTTGATGAGAGCCATTTTGGTGCTGTGGCAAGCATGGAAACCGCATTGGAGGGATTCAAACACGGAATTGCGGGAAAGATGGGCACGGATTTGGGAGACAGCATGTTCAAGGACTGGAGAGGAAAGGGCAGTTGTTTATAAGGACAGAGGGGTCAAGGATTATTTTTTTTTGAGGAGAGGGGAGAAGAGAGAGAACTGTTAACAATGTCAGCTAACATGGGAGCCAGAAAAGGAAGCTGGGTGGTCAGCAGTTTGATGGGAGTAAGGTCAAGTGAGCAGGAAGTGGGTCTCATGGACAAGATGAACTCGGAAAAGTCATGAAGGGAGATCGGAGAGAAACTGGAGAAAGATGTGAGGTCAGGGCTAGGGCATGGGGTTCCTTAGTGGATGTTTGGCCCGGTGGGTTAGAGGAAGCAAAGGATGTGGCAGAGGCGGCCGAATGGATGGTCTCAATCTCAGAGACAAAGAAGTCCATGAGCTCCCCACAAAAGGGTGTAGCAGGGATTTCAACATGTGGGACCATGCCTTCCAGAAACTGCAAGTACAAATATATCTGACTTATTGAGAGCTTTGCAAGGGATTCTAAAAATAAAAACGGTTGCAAAAATGAAAAATAGATTGGAAATATTTACAGAAAAATACACGAGTGCAATTCAAATTTAATTTCCAAACAACCTGAATAACTCACTTAGCATCTGATGTGATTCTGCATTGTATAAAGAACAACCACCTGGAAGTGACTGAACCCTTTAATTCAGATGTTGTATATCAAAGAATGTGCAAGAGCATAACCCAAGTGATTTAAAAGAGCCTTTTACTGATATTCTCATTCAGAATGCAGCTAAAACTGGTTACAAGTCAGCTGCCTATCTATAGAAAACAGACTTAACAGCATACTGTAAGTGTCCGGAACCAGATCACAGTTACTGGGTTCCTGGAATCTGAATTAAAAGATTAATATTGAAAATAACTCAACGGTCAACTAAACCCAGAAGCAAGGCTTCTAATCATTCTCTGTAGCACCATAACAATAAACATCATTCGTTTTGGAGCAAAAATGCTGGAACGATTCAGCAGACCAACAGAACAGTTCTGACAAAAGGGTTATAACCGAAATGTTAACATTGTTCACTTCGTTACAGATGTTGTCTGACCAGCTGACAGCATTTGCTGTTTGTTTCAGATTTCCAGCATCTGTAGCATTTCCTATTTTGTTATAATTAGTTTTAAATGTGTTACGGTGCAAACATTGGCTGTCAGTACTTGATCTAACTACATGACCATCATGCTGAAAAATCAAGTAATTTATTTGCAACAAAAATTCTATGATGTGCATTATGGAGTCTTTCGAGTTAAGAATTAGGCGTTGGGTCTCTGAGCCCTCCACCCGCACCCTCCACCCCGACAATACACTTACCTGCTTTATCTACAAGTAGCTGGAAAGCAATTCCTTTACTTACTCTTTGGTCAGCAGTGGGCAAGATTTCAACAAGAATCGCGTGAGTGGAGTATCCTGGAAAGTCAGCTCTGGAGAAGCAGTTGGGCTCTTAAGGTTCAGGCATCTTACAATGATGTACAGCACTGCAGCGACTGCCGCCAGCTTCATCCCATCAAACATGGCTGGCATTTCAGGAGCAATTCTTACACCCTCGGAGTCTGCCATCGTTATCTGCAGGTATTGTTTTCAAAAACAGTTGGACAAGTACAAATAACAATTAAAACAAGGGGTTCAGTGCTTGCAAATAGATGGCCATCAAACTTTAGGTGCAAGGCTCAAGACTGCCCAATTCAAAATCAGTTTTACTTGATTCCAATCGAAGCAAAATAGTTCCCTGGGAAGGGAAGGGAAGGGGAGAGGGGGAAAGCTGGGAAAACATGCTTTCGATCAACATTAGTGGCCGTCAAGAACCATCATTCTAATTACTGGGGGTGGGGGCAAGAAAAACAGGAATATTTTGATCCTGATAGAAGCATTTGGACTCAATGTTCACTTGTTCTATATGCAAACAGCATGTCTGATGCGCAAGATGGCATATCGCAAAGTGAGTCACAAGCTTAGAGAGAAAGGGTTAAAAAAAAACGAACACAATTTGCAAACTTGGTTATACACCAGCTGCAGTTGTAGGAAGTCACAGGGCTTCTCAACCACAATTCTTCACACAGCAAATTCCAGGTCCAAAGCAACCTATCCAGACTGACAAGATAATGCAACCCATTTTTGCTCTCACATACCTTAAAGTGGTAGAATGAAGTGCAACATATTGGTCTTTCTTCCTTCCAATCTTCAGGGTTTTAAAACCCAAGTTTGGCATTATCTAACCACTGTTCCATAATTTACCTTTCTTCTGTTCTACTCTTGGTGGTGTCCTGTACCTGGAATTTTCAAGTAAAAAAAAAAAGCATAGACACAGTTCTAGGGAGAGCCCTGTCTACTTGTTGGGGAATTCCAAGCGTGGGTTGGGGGTGGTGGTATTCATCTTAAAACCAATTTGTCCAACTTTTTAACAATCCCCTTCTACAATACAGTGCAAAAGTAATAGACAATTAAGGATGAGGGACAGAACTTACCAATTTGGTTATTCACTCTGGTAAAGGGTAAATTCAGTCATCAGACTGCAGGTGAGAAATGGTTCAGTTCAGGTAACGTAACCAGATTCAGTTCTCTGACTCCCAACCTAATAAACAAAAACTACTTTTATTACATGTATAAAATTGCAAACATACGCCAACCGTATAAAGGCATCATTAGCATAGGGTTATAAAGATCCTGTAAATTAAGTTAATACAAAATATCCTTGCATATAAAACCCATGTACATTTTAAGACAACAGATGCCACATACAGCTCTTGAAACAGTTATGGTTAAGTTTTAGATTTAAATAAAAGGTACGAATCAAGGTAATCCCTTTTACTCTTGTAACTACTTCCGTATGAACTTTACATTGATATTTTCTAAAGCTTTGGAAGCTGCTCTTAACTCTCAAATTACCCATCAGCTTGAAAGTTCTGACGTCAGCTAGAATTTGTAATCTTTTGCCATGATTCTTCCACTTATGTTCCTGTTGCCGAATTACATGACTCTGGAATTAGCTCTTGGAAGTCTTTGGTGAATCATCTGCCATTGCCTTGCATATATAAAAGTTTTTGACAGGTCCAGCACTGTGCATTACTAAATAAGTAGCCATTATAATAACAAGCTATATTTGTGCCTATCCAACGACAACATGCATTCACATAGCAGCTTTAAAGAAGCAAAATGCCCCAAGGTGCTTTAGAGTTGAGGTCACACTAAAGTGGAAGGAGGGTTAGGGGAGCTGGCTGAAAGCATGACTGAAAAATCAGGTTATGAGGAGAATTTTGAAAGTGTGGAGAAATGTAGCAAGACAAAATGTATTGTGGGGGGGGGTATTCCATTGCGTGGCAGTATGATGCCTGAAAACAGTGCCATTGATTGTACAGCAGAAAGAGGGTCGAAGAGGTTGCAACATTAGGGAGTGGTGAGGTTGTAAACACATTTGAAAAAGGCCATCAATACAAGATAGTCACTAATAAATCCAATAAGAAATTCAGGAGAAACTTCTTTACTCAGAGTGGTTAGAATGTGGAACTTGCCACCACATGGAGTAGTTGAGGTAAGTAGCATAGGTACATTCAACGGAAAGCTAGATAAGTGCATGAGAAATAAAGGAATAGAAGGATATGCTGATAGGGGGAGATGAAGGTAGGAGGGGGGTCAGGTGGAGCACAAACACTGGCTTAGAACTGTTGGGCCAAATAGCCGATTTTTATGCTGAAAATTCTGCACCATGTAATTTTGAAGTCAATGAACTGGGGACAAGGAACCAATGAAGGACTACAGCAATAGGTGAGTCTTCTCTCATATTTCTCTATCAATAGTTAATGATTAATCCTCTGACTCTTTTTCCATTAGCTCACAGGTCCACAAGTGCTCTGCCTTCATTTTCTTCCCCCTCTATAACAATTACCTCCTTCACTCATTATCCAACCTCACCATTTATTTTGCTGATCATTCATCTCAACATTCATCAACTTCCTTCACAAGTGAGCAACCCGTCAGTGCTCTCAGTCTACATGTTGGAAAGCCTCTTTAGAGCTTTAAAGGATTGAGAGCGCCGTTCACTGGAGCACTACTCATTGTACTGTATATCGCTAAAATAAGGATAAAAAAGGGGGGGGGGGGAAGCTTGCATTGATCATGCGTCTCAAAATGCTTCACATCCAACAAATTCCATTAACATACAGGACTGGTGTCATGTAGATGAATGTGGCAGCCATTTTGCACAGAGAAATATCCCACAAACACCTGAGAGATGAATGATCGGTTAATCTATTTTTGATGGTGCTGGTTGCAGGAGGAATATTTCAAGAGGACATTGGAATAACACTCGCTCTTCTTCCAATATTCTGATCAAATCTTTACAGACCACCTGAACAACCGAAACTGGCAAAATGGACTTTATTTTAACACTCAGCTGGAAGGCATACCCCCAACACTGCAGCACTATCTCAGTAAAAGAATGACTTGCATTTATATAGCTATCATGACCTCAGTACATTACAAAGCACTTTACAGCCAATGCAGTACTTTTGAAGTGCAGTCACTGTTGTAATGTAGGAAATGTGTAAGCCAATTCGTGCACACCAAGGACCCACAAACAGCAATGTGATAATGACCAGATAATCTGTTTCTTTAGTGATGGTGGTTGAGGGATAAATATTGGCCAAGACAGTGGGAAGAATTCCCCTGTTCTTCTTCAAATAGCACCATGGGATCTTGTACATCAACCAGAGATGGCAGATGGGGCCTCGGTTTAACATTTCCCAAAAGACAGCACCTCACAGTTAAGCACTCCCTCAGTACTGCATTGGGGTGTCAGCCTAGATTTTGTGCTCAACTGGAGTTGAACCCACAACCTTCTGGCTCAGGAGGAGAGAGTACAGTACTACCACTGAGTCATAGCTCATCATCACAGGCAGTCCCTCGGAATCGAGGAAGACTTGCTTCCACTCCTGAAGTGAGTTCTTTGGTGGCTGAACAGTCCAATACGACAGCCACAGACTCTGTCATAGGTGGGTGGGAAGGGGTGGATGGGACTGGTTTGCCACACGCTCTTTCTGCTGTCTGTGCTTGATTTCTGCATGCTCTCGGCGTTCAGACTCGAGGTGCTCAGCGCCCTCTCGGATGCACTTCCTCCACTTAGGGCTGTCTTGGGCTAGGGACTCCCAGGTGTCAGTGGGGATGTCACACTTTATCAGGTAGGCTTTCAGGGTGTCCTTGTAGCGTTTGCACTGCCCGTTGGCTCATTTGCCGTGAGGGAGCACTTGCTTTGGGAGTCTCGTGTCTGGCATGAGGACTATGTGGCCTGCCCAGTGGAGCTAATCGAGTGTGGTCAGTGCTTCAATGCTGAGGATGTTAGCTGAATGAGGACGCTGATGTAGGTGCGCCTGTCCTCCCAGGGGATCTGTGTAATCTTGTGGATACATCGTTGGTGATATTACACTGAAGTGATCAACCTAGTCCTGCAGTGCGGCTTGCATCCCTCCATGGCCTCACCACTCCCCATCTCTAATCTCCTCCAGCCCCACAACCCCCCTCACCCCCCCCCCCCACCCACCCCAGATGTCTACGCTCCTCTAATTCTGTCCTCTTAAGCATCCCCAATTATAAATCGCTCAACTATTGATGGCTGTGCCTTCTGTTGCTTGGGCTCCAAGCTCAAACTCCCTGCCTGAACCTATCTCCCCATCTACCTCTTTTTTCTCCTTCAAGACGCCCTTAAAACCTAACTCTTTGACCTTGGTCACCTGCGCTAATTTCTACTTATGCGGCTCGGTGTCAAATTTTTAATCTCATAGTAATCCTGTGAAGCGCCTTGGGACATTTCACTACGTTAAAGGCATTTTATAAATATAAGTTGTTGTTTTGTACAAGGTTCAAATGTTACCAACTAAGCTAACAGACACACTTCACACAAACAGAAGTTCAACTACAGGTTTTAAAAGGCCTAACACACTTTAATTAAGTTTTAAATAATTAACATGTCTCTTGCAGCCTCCTTTTCCATAGATGTAGTCATCATTTACAGCAGCCTGCCTCAACCATGACACAGCTTGTTTGCAACTATGGAGACAGTTAACATGATTCTCTGTGGTATGAGATACGGTGAACAAATCCATGTTATTTGATCAGCTTTGCAGTCGAGCTATTAAAACTGACAAATGGAAATTAGATTAAATATTGAGAGAGGAAGTCAATAGCAATCTGTTGAATCTCAAACTTAATCCAGGAAAGGGCAGTTATAACGTAGAATGCGGAGTACTAAAAATATGCAATGCAATGTCTGTGCCATGCAAACACCAGTTTCCTCCTAAAGCTGTCCTCTTCTCTAAGTAAATGCATATGAGGGGAGAGCAAAGAAAATAGGAAGTGAAAGATTATTTCACATTAACATTTTTGAAAATAGTATTTGATAGATACCTTTTTTAATCCTAGTTTTCAAATGTCAGCAGGTAGGACCAGTCTCAATTTGGCGATTGCGCATGGAAGTTAAAAGTGCTTTTTATTTTTTTCCCCCAAAACTAATAGCAGGGACTATTTAGCTCCTGTTAAGAGCACAGAACACTTCACAAACGAGTACTCAATAACCTGTTACCTCATCCTCAGGATAGCAAGTTTGTCAAGTAAAGTTTGGAACCAGAAACTTTGGATTTGCATCTTGCAATTTAGACTACGGTTATATAATGTTTGGATAAAAAAAAAATCACTGTTGACACAAGTGCTATATCAGGATACTCTTATATATACACTCAAACTTGTTTTAAGAACATGAAGCCCAGAGTAATTTCCATACAGAGTGGACTGAAAAACCTTATTTTCCAGAAACTATTCCAATTTGTAGCCTGCTGGAACATTATTTAGAAAAGAAAGGAAGGGTGTGTAGAACAATTGCCTGAAAATTTCACCCTGGAATTTTAGACAACGTTATAAATCGCAAGAGTTTAGATCAAGTGGTGTATATATAATAAAACCACAAGCATTACAGCACTGCTTCTGTGCTAGCTCGTCAACTGGAGCAACCTATTCTAATCCCACTTTCCAGCCATTTCTCCACATCCTTCGAAATCTTTCCTTTTCAAATATTTACCCAGTAGCCGTTCAAATGTTGGTAGAGTTTCTGCCTAATAGCCACTGTGGTAAAGCACTCTGTGCTCGGATAGCCATGTGTGTGAAAACATTTATTCTCATTTTCTCCATCATTGTTCTTCATAATTCTTAGTTTGTACTCCACTGTTAACCATTTGTCAAAGAGTACAAGCAATCTTTCAAGCTATACCCTCTTAAAATCCTTTATAGGTAACCTCTCTGTCAACAACGAAACCAATTTTTGAGTTTTAGTAATCTGAACCTTAAATCAAGATGATATTATTGGTAACCACTCACGGACATTGTTTTCTATACACCAGTTATTTATATTTTAAATAACTGCCAATGTTGATGGTAGAACCTATGTTGCTGCAATTCTACCAACAATTTTCCAAATACAAATGCTGTTTCTGCACCGCCTGCCCGTCCCGTCCCGTCCCCTCACCCCCGCCAGCACGGCAGCATCTTGTTCCCCTGCAAGGTCCCCATCTTGAATGCAGTAACTCCAGTTGCGCTTTCCTGTATATCTGCATCGTGACCCCATTTATCAACTAGTAGATAGTACATCATAAGGTAATTATTGCATCTGTCAACCTAACTGATGCAGAGTCTTTGGGGAAGAAGGGAAAAAAAGTGGAGATGGATGTCCAAATTGTAGAAGTTAAAAATATTTCTCAAATGGAGAAACTACATTTTATGAGAATGCAAATCATTTACAGATGAGAATTCCAAGTAATGCTGAAGGTGTGAAAGACTTGTCTGCCATACAAAGTAGATTTCAGAAATGTTTCTGTACAAGGTTTACTGATGCTGTATGAACTTAACTATATCTTATCTTGAAAGCTACAATGTTCTCAGAACTTCAAGAGCAAGTCATATTACCGATCCTATATTGTAACTTTTTATTTTAACCTTAAAGCAGCAAAGATGCAATCTGTAAAGTAACTGTAGCATCTAATAGTTTTGATCTAAAATTAAATAATGTAAGCTTCAGCGGTTTAGCACTGAAAATTTGAGTGACTTCTCGGAACATTGCTGCAATAATTGCTTGTCCTTTTTGCAAAACTGAGTAAGACATCCGGTTTACATTGTGTAGAATGCTTAAAAAAAAGAGAACTTCACAAATATACCAGATGGTGGACACTTGACAACCTCTACTCATCTCATCCCACCCTCCATGGAAAGGGTGAACTTTCCCTTTAATGCTTTTTTCTTTTTCAAAAAAAACAATTGCAAAATATGGAAGGATAGTGAAATGACATTACTGAAACCATAGTGTTCCCTTCTAACTTACTCCATCAGGTTACCCTCAACTCTAGCTCCAATGTAAAAAGCCCTAATTTTTCAAGTCTCTTCATAACTGCAACCCCTCATCCTTGGTAAGTCTAGTAAATCTATACTGCAGCTTTTCCATTGCTTTTATATCCTTCCTAGAACTGAGAGTCCAAAACTGCACACATATACTCTAAATGAGACCTAACATTTTGTGCAAGTTCAACATCAACTCCCCGTTTCTGTATTCTATATCTCAAGATGCAAAATCAAGGACTCCATTGGCCTGTTTAAAGTGGCATTACCTACTTGCACTATCACCTTTAATGGCTCTTGCATCTGCACACCATGATCAACTCCATTTCCCTATTCTTACTTCTAAAATGTATTATTTCACCTTTCTCCACATTAAACAGCATCTACCAACTATCAGCCCGCCCTGCTAGCCTATGTACATTATCCTGCAGTCTTTCAAAGAGCTCGTCACAATTTGCCTTCTCAGCGCCACCCCCCCACCCCCCCCCCATTCCCGCAATTCAGTGCCATCAAATCTTGAGCTTTTATTTACTGTATATATGAATAATCTCTACTTAATTCTCAAGTCCGAAGCATTTATCCATTCAGTAAATAAGAACCGCCCCAATACCACTTGACACATCTTTTCAGTCTGATGAACTTCCCTTTACCCTGAACCATTACTTCTTGTTCTCCAACCACCTATCTATCCACTGGGCCATGTTCCCCTTAATTCTACCTGCCATCATTGTTGCTTGAAATCTCTTATGGGAACTTGCCTTTGGAACTTCCTGTTAAATCAGAACACGGTTTAAGAGTCCAGCAGTTGAGGGTCAGAAGAAAAGTCTGTTAAAATCTGCAACAAGGTTTATAGGGGTCAGAACAGTTTAGAGGAAACGACGACATTGAGACTTGAAGCGGTGTGCTCTGGGGAGCTTTGCTGCAGTGTTATTCACTGCTTGCACTGTACTTGTGGGAATCTCAAGCTGAGATACTTCTGCTGAGTCACGACCCAAAGGAGATTATGCCGCAGATCTCGAAACTACACATATGGTACAAGGGAGAACAGAAATTACCCTAGAGACAGCTCACTGCCAGCAGCTGTATCTTCAGCAAAAAAACAAACCAAACAAGATGGCCACCATGTCAACATTTTCCCTTTCCAATGGATCTGCAGACTCCCCAGCTGAATTCATCACATAGCAAACGGTGAACAAACAAGTCACTTGTCTATAAGATTTGAATAAGATGCATCTCCAGTCTCAAATTACCTTGCTTCCATCATTTTTACAGATCAAAGAATCATACAGTACAGAAGGCGGCCATTTCACCCATTGTGCCTGTTCCGGCTTTTTGAAAGAGCTATCCAAATGGTCCCACACCCCTGCTCTTGCTCCATATCCCTGCATTTTTTTTCCTTTTCAAGTACACATTCAATTCCCTTTTGAAAGTTATTACTGAATCTGCATGCACCATCCTTTCAGGCAGTGCATTCCAGATCATAACTTGCTGCGTAAAAAAAATGTATCCTCGTCTCCCGTTTTTTTTTTGCCAATTACCATAAATCTGTCCTCTGGTTACTGACTCTCCTGCCAGTGGATAGAGTTTCTCCTTATTTACTCTAATCAAACGACCATCATAATTTTGAACACCTTTTTTAAATCTCCCCTCAATCTGCTCTGCTGAAGGAGAACAATTCTAGCTTCCCTAGTCTCTCCGCATAACCAAAGTCTCTCATCTGATGTATTCTAGTAAATTTCCTCTGCACCCTTTCCAAGCCCTTAACATTCTTCTTAAAGCGTGGTGCCCAGAACTGGACACAATACTCCAGCTGAGTACTGATTTATAAAGGTTTAACATAACTTCCTTGCTTTTGTACTCTCTGCTTTTATTTATAAATCCAAGAATCCTGTATGCTTTCTTTTTAAAGCAGTTTAATCAATTTGTCTTGCCACCTTCAAAGACTTGTGCATGTGAACCCCAGGGTCTCTGTTCTTGCACCCCATTTAAAATTGTACCATTTAGTTTATTTTACCTCTCCCCATTCTTCATCCAAAAATGAAAATAAAGATTGGAGAGAAATCAACACTTGCTGCCTTCGAGTCCGACATGGTCACTTGGGCTTCCTCAATTCAAAGCAAACACTGAAACCAGTTACTGAACAATATTTTAAGTCAATATGTACAAAACCACTGACTATTTTTTGATGGAGATTTTCACACTTGTGAGACCATCTATAAAGCAATAACAACTTATATTTATATAGCACCTTTAACAGTGAAACGTCCCAAGGTGCAAGAACAGAGACCCTGCACAAGTCTTTGAAGGTGGCAAGACAAGTTGATTAAGCTGCTTTAAAAAGAAAGCATACAGGATTCTTGGATTTATAAATAGAAGCATAGAGTACAAAAGCAAGGAAGTTATGTTAAACCTTTATAAATCAGTACTCTCAGGAGTATTACAAGATAAAAATTTGACACCGAGCCACATAGGAAAAAAATCAGGGTAGGTGACCAAAAGCTTGGTCAAAGAGGTAGTTAGAGTAAAGCAATAGGATGCTGCGGTTTTACCTACAATTTTAATGTACCATTTAACAAACTATTAGTTTGCCACAGAGGCAAAAAGCATAGGTTCAGTCAAGTTGGGGAAATCCCCTCCAAAAAATGCTTTATCCATTTGTGAAACTAAACCAAACGAGAAATCCCTTTCCAAAAACAAATTTAAATACAGAGGAAACATGCTGAATGATACCACATTTAAATACAGCTCATTGCTATCTAAAATTGGAGTTTAGAATTCAAATGGCACAGTTTAGATAGAGTAAATAAAGAAAAACTGTTGGCAATGGCTGAAGGGTCGATAACGAGAGGGCACAGATTTAAAGGTGATTGGCAAAAGAACCAGAGGTGACATGAGGAAAAACTTATTTTACGCAACAAGTGGTTAGGATTTGGAATGCACTGCCTGATAGGATGGTGGATACAGAGTCAATAGTAGCCTTCAAAAGGGAATTGGATAAATACTTGGAGAAAAAAATGGCAGGGATATGAGGAAAAAGCAGGACTAACAAAAGAGCCGGCACAGACTCGATGGGCTGAATGGCCTCCTTCTCTTCTGTGTTGTACTATTCTATGATTCTAGTATGTTACAGAATCATAGAAAAATTACAACACATGTTGGTAGACACAGCTCTAGATTCTTGACATACACAATATCTGAAATATTTGGCGAGTCGGCAAGCAGAAAGGTACCTTCCCATAGGAAGAACTACTCCCAGAAAGCTCTTTTGCTTTTCGCAGCCAGCCTCAGGACGCCACTTGCAGATTTTGGTGCAGGTCACGTCTGCCCTCCCACACATTGATGGTATTTTCTTGCTTGATTTGTTACTACGTTACCATCAGTCCATCTTGCCTGCCCACCCTATTATCATCTTCCATTCCTGCGAGTTATCTTTATCCATGCTCATTTACAAAATGTAATCACCACAAATCCTTTCAAGTATGAACTTGCCTACGCCCTAAAAGTTTCTTCCTCTCTACCCACACTGGCAGTTTGCTTCATATGCTGATCACCTTTTTCTGTAGCCCAGAAGTAGATCCATTAGCAGGCTCCCAGGAACAGGAGAAAAGAACGTGTAGGAAGAGGAATCAAATATGGAAGGAGAGAAAAATTTAGAAAAAGGCATTCTCAACCTAAATTTAAAACAAAGGACAAAGCTTTAAAAAAAAAAAGAACTCAACACAAATTTGAGAATTAAATAAAATCTTTTAGGAGCTTATGCAAATGAGAAAACCTTCCAGCTGGGCTGTCCTAAATATGTCCTGCAGGCCACATCTGGCATGCAAACCCTAGCCCGCTAAGCTCAGGTAATTGAATCCTATTTGTCTTCAAATGTCTTCTTCACCGCTTTGTCCTGTTTGAATTTCCCAGAGCTGGAGGTCTGCAAAGAGCTTTGCAAAGCATAATGGTGGATAAATACTAAATCAGGACACTGAGATCCATTAGTATCAGCAACTTGGAATGTACGTAGATTTGTTGGAATATTAATTTAATATGTGGCCCTAAGCATTGCAGGATAAACAAAAGACTTGGACAGACTGGCTTTCTACATTCAACTCGTATACTTCCAGTACCCTGTTCTTAAACCATCAAATTTGAGCCTTAGGTTAACAAAAATGTTATTTTCATAGAGGTCTATTTTGCACCTATATTTGACCCAATTGTAAGCAATATACAAGCAACCTAAACAAAAAAAATTGATTCGGCTTATATAAACTGAGGGCACCTACATTGTAAAATTTGTGCACTGCCTTCATATATAACCTCAACTTGCTCCTCATCATTTCACCTTGGCATTTGTTCTTGGCTCTCAATTACTAACATAGAACTACAAAGTGATATACAGTAACTGCAAATATCCAGTAACTATGTGGCACTCAAGGTTCCCCATCCCCAATATACCCTACGTGAACAGAGAATTCATTAAACCAAATGCCTTGAAATTGGTTTACTGCCCTGAAGTCACTCTCGGGTATGCTATATACAATATATGTTGGTCAAGAACCTCCTGCAATAATGATGTCACTGTCACTAATCACCATATACAAATCTTTCAGAGGAGACAGAGTTGTGCACTGAAACATAAAACAAACATTATATGATTAACAATTGATATCTTTTTTCCCTCAAGGCTGATATCTAATCTCCAGTTTCATTCGACAATACCAACTGATGATTTCAATATTACAATCTGAGAGACATGTCAAGCCAACCTTTAAACTGTGGGTGCATGAAAGCTACACAGAGTGCTAAAGACCATGTTTCAAATTATTAGGCCTCAAGATAGACTACAGATTAGAAGAAATTTCCTCCCCAAAAATAATGGACATGTAGAACAGACACCAGAAAAATTAGATGTGGTGTTAATTAATCTTGAAAAAAAGAGAAAATATCTAATTATGAACTGAGGTGAAATTACATACAGACTTATGATTAAATACACCACAAAGACAAGATGGGGCCAGTGGTGTTGGTTGTGAAAGGTTGCCGGCCAAGAATAAATATAGGCAATAGAATGATATACTCTGGAGTTTCTCTTTGTGGATCAGGGATTATTTATGCAGAAATTTCCAGAGAGATATTAAATCTATGGATGGTGCAGAGTCCACAATAGTTTGGACAGTACAAGATCTGTGGAAATGAGTGGATTTGAACATCCAAATTCAATTTTTTATTCCAAACCTATACAACAATCTAAATCCCTTGATTAAATCAGTGCTATATATCCAGCTGTTCTCCAGGTAAAAATAAAACTAGTGTATTTTATGCAGCATCACTCACAGCGAGGCAGAGGATATAAAGACTTGGATTTCTATAGTGCCTTTCACAACCATCGAAGCACTTTACAGTCAATGAAGTACTTTTGGAGTGTAGTCACTGTTGTAACATAGGAATATATGTTGTAATATATGATAGAAGTTTCAGAAATGTAATGCAAGACAGTAAAGTGGATGATGGTAGTGTTTTTTCCTTTGGTTCCTGGGAAATTTGAACTAAATCAGAATATTTTTTTTTAAACTATTTTTGAATCAAGTACGATTTTTCTGCTCAATCTTTCAATTTCCCACTCCCTACGGCTACCTACCCGACATCCAGTTTTATTCTATAAAATAGGGATACAACATTTAAACAAGGACTGGATACTGTTGCATAACATGCAAGTGGCAAACTGCAAAGCAGCAGCAAGATATCTGCTAGCAGTGCACATCTCAATGGTTGAAAATAATCTTGTGAAAAAGTGCCATTACAGCGTTCCAGAGGCAACACCAGGACAATTCCCAATACAAAAATAAAACAAATCATTGCAGTTCAAATCACTGAGGAAGGGGAAGAGAAGAAATTCTTTCATGTGATTTCAGCTATTTACCACACTAAGGTGAAAGCTTTCGCTTCAGTATTTTAACAAAATTAATTCACTGACAGATAATGGTTAAAAAAACAGTAAACTTGCAATTCTATTTCATTCACATTTAGCTCAAGTTAAATAGCTTCCTGCAGCAAGCATTTTTAATTTTGTATGCAGTACAATGGAACACATGCAGTGAAGTAGGTTTCAGGTCAAGGCACTTAGGGTTTAGTTGACTGATAAAGCCATTTGAGCTTCACTTGCAGTTAAAACATCACTTACTGCTTTGCAAGAATGAGCACGATATCTACTATCTTGCATATAGCACCATGGTAAATTGCATCTGGAATAACAAAAAATATTTTGCTCTGCAGCGGTTCAAGAAGGCGGCTCACCATCACCTTCTCAAGGGCATCAAAATGCTAGCCGTGCTAGCGATGCCCACATCCCAAGAATGACTAAATAAAATACTGGGTCTCGTGGATTCAGAGCTATTCAAATAAAATATCCAATAACACTTTTTTTGGTACGAAGATGGCACCATTTTTATGCTCAGATATTACAAATCTTGTTCTTCTACATTTTCCAGATGGCACAATCAAATTAAGCACTTCATGCCATAAATATGCTGATAATTGGATTCAACGCCAGCCCTTTTTAAAAAAAGGTTATTTTTTTTTTTGCCCCTTCTTTAATCAATTCCTATACTTTATAACAATTCAAGATTTAATGACCAAATGCCCCTTCATTTTATTAGCAAAAGAACAGTCAAGCCATCCACAATTCTGGGAACTGGATATAGATAATCATATATCTACTTTAGCACCTTCATTTCCAGTCCATGCACAAAATATTTAATGCAAAATTTACTTGAGCTACAACCATCTGAATATTAATCCTTATGGTATTTAAGGTACATGTTTGTTACTTACAATACACTATCACTTTTTGTCCTGTTACATTACAAAACTGTAAAATTCCTAATATTTATGTAGCACCCAACAGACAATATAATATAAAACATCCTGAAGTTGAGAACACTATCCTTGCTGCAATTTTAATCATTTTAGATTTTGAAACTCAACAATATACATCTACAATATAGGTGAGTAGGCATAACACTCCAGATGCCACTTTGCTGCAGATTGAAAACAAACTTTAGAAAAAAGAATAAACCATCCATTTCACGCTGGGTTCTTCAGTCCTGGAGCCAGAATGTTATAAGCAACTGGAAACGCCCTCAGATTTAATTTCAATAGCTACAATGAACAGGATTTCCCCCATTTGGACAACTTTCTCCACAAGGCGTGTACTTGAACAGTGACTGTGGAGGAGCAGGCCACATCTGAGTCTTAGCAACGCAGGTATTAGGGCCGGGGATTTGCCTCTTCGGCGCTTGACAGACCACCTGTTCGCACATTGACAGGTAGCAATAAACCCCAGGTGGGCGAGTCTGCTTCACCACAGCACTGCAACCCCAGACGGCCAGGACCAACACCCAAAGGAGATCCGCTGGCACACATTCACATAGGGAAAATACACACACTTGTATTTGATAAAACTCCCAGAAATTTACCAAAAGACAATTTTAAATTGTGTTTTTTTTAAATGTGAGTTTACACTTGTTAATACAGTGACACATACTGTATTGCACAACTTCCTGAATTCTAACGATGTAACAGAAACACAAAAAGAAATCCCAGGGCCTGTACTTTCTTTCGTTCGATTTAAAGGGTTGCTATTTTGTGAACTCCAGGGGGTTGCTCTGAGGGAGGCTGAGGCCGGGCTGCAGGGAGAAAGCAGCCGGCGCTTCCTCACCCTGACAACCGCAGGCCGCTCCATCCCCAGCGCGCCGCCTCCACACTCCCGCCGGCCGGCTCACAGCGGGTGGTGCAAGTTCGGCGGCCCCTCTCTCTCTACATTATATATAAATATCCTACTATTCAACCACTTGCCTCACCTCCAGTCTCCAACGCCACCACACAACACCTTCCCTTCCGGCAACTGTCCCCCCTCCCCCCGCCCCCCACAACCCAAGTCCCGCCCTGCCAGCTCTCATTGGCCGGTCACCCGCCTCGCTCCCGCCTCCCACGCTGAGTCCGCCGGCCGCTACTGGACGCCGCCGACGCCCGTCACTCTGTCGCGCGTCACTGGCGTACGTCCTGCGTCACAAGCGCGCACAGCTCCCGCCCACTGTCGTTGCCCAATTGTCCGGCCGTCGCCATGACGGTTGCTTAGCATACGACTGATGGACAGCGCGTTCGGCCAATGGGAGACCAGACTCCTGAAAATACTCACAGCTGTGTGCCCTGAGTTTTCAGGTGATGTCTCTTTTTTTCCATTCCAGTACAGCTCTTTTAGTTAATCAATTAGGATGATTAATCCTGAAACAAAAGCACTTAAAGCTTCAAATCATAATTGCCCCCTTTTTAAAAGGAGCACAAACAATAAATTCCAAATTCTAATAAAAATATATTTCAAATGATAATATTGTTCCTTTTATCTACCAGTCGTGGAAAACCTCAAGCGTACTACAAACACCGCGTGATCATTCCACTACACTTTAGGAAGGATGTCAAGCGCTTGGAGAGGGTGCAGAGCAGATTTACTAGAATGGTATTGGGGGTAATGTATTGATGTGGATAGAGAACTGGTTGGCAGACAGGAAGCAGAGAGTAGGAATAAACGGGTCCATAGAAAATAGGTGCAGGAGCAGGCCATTCAGCCCTTCTAGCCTGCACCGCCATTCAATGAGTTCATGGCTGAACATGAAACTTCAGTACCCCCTTCCTGCTTTCTCGCCATAACCCTTGATCCCCCGAGTAGTAAGGACTTCATCTAACTCCCTTTTGAATATATTTAGTGAATTGGCCACAACTACTTTCTGTGGTAGAGAATTCCACAGGTTCACCACTCTCTGGGTGAAGAAGTTTCTCCTCATCTCGGTCCTAAATGGCTTACCCCTTATCCTCAGACTGTGACCCCTGGTTCTGGACTTCCCCAACATTGGGAACATTCTTTCTGCATCTAACCTGTCTAAACCCGTCAGAATTTTAAACGTTTCTATGAGGTCCCCTCTCATTCTTCTGAACTCCAGTGAATACAAGCCCAGTTGATCCAATCTTTCTTGATAGGTCAGTCCCGCCATCCCGGGAATCAGTCTGGTGAACCTTCGCTGCACTCCCTCAATAGCAAGAATGTCCTTCCTCAAGTTAGGAGACCAAAACTGTACACAATACTCCAGGTGTGGCCTCACCAAGGCCCTGTACAACTGTAGCAACACCTCCCTGCCCCTGTATTCAAATCCCCTCGCTATGAAGGCCAACATGCCATTTGCTTTCTTAACCGCCTGCTGTACCTGCATGCTAACCTTCAATGACTGATGTACCATGACACCCAGGTCTCGTTGCACCTTCCCTTTTCCTAATCTGTCACCATTCAGATAATAGTCTGTCTCTCTGTTTTTACCACCAAAGTGGATAACCTCACATTTATCCACATTGTACTTCATCTGCCATGCATTTGCCCACTCACCTAACCTATCCAAGTCACTCTGCAGCATAATAGCATCCTCCTCGCAGCTCACACTGCCACCCAACTTAGTATCATCCGCAAATTTGGAGATACTGCATTTAATCCCCTCGTCTAAATCATTAATGTACAATGTAAACAGCTGGGGCCCCAGCACAGAACCTTGCGGCACTCTACTAGTCACTGCCTGCCATTCTGAAAAGTACCCGTTTACTCCTACTCTTTGCTTCCTGTCTGACAACCAGTTCTCAATCCACGTCAGCACACTACCCCCAATCCCATGTGCTTTAACTTTGCACATTAATCTCTTGTGTGGGACCTTGTCGAAAGCCTTCTGAAAGTCCAAATATACCACATCAACTGGTTCTCCTTTGTCCACTTTACTGGAAACATCCTCAAAAAATTCCAGAAGATTTGTCAAGCATGATTTCCCTTTCACAAATCCATGCTGACTTGGACCTATCATGTCACCATTTTCCAGATGCACTGCTATGACATCCTTAATAATTGATTCCATCATTTTACCCACTACTGAGGTCAGGCTGACCGGTCTATAATTCCCTGTTTTCTCTCTCCCTCCTTTTTTAAAAAGTGGGGTTACATTGGCTACCCTCCACTCCATAGGAACTGATCCAGAGTCAATGGAATGTTGGGTCCGTTTCAGAATGGCAGGCAGTGACGAGTGGGGTTCAGTGCTGGGACCCCAGCTATTTACAATATATATTAATGATTTAGACGAAGGAATTGAATGTAATATTTCCAAGTTTGCAGATGACACTAAGCTGGGTGGCAGTGTGAGCTGTGAGGAGGATGCTAAGAGGCTGCAGGGTGACTTGGACAGGTTCGATGAGTGGGAAAATGCATGGCAGATGCAGTATAATGTCGATAAATGTGAAGTTATCCACTTTGGTGCCAAAAACAGGAAGGCAGAATATTATCTGAATGGTGACAGATTAGGAAAAGGGGAGGTGCAACAAGACCAGGGTGTCATGGTACATCAGTCATTGAAAGTTGGCAGGTACAGCAGGCGGTGAAGAAGGCAAATGGTATGTTGGCTTTCATAGCGAGAGGATTTGAGTATAGGAGCAGGGAGGTCTTCCTGCAGTTGTACAGGGCCTTGGTGAGGCCACACCTTGAATATTGTGTACAGTTTTGGTCTCTTAATCTGAGGAAGGACTTTCTTGCTATTGAGGGAGTGCAGCGAGGGTTCACCAGACTGATTCCTGGGATGGCAGGACTGACATGTCAAGAAAGACTGGATCAACTAGGCTTATATTCACTGGAATTTAGAAGAATGAGAGAGGATCTCATAGAAACATAGAAAATTCTGACAGGATTGGACAGCTTAGATGCAGGAGGAATGTTCACGATGTTGGGGAAGTCCAGAGCCAGGGGGCATAGTCTAAGGATAAGGGGTAAGCCATATAGGACCGAGATGAGGTGAACATTTTTCACTCAGAGAACTCTGAACATGTGGAATTCTCTACCACAGAAAGTTGTTGATGACAGTTCGTTAGATATATTCAAAAGGGAGTTAGATGTGGCCCTTACAGCTAAAGGGATCAAGGGGTATGGAGAGAAAGCAGGAATGTGGTATAGACATTGCATGATCAGCCATGATCATATTTATTGTGTTCCTAACACAGATGACACTGCACACAGTGAGGTGAAAGTAACAGTGACCTCAGTCTTTAATAAGAGACTGCAGAGTGAGGAACAGGCCTTAGGGGCCGGCTTGTATACAGTGCTCCCAAGGGATTCTGGGATCCCTTGGGACTTCAGGGGATGAGCTCCCTGGTGGCGGAACATGGGAGTGCATGCTTTACAAATACACAACATCACTCCCCCCGCAAAGTCAAAGTGAAAACTATTTACAAGGTGAGGCAGTCGGGAGCCTTTCTTTCCCTGGTGGACCGCCTTGGTACAAATGTCTGTTCTGGTGTGTTGGTTGTGCCCTCGCTGGGCTGGCATGTTGTTGGCCCTGCAGGGCTGCTAGGTGAGCCTGGCCTTGCTGGGCTGTTGGGCATGATGGGTTCAATTTCCTGGTCCGGCGTGGCGTCATTGATCCTTTGGGTGTGTGTTGTGGGCTCGAAAAAGGTGGTGTCTGCTGTGGGTTGTTCAGGGCAGTCTGTGAACTGCAGCCTCGTTTGATCCAGGTGCTTTCTGCAAATTTGTCCATTGTCTAGTTTGACTACAAACATCCTATTCCCTTCTTTAGCTATCAACATGCCTGCGATCCACTTGGGGACCATGTCCATAGTTTAGCACATACACAGGGTCATTCAGATCAATTTCCCGTGGCACAGTGGCGCGAACATCGATTACATTTTGTTGCTGCTGCCGGCTCTCTACCTGATCATGCAGGTTGAGGTGAACCAGCGAGAGTCTGCTTTTAAGTGTCCTTTTCATGAGTAGCTCAGCCGGGGGCACTCCTGTGAGCGAGTGGGGTCTCGTGCAGTAGCTGAGCAGTACTCGGGACAGGCAGGCGGGTTTGGATGGAGCCTTCTGTGACTCGGTTAAGGCTCTGTTTGACAGGCTGAGGGTGGCAAACATGGGCCTCAGGCTTTCAATGGTGGCGGTGGCGGTGCTTCCAGACATTATTTCAAATTCAATCCATTTTGAAAAAGCATCCACCACCACCACGACACTGGTGAAACATGGCCCGTTGCCACTGACCAGTATGTCAGGCAGGCTGTGGGTGGCAAACATGGGCCTCAGGCTTTCAATGGTGGCGGTGTCGGTGCTTCCCGACATTATTTCAAATTCAATCCATTTTGAAAAAGCATCCACCCCCACCACGAATATTTTACCGAGAAACGGACCCGCATAGTTGACATGGATCCTCGACCATGGTCTGGAGGGCCAGGACCACAAACTTAGTGGTACCTCTCTGGGCGCATTGCTCAACTGAGCACATACGCTGCATTGCTGTACACAGGACTCTAAGTCAGAGTCGATACCGGGCCACCACACGTGGGATCTGGCTATCGCTTTCATCATTACTATACCCGGGTGTGTGCTGTGGAGATCCGAGATGAACATCTCCCTGCCCTTTTTTGGTAGCACTACGCGGTTACCCCACAATAGGCAGTCTGCCTGAATGGACAGCTTGTCCTTTCGCCGCTGGAATAGCTTGATTGGCTCTTGCATTTCAACGGTGATGCTGGCCCAGCTCCCATGCAGTGCACAGTTTTTTACTCGGAACAGCAGAGGATCTTGGATGGTCCAAGTCCTAATCTGGCGGGCCGTGACAGGTGATTTATCATTTTTAAACGCTTCCATGACCATCAACAAGTCTGCGGGCTGTGCCACCATCAACAAGTTTACACGCTGCGCCATTTCCACCCCCGTGGTGGGCAATGGTAGCCGACTGAGAGCATCCGCACAATTCTCGGTGCCTGGCCTGTGGCGGATGGTATAGTTATACGCTGATAGCGCGAGTGGCCACCTTTATATGCGGGCTGAGGCATTAAAATTTATCCCCTTGTTTTCAGCGAACAGGAATGTGAGGGACGTGATCGGTTTCCAGCTCAAATTTAAGGCCAAATGATGCATTTTCTTTACCCCGAACACACATGCTAATGCCTCTTTCCCAATCATGCTGTAGGCCCTTTCGGCCTTAGACAAGCTCCTGGAAGCATAGGCGACAGGTTGCAACTTCCCCGCAACGTTAGCTTGCTGTAATACACACCCGACTCCGTACGACGACGCGTCACATGCTAGCACAAGTCTTTTACACAGGTTATACAATACAAGCAGCTTGTTGTAACATAAAATGTTTCTGGCTTTCTCAAAAGCAATTACTTGGTTTGTTCCCCAAAGCCAGTTCTCACCTTTGCGCAAAAACACATGTAGGGACTCTAAGAGGGTGCTTAACCCCGGTAGGAAGTTACCAAAATAGTTGAGGAGTCCCAGGAACGACCGCAGCTCCGTGACATTCTGTGGCCTGGGCGCGTTCCTGATAGCCTCTGTCTTGGCGTCTGTGGGCCGAATGCCGTCCACCGCGATCTTTCTCCCCAAAAACTCCACTTCTGTTGCCATGAAGATGCATTTCGACCTCTTCAGTCGCAGCCCTACGCGATCCAGTCGCTGGAGGACCTCCTCCAGGTTTTGTAGGTGCTCGGCGGTGTCCCAACCCGTGACCAATGTGTTGTCCTGAAAGACCACTGTGTGTGGTACCGACTTGAGTAGGCTCTCCATGTTTCTCTGGAAGATCGCTGCAGCCGACCAAATTCCAAACAGGCATCTGTTGTAAATGAACAGTCCCTTGTGCGTGTTGATGCAGGTGAGGCCCTTCGAAGACTCCACCAGCTCCTGCGTCATCTAGGCCGAAGTCAGGTCGAGCTTGGTGAATGTCTTGCCTCCTGCCAGCGTCGCAAATAGGTCATCTGCCTTAGGTCGCGGGTATTGGTCCTGTAGTGAGAAATGATTAATAGTTACTTTATAATCGCCATAAATCCTGACCGTGCCATCACTTTTGAGTGCTGGAACAATTGGGCTGGCCCACTCGCTGAATTCCACTGTGGAAATGATGCCCTCGCGTTGCAGCCTGTCCGGCTCAATTTCAACTCTCTCCCTCATCATGTGAGGTACCGCTCGCGCCTTGTGTTGAATGGGTCGTGCCTCTGGGACCAAGTGGATTCGCACCTTCGCCCTGGAAAAGTTTCCAATGCCTGGCTCAAAAAGGAACGGAAATTTGTTAAGAACCTGGGTAGATGAGGCCTCATCAACATGTGATAGCGCTCGGATGTCATCTCAGTTCCAGCGGATATTGCCCAGCCAGCTCCTTCCAAGCAATGTGGGGCCATCACCCGGGACAATCCAGAGTGGCAGTTCATGCACCGTGCCCTCGTAGGTGACCTTGACCATGGTGCTGCCCAGGACAGTGATAAGCTCTTTGGTGTACATTCTCAGTTTTGTGTGGATGGGGCTCAGGGCTGGTCTGAATGCCTTGTTGCACCACAGTCTCTCAAACATCTGTTTACTCATGATGGATTGGCTAGCGCCAGTGTCCAGTTCCATGGCTACGGGTAAGCCATTGAATTTTACGTTCAGCATTATAGGTGGACATTTCATCGAAAATGTGTGCACCCCGTATACTTCAGCATCTGCCTCCTCTCTCTGAGGCTCGAAATTGCTTTGACCCGCCATGGACCGATCTTACTCTGCCACGTGGTGGTTAGCAGGTTTTTCAGAGCTTGCAGCTCGTTTGCAAGCTCGTTGGAGGTGCCCCATTGTTCCACAGCTCTTGCAAACATACCCTTTGAAGCAGCATGAATAGGCTGAGTGGAAGCCTCCACAACGCCTGATATGTATTGTCCAGGTACATTAAATGTATAAGTACAATGGTGCGCCACAGAGACCTGAAGGTACCTGCAAGACAGAGTATAAAAGGCTACCCACCACACCTGGGAGGCACTCTGGAGTTACACAATAAAGGACTAAGGTCACAGCAGTTACTCCAACACCAGACCATGTGGAGTCAGTGATTTGAGTGCTACATACACCACATTGGCGACAAGGTCACGGACAAACTTCACGCATCACGCAACCATGGCTACTCTGGGCTCGTTAAAGGATTTTACGGTGGGAAATGATTGGGAGGCCTTTACGGAAAGGCTCGAGTACTAATTCACAGCAAACGACCTGACGGGGTACACAGATGCACTGAGAGAGAAGCATAAGGCGATATTACTTTCCAGCTGTGGCGATGAAGTTTACTGTCTCGTCAGGGATTTGCTGGCACCCAGGAGCACCAGGGACAAGTCATATGAGGAGCTGGTCACACTCATTCATGACCTACTTAAACCGAAGGAGAACATCTTCACGGCCCGGCACAAATTCTATCACCACTGCAGACCTGAGGGCCAGGATGTCACCAAATATGCTGCAGATCTCAGGAGACTCCCGACGCCGTGTGATTTTGGCACACACCTTAACAAGGCGTTGCGAGACGTTTTTATTATGGGGATTGGCCATGAGGGTCTCCTTCATAAGCTGCTATCCATGGAACCTACAGTCACCCTGAAGCAAGCCATCACCATCAGCAAGGCGTTATGACATCGACTTGCAGCACCAAGCAGATGATCCACACAGTCTCGAATCCGGCAGGCACTATCCACAGGATAGCGCCCACCATGGACAAAACTGCAGAACGTGGCTCTGCCCAGGGCAGGGAGCATGGACCTCAGGGTCCTGGAACTCAGAGTCTGCTGAGGGGGACTAATCGAATAGCACCATGCTGGCGCTGCAGAGGAAGCCATGGGGCTCACCGGGGCAGGTTTGCAGAGTATACGTGCAATATCTGCCACACGAAAGGCCACCTTCAGCGTATGTGTAAAAGACATCTGACTCACTGTGTGGCTGAGGAGATGGCAGAGGGTCCAGAAGGTCCATTTTCCAGTGAGGAGCAGACAGAAGAAGACGAGGCATTGTTTGGACTGTATACGTGCACTGACGATTCGGCCCCGGTGATTATGGAGGTCAAGATTAACGGAGTCCCAGTGAGTATGGAAGTAGATACTGGATCGGGTCCGTCGTTGATGAGTCAGGAAACTTTTGAGAAACTGTGGGTTAACCTAGCTGCATGACCCAAGCTGGTCCGGGTCATGGCGAAGCTGCGTACCTACACCAAGGAACTGATACCCGTTCTTGACAGAGCGGATGTGCAGGTATCTCACGGGGGGCAAGACGCACGGTTTACCTTTGTGGGTCATTGCAGACGATGGGCTGACGCTCCTCGGCAGGAGGTGGATAGGAAAGATCCTTGGGAGCTGGGAAGACTTCATTCCTCCACAGACCGCTGTCCCCTGGGTTCCCAAAGAGCAGCGCCAACCGAGCTGGAGGAGAGATAAGCAGTTCATCGGCAGTCCAAATTCCACAGGTGACAGCAACCCTGCAGCCTCAACTCTGGAAGAGCAGTTTTTCACGTACGGACTGAGCGCTGAGGTGCAAGCTGGCGACGCACTGCGGGCGATGAACGGGAGGCCCATCGATGGCCGACAAGTCCAGGGGGGTGCCCACGTGGAGAAAGAGTCGGGCGGTGGTCACGGCCACGGTGGAGGCCGGGACAGCGGCGGCGGTGGGGGCGGCTATGGCGGCTGCAGGAGCGGCGGCAAGTACTGGAGCAGGAGTGGAGGCCACAGCAGAGGCGGCAGCAGCGGCAGGCGTGGAGGCTGCAGCGGCGGCAGAGGCTACGGAGGCGGCAGGTACGATTACTCGGGTGGGTGCAGGAGTCAGAGCAGAGGATATGGCAGCAATCACGGAGGCCGTCCTCACAGGGGCTATAACGGATCGAATTCAAAGAGCCAGATTCAAGCTCGGATTGTTTTCTTTCCTTCTTTCTTCGTTATTTCTTCCATTCCAGAGAGTAAAACGTCAGGCCAGCGAGCTCAAGATGGTGGCAGCAGAGCTCTGCAAAGAACAAAGGCAAGCAGTACAACTAAAATGGCGGCGCCCAAGGGAAGCCTCGTGGAACCACAAGATGGCGTCTTAAAAGGGAAATGCACCCGGGAGCCTTAAAAGGGCCTTACACATTGGCGGTCCCCACAAAAAGACTTTTGTAAGGCAAGAACGAGTCTACATGTATAATGTGATTTGTATGATGTAGTGATTTAGGATAAGAAGTGATATTTTGATGCTGAATGGTTACTGTGTTTAAAATGATGGATATGAATGATGTATGATGTATGAAAAGAGTTAATACCATGAGGCACAAGTAAAAGGGCCAATGGACCCGTGACTAACATGCCTAAGGGGCTAGTGCGATTTTTAATTTTATGTGATTCATGCAAGGGTTCAGCGGCTGCAGATAAGCCACCAAAGCGACCACTGAGAACAGAGGCAATGCACTAGTTGCGATACCCTGTCTCAGCACAGCCCATTACCGCAGGCAAAAAGGGGCCGTACACTACCACCGTACCTCATCCAGTGGAGCTGGGATTAAATAATTGTTCAGTGCACCTGCAACCTTTTGACATAACATCTGTACCATATATCATATGTACCATACAAATGTACTGTCCATGTATACCTATAGTCTGTTGGAGGTTATACTCGTGTACTTCATCACCCATGCAGGACTGCAAATATCACATGCTTGCACCGGATCACAAGTATTATCTCCACATGGGGGGGGGAAGTGGATGGTCATGGACTCACACTCACAAACCAACCAGGATGAACAAGGCCGAGGTTACCGGCAATGGCTTTTGGAACTGGGAGGCGGGAGTGAGATGATATGTATTGTCCAGGTACATTAAATGTATAAGTACAATGGTGCGCCACAGAGGGCGCTGTGGTGGGAGACCTGAAGGTACCTGCAAGACAGAGTATAAAAGGCTACCCACCACACCTGGGAGGCACTCTGGAGTTATACAATAAAAGACTAAGGTCACAGCAGTTACTACAACACCAGACTGTATGGAGTCAGTGATTTGAGTGCTACATACACCACAATGCCAACAAGGTGTGAATTGTCTTGCATTCATCCTTTGTTAGGGACTCTGAGTCATCTGGGTCACCTGAGGACTGCTGGCAGTTGCAGACTCGTGGGTTCTGCCCTGTACATTTCTGCTCGCAAACACAGTTCCAGTTCATTTATGAACATTGCTCGCACTTGTGTGCTGAGAGATTTGTTTGGTGTTATCACTGGTGGACATAAACGCCTGTGCTATCGCAATGGCCTTACTGAGGGGCGGTGTCTCTACAATCAAAAGTTTTCGTAGGAAGGTCTCGTGGCCAATGCCCAGTACAAAAAAGTCTCTGAGCATTTGCTCCAGGTAGCCATCAAACTCACATTGTCCTGCAAGTCGCCTTAGCTCAGCGACGTCGCTCGGCACTTCCTGACCTTCAGATCGCTGGCACGTGTAGAATCGATACCTCGCCATCTGCACGCTCTCCCTTGGGTTAAGATGCTCCCGAACCAGTGTACACAGCTCCTCATATGACTTATCTGTGAGTTTCACCGGAGCCAGAGGATTCTTCATGAGGCTGTAGGTCGGTGCCCTGCAGACTGTGAGGAGGACCTCCTTTTTGCAGTGCTTCCTTCTCCGTCCAGCTCGTTGGCTACAAAGTACTGGTCTAGCCGTTCGACATAGGTTTCCCAGTCCTCACCCTCCGAGAACTTCTCCAGGATGCCCAAAGCTTGCTGCATCTTTGTGTTGGATTCGTATTCTCGTCGCCAGTTATTGTGTTCTTAACACAGATGAGGCTGCACACAGGGAGGTTAAAGTAACATTGACCTCAGTCTTTAATAAGACACTCCAGAGTGAGGAACAGGCCTTCGGGGCCGACTTATATATAGTGCTCCCAATGGATACTGGGATCCCTTGGGACTTCAGGGGATGAGTTCCCTGGGGGCGGAACATGGGAGTGCATGCTTTACAGATACACAACAATATTGAATGGTGGTGCAGGCTCGAAGGGCCAAATGGCCTACTCCTGCACCTATTTTCTATGTTTCTATGTTTCTATGGTATCAGGGATGAGGGATTTTAAAAAAAATTAGTTCCTGGGCATCACTAGCAATGCCAGCATTTATTGCCTAATCCCTAATTGACCTTGAGAATGTGGTGGTGAACTGCTTTCTTGAACTACTGCAGTCCATGTGGTGAAAGGTGGAAGCACTGTTAGGGAGGGAGTTATTCATATTATTGTTTGTAGCAACTGAGTGGTTTGCTAGGACTAAGTCAACCAGATTGGGCCTGGAGTCACCAGACCAGGTAAGGATAGTAGATTTCCTTCCTTGAAGGACAGTAGTAAACCAGATGGGTTTTTACAACAATCTGGTAGTTTCATTGTCACCATTATTGATACTAGCTTCTTATTCTGAATTTACTTAATTAACTGAATTTAAATTCCCCAGCGGCCATGATGGGATTTGAACTCATATCTCTGGATTATTAGTCTAGGCTTCTGGATTACTAGTCCAGTAATGTAACTACTATGCTACCATTCCCGATAATTCTGTGGGGAGACTAGAGAAGCTTGGATTGTTCTCCTTAGAGCAGGGAAGGTTAAGGGGAGATTTAAAAAAGGTATTCAAAGTTATAAAGGGGTTTGATATAAGAGATAAGTAGAACATATTTCCACTGACAGGAGGATACTGGAACCTACAAAGTAGAACAATAGGTCACTGACTTATATTGGAGTACAGTTCCAGGAGCACTGCCAGCTCTGGATACCTCACCCAAGTGAGGCTATTTTTAGGGCTACCATCTTGTTCCCAATTTAAAATTGGACAGGGCAGAGTTGAGGTCATGGGTTAGACTCTCACATTCTCTCACACATGTGCCAAACATTACTAAAATGCAGCAATTGAAAACAGTACTTTTATTGTCCAGCTATAAGTTAGGAATATTATTGGGCGGTTACTCCAAAAACTGGACTGTCCACATCAAATTCTTTGAAGGATTTAGGTGCAGTCCTGGGATATGGCAGAGGTTTTCAATGGCTACATTTCATCCATCTTCGATAATGAAGATGATGCTAGATTATCAATAATACAAAATAGGCTCAATGCTAAAATTTACAGTATTTATATTATAGAGACAGACTGGTTTATGGGCAGACACATAGTAGATGGAAATTGAATGTAGAGAAGTGTGAAGTGATGCAGTTTGGAATGAAGAAGGAGGGGAGACAATAAATTCTAAATGGTACAATTTTAAAGGGGATGTAGGAACACAGAGACCTGGGGATTCTCATACACAAATCTTTGAAGGTGACAGGACAAGTTGATAAGGCTGTGAAAAAAGCACACAGGATTGTAAGCTTTATAAATAGAGGCATAGAGTACAAAAAACAAGGACGTTATGCTAAACCTTTATAAATCACTGGTTAGGCCTCAGTTGCAGGCATTTTTCCAATTCCCGGCACAATTCTTTTGGAAGGATGTCAAGGGATTGGAGAGGGTGCAGGGGAGATTTACTAGAATGGTATCGGGGATGAGGGACATCAGTTATGTGGAGAGACTGGAGAAGCTAGGATTGTTCTCCTTAGAGCACGGAAGGTGAACGGAAGATTTAAAACAGGCTTTCAAAGTTGTCAAGGATCATGATAGAGGCACTAAGGAGAAACTATTTCCACTGGCAGGAGAATATTGGAACCTACCAAAGTAGGATAATATATATTCTTTATTTTATACCATTATATGAATATAAATTGTATAATTTCAACTACTCATCTCTGATCGTACTGATTACTTTGCTGTGGAATAAAGCAGCTTACAATTTGAACCAAACTTACTCAGTCCTCCTTCGGAGAGACTGGAGACACACACGTGCACATCGTGACCAGATCACCAGGAGATGCTATTGTTACATTCGCAGGTTATACTATTGTACAAATAAATATAGTGCACTCTCAAAGGTAAGACGTTCAGACCACATAAGAGAGACAGTTAATTCATAAATCTGGAATAAAAAACTAGTCTCAGTAATGGTGACCATGAAACTACCGGTTTATTGTAAAAACCCATCTGGCTCACTAATGTCCTTTAGGGAAGGAAATCTGTCGTCCTTACCTGGCCTGGCCTATATGTGACTCCAGACCCACAGCAAGGTAGTTAACTCTTAACGTCCCTCTGAAATGGCCTAGCAAGCCACTCTGTTGTATCAAACCACTACAAAGAAGTATACAAAGAATAAATCTGGATGGGCCACCTAGCAACAATCTAGGCACCGGACATGACCAAGGCACACCCAGCCCAGTTGACCTCCCTAACAGCATTATGGGACACGGACTGCAGCGGTTCAAGAAGGCAGCTCACCACCACCTTCTCAAAGGCAATTAGGGGTGGACAATAAATGCGGGCCTTGCCAGCGATGCCCACATCACAGAAACAAATAAAAAATCACAGCTAAACCTTCAACGGTATCTACAGCAAACCCAAATTTGTAACACTCCCCTTTAATTTTTTATTTGAGTATCTTAAATGTATTCCTTCTTGTTGTTATCTTGCCAACCACTAGAAACAAATCTATCACTATTTAATTTAACATGACCCTTTATAATCTTGAGGATCTCCATCAGGTTATCCCTTATCCTTCTTAGGTCTAATGAAAAAAGCTTTAACTTCTCAAATCTCTGTAACCCTATCATAATCCATTATAAATCTGCGCTGCACTTTTCATATTGCTTGAATATCCTTTCCATAATGGGGTACCTAAAACTGTACGTAGTACCTCAACTGCAGTCTAAATAATGTTTTGTACGTTCCACATTATCTCCTTGCTTCTGCATTCCATGCTTCTAGATACAAAACCAAGGATTCCTTTTGCCTTTTTTATGGCTTTATCTGCTTGCACTCTTACTTTACTGATCTGAGTGTTGATGCACTATAGTCCCCTTTTTCTACTCCATTTAAAATCTTACAATTTAAGCTGTATGTCCTTTCCCTGACCTTGCTTCCAAAATGTATTACTACACATTGTTCTACATTGAACTACATCTCTCCAACCTGCCAGCCTGCCGATGTTCTTCTGCAGTTTTTCACAATCCTCATCAAAATGTGCTATATACCCAATTTGGTGTCATCAGCAAATTTAGATATTGTTCCCTCAATTCTTAAGTGCAGATCATGTATGTGTATAGTAAATAAAAATAGCCCCAATATCAATCCCATATGACGATAGTCTTTCCAGTTTTAGAAGCTTACTAATTTGCCTATCTTTTGCTTTCTGCTCTCCAACAATCTCTGTATCCATGAGGCCCCATTCCCCCTAAATCCATATGCCATTATTTTTAATTGGTAACTTATCAAAATGCCTTTTGAAAATCCATATAAATCACATTCACTGCACGTCTTTTATCGATCCTTCATATTATTTCTTCAAAGATGTTTATTCTGTCAAGCATGACCATCTTATGGAAATCCATCCTGACTGCCACTAATTAACTTGATTCCCGAAATACTTAGTAATTCCGTCTCATAATATAAACTCTAGTAGTTTATCAACCACTGAAGTAAGACTAACTGGCATATAATTTCCTGGCCTATTTTTGTCTCCTTTTTTGAAGAGGGTTGTTACATTTGTCACTTTCTTATCCTTTGGCATAATTTTCATTTCCACAGAGTTTTGGAAAATTATTGTCCAAAGGATAAGAAAGTGCAAATGTAACAACCTATACTATTTTTTTCCTACCTTCCCTTAGGATACTTGGATGAAAACCATCAGGTCCCAGTGATTTATCAACTTGAAGTTTGAGTAACATCTCATCTCTCTCTTTGCATAATAACCACTGTACTACACACACCTCTGCTGCTTCTACAATCCTAATATGCAACTCTTCAGTGAAAACTAAGGCAAAGAATATATTTAAGATCAGCTCACTTAGCATAGACAAAATATTGAGCCTGGGCTCTTCCTCATCTGTATCAAATTTATGTCACCAAATTGTTGGAGAGCGGCATGGAAAATTGTGATGAGTATTGTGACAACCCAAAGGAGGATATAGATAGGCTAGTACGATTGCCAGACTTGACTATTCTATAGATCTCTTCGCCAGCCTCCTGTCGCCCACTCTATGTCTGTCCATTTATGTTAAGGATCAAATAATTGTCTTTATCATAAAGAATGAGAGAGCAATCATATATTATTTTTGACAATTATATTGTGCGCCATTGTAAAACAGCAACAGAACTTCATTGCGTGAAGCATTTTGAAATATTTCAACAATATAAGGTGATACATAAATGCAAGTATTACTTTGATGTTTCATGCCAGAATTACATAATTTGACTTGAATGTGATCCTGATGTGACACCATTCCCCATAGAAAATATTTCACAGAATTAATGAGTTTTTGAGCGGATTCCAGAATCCTGTGTCACCATCCCTGAGTTTTTCCTGTCCCACTGGGAGGATAGAACCATGGTAGATGGGGAATCAGTGCTGGGTATGATCCTGTCAATATTGACTCCAGACCCCATGGAGTCTCATGGCTTCAGGTGAAACAAGGTGAAACAAACCTCCTGATAAGGGATGGTTTTTTAGACCAATATGTCGAGGAACCAACTAGGGGGGAGGCCATCTTAGACTGGGTGTTATGTAATGAGAGAGGATTAATTAGCAATCTCGTTGTGCGAGGCCTCTTGGGGAAGAGTGACCATAATATGGTGGAATTCTGCATTGGGATGGAGAATGAAACAGTTAATTCAGAGACCATGGTCCAGAACTTAAAGAAGGCTAACTTTGAAGGTATGAGGCGTGAATTGGCTGGGATGGATTGGCGAATGATACTTAAGGGGTTGACTGTGGATGGGCAATGGCAGACATTTAGAGACCGCATGGATGAACTACAACAATTGTACATTCCTGTCTGGCATAAAAATAAAAAAGGGAAGGTGGCTCAACCGTGGCTATCAAGGGAAATCAGGGATAGTATTAAAGCCAAGGAAGTGGCATACAAATTGGCCAGAAATAGCAGCGAACCTGGGGACTGGGAGAAATTTAGAACTCAGCAGAGGAGGACAAAGGGTTTGATTAGGGCAGGGAAAATGGAGTATGAGAAGAAGCTTGCAGGGAACATTAAGACGGATTGCAAAACTTTCTATAGATATGTAAAGAGAAAAAGGTTAGTAAAGACAAACGTAGGTCCCCTGCAGTCAGAATCAGGGGAAGTCATAACGGGGAACAAAGAAATGGCGGACCAATTGAACAAGTACTTTGGTTCGGTATTCACGAAGGAGGACACAAACAACCTTCCGGTTATAAAAGGGGTCGGGGGGTCTAGTAAGGAGGAGGAACTGAGGGAAATCCTTATTAGCCGGAAAATTGTGTTGGGGAAATTGATGGGATTGAAGGCCGATAAATCCCCAGGGCCTGATGGACTGCATCCCAGAGTACTTAAGGAGGTGGCCTTGGAAATAGTGGATGCATTGACAGTCATTTTCCAACATTCCATTGACTCTGGATCAGTTCCTATAGAGTGGAGGGTAGCCAATGTAACCCCACTTTTTAAAAAAGGAGGGAGAGAGATAACAGGGAACTATAGACCGGTCAGCCTGACATCGGTAGTGGGTAAAATGATGGAATCAATTATTAAGGATGTCATAGCAGTGCATTTGGAAAGAGGTAATATGATAGGTCCAAGTCAGCATGGATTTGTGAAAGGGAAATCATGCTTGACAAATCTTCTGGAATTTTTTGAGGATGTTTCCAGTAGAGTGGACAAGGGAGAACCAGTTGATGTGGTATATTTGGACTTTCAGAAGGCGTTCGACAAGGTCCCACACAAGAGATTGATGTGCAAAGTTAGAGCACATGGGATTGGGGGTAGTGTGCTGACATGGATTGAGAACTGGTTGTCAGACAGGAAGCAAAGAGTAGGAGTAAATGGGTACTTTTCAGAATGGCAGGCAGTGACTAGTGGGGTACCGCAAGGTTCTGTGCTGGGGCCCCAGCTGTTTACACTGTACATTAATGATTTAGATGAGGGGATTAAATGTAGTATCTCCAAATTTGCGGATGACACTAAGTTGGGTGGCAGTGTGAGCTGCGAGGAGGATGCTGTGAGGCTGCAGAGCGACTTGGATAGGTTAGGTGAGTGGACAAATGAATGGCAGATGAAGTATAATGTGGATAAATGTGAGGTTATCCACTTTGGTGGTAAAAACAGAGAGACAGACTATTATCTGAATGGTGACAGATTAGGAAAAGAGGAGGTGCAAAGAGACCTGGGTGTCGTGGTACATCAGTCATTGAAGGTTGGCATGCAGGTGCAGCAGGCGGTTAAGAAAGCAAATGGCATGTTGGCCTTCATAGCAAGGGGATTTGAGTACAGGGGCAGGGAGGTGTTGCTACAGTTGTACAGGGCATTGGTGAGGCCACACCTGGAGTATTGTGTACAGTTTTGGTCTCCTAACCTGAGGAAGGACATTCTTGCTATTGAGGGAGTGCAGCGAAGGTTCACCAGACTGATTTCCGGGATGGCGGGACTGACCTATCAAGAAAGACTGGATCAACTGGGCTTGTATTCACTGGAGTTCAGAAGAATGAGAGGGGACCTCATAGAAACATTTAAAATTCTGACGGGGTTAGACAGGTTAGATGCAGGAAGAATGTTCCCAATGTTGGGGAAGTCCAGAACCAGAGGTCACAGTCTAAGGATAAGGGGTAAGCCATTTAGGACCGAGATGCGGAGGAACTTCTTCACCCAGAGAGTGGTAAACCTGTGGAATTCTCTACCACAGAAAGTTGTTGAGGCCAATTCACTAAATATATTCAAAATGGAGTTAGATGAGGTCCTTACTACTAGGGGGATCAAGGGGTATGGCGAGAAAGCAGGAATGGGGTACTGAAGTTGAATGTTCAGCCATGAACTCATTGAATGGCGGTGCAGGCTAGAAGGGCCGAATGGCCTACTCCTGCACCTATTTTCTATGTTTCTATGTTTCTATAATGACCTACTGCCCCACCTCATCAACTGACAAATCACTACTCCTCCATGTACATCACTTGGAGAAAGCACTGAGGGAAGCAAAAATGCGGAATATACTCTGGAAGGGACTCCCACCCCTCTTCACCACCAAGTGGTTCTGTAGTACTACCACTGACAAAACTGACTGAGTCTTGAAGGACATAGCTCACAGACTCAGCCTGCATCACCTGGTGACTGTACCCTACTTGACCTCATCCTCGCCAACTGTCACAGCCTTGTCTGTCCACAGTAGCATTGGTAAAGAGTGATCTCTGCCCTCCATTGTTAAGTGTGTTACTACTGCTGTGCTAAGGGACAAACTAAGGACAGATCTAGCAGTTAAAAACTGAGCACCATGAGGTTCTACGTGCCATCACCAGCAGAGTGTATACTACTACAATCTGTAATCTGTAATCCGAGATGTCTGCGCTCCTCTAATTCTGCCCTCTTGAGCATCCCTGATTATAATCACTCAACCATTAGTGGCAGTGCCTTCTGTTGCCTAGGCCTCAGGCTCTGGAACTCCCTGCCTAAACCTCTCCCCCTCTCGACATCTATTTCCTCCTTCAAAGCGCTTCTTAAAACATACCTCTTTGGTCACCTGCGCTAATGTTTACTTATGTGGCTCGGTGTCAAATTTTTATCTCATAATACTCCTGTGTGCACCTTGGGACGTTTCACCATGTTAAAGGTGCTGTATAAATACAAGTTGTTGTTGCTGTTTTAATCTAATGGTCCAACACATCCCTTACTCCTCCAACACCATTAAGTGGGGAACATAAAGGTAGTGCCAGGAGCATCATCAGGCATATCCTAGAATGAGGCACCAATCTAGTGAACCCTGCAATACCTGCATGCTAAATGCTTGTGAAGGGCCTGAATATGGCAATTAATGGAAATAGTAATCAATCAGTGTCTGACTTATCAATCTTACAACCTGCACCTTTGCTTCATCCATTTCCTGCTCCTCCTGCACCTCATCCTTTTCCTCAGGTTCTGCAGAAACATGGTCTTCCCCCTTTAGTCTCTGCATGCTCTGCAAGCACTGACCACACTTGATCAGTTTCACTGGGCAGGCCACATTGTCTGCATGCCAGACACAAGACTCCCAAAGCAAGCGCTCTACTTGGAACGCCTTCATGGCAAACGAGCCAAAGGTGTTACAAGGATACCCTCAAAGCCTCCCTGATAAAGTGCAACATCTCCACCGACAGCTGGGAGTCCCCGGCCAAAGACCGCCCTAAGTGGAGGAAGTGCATCCGGGAGGGTGCTGAGCGTCTCGAGTATCGCTGAGTGCATGCAGAAAACAAGCGCAGGCAGCGGAAAGAATGTGCGGCAAACCTGTCCCACCCTCCCTTACCCTCAATGACTGTCTGTCCCACCTGTGGCAGGGACTGTGGCTCTCGTATTGGACTGTTCAGTTACCTAAGGACTTATTCTAAGAATGGAAGCAAGTCTTCCTTGATCCTGAGGGACTGCCTATGATATGGCTCACTTGTCTTCATATTGCATAGGTGTGCAACATGCAACAGACCATGATTAACCTGGAGAGCATTGTTGGACTGTAGAGAATGATCCCATTTTAGAGAATCTTTTAGTTTTAACATGCCTATGGTGTGTTCCACTGTCTTCTTTTTTACGGTAGTAGCAAAGCAAATCAAATGTCAATATCTAAGTTGGATACCCAGGCCAAATCTTCCAGTGTAACAGTGTGGATATCTTGTAGGCTGCCTGTGAATTTCCTCTAAGGGCACTGCTCAATGATGTGCTCTAGGGTCTGATTAGGAGCTCCACAGTCGCATGATAAGGATGCTTTAATCTTCCACCGATGGAATTCCACTGTAATTCTGATTGAAGCATTGAGCTTAATTCTTTACTGTTCCACTGCTGCTTGGGAGGTTGCTCAGAACCCGTGGCTGAAAAGAGTAGCCCTATTTCTCAGCAGCAATGCGTTCAGTGTTTGTTCATCTTCAAAACATGTGGGCATTGTTGTCTACCACATAATGAAGGCGTCAGGGCTGGTTGCTGGGTGGTGGGCATTCGCATGCATAATAACAATTTTATGTTCAAAGGCCACCTGAGCATTATCTCAGTGGAAAGCCTTTCTATTTGTGTGGGTCATACGGTTGATAGGAGGGGCCTGAAGGCCCACACCTGTGTCCTTTTGTTCTCGGGATGTAAGCATTTGAAGCACAGGAAGAAACAAGGAAATGGGGAGAGAGCAGAACATTGGGAGTTTTGCATTGCTTTAGGAAAGAGCCATCACAGACACGATGGCCTGAATAGCCGATTCTATGGTTCCATGTCACAAAGGGGTAGCATGTAGATGAGGAAGAGGAGAGGACCAAGGATAGATTCTTGCAGGACTCCAGATATAATAGGGGCGGGAACAGAAGCAGTCTCTGGCTATGATCAGTATGTAAGAATGGAACCAAGCGAGGGTAGTCCAACCGAATTGGACAACAGAGAGAAGTTCAAGGAAGATGGCAATTAATGGAAATAGTTATGATTCACATCCAGCGATTAGCTTATCAAAGGCTACAGGGAGGTTGAGGAGGATGAGTAGAGATAATACACCATGTTTACAATCATAGAAAATATAATTTGTGTCTTTGGTTGGTACCATTTCAGTGCTGTGGCAGTGGTGGAAACCGGATTGAAGTAATTCAAACAGGAAAATGTGTAAAGATATGCATAGATTTGGGAGGTAACAACACATTCAAACACTTTGGAGAGGAGTCAAGGGTGGCTTTTTGAGGAAGAAAGCGATGACGTCAATTTTGAAAGTGAGGGAACAGTACCTGAATAGAGGGAACCATTAGCAATGTTAGTGGCAAACACAGGACCAAAGGCTAGGTAGTTGGGAGTTTGAAAGTGCAGCTGTAAGTGATTTGGGAGAAGCAATTTTCCCTGTTTTTTAATTTTATTTATTCGTTCATGGGATGTGAGCGTCGCTGGCAAGGCCAGCATTTATTGCCCATCCCTAATTGCATTTGAGAAGATGGTGGTGAGCCGCCTTCTTGAACCGCTGCAGTCCGTGTGGTGAAGGTTCTCCCACAGTGCTGACTTTGTTGTAGCGGTTTGGTACAACTGAGTGGCTTCTATTTCAGAGGGCAGTTAAGAGTCAATTACATTGCTCTTTGTTTTTTTTTCTCTCCGATCCGGAACTTGATGGGGGTGGTGACAGCAACTGAGGGGCAGAAGTAACCGCCACGATTATGTCATCATGGCACCGTGTCACCACGGCTCTCCCCTTCACTTAAAGGGGAGAGCCTCCGCGATTATAAAACTTCGGTCACTGGGCCACCAGGGAGGGTTTCGGCCGGGCCCAAGAGGGGGTGCCAGGCTGCCTGTTGGCGGCCCAGCCGAACCCGGGAGCATATTTGTCGGACCGACTTGGCAGTTGGCCGACAAATAAAAAACATGGCGGCCGCAGCATTGCACCCTCCCCTTGAAGGGAAGCTGCACCTCTGCTGCAGAACGCCACAGCCTCACTGGATCATCAGGAAAAAGCTTGCTTTGGCACCACCGAGCGGGCTGAAGATTTTCTGAGGGGAATGTCGCCGTCGGGGGGGTGAGATCAGCGGTGCACACGGCGATGATGCGCTTAAGACGGATCGGCAGCAGCGGAGCAGTACGGGGGAAGGATCGGGGCACCGCTGGAAAAACTCAGGAGGGCAATTGGGCGAGCAGCGGCCATTCCATCAAAAGTCGGCGGCCATTCCACTCCGCAGCGTGGCTGACGACTTGCGGTGGTAACAGGCCTTAAGAAGAGGGAACATTTCAGCCCCATTGAATTAAACAGCACATTTGACAGGAGAAGCTTCAGCTATTTGCTGAGAAGATTAAAGAGGCACTTCAGAAAAAAAAGTGTTTATCACACTTCTTTAGTTGGAGGATGGAGAAATGTTGTGCACCATTTTAGTCAACATGGGCCAAGGATGCATTCAAATATGATTTACATCACTACATCAGAAGCTCACATTGTAGACAAACAAAAATAATATTTATTTAGAAAGCTAGTGTTTATTCAAATTGCATCATTGCAATGGAACAGCCCATAAAATAGGAAAATAATGAAAAAAAAACACAAGTGCTTGAAACATGAAATAAAAACAGAAAAAGTTGAAAATACATCTCAGGCCTGCCAGCATCTGAAGGACAAAAGACACGTTAATGCTTCAGGTAGAGACCCTTATCCAAATTTATTTCTAATGGAGGCTGCCTCAAAACATTAACAAGTGTAAGGAGCTCATGGGACATTTTCCTATGTTAAAGGTGCTATATAAATGCAAGTTGTTGTTGTTGAGACCGAGGTAGAGGTTCATCCAGAGCATGGGGCTTAGACGGCTGAAGGCAAGGTCTTCAGTGGTGGCGTGGAGAGAGGAAGGGAGGCCATATAAGTGGCCAGAGGGAATTGGTGCAGGATAGTATATAGACAGCAGCGTTTTGGATGAGCTGAACTTTATGGAGAGAGGAGGATGGGAAATCAGCTAGGAAAGCATTGGTATCATCTGAAGGTGACAAAGGATGAGGGTTTCAACAGTAGGTAGTGGCAGAGATGGGCCATGTTATAGAGGTGGTCTCTGTGATGGAGAGGATATAGGATAGGAAGCTCAGCTCAGGTTGAATAGGCCTCTAAAGTTGGAAACAATCTGGTTCAAATGAGACAGTGGCTTTGGAAGAGAGCAAAGAAAAAAGAAAGACTTGGATTTATATAGCGCCTTTCACAACCACCGGATGTCTCAAAGCTCTTTACAGCCAACTAATTACTTTTGAGTGTAATCACTGTTGTAACATGGGAAACGCAGCAGCCAAGTTGCGCACAGCAAGCTCCCACAAACAGCAATGTGATAATGTCCAGATAATCTGTTTTTGTTACGTTGATTGAAGGATAAATATTGGCCAGAGCATCGGGGATAACTCCCCTGCTCTTCTTCGAAATAGTGCCATGGGATCTTTTATGTCCACTTTGAGAGGGCAGACGGGGCCTTGGTTTAATGTCTCATCCGAAAGACGGCACCTCAGACAGTGCAGCGCTTCCTCAGCACTGCATTGGAGTGTCAGCTAGATTGTTGTGCTCAAGTCCCTAGAATGGGACGAGTAGCAAGGACACAGAGTTTGTAGCGAGGGCCAAAGACAAATAGCTAGAACCTCCAAAAATGGACATTATTTCCGGCGTAGCTGGTAAAAAAGGGTTTTCAGATCACCGGCTTCTCGCCCATTCTCAAAGCATCTAGTCTCTATTTTTGAAAATGGGTGTTACTGCAAGCGATATGAAATGGGCGGTAGTGTTAAATTTTTTTGACCTTCTGCTGTAAAGTGTCGCCGTCCTTAGCAATGGCATGGCAATGCTTGATTCCCGCGATTCAGGAGGTCAAGGGTCATCATGACATGCGCAGAAGAGGAGACAGAGAGAGAGGGAGCTCAGAGGGACTGAAGGGGTGTCTGGGTGTGGTGTGGCTGCTTTGGAAGCTTTAGAGCTTCACAGCAGGTAGGCAAACAAAAATTAGCTGTTACCAGCCACATATTTGCCCGAATTTGGCCTATAATGGAGAGAGAGGAGGAGGCATCACAGCACACTGTGGAGACTGAGACTGGAGAGAGCAGTGAGATGGGAGAGGAGCACATTGGAGGGTGCAAAAGAGCCAGGAGGTTCTCAGACGAGGCAAATGCCTCCCTCCTGCAGGAGGTCGAGTCACTCTTGGGTGATTTGACACAGGGAGGGCGTGGGAAGCCCACCCCAAAGGCCTACCAGAGATTATGAACCGAGATAGAAGAGGTGGTCTCGTCGGCGACCAACGAGGTTCGTGAGGGCAACCAATGCCGCAAATGATGGAACGACCTTGTGGGATCTACAAGAGTAAGTATTACATTGATTTACATGTACTTATGTATTTATGTAATTTGATTTGCAACAGTTGTGAGTGACTATCTGCAGATGTGAGGTCTTTCACTTTTACCAGGAATGTTTTACTCAAAGCCTGCGGTCACGGTGTACGTCTTTAGGTAAAGAATGATAATAATCATAATAATCATGATTACATCTGTCGGTTATGTGTTGTATCAGTCTCTGTGACAGTACCTAACAATGATATCATGCAATGATCTTCTGCCATGTCGTCCTGTCACCTTTTACAGGAGAAGCTATCGACGATGAGGTCCATGCAGAGGCAAATGGGTGGGGGGCCACCAGTCCCCAGCGACATCACTGAGATGGAGGAGCGGGTGCTCGCACTCGTGGGGAAGCACCCCCTGGACAGCCACGGACGCATCTGCAGACCCTAAAGTGATGCCACATGAGTAAAGCTTGCACCATTGCGTGATGTGAAGCCAATAGATGCCACACCCACTCATATCCGAACAATCATATATGATAGATGATCTCTAAAATTGTCATAGAAATAATGATGGCCTAATGAAAATCATTGCGATGCAAATGTGTTGATGGTCATGAAATGTAATGTCTGCGATGATTTTGAGAGAGGTGGCACTTTTGTTGTGCATATGCTGTGTGTAGCGCTGGACTCACCTTGTGACCCTAGCACCCCCTTCTCCTTTAATAATGTCATTTGTGTTTTGCAGCTCAGCCAGCAGCGCGTCCCAAGGCAAGACCACAGAGGCCAGAAGGTGGGGGCGCAGGGCCCGACTCTCCAGACGATCCAACATCTGGTGCTGAGGAGCTCCGATTCTCACCCATCAATCCGCTGGGTCAGTTCTCCACGGATGAGAGCATGGACTTCGAGGAACCTGCATCGCTACGCTCCAGAAGTCATTCCACCCCAAGGCCATCTAGTGGTCCTCTGGTCATTCCCACCTCCACTCTGGAGGTACCGGCCCCAAGCACCTCACCACAGGGCACGCCATTTGTCCCCAAGACGGCGCCGACCCTGCGGAGGTCTCGTCGATGCGGCAGGTTTGTTCCACGAGCGCCACATTACAGCGGAGAGATGGTACGGTTGTCCAGGAGGACTGTAGACATTGGTGACCAGCTCATCGAAGCATTGGGAGGGCGTATCCTGACAGCTGGCCACCATGACCGAGTACATTCCGCGGATGGTGGAGGCCCTGGATGCGATAGCCAGGAACACTGCTGGCAGAGGTCTCCCAGTGGTCCCCAAGCGCGGCACTCCACCCCTAGGTTCCGCACCATCACTGCGAATGACAGATGAGAGTAAGGATCAAGATCCTGCTTCTGTATCAGAGAATGTTGCCCCCTCGGCACCCCCCGCTCCTGTACCCGTGCAACGACCGCATCTGCCTTCATCCCCCCAATGAGGCACTGCCTGAGGAGCTCCTCGGCCAGGCGCCATGAAGTGAGGAGGGGAAGGGATAGAGGTGGGGAGAAGAAGGGGAGGGGGAAGGAAAGTGAGGTGCATGTCCGCAGGTGATGGCTGTGTTATATCTCCATCTGGATGTATGCAATTTTTTGTAATGTATGGGGGCTGGGGACCACGCTTCTGCTTTGCCTTTGTATTCTGTTTTGCTGGATATGTTGAACATTTGATTGATGTCAACAGTGGAAAAAGTGGGGTGTGGGCATGGGTTGGGTGTTATTGCCTGTGATACTTATGATTTCAGACCAATGTTGGCATAAAATTTATGTTATTGAACATAACCTTGTTGCGCATTGTCCCAGATAGCTGCACCATTACACATTGGTGATTCCTTAACATGAAAGGATTAAATACAACTTAACATCAATCAATGTAAACTTTAACTGGCACCAAGGTGATGGGCACCATTGATGTCTGAGCTGCACACTCACAGCAATGTGTCAGCGTTGTCACTCACATCAACGCTCTTTCAGGCAAATCGTTCAGATATCAGCTTCTCGTGTAAGAGTCTTGCAGCTATGTAGCCACCACGGGCCCTTTCCTGTAGTCTGGAGGGGGTCTTGAGCATGGTTGCATAACCAGCCTGATTGTCTGGCCCTAGGTCAGCATCCAGCCCCTCATCGTCCTCTTCCTCTCTCTCCTGAGGTGGAGCATCAGTACCTTCTGGCAATTCTTGGTCCCTCAGGTTGTGCAGCATCGAACACACGACCACGAATTTACCTACTTGCTCAGGGTTGTATTGTAGTTCCCCTCCTGAGTGGTCAAGACATCTGAAGCGCTGCTTAAGCACAGTTATTGTTTGGTGGCCCCATTGCATTGAAAGTACAATAGCGATTGATCAGAAGCAATGATTTTCTCACTAAAATACACCTGGAGTAAAGCCCCAATAGCCCAGAGTATGAAAATATGTTTGTTAAGAGGTTCACCACCTGAGAATGAACTCCAGAGTCAATGCGAACTCCCCTGAAGTTGAGGCAGCCTTTTGAATGAAGCGACCTGCGATTTTAAAAACGCCAGCCACACCGCTGGCGTTCATTCAGAACAGTTCCACTTTCTCTGGACGGTTTTTTGGGCGAGCGACATGGTGGGTGATATGTGTGCGAGGTGGTGAAAGTGATGGTGGGCAATCTCCTGGGCGTTAGTTCGCCAAATGTGCTCTTTACAACAAAAAAAAGTGGGCGGGCGGTATTATTGAATCTCGGTGTTAATTCAGTGCGGAAAGTAACGCTGGGCGATATTATGGGTGTTGATTTCGTCCATTCTGATGATTCCGCCCCCAAAAAATGGGCGGGTGGTAATATTTTTTCCCGGCATTAAGCACACGGGGAAAGTAACGCTCGGCGATAAGTTTCCGAAAAATGTCCGTCAGTTTCCATTTTGTGCCAAAATGGGCGATATACAGGCGTTATATGTCATTTCAGCGGTAAAATGGGCGTTAAGTGGGCATTAAGCATGCAAAGAAAGTGGAGGTTCTAGTCCAATGGCTTTGACTTTCCCAAAGTTTAGCTGAAGGAAATTGCGGCTCATCCAAGACTGGATTTCCGTCAAGCAGTCTGATCACACAGAGGCAGTGGAGTGGTCGAGACAGGAAGTGCTGAGGCAGAACTGCTTTGAATGTGTGATCTGTTTTTGAGGTATGTACTTCTTAAAAATAAACACAGTTCCACAACTATCACTCAGTTGCCACCGGAAAAACAGATTTACTGTTTATTCCACTCAATGCTGTGTGTAAGATCTTGCTGTGTGCAGAATAGCTTCCATGTTTGCCGACACAACCTCACTGCAAAAGTAATTAAATGGATGAGAAGCTTTTTAAAACATTTTGATACTGATATTGTGCAATAGAAATGCAAATATAATATTTACTAAAATGTCACTCCTTTGTAATGCATTTTGGTTCTTGCCTTTTTAATAGAAAAAAATAAATATGAAAATATCTTTAGGATTTTATTACATCATTAATTACTACCATTTGTATATTGTGTTTATAAATAGACAGAAGAGGTGATTCGATGATCCAGTGCTAGCTGTGGGCATTCATATTTGGAGGGAATGCGGGTTGGAAAATCAGGGCTACAGTGTTATTATAGTCTTATCTCCAAATAACGCTCCCTTTGAGTGTGGCAGGGAATGTGGAAGTGTGGAATTCGCTCTGGAATTAATTTGGAGGTGAATTTTTTGTCCTGGTCAATGTGAATAGCTGGGGAATGCAACACAATTTTGGACACAAATGTCAGCATTGAACTTGCATTTATATAGCGCCTTTCACAACCACCGGATGTCTCAAAGCACTTTACAGCCAATGAAGTACTTTTGGAGTGTAGTCACTGTTGTAATGTAGGAAATGCGGCAGCCAACTTGCGCACAGCAAACTCCCACAAACAGCAATGTGATAATGACCAGATAATCTGTGTTTGTTATGTTGATTGAGGGATAAATATTGACTAGGACACCAGACATAATTCCCCTGCTCTTCTTCGAAATAGTGCCATGGGTTCTTTTACGTCCATCTGAGAGGGCAGACAAGGCCTCGGTTTAACGTCTTATCTGAAAGACGGCGCCTCTGACAGTGCGGCACTCCCTCAGCACTGCACTGGAGTGTCAGGCTAGATTTATGTGCTCAAGTTTTTGGAGTGGGATTTGAACCCACAACCTTCTGACTCAGAGGCGAGTGCTACCCACTGAACCACGGCTGACACTAAGCGCCCTCTGTAATGATGCTGCATCTTATCCCCAACCTGAGAAGAGGACTCACTATTATGCTACTGACATTCCTATTTCCTACATTGGCCATCATGTGGCCTCTCTGAGTGGGCCAATCAATTTAATACCAATTTAGAGGTAGTTCGTGTTGTGGGCCCATTCCTGAAATGAAGTGGGGTGAGGTGGTTCAAACTCATTTCACATAGGCCTCTTATGGCCAGCAGAAAGTAATCACCTTTTTTAGGTCTTCTTTTCTGATTGCTAAATGTGGATAAGTGCTTTGAAGTCTCCAATGAGAGTCTGTAATTCAAACCCAATATGGGAGGGCAGGAAGAGGGAGGAGTTGTATTATCATAATCATCGTCGTATAACCCGATAAATAGAACCGGCGTATGCCTTCTAAACCCAGAATAAACTACCACAAGACATAATTAATGTAACAAGAAGCAAAATGGAAAGAAAATAATGGGTCAGAGAACAAGGAGAAATCACAGCAAGAAAATAATGAGATGTTCTCTCTACACAAGGGGTCAGTGAAGCATTAATTAATCCCTCAGAACAAACACAGGACATACTTAGACAGAGTAAAGGCTTAAAGATAAACATGCTCGGTGATGCGGTACTGAGCCACACTGACCAAGAGGGCCCAAATTCAATGTCCAACCTGTGTTGAGTTAGCTGTTTCTAGCCAGCAGGGGGAGATAGCGACAGACAGGAAACGATGAACTGGCCCATCAAACCTGTCCACAGTGACTGGATGACAGACATCGGCCTCCTGGGGTACAAATTAAAAGGACAATATAAAAGGCTCAATTAAAAATAATACAGGAACTGATGGTTTAAAAATATTTTTGAAGCAGTTCTATGCTATCCTGTGATCAGCATTTTCCATCAAATTGACCACAGGTGAAAATGGTTCCACATTCATACTTTATAAATTATATGTTGCCAAAACCCGTCTGTTAGGCTATGGTTTATGCAGTCTTCATGTAGACTGGTTATTACTTGAGACAGGTCATTATGGGTATTTTACAGTGTGGCTTCAAGTTCAGGTCTGGAAAGTCCAATCAGTTCCATTTGTGGTTTTCCCCGTCAGAAAAAAAAACACATAAAAATGTTCATTTTAAATAAACATCTATAATATCCATGTTCTCCTTTCTGGAAAAAAAATTGCTTAAAGAATTTTAATAAGACGCTTAAATCAATGACTCGTACAACATCCTGGAGCTGCACAGCAACAGTGGAAAATTGTGGGTTCATTGATCTCTTTTTGGACACGAAGGGAATCAAGGGATATGGGGATAGGGTGGGAAAGTGGAGTTGAGGCAGAAGATCAGCCATGCTCTTATTGAATGGTGCAGCAGGCTTGAGGGGCTGTATGGCCGACTCCTGCTGCAAATCAAGGATGAAGCGGTTGCTTCTGTTTATACCCCCAGAAAGGATGGTCATTAAAAGAAACACGCCAGCTGTGATCAATCAGGAGTGAAGCATGGGTGTAACTGAAAATAAAGAAGTCGTAGAAAGTTCAACAAACAAAGCAGAAAATAAACAAGAGAAGTGCCGTCATGGACTGGGTGGGCCGAATGGCCTGTTTCTGTGCCGTATATCGTATCTTATAATCTCACCTCCTCAACAAAGCCTCTTTCTCAACTGTGACACTTTGGTGAGGTACTGAGCAAAAAGGGGCTAAGGGCTACTTGGGTAGATGTTCATTTTCAAGTACCTGCCAATGGCCAGTTCAAGTCTCCTAGTCACCTTAAAAGTTATAACCGGTGCAGATGTGCAGCAATACTGGACGATTGAAACGAAAAAAGAGGAATTATATATACTTAAAACAATGAAAAAATAGAATAGTGATTGTTATATATGTAAACCTGTAATTACCATTTCTAACCACCAGAGGGCTCATCCCCTGGAGTCCCAAGGGATCCCACAATCCCTTGGGTGCACCTGTATATAAGGAGGCCTAACAGGCTGGAGAGGCACTCTGAGATCTGTAATAAAGGACTATGGTCACACTTACTTTGAGCTTGCAATATCTAGTCTGACTCTTTATTGAAGACATAACAGGGATTCCACTGTTTAATATTGAGATTCTAAATTGAGATTAAAAATAAATGCATAAATGCATTGATGATAACTTTGTGGCAATATCGCCATAAAATGTTGCTTGTCTCTGCACCAACTCCAACAACAACTTTTATTTATATAGCACCTTTAACGAAGCAAAACATCCCAAGCCGCTTCACAGTAGTGATATTAGACAAAACACATAAACTTGACACCGAGCCATAGAAGAAGATGACCAAAAGCTTGGTCAAAGAGGTAGGTTTTAAGGAGTGTCTTAAAGGAGGAAAGAGAGGTAGCGAGGTTTAGGGAGGGAGTTCTAGAGCTCAGAGCCCAAGCAGCTGAAGACACGGCCACCAATGGTTGAGTGATTATAATCAGCGATACTCAAGAGGGCAAAATTTGAGGAGCGCAGACATCTCGTAGGGTTGTGAGGCTGAAAGAGATAGGGAGGAGCAAGGCCACTCTAATAACACCTCATCTGACATTATTGTGAGCCAGTGTTCATTGCACTGAGATCCAATTCCGACCTTTCAACATTTACCAAGGTGAAAAATCAAATGAGGCTGACTGTGGCCCTCTCTCAATGGAATCACATCTTCGACACCACAGTGGTCAACCATTCATATGACCAAGCACTCACTCAATTACCAGTTACTCAGCCAACCACTGAATTTATTGATGACTCAACGACCCACCAACCACTTTCTCAAACAATGGGTTGCTCAAGCACTCATTCAACTACCCTCTCAATAAACTAACCACTCACTCAACTAGTCGCCATTCCAGCAGACAAATACTGAACTGATGTAGGAATGTACAGAATTGGAAAGGACACTCTACCTGACTCCAGAGTTCATAAATAGAATATTCAAGTCCAGATTTCTACTATCCTTTGCGTGAAGAAGGGCTTCTTGATTTTGAGCCTGAACGGCCTTGCTTTAATTTTAACATTATTTCCAGTCGGCCTTGCTTCCCCCACCAGAGGAAATAGTTTCCCTCTATCTACTTGTGCATGAAACACAAAAGGATAATATGCAGGTACAGCAAGTGATCAGGAAGGCCAATGGAATCTTGGCCTTTATTGCAAAGGGGATGGAGTATAAAAGCAGGGAAGTCTTGCTACAGCTATACAGGGTATTGGTGAGGCCACACCTGGAATACGGCGTGCAGTTTTGGTTTCCATATTTACGAAAGGATATATTTGCTTTGGAGGCAGTTCAGAGAAGGTTCACGAGGTTGATTCCGGAGATGAGGAGGTTGACTTATGAGGAAAGGTTGAGTAGTTTGGGCCTCTAATCATTGGAATTCAGAAGAATGAGAGGTGATTTTATCAAAACGTATAAGATTATGAGGGGGCTTGACCAGGTGGAAGCAGAGAGGATGTTTCCACTGATGGGGGAGACTAGAACTGGAGGGGCATGATCTTAGAATAAGGGGTCGCCCATTTAAAACAGAGATGAGGAGAAATTTATTCTCTCAGAGGGTTGTAAATCTATGGAATTCACTGCCTCAGAGAGCTGTGGAAGCTGGGACATTGAATAAATTTAAGACAGAAATACACAGTTTCTTAAACGATAAGGGGATAAGGGGTCATGGGAAGCGGGCAGGGATGTGGAGCTGAGTCCATGATCAGATCAGCCATGATCTTATTGAATGGCAGAGCAGGCTCGGGGGGGCCCGGGGTGGGGGTCGTATGGCCTACTCCTGTTCCTATTTCTTATGTTCTTACCCTAACCACTCGATCACCCAGCCACTCGATCATCCAGCCACTCGATCACCCAGCCACAACAACAACAACTTGTATTTATGTAGCACCTTTAATGTAGTAACATGTCCCAAGGCTCTTCACAGGATTGTTATGTGATAAAAATTTGACATTGAGCCGCATAAGTAGAAATTAGCGTAGTTGACCAAAAGTTTGCCATAGAGTTATGTTTTAAGGAGCATCTTGAAGGAGAAAAGAGAGGTAGAGAGGTGAAGAGGTTTAGGCAGGGGGTTCCAGAACGTGGGGCCGAGGCAACAGAAGGCATGGCTACCAATGGTTGAGCGATTATAATCAGGGATGCTCAAGAGGGCAGAATTTAATGTTTCATTTTGTTCCTTCATTTTTTCTGTCAATTTTCTCGCCTTCTCTTGAGGATGCCTTGACTCCTTACCAGTTTAACGGTCCATGGCTACTGGCCACCTTCCACTGTTCAATCTTGGACAACCCCCATGTTTCTCACTCTACAGGAAAATTTTGGTAAAAGTCCGATCAGGACGCGGGTGCTTTGCCTTTGCCGTCGTTACTCCCTCTCAATGACAGATCATTCTACTCTACATATAATTATCAAAATGAGCAGGTAACTCTTGCATTGCATGCCCTCCAGCCACGTGTTCCTGAAATGATTCGCTCAAATACTGGAGTTAAACGATCAGGAGACAGGGCTAGACAGGTGTCTCCCAGCTAACTACATGACGTGATTCCTGCGTGTATGGGTAATCACCTCGCCTGAACTGTAGCAACAATCAGAACAAAAGGAGACAGAATTCAAGGCACCAGGTATATAAAATTGAGTCATATAGACTAAAAACATTGCAAGTTTGGTCCCCACTCTGCATTCTTTTAGCTGATACACGGACTAAATAAGTCATATTCCATTTTATTATATAGGATTCTGTGATTTTTAACTGGTGTTTTGGGGATTATAACTTGCAATTCCATCTGTATTTTCTGAGGCAACTATACATCAATGACATTGGTAAGAAGAAGAACATAAGAACAAGAAATAGGAGCAGGAGTAGGCCATTTGGCCCCTCGAGCCTGCTTCGCCATTCCAGTGAGAAAGAAGGGCGGTAAGAGAAGGGATAACCAGCCGTGGCTAACCAAGGAAATAAAGGAGAGTATCAAATTAAAAACCAATGCGTATAAGGTGGCCAAGATTAGTGGGAAACAAGAAGATTGGGAAAATTTTAAACAACCGCAAAGAATGACTAAGAAAGCAATAAAGAAAGGAAAGATAGATTACGAAGGTAAACTTGCACAAAACATAAAAACAGATAGTAAAAGCTTTTACAGATATATAAAACGGAAAAGAGTGACTAAAGTAAATGTTGGTCCCATAGAAGATGAGAAGGGGGATTTAATAATGGGAAATGTGGAAATGGCTGAAACCTTAAACAATTATTTTGCTTCGGTCTTCACAGTGGAAGACACAAAAACCATGCCAAAAATTGCTGGTCACAGGAATGTGGGAAGGGAGGACCTTGAGACAATCACTATCACTAGGGGGGTAGTGCTGGACAGGCTAATGGGACTCAAGGTAGACAAGTCCCCTGGTCCTGATGAAATGCATCCCAGGGTATTAAAAGAGATGGCGGAAGTTATATCAGATGCATTCGTTATAATCTACCAAAATTCTCTGGACTCTGGGAGGTACCAGCGGATTGGAAAGCAGCTAATGTAATGCCTCTGTTTAAAAAAGGGGGCAGACAAAAGGCAGGTAACTACAGGCCGGTTAGTTTAACATTTGTAGTGGGGAAAATGTTTGAAACTATCATTAAGGAAGAAATAACGGGACATCTAGATCGGAATAGTGCAATCAAGCAGACGCAGCATGGATTCATGAAGGGGAAATCATGTTTAACTAATTTACTGGAATTCTTTGAGGATATAACGAGCATGGTGGATAGAGGTGTACCGATGGATGTGGTGTATTTAGATTTCCAAAAGGCATTTGATAAGGTGCCACATAAAAGGTTACTGCAGAAGATAGAGGTACGCGGAGTCAGAGGAAATGTATTAGCATGGATAGAGAATTGGCTGGCTAACAGAAAACAGAGAGTTGGGATAAATGGGTCCTTTTCGGGTTGGAAATCGGTGGTTAGTGGTGTGCCACAGGGATCAGTGCTGGGACCACAACTGTTTACAATATACATAGATGACCTGGAAGAGGGGACAGAGTGTAATGTAACAAAATTTGCAGATGACACAAAGATTAGTGGGAAAGTGGATTGTGTAGAGGACACAGAGAGGCTGCAAAGAGATTTAGATAGGTTAAGCGCAGGGGCTAAGGTTTGGCAGATGGAATACAATGTTGGAAAGTGTGAGGTCATCCACCTTGGGAAAAAAAACAGTAAAAGGGAATATTATTTGAATGGGAAGAAATTACAACATGCTGCGGTGCAGAGGGACCTGGGGGTCCTTGTGCATGAATCCCAAAAAGTTAGTTTGCAGGTGCAGCAGGTAATCAGGAAGGCGAATGGAATGTTGGCCTTCATTGCGAGAGGGATGGAGTACAAAAGCAGGGAGGTCCTGCTGCAACTGTATAGGGTATTGGTGAGGCCGCACCTGGAGTACTGCGTGCAGTTTTGGTCACCTTACTTAAGGAAGGATATACTAGCTTTGGAGGAGGTACAGAGACGATTCACTAGGCTGATTCCGGAGATGAGGGGGTTACCTTATGATGATAGATTGAGTAGACTGGGTCTTTACTCGTTGGAGTTCAGAAGGATGAGGGGTGATCTTATAGAAACATTTAAAATAATGAAAGGGATAGACAAGATAGAGGCAGAGAGGTTGTTTCCACTGGTCGGGGAGACTAGAACTAGGGGGCACAGCCTTAAAATACGGGGGAGCCAATTTAAAACCGAGTTGAGAAGGAATTTCTTCTCCCAGAGGGTTGTGAATCTGTGGAATTCTCTGCCCAAGGAAGCAGTTGAGGCTAGCTCATTGAATGTATTCAAGTCACAGATAGATAGATTTTTAACCAATAAGACAATTAAGGGTTATGGGGAGCGGGCGGGTAAGTGGAGCTGAGTCCACGGCCAGATCAGCCATGATCTTGTTGAATGGCGGAGCAGGCTCGAGGGGCTAGATGGCTTACTCCTGTTCCTAATTCTTATGTTCTTATGTAATAAGATCATGGCTGATCTGATCTTGGCCTCAACTTCACTTCCCTGCCCACTCCCCATAATTCTTGACTCACTTATCATTCAAAAATCTGTCTATCTCCACCTTAAATATATTCAATGATCAGGACCTGCGGGGTATGAGGGGGTATGGATAATCACCTCATCTCAGCTGGGACAATAATCAGAATAAAAGGAGACAGAATTTGTACCACTATCAGTTATTTTGGTTATTAAGCAAAATAAAGTGTGGCAGATAATTGAGAATAATCACCATCATCATCGGTAGTCCCTCAAAGCAAGGATGACTTGCTTCCAAGCCAAAAAGGGATGAGTTCACAGGTGTTTCAATGAAGGACCTGACATTCTAGATCCCGAACTACATGTTGAAGGGTGGAAGATGCGTGTGCGTGGAATTTTTAACGTGTGGTGGCCGTTGCACACCAGCCACCACACGGGCTTGACAGAGCTCGGTCTTGGTCCCGTGGCAAGGATTAACCAAGATGAGTGGAGACCAGCTCTGCTACACGGACCTAGTGCGCACACATATCGCAGTGTGGCCTGGCCCATGCTGCCCCTGGGCCCTCACCTCTTCTGAGCCCCAAACTCATGCCTCTCCTGTGCTCCGGTCATTTCCATCTACAAACACTTGCCGCTCCTTCACCCCTCCTACTGTGTCTGCCCGCACTGCAATCAGCGACCTGGCTTTGCAGCCGTCGCTCTCCTGCAGCAACACCTGCTGCTCTCTGCAGTGGTATGCCGCTGCACTCTGCTCCCTCCAATGGCCCTGGCCTGCTGGTGGTCTTGCAGGCCGGGATCGCGCCAATTTCCGGAAAATGATGTTGCGATTAAATATGCAAAGAAGAGACCTGAAGTTAATTCTTTCACCGATCTTGAGGCTGTTCCACGGCAACTGGCCACTGATTGTCACAGCCGAACACGGACCTGTTCTCACCTGTTGACAATTTTGATTAGGCATAGTCTGACGTGAAGTAAGACAGCACCAACTTTAGAATTGTAATTCACAGCACCAGTACACCAATAACAAAGTTGCCCAAACTGGAGTCGTGTCTCTGTAGTCCTCATCACTAAGTCACGTCTTGGTCTCTCCCCTTCTTGTCTGGTACCTTCTCCTCCTCCGAGCATTTCATCTTGTTCCAACCTTCTCACCTCTCCTTTAAAATCCTATTTGTTTACTGTCCCCCCACCAAGCCCCACTGCTAGGTTCTCCTCATCCTCCTCCCTTTCTTCACTCAGAATCTGCCCTGAGCCACTTCTCATCCTCGGGGATTTCAATCTCCATCTCAGCTCACTTGGGTATCTCTCCATTGGCCTCCTTAAGCATTCTCTCCATATAAACTCTTCTACCCATATTCTCTCACACCCCTTCTTTGCCATCTTTAATTAGGTTTCCAACCCTTACAGCATCAAAATGGCCAAAGTCGCAAATGACATCCTCTGTGACTGACTGTGATGTGTTATCTGTCCTTGTCCTTCTTTACCTCTCTGTAGCCTTTGACATGATCGACCACACCATCCTCTTCCTCCACCTCAATATCATCCCTCTCCCCAGTCACTGTCTTAGGCTGAACCAGACAGTTTGCAGCCTTCACATAGAAACATAGAAACATAGAAAATAGGTGCAGGAGTAGGCCATTCGGCCCTTCGAGTCTGCACCGCCATTCGATAAGATCATGGCTGATCATTCCTTCAGTACCTCTTTCCTGCTTTCTCTCCATACCCCTTGATCCCTTTAGCCGTAAGGGCCATATCTAACTCCCTCTTAAATATATCCAATGAATTGGCATCAACAACTCTCTGCGGTAGGGAATTCCACAGATTAACAACTCTCTGAGTGAAGAAGTTTCTCCTCATCTCAGTCCTAAATGGCCTACCCCTTATCCTAACCATCCTATTTAACCTCGAGCTTCCAACCCCATATCCTATCCATCACAAAGACTGCCCACTTCCAGCTCTGTAGCATTACTCACCTCCGCCCACCTCAGCCCATCTTACGCTGAATCTCTCATCCATGCCTTTGTCACCTCCAGGCCCAATTATTACAATGCTCTCCTGGTAGGTATCATCCCCTCTCCTTCAATATAATTCAGCTCATACAAAACTCTGTTGCCCGTATCCTATTCTCCACCAAGTACCACTGACCCATTATCCCCGTCCTCACTGAATTACATGGCTCCTAGTCCCACAAAACTGAAACTGTAAAATTCTTATCCTTCCATGGCCTAGCCCTGCCCTATATCTGTAACCTTTTCCTCCCCTACAAGCCCACCCAGATTCTCTGTTTTTTTGACTCTGGGTACTTGCATGTCTCCCCCTTCCATTTTCCCCACCACTGGTGGCCGTGCTTTCATCTGCCTAGGCCACAGTACTCTGGAACTCCCTCCTCTTGGCCTCTCCGCCTAGTTCTCCTGTTTAAAACCCTCCTTAAAGCCCACCTCTTTTAAAAAGCTTTTGGTCAACCTTTTTAGTAACTCCTCCTTTGGCTCGGCACCCATTATTCCCATTATTTTTTCATTGCGCCCATGAAGCGCCCTGGGGCGTTTTTTTATTACATTAAAAGCACTTTATAAAAGCTAGTTGTTGTTCTGTATAATTCACTGGGCGGTGTCTTTACCAACTGAGCCATTGGAGAGCTTGAAGACTTATCATGGGATGATCATATGGGTTTGAAGAAGTTGAGGGATAGCAAACAAAAAGTATTCTCCAATTTATGCATCCCTTCTTTTAACAGCGAGTTGCTACCACAGTCTTAGCTTTATACTGCAGATTGCCTTGTGGCTGTCTGTTACGGTGATTAAAACCTCTGGTTAAACAATTGCACGGAGAGAACATTTTCAAGTTTGCAAGTTAATCGCATGGAAACCACTCTGACTCATTATCGCCCTTTACACCGCTGAATTAAGTGACCATCTTTCTAGTGCTTCCCATTACAGTAAAATCTGGTACTTCGAGCAAGGTCAGATTGCCCATTCAAGTGAAGTTGACATAATGGACCTTCAGGCTGTAGGCCAGAGCTGTTCCAGGATTTCTAGGTCTCAAAGAAGACATTTTCTACTTTACCTATAAAGTGCCTTTAAAACCATAAATAAATCATAGGCCAGCACTTGTTCACCTTCCACTCACAAGTGGTTTGTGTGCAAGCAAACACGGAGAGAAAATATATTTTTCGAAGAGTAAGTGATTGCTATTAGCAGGCTGTGATTATACGTTGGCTTTTAGTAAAGGTATATAATTAGCGAAAAAGAAAAATGGCCAGGGCAGTGCAGAAAACAACTTTGTTATAAGGAAAAACATAGTGCTCTTGTATTAACCGAGCAACAGACACCCTTGATGTCCCAGTAAAGAACTGAGCCTCACTGACTTGGAGGGTCCCAGGTTCCATTCTCAGTCTGTTTTAGCTGATCTCAGTCAGGGAAGCAGTTGTGGTGCTAAATTTGAACTCAATTGTAGTGCCCCAATCATGGCTCGGAGGCAGCACTCTCACCTCAGCAGGATTATGTCCTACTCCAGGGACTTGAGCACATAATCCAGGCCGACACTCCAGTGCAGTGCTGAGGGAGCGCTGCACTATTAGAGCTGCCGTCTTTCGGATGAGACGTTAAACCAAGGTCTGCCCTCTCAGGTGAATGGAAAAGATCCCATGGCACTATTCGAAGAAGAAGAGGGGAATTCTCCCCGGTGTCCTGGTCAATATTTACCCCTCAATCAACATAACAAAAACAGATTATCTGGTGATTATCACATTGCTGTTTGTGTGAGCTTGCTGTGCGCAAATTGGCTGCCGTGTCTTCCTACATTAAAACAGTGACGAGACTTCAAAAGTACTTCATTGGCTGAAAAGCACTTTAAGGCATCCTGAGGTCGTGAAAGGCACTATATAAATGCAAGTCTTTTTTTTTTCTGCTGGCAAGAAGGTATGCTAAACATTGACAGGGGACAGGATCAGGATCAGCAGTGCTGTATCCCATGGTAAAATAACTTGCCCACACTAACTGTCAAGGCTGACTTGTGAAAAATGGTCACAACAGTGGAACTATACAGCAGCAGGGGACAGGAGAGGAGAGGTATTTAAAAAAGAATATGAATTGCAAAAAATAATGGGTTAAAAATTCCAGTACGTTGGAAAGCTGCTGGTAACCTCATTGCTAACGGCCGCCCGCCGAGACAGTGTCCACTGGTATTTTGGTGCTGCCTGCTAATTAACATCAGCGTAGCGTTGATTTTGCGGTATGATGCGCTCGTTCTAGCACTAGCTCAGCAGGAGGGCAACGGTCGCGTCTGTCGCCCGCTTGCATTGAGGAACGGGGAAGAAAAAAGCGAACCTGTAAGCCATGTATGGAATAGTTCCCGTAATTACTTCAAAAATACTACTTGCTACCCAATGTTTGTTGATTTTTTAATAGTTCATGAAATGAATGCATCTGTGTAATACTAATCTTTACCCAAATTGTTACTCTTGAAAATATTTTAATGTGTAGTAATCGTGCCAGCTTTTAGTGGGTATTGCATACTTGACAAAAAATAATTATTTGATAAATCATTTGTTATGGAATTTTGAATAGATTAATTCTAATTCCTTAAAATCTTAAGCAGTTGAGTCCAATTTTGCTGGGGGAGTGAGGTTCTGGTGATAGTTTCATAAAGATAAAAGAGATCTTATCAGAGATGATCTTCAAACGTTGCAATGGATTTTAGGCAATCTGATGCTCTTTAGGAATGTATTTATTTTATTTGCTGGGAATCTGCCGAGGGATTTGCAGTTTTGTGCAAGTGTTCAGTTCTGAACTAAAAGTTTGTTCTACAAGGTTTCAACCATTGATTTACTGACCCTCAAACACAGTAGGCTTCCTGGAAAGCCACCAGAAAATTCAACCGCCCCTCCGCTGATGGGCAAAAAATGAAAATATAAAGAAAGAAAGACTGGCATTTATATAGTGCCATTCACGACCACCAGATGTTTCAAAGCTTGTTTTTTCACAACATTTTCACAATACACTGGAAAATAGCTCACTACCTTGCAATCAGCAATTCCATACAATTCGTTTGGATGCTGACAGCAGTTCCATACAATGCACTAGCATACATTTCATTTCAAAGTACAGTTGAGTACAATCCGTAAATCACGTTACATGTAGTACTGTACAAATAAGGGTATTACATGGAGCAGATGAGAACAGGTTTACATTACATTCCAGGATACATTTCAATACCGATCACGAATCACGTTACATGTAGCACTATGCAGATGAAAGCAGTACATGGAACGGATGGGGATACATTTATACTTCTTTACAAGTTACTAAACAGGACGTTTCAAAGTGCTTTACAGCCAATGAAGTACGTTTGAAATAGAGTCACAGTTGTAAAACGTGGCAGCCAACTTGCGCACAGCAAACTCCCACAAACAGCAATGTGATAATGACCAGATAATCTGTTTTTGTTCTGTTAATTGAGGGATAAATATTGGCCAGGACACCGGGGATAACTCCCCTGCTCATCTTTGAAACTCCCTCAGCACTGCACTGGAGTGTCAGCCTAGATATTTGTGCGCACGTCCCTGGAGTGGGACTCTGAACCCACAACCATCTGACTCAGAGGCGGGTGTGCTACCCACTGAGCCACAGCTGACAAGAAGAACCTTGGCAAAGAAGGCGTTTGAAGTTCCGACATCCATCTGAGGTGATTTCCACTTATCGGCCTCCATCTTCGTATACAATCTGCCAAGTCCTGCCAGACTCCTCATGGTTGTCACCGCTGCTGAAGTGCTTTTAGCAGCTGCATTTACGGGCGTGCTTTAGAGAGGGCGGCAATATTAGCGGCAAACTCCAAAATGGATGAACGGGCGTCAACTCGCAGTTGCACGAGCTGCTGAAAATGACGGTGGTCACGGGACATAAGAACATAAGAAATTGGAGCAGGAGTAGGCCCTATGGCCCCGCAAGCCTGCTCTGCCATTCAATAAGATCATGGCTAATCATCGACCTCAACTCCACTCTCCTGCCAGATCTCCATATCTCTTTATTCCCAAACTTCAAAAATCTATCTATCTCAACCTTGACTATATTCAGAGACCCAGCATTCACAGCCCTCTGGGGCAGAGAATTCCAAAGATTCACAACCCTCTGAGTGAAGAAATTCCTCCTCATCTCTGTCTTAAATGGCCAACCCCTTATCCTGAGACTGTGCCTCCAATTCTAGACACTCCAGCTAGGGGGAACAACCTCTCAGCATCTACCCTATCAATCCCCTTCAGAATCTTGTATGTTTCAATAAGATCACCTCTCATTCTTCTAAACTCCAGAGAGTATCGGTCCATTCTACACAATCTCACATCATAAGACAGCCCTCTCATCCCAGGAATCAATCTAGTGAACCTCCGTTGTATCGCCTCCAAGGCAAGTGTACCCTTCCTTGATAAGGAGACCAAAACTAAGGGACCCGCTGGCAGCAGGCAAAAGTGCAGCGACCGTCATTTCCCCACCCCCCGAATTGGGTCGTAACGGTCGCCCCTAAACCCTTGTATTTTTCGCCCAATGACTCAGAGTGCTTTTCTATTGATTTTTTTTCGATGGTTTGAATCAGAAGTCACAAGCCGCAGAAAGAGTTATGGTTCCTTTTGCACTGTTGCTCTTTGTGAGTGTTCCAAGACAATCTCAAAGCATCTGACTACTTTCAGACAGTCACATTTGAGATTTTCCCCCAGGGAAGGAATAAACAGAGTGTACACATCAGCAGGCAGTGCCATCAAGGTTCATTAAACATGTGGGATAATAATGTCAGTGAGCATTCCTCAATGGTGTGTTTTTTATTTATATTCTGTTTGCTATCTCTTTTACACGATATTAGTTGAGTTTTATTTAGATTTTTAACATCTTGTATATCCGTTTTGTCTGAACCACATGATGGGTGGGATCCAGTTTCCACTGACCATGGAATAGTGTTCAGCAAAACCAGACATGTGGTATAAATAGAGTGCTTCACAGGGAGCAGTGAGGCTCTCGGTTCATTACAGGAGTGCGGAAGGTCTTTGTTAATCACATATGAGTTCATCACTCACTTGTCTTCCTCTCAATTTGGGAAAATTGAGTATCTCAATTTCCACTAGCAGCACAAGCCTTTGTTTAGACATCACCAGGGACTTGATTATAAACTGAGGATAGCTCAGGCTAAATGTGTCTTAAAGAGGGACTGCCTCATATGTAAATTTATCTCCTTATGGAAAAGGTTACGATCAATGTTGGCCCCATTGAAGCACTCAAATAAAAGACAGATTCCTAATCAAGCAGAGAGTAAAGGCATATGGGATTAACTCAAAGCCAAGAACATAATTACAATCGTCTGCACACCTTGTGTATGCACAATACAATTTTTTAAAGCATAGATGCATTTGCAGGAAAGCGTGATAAGTACACGAGGATAACGGAATAGAAGGATATGCTGATGGGGTGAGATGAAGTAGGGTGGGAGGAGGCTCGTGTGAAGCATAAACACCGACACAGACCGGTTGGGCTACGGGCCTGTTTCTGTGCTGTAATTTCTATGTAATTCTATGTATAATGTTCTCCTTCTGTTCATATGTCTTTGAGAACCAGAAAGAACTTGCGTCATAGAAAGTGGTATGTCACCAACCAATTGATGTGTCACATCTTCCCTTCTAATCACTTCAACTTTGATGATGTACTGTGGTAACAACTTGACCCATCACCTAGATTTCTCAATAAGAAAATCAAAACAGGCTGGTTACAGAATGTCAGTGCCACTGAGAAAGTGAATATGGAGCTGAAGCCCGATGGAAAAGCGATTGTGTGACAGAGAAGAAGCATTACAGAGAGCATGTATTACAGAACGAATGGGGTAAATTTTAACTTTGTGTGACAGTGTAAAATGGGTGATAGCAAATTGGCAGCCGTGTTACATCTCTCCCGATTTTTGTTTCAATGAACTTCAACAGAAATAAATATCAGGAAACACGTAAATGGGCGGCCAATTGGCTATCACCTATTTTACACTATCACATAATGTCAGAATCAGAGAGCATGCATTTGCAACAACCATGTGTTTCAGGGAGAATGTGTTACAGACATTCTGCTTGATTGTTGACCCTGTCATTGGACTGGTGCACTGTGGCTGCAGTACTTTAGGATGCATTGAAGTAACTTTTCTCCTTTAAGACACTCCTTAAAACCTACCTCTTTAACCAAGCTTTCTGTTATATATGTAAACTTGTATTTACCCTGTACAGCCACAAGAGGGCTCATCCCCTGGAGTCCCAAGGGATCCCATAATCCCTTGGGAGCACAGGTATTTAAAGCAACCTCACAGATTGGAGAGGTACTCTGGAGACCTGCAATAAAAGACTAAGATCACACGTTAGTTTGAGCTCACAGTGTTCAGTCTGACTCTTTCTCCATACGTAACAACTGGTGACGAGATACAGATAGCGAACCCAAGGATGCAGAGAACAGTGGGCATCCTGGAGAAATTCTCGGAGGGGGATGATTGGGAAACTTTTGTGGAGCGACTCGACCAATACTTCGTGGTCAATGAGCTAGATGGGGAAGAGAGCGCTGCCAAACAAAGGGCCATCCTCCTCACCATCTGTGGGGCACCAACGTATGGCCTCATGAAGAAGCTGCTCACTCCAGCGAAACCCACGGAGAAATCGTACGATGATTTGTGCACACTGGTTCGAGAGCATTTGAACCTAAGGGAAAGCGTTCTGATAGCGAGGTACCGGTTCTACACATACAAAAGGGTCTGAAGGCCAGGAAGTGGTGAGTTATGTCGCCGAGTTAAGAAGCCTTGCAGGACATTGCGAATTTGAAGGACATTTGGAGCACATGCTCAGAGACCTTTTCATACTTGGCATTGGCCACGAAACCATACTTCGCAAACTTTTGACTGTAGAGACCCCAACCTTGAGTAAGGCCATAGTGATAGCCCAGGCATTCATTGCCACCAGTGACAATACTAAGCAAATCTTTCAGCACACAAGTCCTGCTACAAGTACTGTAAACAAAGTGATGTTGTTTTCGAATCGCAACGTACAGGGCAGGTCACACATGCCTGCAGCTGCACATCTGCAGATGTCTCAGAGTCCACCATCAAGGGTGATGAATGTAAGGCCATTAACACCTTGTTGGCACTGCGGGGGTGATCATCGTTTCCGTTCATGCTGATTCAAAGGGTACGTTTGCAAGGACTGTGGAACAATGGGACACCTCCAACGAGTGTGCAGGCGATCTGCAAATCCTGTTAAACCTGCAAACCACCATGTTGCAGAGGAGGACAGATCCATGGAGGATCACAATGAACCAGAGCCTTAACCGGGGAGGGTGAGGTACATGGGGTGCACACATTCACCATGAATTATTCCCCAATAATGCTGAATATTGAACTAAATGGACTTCCGGTGTCAATGGAGCTGGACACGGGCGCGAGCCAGTCCATCATGGGCAAAAACACTTTCAAAAGATTGTGGTGCAACAAGGCCTCAAGGCCAGTCTAAATTCCAGCTCGCATGAAACTAAGAACTTACACAAAAGAACTGATTCCTGTAATCGGCAGTGCTACTGTAAAGGTCTCCTACGATGGAGTGGTGCACAAGCTACCACTCTGGATGGTACTGGACGATGGTCCCATGCTGCTTGGCAGGAGCTGGCTGGGAAAGATACGCTGGGACTGGGACGACGTCCGAGCGCTATCGCCCGCTGATGACACTTCGTGTGCCCAGATCTTAAACAAATTTCATTTGCTGTTTGAACCAGGCATTGGGAAATTCCAAGGAGCAAAAGTGCAGATCCACCTAATTCCGGGGGCGCGATCCATCCATCACAAGACGAGAGCAGTACCATACATGATGAGAGAAAGGGTAGAGATCGAGCTAGACCGGCTGCAAAGAGAAGGCATCATTTCACCGATCGAGTTCAACGAGTGGGCCAGTCCCATTGTCGCAGTCCTCAAGGGAGACGGCACCGTCAGAATCTGTGGCGATTACAAAGTAACTATAAATAATTTCTCCCTGCAGGACTAATACCCACTACCAAAGGCTGAAGACCTCTTTGCAATGCTGGCGGGAGGAAAGGCGTTCACGAAGCTGGATCTGACTTCAGCCTACATGACGCAGGAACTGGAGGAATCATCGAAGGGCCTCACTTGCATCAACACGCACAAAGGTCTTTTTATTTATAACAGATGCCCTTTTGGAATTCGATCAGCGGTGGCGATATTCTAGAGAAACATAGAAAGCTTACTGAAGTCGGTCCCGCACAGGACGACATCTTGGTCACAGGTTGGAATACAGCCGAGCATCTGCAGAACCTGGAGGAGGCTCTTAGTTGACTCAACTATGTGGGGCTCAGGTTAAAATGCTCGAAGTGCGTTTTCCTGGCGCCTGAAGTGGAGTTCTTGGGAAGGAGGATTGCGGCGGATGGCATCAGGCCCACCAACATGAAGACGGAGGCAATCAAGAACGCACCAAGGCCACAGAACGTGATGGAGCGGCAGTTGTTTCTGGGCTCCTGAACTACTTTGGTAACTTCTTACCGGGTCTCAGCACACTGTTAGAACCATTGCATGTCTTACTACAAAAAGGGGACGAATGGGTTTGGGGCAAAAGCCAAGAAAATGCATTTGTAAAAGCGAGAAAATTGTTATGCTCAAACAAATTGCTTGTGTTGTATGATCTATGTAAGCATTTGGTACTAGCATGTGATGCGTCTTCATATGGCGTCGGGTGTGCATTGCTAATGATTTCGGGAAACTGCAACCGGTTGTTGATGCATCCAGGAGTCTGTCTAAGGCTGAGAGAGCCGACAGCATGATTGAGAAAGAAGCGTTAGCGTGTGTCTATCGGGTAAAGAAAATGCATCAATACCTGTTTGGGCTAAATTTCGAATTGGAAACTGACCATAATCCACTAATATCCCTGTTTTCCGAGACTAAAGGGATAAATACCAATGCATCGGCCCGCATCCAGAGATGGGCGCTCACATTGTCCGCATACATCTACGCCATCCGCCACAGGCCAGGCACAGAAAACTGCGCTAAAGCTCTCAGTAGGCTGCCATTGCCCACCACGGGGGATTGAAATAACACAGCCCGCAGATTTAGCTATGGTTATGGAAGCATTTGAGAGTGAGCAATCACCCGTCACTGTCCGGCAGATCAAAACCTGGATGAGCCAGGACCTCGTATTGTTCCGAGTCAAAAACTGTGTGCTTCACGGGAGCTGGTCCAGTATCCTAGTGAAAATGCAGGAAGAGATAAAGCCGTTCCAGCGGCGCAAAGATGAAATGTCTATACAGGCAGATTGCCTTCTGTGGGGCAATCGAGTAGTGGTTCCCAAGAAGGGCAGAGACACCTTCATCAATGACCTCCACCCAAGCATTATAATGATGAAAGCGATAGCCAGATCCCATGTGTGGCGACCCGGTATCGATGCGGACTTAGAGTCCTGTGTTCACAGAGGTAATACATGCTCGCATTTAAGCAATGTACCCAGTGAGGCACCGCTAAACCATGGTCTAGTGTTCACGTCGACTATGCAGGACCGTTCTTGGGTAAAATGTTCCTTATGGTTGTAGATGCGTACTCCAAGTGGATTGAATGTGAGATAATGTCGGCTAGCACATCTGCTGCCACTACTGAAAGCCTGCGGGCCATGTTTGCCACACACGGCTTACCCGATGTCCTGGTGAGCGACAACGGGTCATGGTTTACCAGTGCTGAGTTCAAAGAATTCATGACCCGTAACGGGATCAAACATGTCACATCTGCCCCGTTTAAACCAGCGTACAATGGTCAGGCAGAGAGAGCAGTGCAAACCATCAAGCAAGGCTTGAAGAGGATAACTGAAGGCTCACTGCAGACTCGCCTATCCTGAGTCCTGCTTAGCTACCGCACGAGACCCCACTCACTCACTGGGATCGCACCTCATGAACTAGTCATGAAAAGAGCACTTAAGACAAGGCTCTGGTCAGTTCACCCTGATCTACATGAACAGTAGGCGGCTTCAACAAAGTGCATACCATGATAGCGCAAATGTGTCACATGAGATTGAAATCAATGATCCTGCATTTGTATTGAATTATGGACAAGGTCCCAAGTGGCTTCCCGGCACTGTCGTGGCCAAAGAGGGGAGCAGGGTGTTTTGGGTCAAACTTTCAAATGGACTCATTCACCGGAAACACTTGGACTAAATCAAACACAGATTCACGGACTATCCTGAGCAACCCACCTTGGACCCTACCTTTTTTGATCCCCCAACATACACACCAGTGGCAACTGGCACCACGGTTGACCACGAAGCAGAACCCATCATCCACAGCAGCCCAGCAAGGCCCAACACACCAGGCAGCTCAGCAAGGCCAGCTGCACAGCAGCCCAGCGAGGGTCCAGCAAGTGATTCAACAATACCAGCTTTCACACCGAGACGATCAACCAAGGCAAGAAGGGCACCAGATCGACTCACATTGTAAATAGTTACACTATTGACTTTGTGAAGGAGTGTTGTTATATATGTAAACTTTTATTTACTCTGTACAGCCACCAGAGGGCTCATCCCTTGGAGTCCCAAGGATCCCATAATCCCTTGGGAGCACAGGTATTTAAAGAGGCCTCACAGGTTGGAGAGGCACTCTGGAGACCTGCAATAAAAGACTACGGTCATACGTTACTTTGAGCTCACAGTGTTCAGTCTGATTCTTTCTCCATACATAAGAATTGTGACCAGATAACATGTTTTAGGGATGTTGGTGGAGGGATAAATATTGGCCAGGGCACCGGGGAACCATTCCTTCATTGTCACTGGGTCACAATTCTGGAACTCCCCACCGAACAGCATTGTGGGAATACCATTGCCAGAAAGACTGCAGTTGTTCAAAGAGAAGGCCAACCATAACCTTCTCAGGGCAGTGATGGATGAGCAATGAATACCTTGTCGGTATTTCCCACCAGCAAAGAATAAATGCAAAAAAAGAAAGAACTAGAAAGAGAATGAGTGGAAAAGAAACAGAAGTAAAAAAGAAACAGAGACATGTTGCTGCTGACAGGGTTAATGGTGAGCGTCTGGTTGTTTCTGTTGAGCTGGCATTGTGGCATTGCTGACAGCAGAGTATTGTGTGTTGTGCTGTCAGCTGCTTGGGTCTGTGGTTGATGCTCAACTTTTTCTACAACACAGAAATTGCCAGTCCTGCTGAGGGTGAATATTTTCATGAAAAGCTCAAAAACAAATTAAAATATTTACATTACTCCATAATTGTGCAAATATCGAAGCCAACAACTTTAAAGATTGACTTATGCTGTGGCTCAGTGGGTAGCACAGTTGTCTCTGAGTCAGATGATCATGGGTTCAAATTCCACTCCAGGGACTTGAGCACATAAATCTAGGGTGACACTCCAATGCATTGCTGAGGGAGTGCTGCATTGTAGGAGGTGCTGTCTTTTGGGTGAGACGTTAAACAGATGCCCCGTCTGCTCTCTCAGGTGGACGTAAATGATCCATTGGCACTATTTCATAGAAGAACAGAGGAGTTCTCCCCACTGTCCTGGCCAATATTTATCCCTCGATCCACATCATTAAAACAGATTATCTGGTCATGATCACATTGCTGTTTGTGGGAGCTTGCTGTGCGCAAATTGGCTGTCGCGTTTCCCACATTACAACATTGACTATACTCCAAATGTTCTTAATTGGCTGTAAAGCGCTTTGAGACAACCGATGGTTGTGAAAGATGCTATATCAATCCAAGTCTTCCTTTTTTATGCCAGTAGCCGAGAGCATGTCATAATGCTGAAAGCTGATGATATTTTTCTACATTTGAGGTCACTTCTGCAAGCCAAGCTCCTCTTTCCCCCAATATTCATATAATACAGTAAATCGGGTGTAACTGGTTAAGATCTGGTGTTAACCCAGGAGAATGGTTAGGTACTTTCTTTCCAGGTGCAAATTTGGCCAGGTGCAGGGAGCACACTAATGAGGGGAATGGAAAATTGCTTATCACTGAAACTTAAAGGGAATCAGATAATTACAGGGAATAGGGAGACAGCAATTATTGGAGCTGTTGAAAGATTGAAAGGGAATCTCAACCCATTGGCAGCCTTTGCCGAGAATGAAGGGAGAGAGGGAAGGACCGACAGGCAAAAATCAAAGGCAAGGAAACCCAACACACAGACAGGAGTGTCCACATAAGTAAAAGAAGGACTTGCATTTCTATAGCACCATTCATGACCATCAGTCGTCCCAAAGCGCTTTATAGGCAATGAAGTACTTTTAAAAGTGTAGTCACTGTTGTAATGAAGGAAACGCGGCAGCCAATTTGCGCACAGCAAGTTCCCACAAACAGCAATGTGATAATGACCAAATAATCTGTTTTTTCAGTGATGTTGATTGAGGGATAAATATTGGCTAGCACACAGGGGATAACTCTGCTCTTCTTCAAAGTAACACCATAAGCTCTTTTACATCCATCTGAGACAACAAACAGGGCCTCGGCTTAATGTCTCATGTGAAAGACAGTACTCCCTCAGTGCAACACTGAAGCATAAGCTTGGATCTTTATGCTGGAGTGGGACTTGAACCCTCAGCCTTCTGACTTACAAGCAAGGGTGCTACCCACTGAGCCACAGCTGACAGCACTGGAACAGTACTGCACTTGACCTCTGTTTGATGGTTGTTGAAGTAGGGGTGACACTGCATGAGATGGCTGTGTAGAGGTGGCCCTACTTGTCACTCCGCAGCACCATAAAGCAACATTTCAGCACGCCTGACAGGAGGTGGAGGCAGGTTGGTGCTACCACTGACCATTCCTGTCAGTAGCTATGTCAGCCCTATATTGCATGTCCGCTATAGTAGTCTTTGCAGGGGATGGGAGAGTTCTGTATTTGCCCTGTGGAGCCATATCCCAGCAAGGAATTGATCCAGGCCCTGTGAAGACAGCCTCCCAGGGTCATCGCCAGGTAGGTGAGACAAGGCAGTAGAGATAGTTAGTGGCATCTTAGCAAGCGCAGCTAATGAGACTGTGCTTGCTGATTATATATCCTTACCATCTTTGGCCCTAGCATGCAATACTCCTAAAAGCACCGACCTAATCGATTGGAGTGCTTTTGAAGATCCATCTATAAGAACAGAAGAACATAAGAAATAGGAGCAGGAGTTGGCCATACGGCTCCTCGAGCCTGCTCCGCCATTCAATAAGATCGTGGCTGATCTGATCATGGACTCAGCTCCACTTCCCTGCCCGTTCCCCATAACCCCTTATCCCCTTATCGTTAAGACACTGTCTATTTCTGTCTTAAATTTATTCAATGTCCCAGCTTCCACAGCTCTCTGAGGCAGTGAATTCCACAGATTCACAACCCTCTGAGAGAAGAAATGTCTCCTCATCTCAGTTTTAAATGGGCGGCCCCTTATTCTACAATCATGACCTCTAGTTCTAGTCTCCCCCATCAGTGGAAACATCCTCTCTGCATCCACCTTGTCAAGCCCCTTCATAATCTTATACGTTTCAATAAGATCACCTCTCAGTCTTCTGAATTCCAATGAGTAGAGGCCCAACCTACTCAACCTTTTCTCATAAGTCAACCCCCTCATCCCCGGAATCAACCTCGTGAAACTTCTCTGAACTGCATCCAAAGCAAGTATATCCTTTCGTAAATATGAAAACCAAAACTGCATACCGTATTCCAGGTGTGGCCTCACCAACACCCTGTATAACTGTAGCAAGACTTCCCTGCTTTTATACTCCATCCCCTTTGCAATAAAGGCCAAGATTCCATTGGCCTTCCTGATCACTTGCTGCACCTGCATGCTATCCTTTTGTGTTTCATGCACAAGTACCCCCAGGTCCCGCTGTACTGCAGCATGTTGCAATCTCTCTTCATTTAAATAATAATTTGCTCTTTAATTTTTTCTGCCAAAGTGCATGACCTCACACTTTTCAACATTATACTCCAACTGCCAAATTTTTGCCCACTCATTTAGCCTGTCTATGTCCTTTTGCAGATTTTTTGTGTCCACCTCACACATTGCTTTTCATCCCATCTTTGAATCGTCAGAATTATGGTTAGCCAGACCATCTTATTATTATACCTGTGACATTGGGCCTGCTGTCATAATCTACTCAGGGATGCAGGAACCTCTGCTTGCTGTAATTCTCAGACAAAATAAGCTACGTGCACCTCTGTCGATAGGTGTACATAAATGCTGCTTTATGGTGCTGCATATGGTCACCTCCTCACGACCATTTCATGCAGCATCACCTTCATCTCAATAACCATCAAAGAGAGGTTGGATGCTGGGCTGCACCAGCACTTATAGAATCATAGAATCATAGAATAGTACAGTACAGAAGAAGGCCATTCGGCCCGTTGAGTCTGCGAAGAGCATTCCAGTTAGTCCCATTCCCCCACTTTTTCTCCTTCAGGTATTTATTCAATTCACTTTTGAAGGTTATCAAGCACTCGTTGCGTTAAAACGTTTTTCCTCGTGTTTTACATATACACATCCTTCTTCTTAGGCAGTCCCTCGGAGTCAAGGATGACTTGCTTCCACACTAATATGAGTTCTCAGGTGACTGAAGAGACCAATGCGGGTCCTACAATCTCTGTCACGGGTAGGATATACGGTGTGGTTAAAGGGATGGGTGGGTGGGGTGCTTGTGTTGTCGTGCGATCCTTCTGCTTGACTTCCCAGGCTGGGTCTCTTTTCTCTTGAAAAAAAGACCTAATCGAGGTCTTTAAAATTATGAAAGGTTTTGATAGAGTAGACAAAGAGGGAATGTTTGCACATGTGGGGAGGAGCATAAACTAGAGGCCATCAATATAAGATAGTCACCAAGAAATCCAATAGTGAATTCAGAAGAAATTTCTTCACCCAGAGAGTGGTGAGAATGTGGAACTCGCTATCGCAGGGAGTGATTGAAGCGAGTAGTATCGATGCATTTAAGGGGAGGCTAGACAAGCATATGAGGGAGAAGGGAATATGCTGATAGATTTAGATGAAGAAAGACGAGAGGAGGCTCAAGTGGAGCATAAATGCCAACCTGGACTGGTTGGGCCGAATGGCCTGTTTCTGTGTTGTATATCCTATGTAATCCTGCGTAATCCTCTGTTTTTACTTACGTGCAGACTCATGTCTATGTCTTGGGTTTCTTGCCTGTTGGTCCTTGGCTCTCCCCCTTCGTTCTTGGCAAAGCCTGCCAATAGGTTGAGATGCCTTTTCAGACTTTCAAGGACTGTAAGAATTTTTGTCTCCCAAATTCTACCACTTCCCTGTAAGTATCTAATTCCCTTTAGGGTTCACTGAGTGAGTGCGAGGGTACCAGTGAGCCGGCACAAAATATCCCTGATGCAGACTGGCCTGCCTGGAGTTCTTTTGTTAGTCTTCCTCTTCCATCTGCAAAAAGGTGGTCACACAGGTGGTCACTTGCATTGGGAACCCATTGGCAGTGAATTGTTCCTCCCCCTTCCCTAGCACAAGGACACACAACCTAATTGTCCCATCCTCACCAGTGCCCTAGTTTAGATTAGCTAGTTGGGATCTTCCGGTGTGTCTGACCTACTGAGTCATCAATTTAATCTCTGGGTTCAGGTCACGGTCCCAAAACATCCCAGCTTTACTCTCACAGTTTACGATATAATCTAGACCCTCTCCTTGTTGAAATTACACTATAATGACTTACATCCGATCATTGGTTTTGCTATTTTTAACAAAATTGAGGGCTTCAGATGACGTTTTTTTCTGGTAAACAAAAATTCTTTGTTCAAAAATCAGCAAGTAGAGCCACGCATCATTGTGAATGTTATTCAAAGCCTTGCTCTATTCTCAAATTCCCAGATATGTTTGATATATGAAAAAAATTTGCATTTGTGTTTTGGTCCTGCCAAGTTTCTGATGCTTGGGGTTAATGGAAGTCATTGCAGGAGCTGACTGAAGCCACTGCAGTGACGCAACCACAGCACTGAAACGGCTCAGATCAAGTTCACAATTCACAAACAAATTGACTTCCTCTGCGACTGTGGTGCATTATCCCACCTCAAATTAAGAAAATAAGAACATAAGAAATAAGAGCAGGAGTAAGCCATACGGTCCCTTGAGCCTGCTCCGCCATTCAATAAGATCATGGGCTGATCATCAACCTCAGCTCCACTTTCCCACCCGATCTCCATATCACTTGATTCCCCATGACGCCAAAAATCTATCTATCTCAGCCTTGAATATATTCAGAGACTCAGCATCCACAGCCCTCTGGGGCAGAGAATTTCAAAGATTCACAACCCTCTGTGTTATGTATGTAACTATGCAATACTTGCCACCAGAGGATGCGACTGTTGGAGTCCTAATGGTCACCTGCACACACGTGTAGGGCCAGTATAAAAGGTTGGCTGCCATGTTATTTAGGCATTCTGGAGTTGTAATAAAGAAGACTAAGGTCACACTAAGTTTAGCTCACAGTACTCAGCCTCGTGGAGTTCTTCTATACACAACAATTGGTGATGAGTAACAGAATACGAACCTTCATGCAACCATGGCTGCCATTGGAATATTAGAGAGATTCGTAGAGGGTGATGATTGGGAAGCTTTCGTCGAGCGTCGCAACCAGTACTTCGTGGCCAACAAGCTGGAAGGAAACACTAACGCGGCCAAAAGCAGGGCGGTTCTCCTCACCGTCTGTGGGCCTAAAGTATATGGCCTCATCAAGAATATGCTCACACTGACAAAACCAACGGAGAAGGAATATACAGAGTTGTGCACACTGGCTCGGGACCAACTGAAGCCGAAGGAGAGTATCCTCATGGCCAGATATCGGTTTTACACGCACCATCGCTCCGGGGGTCAGGACGTGGCGGATTATGTCGCTGACCTGAGACGCCTTGCGGGACCGTGCGATTTTGGAGCTGCGTTGGGGCAAATGCTGTGGGAATTTTTAATGCTGGGCATCAGCCACGAGGTCATTCTTCGAAAGCTGCTGGCTGCCGAAACCCTGGACCTGAGCAGAGCCATTGTGATCACCCAGGCACGCATGGCCACAGACGATAACACCAAACAAATATCTTCTCAACATCGAAGCTCATTGGCAGGTACTGTGCATAAAATAACGTTGCTAGCAGGCCATACTGTATATGGCAGTGCCTATACATCTGCAGCTGCAAGATCTGTGATGACTCAGAGTCCGCCATCAGGGGTGAATGTGAATCCGTTGGCGCTGCGGGGGTAATCATTGGGCCCATCAATGTCGATTCAAGCACTACGTGTGCAAAGGCTGTGCAACGATGGGACACCTCCAGCGAATGTGCAAATGTGCTGCGACATACCATGTGGCAGACGATGATGATCGATCCGGCGCGGATCACGCGGCACAGGCAACTCAACCCGAGGAAGAAGAATATGGGGTACATACCTTCCCCACCAAGAGCCCTCCTATAATGCCTAAAGTCAAATTAAATGGAGTTCCATTATGCATGGAGATGGACACGGTTGCGAGTGAGTCAATAATGAGCAAGAAGGCTTTCGAGAAACTGTGGGGCAATAAAGCACAAAGGCCCAAACTGAGCCCGATTAATGCAAAGCTGCATACCTAAACCAAAGTGCTCATACCAGTCAATGGAAGTGCAGCAGTGAAGGTATCGTATGATGGAGTTATGCATGACCTATCATTGTGGATTGTTCCAGGCAATGGCCCAACGCTGTTCGTCAGAAGCTGGCTAGAAAAGATTAGATGGAATTGGAATGACATCAAAACACTATCTTCAATGGATGACGCCTCGTGTGCTCAAGTGCTGAGCAAGTTTCCCTTGCTATTCGAAGCAGGCATCGGCAACTTCACAGGCGCCAAGGTACAAATCCATCTAGGCCCCAATGCACGGCCCATCCATCACAAGGCTCGGGCGGTTCCGTACATGATGAGGGAGAAAGTCGAGATTGAACTGGACAGACTCCAACGTGAAGGAATCGTATCGCCAGTCAAGTTCAACTAGTGGGCCAGTCCAATTGTTCCGGTGTTGAAAAGCGATGGCACGGTCAGAATCTGCGGAGACTGCAAGGTAATGATTAACCGAGTCTCACTACAGGACCAGTACCCGCTGCCCAAGGCGAATGACCTTTTCGCAATGTTAAAGAGGGGGAAGTCGTTCACCAAGTTGGACCTAACCTCTGCCGACATGACACAGGAACTGGCTGAATCTTCGAAAAGACTGACGTGTATCAACACACACAAAAAGCTGTTTATATACCACACGTGCCCTTTCGGGATTCGCTTGGCTGCAGCCATTTTCCAGAGAAACATGGAGAGTTTGCTGAAATCTGTTCCATGCACTGTTGTGTTTCAAGATGACATCCTAATCACTGGTCATGACACCATCGAACATCTAGACCTGGAAGAGGTTCTAAGATGACTAGACAGAGTGGGACTCAAGCTGAAATGCTCCAAGTATGTTTACCTGGCGCCAGAAGTCAAATTTTTGGGGAGAAAGATTGCAGCAGACAGCATCAGGCCCACGGACTCAAAGACAGAGGCCATCAAGAATGCACCCAGACCACAGAATATGACGGAGCTGCGTTCATTCCTGGGATCCCTCAACTATTTCGGTAACTTTCTACCCGGGTTGAGCATGTTGTTAGAGCCTTTGCACATGTTGCTACGTAAGGGTGATGACTGGGTTTGGGGCAACTCTCAAGACACAGCCTTTGAGAAGGCCAGGAACCTGCTATATTCAAATAAGTTACTTGTACACTATGATCCATGTAAACGTTTAGTGCTAGTTTGTGACGCCTCATCGTATGGGGTCGGCTGTGTGTTACAGCAAGTCAATGTGTTGGGCAACCTCCAACTGGTTGCATATGCGTCTAGAAGTCTGTCTAAGGCTGAGAGAGCCCATAGTATGGTCGAGAAAGAGGCGTTAGCATGTGTATATGGGGTTAAGAAAATGCATCAATACTTATTTGGACTTCGGTTTGAGCTTGAAACTGACCACAAGCTGCTCATTTTGCTGTTTTCAGAGAGCAAAGGTATAAATACCAATGCTTCGTCAAAGATGGGCACTAACATTATCCGCTTATGACTATTTTATCCGCCACAGACCAGGCACTGAAAACTGTGCCGATGATCTCAGCTGGCTACCATTACCCACCACTGGGGTTGAAATGGTACAGCCCACAGACTTGCTACTGGTCATGGATGCTTTTGAGAGTGAGGAGTCATGCGTCACAGTTCGCCAGATCAGGACCTGGACCAGCCAGGATCCTGTGCTATCATTAGTAAAGAGTTGAGTCCTAAAGGGGAACTGGTCGGCCGTTCCTGGGGAAATGCAAGATGAAATTAAGCCGTTTCACCGATGCAAAGATGAAATGTCCATCTAGTCAGATTGTTTCTTATGGGGTAATCGTGTGGTTTTGCCAAAACAAGGCAGGGAAACATTTATACGTGACCTACACAGTACCCACTCAGGCATTGTCATGATGAAGGCAATTGTCAGGTCGCATGTTTTGTGGCCCGGCATTGACTCGGACTTGGAGTCATGCGTGCATCAGTGCAACACTTGCTTGCAACTGAGCAATGCACCAAGGTAGGTTCCACTGGGTCTGTGGTCGTGGCCCTCCAAACCGTGCTCCAGGATCCACATAGATTTTGCTGGCCCCTTTCTAGGAAAGATGTTTTTAGTAGTTGTGGACGCTTACTCCAAATGGATTGAATGCTTAATCATGTCATCCAGCACATCCACAGCCACCATTGAAAGCCTCCGGGCCATGTTCGCCACCCATGGCTTGCCCGACAATGGACCGTGTTTTACCAGCTCAGAATTCAACGAGTTTATGACCCGCAATGGCATCAAGCATGTCAGGTCTGCCCTGTTTAAGCCCGTGTCTAATGGTCAAGCAGAGTGGGCAGTCCAAACAATCAAGCAGAGCATGAATTGCATGACAGATGGCTCCCTGCAGACCCGCTTGTCTCGCATTCTGCTCAGTTATCGGACGCGACCCCACTCGCTCACCGGGGTTCCCCCGGCAGCATTGTTAATAAAGAGAGCCCTCACAACCAGGCTCTCCCTAGTCCACCCAGATCTTAATGATCACATGAAAACCCGGCGACACCGGCAGAACATGTACCACGATTGCGCGGCTATTTCATGTTGCATTGATGTTAACGACCCTGTGTTTGTCCTGAATTACGGTCATGGTCCCAAGTGGGTTGCTGGCACTGTTTTGGCCAAGGAAGGGAATAAGGTGTTTCTAATCAAACTGTTAAATGGCCAAACGTGCAGAAACCATTTAGATCAGACCAAATTGCGATTTACTGACAACCAGGATCGACTTGAAGAGGACATCACCATCGACGATCCACCAACACACACCCAACCAACAATCGACCTCGCTGTCAATCATGAGGATGAAGCCACCGTTCCTGACAGTCCGGTCAGACCAGCCGCGATGCAGTGCAGCAATGGTCTGACCAACTCACAGGATTTGAACTGAGACAATCAACCACGGAGCGAAGGGTTCCGGATCGCCTCCACTTGTAAATAACTTGTACCGAAGACTTTGTGGGGGAGTGATGTTATGTATGTAACTATGTAATACTTGCCACCAGAGGGCACGACTGTTGGAGTCCTAATGGTCACCTGCACACATGTGCAGGCCAGTATAAAAGGTTGGCTGCCATGTTGTTTAGGTACTCTGGAGTTGTAATAAAGAAGACTAAGGTCACACTAAGTTTAGCTCACAGTACTCAGCCTCATGGAGTTTTTCTATACACAACATTTTGAGTGAATAAATTCCTCCTCATCTCTGTCTTTATTGGCCTACCCATTATCCTGAGACTGTGCCCCCTAGTTCTAGACACTCCTAGCCAGGGGAAACAACCTCTCAGCATCTACCCTGTCAATCCCCTTCAGAATCTTGTATGATTCAATGAGATCACCTCTCATTCTTCTAAACTCCAGAGAGTATAGGCCCAATCTACACATTCTCCCATCATAAGGCAGCCCTCTCACCCCAGGAATCAATCTGGTAAATTCTGCAGATTTTGACATGGTTGACCACACCATCTTACTCCCTATCTCTGTAACCTCCTCCAGCCCATCAGCCCTCCAAGAGCTCTGCGTCCTCCAAATTTGGACTCTTATGCATTCCCCACTCCTTTCGCCCCACCATTCGTGGCCATGTCTTCAGTTGCCTAGGCCATAGGTTCTGTCCTTTAAGATCCTCCTTAGAACTTATCTCTTTGACTAAGCTATTAGTCACCTGTCTTAACATCTCCTTGTTTGACTGGATCTGAATTTTTGTCTGATCGCATTCCTGTGAAGTGCCTTGGGATATTTTCCTATGTTTAAGGTGCTATATAAATGCAAGTTGTTGTTGCAGGAGCTGACTGAGGCCAATTTCTTTACAGTCCATAGATTTCAGTAGGTGGGATAGATTTTTGGTCTGTTTGTTGTTCTATTGACTTATGCCAGTAGGATTTGACTAGTTTGTGTTTTGTGTCTGTCAGTTGGTTATGATTTATTGCAAAACACATTCTAAATTAGAGTAAGCAAGAAAACAGTGCTGAGTGGCACAGCTTACGAGGAGATAATTGATGCCTGGTTGAGCAATTGGTTAGCACACGGTTATTTCAAACGTGAAATGCGAACCCTGGAAACGGTTGTTGTTTTTCTCAGATTTGTCTCCTCCTTGCTTAAAGATGCTGAATCTTGTTGAGGCAGCCCTTGCCTTGGGGATTGGGAACATTGACTAATCTCATTTTTAATCCAGACTGAAGCCAACGTTTAGCAGCTCTACCCAATTGATATCAGCCAACTCAGCATAGATCTGGCTCTGTACCATACCAGATTGTGTATTACCAACATTCGTATAGTTAAATCCCAACTCAATTCTTACTCCAGTGACTTTAATGTCCCAAAATTGACTGTAATTCAGCATACTTTACTGGCACACTCACTCAGAAAGGCCGTAGTAATGAGTGGTGTGGGAAATAGAAATGTCGCATTGGTGCAGTAACAGGAAGCACTTCTGAGGCTGGGGTAAAAATCACATTTTGTGGGCAAGAGTAGAGGGAGCTTTATTCTACACCTGTATTATAGGTGACTTGGGAGTGCTTGATGAGAGGATGCAGTGATAACTTTACTCGGTTTATAATCTATTCTGATCTGGGAACTGCTTGACTGATAAGTATTAAGCGTACATATTTATGCTTCTAACCTGTGCAGTATCTCACAGGCCATCATCATCATAGGCAGTCCCTCGGAATCGAGGAAGACTTGCTTAGGTGGCTGAACAGTCCAATATGAGAGCCACAGTCCCTGTCACAGGTGGGACAGATAGTCGTTGAGGGTAAGGGAGGGTGGGACTGGTTTGCCGCACACTCTTTCTGCTGCCTGCGCTTGATTTCTGCATGCTCTCGGCGATGAGACTCGAGGTACTCAGCGCCCTCCCGGATGCACTTCCTCCACTTAGGGCGATCTTTGGCCAGGGACTCCCAGGTGTCGGTGGGGATGTTGCACTTTATCAGGGAGGCTTTGAGGGTGTCCTTGTAAAATTTCCTCTGCCCACCTTTGGCTCGTTTGCCGTGAAGGAGTTCCGAAGTCTCGTGTCTGACATACAGACAATGTGGCCCGCCCAGTGGAGCTGATCAAGTGTGGTCAATGCTTCAATGCTGGGGATGTTGGCCTGGTCGAGAACGCTAATGTTGATGCGTCTGTCCTCCCAGGGGATTTGTAGGATCGTGCGGAGACAACATTGGTGGTATTTCTCCAGTGACTTGAGGTGTCTACTGTACATGGTCCACGTTTCTGAGCCATACAGGTATCTAACCTATGGCTCACAAGCCTTGGCAATCTGACCCTTGATGCCCATGAAATTCCTTGCTATTTGCTCTTATATTTCTTATTCTCTAAGCTCTGGAATTTCCTCCCTAAATCTCTCCACCTTTTTACCTCAAATTCCTCCTTTAACACCCTCCTTAAAACCTAGCTCTTTAACCAAACTTTTGGTCATCTGTTGTAATTTCTTCTTCTGTGGCTCGGTGTCAAATTTATCTGTTTTGTCATATCACTACTGTGATAAAGTGCCTTGTGATGTTTTGCTACATTAAAGGCGCTATATAAATAAAAGTTGTTGCAGTTGTTTCTTCTGTTTGAATTTTAGGGGCCTGAAGGTTTGGAAAAGGCACTATATCCTAAAGCAGAAGACCAAGATCAGTAAGTATCAACAGCTTCAAGTATATTCAAATTAATAGGAACATGGACTTAAGCTTGTTGTCTTGTCGTTGAGGCTCCATAGTTTGCACCTATGTCGCCCATAAGGACAAAAAAGTTCTGTCATTCCTTTCTGCACCTGACCTGGGGACAGAGTGCTTGATGAGGCAGTGTAAGGGAGCTTTACTCTGGCTTGGAAATTCCTGGGGCCCCGCTCCACAGTGGAACCCCTACTTTCCTGTACCCAAGGACCAAGGCCCTAACCCAAATCCTGGGGATGTAGTCATTTGCATAGCCAGGGAGATGGCCACTCTGAGCCAATCTGATCCACCCTTCTCAGGGTGAGCGGAGTCCTCCTGAGGCTCAAATGGGCTGAAGATTTTTTATTTTTCAATCTACAGCTCCCATGGCAGCCACTCCAACTAGAGCAGGCGATTGTTCTCCTCTGGAATCAATGACCTTATTCTGGTATGGTTTCGGGGCTTTCAGAAAGCCTTAAAGGGACCCCTACCAAGTTCAACTGATGTAAGTTCCGTTGAGGTCTTTCAAAGGCATAATTTCCTAGGGAAGCCTATGAACTCCTCCTGACATGTCCTATTGACATAGAGCAGTGGGCAGAAGATCCTTCCAATCCCCCACGACTGGAAGTCAAAGGTCTGGTCCAAATGTGATCCCAGTAGAACGAGGATCTATCCCACTCTCCTCCCCACTACTGCTACCCCAGTGAAAATGGGACTTACTCCCTCTCTACAGAAACAACAACTTGTATTTATATAGCGCCTTTAATGTAGTAAAACATCCCAAGGTGCTTCACAGGAGTATTATAAGACAAAAAAATAAATAACTTTTTGACATTGAACCACATAAGAAGAAATTACATCAGAAAGAACTAGGCTATAAGGAGCGTCTTAAAGGAGGAAAGAGAGGTAAAGAGATGGAGAGGTTTAGGGTCGGAGTCCCAGAGCTTAGGGCCCAGGCAGCTGAAGGCACGGCCACCAATGGTTGAGCAGTTATAATCAGGGATGCTCAAGAGGGCAGAATTTGAGGAGCTGGAGGTTGTGAGGCTGAAGGAGATTACAGAGATAGGGAGGGGTGAGGCTTTGGAGGGTTTTGTAAACAAGGATGAGAAATTTGAAATCGAGGCATTGCTTAACCGGGAACCAATGTAGGTCAGCGAGCACAGGGCCGATGGGTGAGTGGGACTTGGTGCGAGTTGGGACACGGGCAGCCAAGTTTTGGATAGCCTCATGCTTACGTAGGGTAGAATGTGGGAGGCCAGTCAGGAGCTCTTTAATGCAAGGAGCCCCTGTATCAAACCTGTGGTATATCTAATGTATATCTGATTGGGGAGTGCTTGATCCTGACATTGCATGCTCAAAGTGAGAAAGTATTTCATTTTACTGCATTAACATTCCTCATCATCATGAGCACAAAATATCCCCCCCCCCCCCACCTCACCTCAGTTCTGATGAAGGATTCCATTTGCAATTATATCATCATTTTATTTTAATATCAAATGTGGTGAAATCACACTGAGCGATATCAGCAAACAGTACATCAACGCATCTGTGTGAAATTCCTCTGCCTGCTATTGGCGTTAACCTATTTAAATAAAGAAATATTATATAATGTCCATATGCATCTGTTAATATGTTAATCTGCTAATATTGCAAAGTGCAATCTCCTTCAATAATGTCTGAGTTCAGGACAGTTATAAATCGCTGCAACATTACTCGTAAGTTTATATAATGGTATCTGAATCATTCTCTGTAACAGTGATCCATTATTTTCATGATCACTTGCTTGAGAATTTCACGTTAATTATGGAATGCAATCCACAAAACATTGATTAAAAAATCCTGGAATCCCATGTAATGAAAACAGATTTTGATTCATAAAGCAGCAGCCCTCATTATTTTAAATTAAATGAGCTGTTATAATTATGTTAAACATAACATTATCTTAATAACAGAACCGACAGAAACAAAACTACGGAGTATAAGATTCGTGGAAGAAACCGCGATGGAAGAACAAGTCACGAAAGTGGTATGACAAAGACTGAGGAAAGGGCGAGAAAGTGAGAGAGACAGGGCGTGAAGGAGTCGCAGGCAGTGCAAGTCTCCTCCGACCAGTTACTGAGAGCAGCGCTCCCACTTGACGCATTGGGTTGGAGCCTGGGGCAGGCTTTCCAAGTCAGCAAGATAATTGGATGCACAGAAAGGCACGTGTCCTGCAATCTGCGATATCAGCTCTTGACAACTCCGGCTTATTTCCACCTTTCCCTTTACAACACTTTGAGGGCAAACACCGAGAGACAAGCCAGCGAGGAGGATGAGACGCTCCAGCCCGAAGTTTTACATCGCTTTCCTCATCACTTACTCTTTCGTCCTGGGTTCAAGTGGTAAGGACCAGCTGATCTTTCTAAACTTCAACAGCCTCCTGAGAATTTCAAGCATTTTGTTTTGCTTTAAATAACTTTAGATTTCATTGAGTCTTCTTTATCCTTTGACTCCCAGGTTGTTCTCTGTGACAGGAATTTAAAAAAATAATAATCTCGACTAAAATCCCCCCTCCCCCACCTCCCCCCCCCCCCCCTTTTTAATTCCTTACAGTATTATTCACCGTGAGATGAGATCATTTCTTAACTGGTAGAATAACAAGAAGCTGTTTGAAAAACGCAGCCCTGGTGAGACTCACCTCTGTCAGTTTTCTATTTTGCTTAACAATTTTGTTTTTAAACAAGGAGTTGCACTCAGTTTCCAGCGAGATGTAAACAAGCAGCTCTCTGCATTGAAATGATCCCCGTTGCTAATTCGGATTTACAGACTATAAAAAGTTAGGATAAGCCACATGCCAACTGGGAAGGACGATTCTATCCCAACCCAGCTAAAGGGATTCTAGTTTTCTTTTTCTAGCCTGCTTTAGGAGGGTTCAAAGATGAAATCAGGGATTTTTGACTAACAACAACATATGGATTTATTCACTTTCTTGGAAATTATTGCCAGGACCATTGACTTTATGTGACTGAAAGAGCCAGGTCTGTTTTTACTTCATGGGATTTAGGAATTTTTTCCGGTGCATTGAGAATCACATTCCACAATCCTTCTGTTTTGTTTTGAAAATGTGAAAGCAGTGGCCTTGCCCACAATATACAAAGGGGCTGCTATTCCCTAAAATCAGGATCATTGACTTATGGCGACTGAGTGAGCCACATTCTGTTTCATGGTATGTGAATCTGGAACCTCAGCTTGATGTTGTAGGGATCACATTCTGCAATTCCATTCTTTTTTGTATAAATTGCAAACGGGTGGTCTTGACTATTGCCTCTGGAGCTACACTGATGTGAGTTCCTTGGGCTTGGCATGAATGGCCAGTATTAAGGTGTGCCTGCACTATTGGAGACTGGATGACTGAGGGATAGAATTTATACAACCCCGACTAAACCATAAATGTCATCAATCCAGAAAAAAGTAAATACTTTCACAATTAGCATTCAGTCTGAAAGAAAGGAAGACTTGTGCCTTTCATGATCTTAGGATCTCCCTAAGCGATTTATAGCCAATGACGTATGTTTGAAGTGTAGTCACTGTTGTAATGTAGAATACGCAACAGTCAATTTGCGCACAGCATGCTCTCACAAACAGCAATGTGATAATGACCAGATAATCTGTTTTAGTGATGTTGATTGAGGGATATATATTGGCCAGGACACTGGGGATAACTCCGTGGGATTTTTTACGTCCAACTGAGAGAGCAGACAGGGCCTCGGTTTAACGTCTCATCTGAAAGACGGCACCTCCGACAGTGCAGCACTCCCTCAGTACTGCACTGGAGTGTCAGCCTAGAATTTTGTGTTCAAGTCTCTGGACTGGGACATCGAGTAAGAGTTGGCAAAACAGTTTGGGAAGGTGAAAAATGGCATGTTTGTTTTTTTGTTGCCTTAGCTATTAGATAAAAGCCTCTACAGGCAGGCTTCGAGGGGGCTATTGAATGTGGGAAGAGATGGAGTGTGGCAGAGGGGTGAATGGTAGCGTGTGGGGATGTGATTGATGAAGTATCTGCAATTATAGTGGAGCAGAGATTGTGGGGGGGATGGGGGTGTTGGTCACAGAATTGCATGGAGATGATATTGGATTTGTGATGCTCCAGCTGTGGCTGAATAGCCTGCTGATACTTACTGTCTGGGCTCCCAAATGAAAAATGCCATTTGGGTAAGGTGGTGGAGAGCAAATGGTGTCCATCGCACCTGACCCCCAGCAAGAATCGGTGCCATGGGAAAGATGTCGGGGGTGGGTAAGAGAGCGAAAATGTAAGCGGTATTTTCATTTGAATGGCAGAAATGTAAATTTGTTGAAATCTGCATCTTGAAGCAATGATCTGACAGCCAATACAACAAACAAAGGAACTTGAAGATGATAAGAAGGTGGCAGATTCTGACATGAGATCAGTGTTATCTGGAACTGAAGAGGTAGTTTTACTAGTTACTTTGGTGCTGTGGCAAAGTGCTCGGCTTCACTTGGCACTTTGCCACAATAGCACAGAAGTGGAAACTCAGTGTGTGATGAATCACAAGCGGGGACCTGCATTCTGCCACTGTGATGCCAATCCCAATGCGATGCGCCATTGGGCCAACCCATAACACAAAAAAAGATTTTTAACATGCAACCTAAATCACTAAATTCATGTTCGCTTTATGCGAACAAAGACAGTTATGAACCGAACAGAAGATAAAATTCAACTTGGGCCCCAGTTAGATGACCAAGTGATTCTGTTAAATATTTTTTCTGCCTAAGCTTTTCTTGTAAAGTTTGAGCTTGTTTTATATGCTGATGCAGCTCAGTTCAAGTTAGAAGGGAGATAGACCATGACTGATATGGGTTGTACTGGCACACACGCATGACCAGTAAATGAAAAATTCTCAGCCAGATATAGCTCAAGAAGCAATTTATTTTTCCAGAAATCTTCCAAAAATCAAAAACAGTTGAAACAAAATCAGCATTCATCTTAACATGAAACAAAACCAGGGACTAAATTTGAGGCGTTTTTAAAGGAAATTTAAGCATTTGTATGACAGAATCCTTGTATATATTTACATGTAGCTTGGTAGCTGTTCAAAAACTGCAGAAACTTTTCTGGTGGGAGTTCCTTGTAGGCAGACTCAATTCAATATTGTTCATTCTCCCTGTGTCTCTCACTTTGATTGTAATCTTGAACATGATGCATTAATCTTTTAGAGATTCATTTAATACTCTGCACGGAACACAAGGCAATAAATGTGTACAGTAAATATAATGACAAAAAGATCTTCCAAAAACAATTTTATGTAAGAGAAGCTGTCTGGTTACGATGCTGCTGCCTGCGTATGTGTTTATCATCTCTCTCACATAACCACTCCACCCCTCCACCCCGCTCCCAGCCCTGCCCCATAATATCATGGAACAAAGACAAGGGAATCTACTGCCTCAGTGTTGCTCAACGTCCCAAGATGGGGCTGGTTTCTACTTTTGAAATCTGGAATTGGGAAAACCAGGCCTGGCAACCCTTCTCCCCTCTGCTGGTTAAAACACAGTTACAGAGTGCACATGTGGATCAATTCATTATGCATTGCACAACAGCCTGATTACACGATTTTGCCATTCCATGATGTATTGTGGAGCATGCAATCCAGAAACTCATACTGCCTTTCTTTGGATGCCGGTGGCAACAGCAGTATTTATAGCCCATCCCTAATTGCCTTTCAGAAGGTGGTGGTGAGCCGCCTTCCTGAACCGTTGCAGTCTGTTTTCAGCTATGCAGCATTGATATGATAGTGGGTGACAATTCTGTTTGCTAGAGTATACACTATGGTAGTATATCGCCTTTTCTGCCACTGGATTTTATCCAAGTTCTTAGCTGTTCCAGAACCAAAAGCATAGGATAACTGTGGAACAGGTCCTAAAGTGCAGTAGAGTTTAGAGTGAGTGACCTGAGATGGTGTCCGTCCCTTAAAAGAGAAATTAGTAAAAGTATCAGCTGAAGGACAAAACAGAAAAAAAACTTGCATTTTTACAACAAATTATCAGGTCTCTCAGAAAACTTCAGATGTCCTTCACATACAATGAATTATTTTGAAATTCAGTCACTGTTGTTATGTCAGCAGATGCAGCTGTTATTTTGCACACTGCAAAATTACACAAACATTAATGAGTGAATGATCAGTTTATCTGTTTTTTTTTCATGGTGTTCGTTGAGGAGAGGAATGATGACCTAGACACAACAAGAACGCCTCCCTTTTCTTCAAATAGTGCCGTGGGATCTTTGACACCCACAGGAATAGACAGAGCCATAGTACAATCTCTCATCTGAGGGATGGCAGTTCTGGCAATGCAGCACTACCTCAGTACTGCACGGTGATGTTCAGGCTAGATTATGAGTTCAAGTCCTGAATTCGGGCTGCACAAACACAGTTAATAACCTAGCAGTAAACATTTAGTGAGCCAAACCCTTTGGACTTCCACATTATAATTTGAACATTTCAGATAGAACGTTTCATCAGTTTTAAAAATTTGTTCCCAGGATGTGGGCGTCGCTGGCAAGGCCGGCATTTAATGCCCGTTCCTAATTGCCCTTGAGAAGATGGTGGTGAGCTGCCGCCTTGAACCGCTGCAGTCCATGTGGTGAAGGTACTCTCACAGTGCTGTTAGGGAGGGAGTTCCAGGATTTTGACCCAGCGACGATGAAGGAATGGCCGATATATTTCCAAGATGCCAAGAACCCCTCTGGTCACCAACTAGTTATAATGTAGCATTATCAGCACCGGATGACAACAGCAGAACTGACATTCTAACCAGTTTATCACTTGGCTCAGCTCCCGAATCAGTGTTGTTGAAAGAAGTAAAGCGAATTAGCATTTTAATCGGAGGCATTTTTCATGTTTCCTTTTCCTTAGAGGAGAATGTGTGGCTGTGTTTTTAATGGTTAGGTGACATCTATTATTTCATGGAAGAAGAATATTCTGTCCCACACCGATTTAAAGTTTAAAAATAATGTGAAACCGTCCTCAGCTTGGCTGTGGGATTGTGGTACTCGGATTAGAAAGTCTATTAACAATAATTGGCATTTCAGGGACGATCCCCGAGTCAGAAATGCTGGAAATCTAAAATAAAGCCTGAAAATGCGGAAAACGGCCAACTATTTGGCCACAATATAAATGAGAAGAAGGAGCTTAGTGTTTTGGGCGACATCCTTCATCAAAAATGAAATATTAACCTTCATGTGCAGTGCTGCCCCTGTGTGTGAGCCGAGACAGTGATTGTTGACGGGCTATTCAACTACAGGCGGCATCTCAGCCACAGCTGAGCAACCACGGCTTTATCCAACACTGTTCAACAGGGGTCACCGGTTAATAGTCCCAAGCAGGAACCCTGAGCCACAAAAGAATATGGGTAGGAATGGTATTCAATGTAGTTAAGCACAAAAATACTTTAGCTAAAGATGGTTTTGACTAATGTGAAGATCCTTTTGCTGATCTGCAGGAGTATATAATAATCTAATTATGTACTTAAATGAAAAGAAATAAATTGCAAGGATGGTGTGCCCAATATATTATCTTCAGCCCAATCTGCTCTATAATTATACTGTATGTGCAATTTGCTAAATATGAATGATACTTTAGAAGATTGCATGGATAAAAATATATGGTGGCGATCGTGGGGAGTAAATTGATGCAATGTGTTCCGAGTTGTATTTTTGGCTTAATTGCTCTGCAATCCATTTATACAGCAAATCTGCAAAATGAAGACTTGACTCATACCCCTCTCTCATTTTCCTCTTCCCCCACCTCCGTCTCCTGATGGTGTTGATTCCTTGTTAGGGTAATGCTCCACTGGTGCCAATTGGCCTATGATAATCTTGCCAAGAGTCCATTCTTCATGCCTGAGTCTGATCCCGCCTTCAGCCAGAATCCAGGCACGTATTTTCCATCTGGGGGTCACTTACCATCAAACAGGATCAGACACTCCCTGAATGGCGTTGAAATGGTTAAGACTGAAGTCGCAAAAAGAGTCTTCTTAGACTTTATCAGACTGTCAGCTGTGACTCAGTTGGCAGTACTCTCACCTCAGAAGAACATAAGAAATGGGAGCAGTGGTAGGTCATTTGGCCCCTCGAGCCTGCTCCGCCATTCAATAAGATCATGGCTGATCTGATCCTGGCTTCAACTCCACTTCCCTGCCCACTCCCCATAACCCTTGACTCACTTATCATTCAAAAATCTGTCTATCTCCACCTTAAGCACATTCAATGACCCAGCCTCCACAGCTCTCTGGAGTAGAGAATTCCAAAGATTCATGACCCTCTGAAAGAAATTCCTCCTCATTTCTGCCTTAAATGGGTGACCCCTTATTCTGAAACTATGCCACCTAGTTCTAGATGTCCCCATGAGGGGAAACATCCTCTCAGCATCTACCCTGTCAAGCCCCCTCAGAATCCTATATGTTTCAATAAGATCACCTCTCATTCTTCTAAACTCCATAAGATCACCTCTCATTCTTCTAAACTCCAATGTGTATAGGCCCAACCTGCTCAACCTTTCTTCATATGACAAACCCTTCTTCTCAGGAATCAACCTCATGAACCTTCTCTGAACTGCCTCCAATGCAAGTATTTCCTTCCTTAAATAAGGAGACCAAAACTGTACTCATACTCTAGGTGTGGTCTTACCAATACCCTGTACAGTTGGAGCAGGACTTCCCTACATTTATACTCCACCCCCTTGCAATGAAGGTCAACATTCCATTTGCCTTCCTGATTATTTGCTGTACCTGCATGCTAACCTTTTGTGTTTCATGCACAAGAACCCCCAGATCCCTCTGTACTGCAGAATTTTGTAATCTCTCCCCATTTAAATAGTAATTTGCTTTTTTATTTTTCCTACCAAAGTGGATAATCTCACATTTTCCCACATTATATTCCATCTGCCAAATTTTTGCCCATTCCCTTAGCCTGTCTATATCCGTTTGTAGGGGAACCAGTAGATAGTAGAGTCAAGTTCTCACTCTAGAGGCTTGAGCACAAAAATCTAGGCAGACACTCCTGTGCAGTAAACATAGAAACATAGAAAATAGGTGCAGGAGTAGGCCATTCGGCCCTTCGAGCCTGCACCGCCATTCAATGAGTTCATGGCTGAACATGCAACTTCATTACCCCATTCCTGCTTTCTCGCCATACCCCCTGATCCCCCTAGTAGTAAGGACAACATGTAACTCCTTTTTGAATATATTTAGTGAATTGGCCTCAACAACCTTCTGTGGTAGAGAATTCCACAGGTTCACCACTCTCTGGGTGAAGAGGTTTCTCCTCATCTCGGTCCTAAATGGCGTACTCCTTATCCTTAGACTGTGACCCCTGGTTCTGGACTTCCCCAACATTGGGAACAGTCTTCTTGCATCTAACCTGTCTAAATCCATCAGAATTTTAAACGTTTCTATGAGATCCCCTCTCATTCTTCTGAACTCCAGTGAATACAAGCCCAGTTGATCCAATTTTTCTTGATATGTCTTTCCCACCATCCCAGGAATCAGTCTGGTGAACCTTCACTGCACTCCCTCAATAGCAAGAATGTCCTTCCTCAAGTTAGGAGACCAAAACTGTACACAATACTCCAGGTGTGGCCTCACCAAGGCCCTGTACAACTGTAGTAACACCTCCCTGCCCCTTACTCAAATCCCCTCGCTATGAAGGCCAACATGCCATTTGCTTTCTTAACCGCCTGCTTTACCTACATGCCAATCTTCAATGACTGATGTACCATGACACCCAGGTCTCGTTGCATCTCCCCTTTTCCTAATCTGTCACCATTCAGATAATAGTCTGTCTCTCTGTTTTTACCACCAAAGTGGATAACCTCACATTTATCCACATTATACTTCATCTGCCATGCATTTGCCCACTCACCTAACCTATCCAAGTCACTCTGCAGCCTCATAGCATCCTCCTTGCAGCTCACACTGCCACCCAACTTAGTGTCATCCGCAAATTTAGAGATACTACATTTAATCCCCTCGTCTAAATCATTAATGTACAATGTAAACAGCTGGGGCCCCAGCACAGGACCTTGCGGTACCCCACTAGTCACTGCCTGCCATTCTGAAAAGTACCCATTTATTTCTACTCTTTGCTTCCTGTCTGCCAACCAGTTCTCAATCCACGTCCGCACACTACCCCCCAATCCCATCTGTTTTAACTTTGCACATTAATCTCTTGTGTGGGACCTTGTCGAAAGCCTTCTGAAAATCCAAATACACCACATCAACTGGTTCTCCCTTGTCCTCTCTCCTGGAAACATCCTCAAAAAATTCCAGAAGATTTGTCAAGCATGATTTCCCTTTCACAAATCCATGCTGACTTGGACCTATCATGTCACCTCTTTCCAAATGCGCTGCTATGATATCCTTAATAATTGATTCCATCATTTTACCCACTACCGATGTCAGGCTGACCAGTACTGAGGGAGTGCTGCACTGTTGGAGGTGCCGTCTTTTGGGGGAGAGTTAACTCTCAGGTGGACATGGCTCTATTTTGAAGTAGAGCAAGGGAGTTATCGCAGGTGTCCTAGCCAAAATCTATCCCTCAACCAACATCACGAAAACAGATTTTCTGGTCATTATCACATTTCTGTTTGTGGAAGCTTGCTGTGCGCAAATTGGCTGCCCCGTTTCTTACGTTACAACAATGACTGCACTTCAAATGTATGTCATTGGCTGTAAAGCATTTTGAGGTTGTAAAAGGTGCTTCAGAAATGCAAATCTTGCTTTTTTTTAAAAACTCAACATGTCCAACCAATGTCGAACAGCAACAAAGCCAATATAAGGGGATAAGCGGTTATGGGGAGCGGGCGGGGAAGTGGAGCTGAGTCCATGATCAGATCAGCCATGATCTTATTGAACGGCAGAGCAGGCATGAGGGGCTGTATGGTCTACTCCTGTTCCTATTTCTTATGTTCTTATGTTCTTATAATGTTGTACTACATAGCCAAAACAGTAGAATACACGATCAGAAGAAGCTGTCATCAAACGATATGGTGCTCTGGTCAGACTGCACTCTGAGTACTTTCTCCATTTCTGGTCACTGAAACACAAGGAAGACATTGAAACACTGCAGGCAAGACAAAAAAGGACCACAGGGCTGATCGCTAGTCTTCGAGGTTTAAATTATGAGGAAAGACAAGAGAAATTAGGCTTCTCATACTTGAAACAGGGCATTCGATCTTTAGAGTTATGTGAGATCATAAATTTTCATGGAAAAAGTAAATCTGGAAAATTACTTCAAATAAGTCAAAAGGAAAGTTAAGACTGCTTTCAGGAGGTTTTTCTTCACAGAAGGAGCAATTCATGCATGAAAATGATATAGTAGTGGATGCAAAACCCTTGGAACCATTGAGGAACTTATTGGAGGACTGGTGGGCCATTCTGAATGACTGAATGGCCTTCCTGCACTGATCTTGTGAATGGTGGCTGTGTCAACTGAGCACACACCAGGGACTCTGGTGAACTGCATGGCTCAGTGTCTAGTCATTATTTTTATGGTGTTTGATTTATTTTTACACTTCTCTCTCTGGAAATCTTTGCAAATGTTTCCGCCAATGACGTGCCAATAACACTGGAATTGTACTGATTGTCCCTGTTCTGTTCTTAAGATGGGGTGTGAAGATGCTACCTTTGCTCGTGACTCTTTCGTGTATAGTTGGAAATCCCCTGTAGTCCACTGCCTCCTGTCTCTCCTCTACATTTTCGTCTGTGTTTAATAGTTTTAATAAAGCAAATGAATTTACAAACAGCATTCTGTCAAATATGTTCTAACTAATGCAGAGAAAAGCATGTGTGCCTGTGTACATTGTTATATGTGGAATGTAAGTGTTGGGAACGATCAATACAACAGTTTGGATACTGCCAGCATACTGTTTTGTCCCTCCCTAGCACTGTGTTAATCGTTGTGCAAAGTCAGGAGTTTCAGGTGCAAGGTTGCTGTTTTCCCATCTGGTTGCCACTTGGCACTGAATACATTGGTATTTGGAGAAGGTCCATCTCTGAAGTACAATCTGTGTCAATGTTTTCCTTCAACCTCGCTGTTTCCAGTGATCTGATCTTCAGAGAACTGAACCAGCAAAAGTTATTTCGGGACTGCCCAACACACCATTCCAGACTATGCATCGAGATAGGTAGGATAAGCTGCCAAGGCAACTAAAATATTGGGTGGATCTAGAGAGGCTTGCTGGCAGGCTATGTGTCTTGCTTTTACTTCATCCCAGACGTTGTGGGAAAAGGTATGGGCAGCTTCCAAAAAATAATAGGCACCTCTATGGTCTTGCTTCAACTTCCTCAGTTTCTGAAAGGGAGCTGTTCATGTTGATTTGATCAAACTACAACAATCCATGCAACTTACAGAAGAGCAATCGCTCGGTAAAAGTCCTGGAAGTCCCTCCCTAACAGTACTGTGGGACTATCTTCACTACACGGACTGCAGCGGTTCAAGGAAGGAAGAAAGAAAAGAATGACTTGGAGTTCTATAGCGTATGTCATGGCCACCGGACATCTCAAAACACTTAACAGCCAGTGAAGTACTCATGGAGTGTAGTCACTGTTGTAATGTGGCAGCCAATTTTGCGCACAGCAAGCTCTCACAGACAGCAATGTGATAATGATCAGATAATCTGTTTTTTTGTTATGTTGATTGAGGGATAAATATTGGCCCCAGGACACCAGGGATAACTCCCTGCTCTTCTAAATATTGCCATGGGATCTTTTACATCCACTTGAAGAGCAGACAGGGCCTCGGCTTAACATCCCATCCGAAAGACGGCACTCCCTCAGCAATGCACTGGAGTGTCAGCCTAGATTTTTTGTGCTCAGGTCGCGGGAGTGACTCAAGAGGTGAGAGGGCTACCCACTGAGCCACAGCTGACAAGAAGGCAGCTCATCGCCACCTTCTCGAGGGCAATTAGGGATGGGCAATAAATGCTGGCCTTGCCAGCGATGCCCACACCCCATGAATTAATATTTAAAAATAAAATCTCTGGTCATCTTTTAGATGGATTTAATCTCCGTTAATCTGGTTTGGTGGAACCCAGCATGCACGAGATGGACTGAGTCAATATCTTGGTATTCTTGCAAATGTGCCATCCCAGATCCACGCCACACTTCTTAATGATATGACCAGTAAGTGCCCTTGATGTAGTCTGGCAAAACTCACCAAATGAATCATGATAAATGAGGAAAGGAAAAAATCATTCACTGGTTATGGGGACATTCCAAAGATGCTGTCCTGTTATACCAAGCTAACAATGTGCATCAATTGCTCCATAACAACTCTCATAAGAACATAAGAAATAGTAGCAGGAGTAGGCCCTCCGGCCCCTCGAGCCTGCTCTGCCATTCAATGAGATCATGGATGATCATCGACCTCGACCCCACTTTCCCACACGATCTCCATATATCCATTGATTCCCCTAGACGTCAATCTATCTCAGCCTTGAATATATTCAGAGACTCAGCATCCACAGCCCTCTGGGGCAGAGAATTCTAAAGATTCACAACCATCTGAGTGAAAAAATTCCTCTTCATCTCTGCCTTTAATGGCCGCCTCTTATCCTGAGACTGTGCCCCCTAGTTCTAGACTCTCCAGCCCAGGGGAAACAACCTCTCAGCATCTACCCTGTCAATCCCCTTCAGAATCTTGTATGTTACAATGAGATCACCTCTCATTCTTCTAAACCCAGAGAGTATAGGCCCATTCTACACAATCTCTCATCAAAAGACAGCCCTCTCATCCCAGGAATCAATCTCGTGAACATCCGTTGTACTGTCTCTAAGGCAAGTCTATTCTTCTTTAGATAAGGAGACCAAAACTGTGCACAGTACTCCAGGTGTGGTCTTACCAAGGCCCTGTACAATTGTAGCAAGACTTCCTTACTCTTGTACTCCAACCCCCTTGCAATAAAGGACAACATACCATTTGCCTTCCTTATTGCTCAGTTTCAAGGACTTAGTTGAGAGTTCTTTTGGAGCCTGTCACTGAAAGAATTCACTGTATTGTGTTAAATAAAGGGATGCACTGTTATTGTAAAAAGCAAAACAAAAACTTTTGTTCCATATATGATAGGATTTAATTTCAACCTTGTTCAGTGAATTCACATGATGGGGCAGAATAAGATAGCAACATGGCATCCATGGTAGTTGAGGAAGTGTCGAAAACAATGTCGGTTCAGTGCATGCAGTAAATATAAATAGACTGTGCATTGGGGGAATAAGGGACTTGGTTGAAAGTCTTGTCTGTTGGAGCCTGCCATCAGAATCTTCCTGTGGTTCATTAGACAGTTTTTTGGACGCGCTTTCAGTGACCTCCGTCAATACTTGTGGCTGGGCCCTCTTTTCCAACTACTCCATTGCAATATCTTGCTGTATGGTGAAGTTGCATCTCATTGCAACATACAGAATTCTTATAGGGCTTGACAGGGTAGATGCAGGGAGGATGTTTCCCCTGGTTGGGGTATCTAGAACCAGAGGTCACAGAATAAGGAGTCGGCCATTTAGGACTGAGATGAGGAGAAATTTCTTCATTCAGTGGACGGTGAACCTTTGGAATTTTCTATCCCAGAGGGCTGTGGAGGCTCAGTCGTTGAATATATTCAAGACAGGGATCGATAGATTTTTGGATATTAAGGGAATCAAGGGATATGGGGATAGTGCAGGAAAGTGGTGTTGAGGTAGAAGATCAGCCATGATCTTATTGAATGGCGAAGCAGGCTCAAGGGGCTGAAAGGCCTACTCCTGCTCCTAATTCTTATGTTCTTAACATGCAAGACCCTACCACGATCTTTGAAACTGTGGCGGGACTATAATGACACACTACGAACATCCTCCACTCCTGCCCCGCCCCCGCTCGCCCAAAACTAACTTTTGTCTCAACCTGGTATATGTATAAAATATGAAACAACACAGCTCTTTGAACGGTTAAAGTATTTTTATGCAGAAAAATAATTGCAGTACATTGGCCCCCTGTAGAAGTACATGCTTTAATTTGCACTTAAATGGAACCACAGATGTGAATCATAGTTTTCTGCTCAGTAAACTAGATCCAAATCCTACTTATACATACCCAGTGGTATGCCCTGGGGTATGACAGGAGCCACATGCTGCATGAAAATTGGTTTTACTGGTGTTGCAATTTTAGAGGTCTGAGGAGAAAAATGTAATGGGCATTTCTGCTTTTGGCTTTGTCTTTCCCAATTAATTTACAAATCATTTCACAGACCCACTGCAAGTCCTACAACGTGTAATTGCAATGAGTTTGACTTCTTGCAAAGTGTTTAAATGTGACTGCCGTTTACTTGGTAATACCTTTTGACATTTTATTGTCATTTAAAAAAAAGACTGAGATGCATTAGTGATTATTTGAGTGCTGCAGTGGAATTTTTTTTTTATAACTGAAAGTATTCTAACCTCTAATGGTTCAGTGGGTATCCCCAGTGTGGTTACTAGACATGTAGACAAAATGCCCCAAGCTTAATTTCCAGCCCATGCTGAGCTAGCTGATCTTAGCTGGAGGAGCAGTGAGGTCACTTCGCCGGGCTGAGAAGGGCAAAGGTCAGTGAGGGCTCCCGCTATCCAGTCAACCCCTACTGGAAAGTGCTCGTGGGCAGATGTTGGGTGAGGGCAAGTATGAGGCACAGTTCTAATGGCCGACATGGTTTAATAGCCTGCTGCCACTCACTATTTAGGCTTGCACATGAAGATTGGGGACTTGGGCTGAGGCCAATTAGGAAATTTCAGGCTCCAGGTCAATGATTGGCTTTCCTTCTCTTTCTCAAGACTGTTTTGCATCTGTGACATTTGCCGTATAACAGCTGGAGTCTGACATCTGGAATCAGAGGTGTGGAGTGTGACATAGAGAGGAGGAAAGACAGCGGCCTTGGGCAGCAGCGTAAAGCGGGCGATAGCGAATCGGCAGCCATTTTACACCTCGCTCGATTTTCTTTTCATTGACTTTAACGGAAACGAAAATCGGGCGGGGAGTAAAATGGGCTGTGATTTGTTGTTGGCCATTTTGCGCTGGCACTGAAGACTAGTCTTTCCTCCAATGGTCTTTACGTGTAGATATAAAGATAAGGGGAAATTGTATGAATTTGCACTCCTGGCATGGAGTGTCACCCACTGCAAATCTCAGTCAGCAATTTGGATACACATTCCCCATGATTTTCTGTCCATTAAAATTATTCATAGAGGCGCAGTATAAGGGATTTGCCTGTGAGATCGGGGTGGGCGGCAGTTTATTTAAGTTCAAAGCTATTCGTGTGCATGGACAGAATGGCCAAAACATATATAAAAAGGGAAACGTGAAACACAAAGGCCAGGAGTTGGCTGCATTTTACTGATGGACAGAGTTGCATCAATGAACCAATTATAGTCACTTAATTGCTGCAATCAGCATCAAGTTAAATGAATCGGCTTGATTTGCCTGCGAGTCAACTGGGACGGAACACATTCCCCACAATGAATGTGGTCATGAAAACATTGACCTTTGGTCACCCACTTCTGCCATCACTATACTCGTTAAGCTGTTGGTGAAATGCATTTTAAGCCTGCGATCTTTGAGCTGAGCCCAGTGAGATGGAGCAGAGATTTATTCTGGAAGGCCTCAGCTCTATTCAGGAAGTCACTAGTCAGCCTTTGAAACCACCAAGCTCTAAGAAGAGAGCTTGAATTTATATAGCGTCTGATCACGTCCCTTAAACACTTAAATGAACAGCCGTTCAGTGATGGATTGTTGGAGGCAGAATTTCAATATTTGACCCCCAGAGATATCAGCAGCTCAAGGCAATGAGTACTTGAGCTGTGCAGGCTAGATTGGCCCCGGATTTTCTCCCTGGATTGTGCTGAGTCATCCTTCAGATGGGGAGGTGGTAGGGGAACTGCAGTTTGCCTCAACATTGCCGGGTTAGGGAGAGGAAAATCACCCAAGTTCTTCAATCCTGCGCACTCCGTTTAGAAAGTGTGTGTGTATGGGCATCAGGCAGGCACAGAAACAGGTTCAGCTGTGATGCCCCTGCAGTCAAATAGCTGACCGACACTCACTGCCTACGATCAAAGTTGAGGAATAACTACCTGGCTGAGGGTAACCAGCCGCCTTGGAACCTGTCACCCGTCTCCTGTTCTTCCCCTAGCTCCCCCCCTCCCTCCCATACACACCACACCAATTCCCTGCATGGAACTAACACCGTCAGGGGAGAAGGGAAGAAAATTGGTGGAAATAAATCAAATCAGTTCCTCTGTTCTTGTAGCGCCAGGTGCTCAGAAAACTAACAAAACCGATTCACTGTCGGACGGATCAATCGCCGTCAAATGTGTCTGTTTGAAATCCAAGTTCATTCACAGATCACAACACAGAGTGAAATATATAGAGCTCAGACAGAGATGTAAATACAAGTTGTGCACGGGGATTAATTAATTGGGAATGGTAGTTTAAAGAGGATACTTCATAGGCTAAGTCTTTACAACTCTGCACAAACAGTCCCACACCTGTTCTTAAATCAAATACTTTATGACGAGGAGTGGTTGCTATGTTGATACAGGTGTGCATGGGGTGGGTAGCAGCAGCCATGGTCAAATAGTGAGAAAATCATTAATTTCTTCCAAGATTCTACGACATTTTTCTCTTCTCCACTTTTTCCATTGGTTTTTCCTTTCGTTTCTCCACTCTCCGCCCCTGTTCCAGTTCAATGGGTGCTAATACCTTCTGGTACCTCGCCCAACTTCAGGTGTCAGACGATCTGAATCCTTTATTTCACTGATTTCCCTCTACCACAGAAAGTTGTTGAGGCCAGTTCGTTAGATATATTCAAAAGAGAGTTAGATGTGGCCCTTAAGGCTAAAGGGATCAAGGGGTATGGAGAGAAAGCAGGGAATGGGATACTGAGGTTGCATGATCAGCCATGATCATATTGAATGGTGGTGCAGGCTCGAAGGGCCGAATGGCCTACTCCTGCACCTATTTTCTATGTTTCTATGATTTCAAGCAGTGGTCACTGGATTGCAATAGCAGTGGGATCCTAGCTTTATTTTTTTTACATTCCTATCCACAGCTGCCCCCCACCGACTGGCCCAGCCGTGATCAACTAACAGAATGGGAAGGGATCTAATCTGAAGCTTTTATGGTCTGTATGGCGGTTACCCACTGCCTGAACCAGCTGTTTACTCTTTTTGTTGAGACAGCTAAATGAAAGACCAAGGCCCATGGTGCAGAGTGCTACCAAGGGTGAACAGAGTAGGACAGGATACATCATGTTAGGTTTGGTGACACCACACTTGGATTTCAATAGATTGCAGGGGGAAAAGGACTGAGGGAAGTAAGAGTGCTACCATTTTGAGACCCCAGGAAAGAATGAGTTGAAAGAAAGACTTGTATTTAAATAGCGCCTTTCACAACCACCGGATGTCTCAAAGCACTTTGCAGTCAATGAAGGAGTGTAGTCACTGTTGTTGTAATGTGGGAAACATGGCAGCCAATTTGCACACAGCAAGCTCCCACAAACAGCAATGTGGTAATGACCAGATCAGCTGTCATTTTGTTATGTTGATTGAGGGAAAAATATTGGCCAGGACACCGGGGATAACTCCCCGGCTCGTCTTCAAAATAGTACCATGGGATCTTTTACATCCACTCAAGAGGGCAGATGGAGCCTCGGTTTAATGTCTCATCTGAAAGACAGCACCTCCAACAGCACAGCACTGCACTGGAGTGTCAACCTAGATTTATGTACTCCAGTCCCTAGAGTGGGATTTGAACCCACAACCTTCTGACTCAAAGGCAGGTGTGCTACCCACTGAGCCATTGCTGACATTAGGACAAGATTAACTTCAATTACAAACTTTACAAGATTGTAAGAATGCTTCACAACTTCTAGTAGCAATGGGCCTTCAAATAAATGTTTTTGATCTTACCCCTTTGAGGACGTTCAGTCACTTGTAGTGGAAATATGTTGAATATAAATTAAATCCCACTGGAACATAAATTGGACGCCTGTCAGTAAACACTAAACAATCCCGATCTTAGTGTATATGACTATGCAGTCGAACTAACACCTGGAAGCTCATTGGCCCGGGGGAATGAGTGACATTGTATCTGCATTGCCGGTTGACGAATTGTAATCAGTTCATGTTGAGCCCCACGGCTCTGAGTGGATTGACCCCAGTTGGTTGGATATCAGAGTCAAAACCCGTTCGCAAGCCTCGACACCAGAAACAACTGAGGCACAGAGATGGGCAGGGTAATGGGGGTTAATCTCATGCTAGTTAATCTGTTATTGATTGAAGAGCTGTCTCATGGCAGGAAGTAAATGATTCAGTTTGTCAACCCCGTGTTAAAGTCACACAATTCTACCACCTTTATGCAACTTAATGGACTCCTGGGGCATTATTATGACAGGAGTTCCCCTCAGGATGGAACAAGTCACTCTAATCTTTGACGTTCAACAACCAGTCTAACCTGAGACTAAACATACAGCTCCCAGATTTAATGCGGCTGCAAATGCCTTTGAAGTAAATCTTTCCATCATCATAAAGCCTTTCCTCAACCCCAGGTGGTGAAAGATGTTCCATTCTAGCTACAGGTAGAGAAAGCCACCTGTTTGCATCTGTACTCTGAATATCTTCTGGCTCCTTAGCAATGCTGGAAAATGTTTTAAAGAGGTGGAGTCCAATTTTCAGCCATCCCTTATTGTGTGTTTGGGCTTTCTATGGTCTGGCTAGTTAGGGTTCTTTATTTTGTCTTGTGGGTGACCCCTTTTCAGTATCTGCATCTTTTTCTTTTTTCTTTTTAAGTGCCAGCTGTGGCCCATTGGGTAGCACACTTGCCAGAAGGTTGTGGGTTCAAGTTTCACTCCAGGAACTAAAGCACATAAATCCAGGTTGACACTCCAGTGCAGTGCTGAGGGAGTGCTGCATTGTTGGAGGTGCTGTCTTTCGGCTGAGATGTTAAACCGAGACCCCATCTTGCCCTCTCAGGTGGACATAAAAGATCCCAGGCACTATTTTGAAGAAGAGCAGAGGAGTTCTCCCCGGTGTCCTGGCCCAATATTTATCGCTCAATCAACATAACAAAAACAGATGATCTGGTCATCATCACATTGTTGTTTGTGGGAGTTTGCTGTGCGCAAATTGGCTGCCGCGTTTCCCACATTGCAACAGTGACTACACTCCAAAAGTACTTAATTGGCTGTAAAGCGCTTTGAGATGTCCAGTGGTCATGAACCAGTGAACCAGGGGTCACAGTCTAAGAATAAGGGGTAAGCCATTTAGGACCGAGATGAGGGGAAATTTCTTCACTCAGAGAGTGGTTAACCTGTGGAATTCTCTCCCGCAGAAAGTTGTTGAGGCCAGTTTGTTAGATATATTCAAAAGGGAGTTAGATATAGCCCTTATGGCCAAAGGGATCAAGGGGTATGGAGAGAAAGCAGGAAAGGGGTACTGAGGTTGAATGATCAGCCATGATCTTATTGATTGGCGGTGCAGACTCGAAGGGCTGAATGGCCTGCTCCTGCACCTAATTTCTGTGTTTCTATGAAAGGCGCTATATAAATGCAAGTCTTTTTCTTTCTCTTTTTAAGAACGGGTTCCTGTCCCAGTCCCTGCAGGGTTAGCTGGCCTCTCTGGAAATCCAGCCTAGCTCAGTACATCTTTTCGGCTACCCAGAGCTGATGGCACTGTAGCTTAGCTATTCGAATTTGTAGATGACTCTGGAATTGTCAGCATAGTGAATGACAGATGACCTACATCCCAGTAAATGAATTGTTTGTCAGCCGTGGCTCAGTGGGTAGCACTCTCAACTCTGAATCAGAAGGTTGTGGCTTTCAAGTCCCACTCCAGAGACTTGAGCACCAAAGCTAAAATCTAGACTGGCACTCCAGTGCAGTGCTTGGGACATTAAAGGCAACATATAAATATAAGTTGTTGTTGTTGTTCTCCAGTGTATCCATGCTGTATCTGTTTGATTTTAGTAGTATATATAACAATCGTTCCTTGACCTGTTTGCTGTACTATTGAGATTATTTCCAACCTCTCTTATACTTCTAAAAATTGCCTTTATCAATAATAAAAGAAAGGAAGCACAGCCAATCCCTTCAGATATGATTATGCAAACTATATCAAAAACAACATTGTGAGCGAGAAATGCATTGGTGTCTCTTGCGTTACTTGCTGTTTTAGATGATCTGAAGTGGCAGAGTTGCTGAGGAGAAAAACACTGAAACTAGCTTGCATTATCTCTGTCATAACCTTATTGTACTAAAGGTCTTTCTTCTCGGATTGCGTGCATTTCCCAATGTAAACCTCTCTCCAAGCATACTATCATAAATGATTACATTATTGTCACCAGGATTTTAGTCAAATGTAATAGTGGGTGTAATATTTTCAGACTGGATCTCATCATCATAGGCAGTCCCTTGGAATCGAGGAAGACTTGCTTCCACTCTAAAGATGAGTTCTTAGGTGGCTGAACAGTCCAATATGAGAGCCACAGTCCCTGTCACGGTGGGACAGATAATCGTTGTGGGAAAGGGTGGGTGGGACTGATTTACCGCACGCTCTTTCCGCTGCCTGCATTTGATTTCTGCATGTTCTCCGCGATGAGACTCGAGATGCTCAGCGCCCTCCCAGATGCACTTCCTCCACTTAGGGTGGTCTTTGGCCAGGGACTCCCAGGTGTCAGTGGGGATGTTGCACTTTATCAGGGAGGCTTTGAGGGTATCCTTGTAACGTTTCCTCTGCCCACCTTTGGCTCGTTTGCCGTGAAGAAGTTCCGAGTAGAGCGCTTGCTTTGGGAGTCTCCTGTCTGGCATGCGAACAATGTGGCCCGCCCAGCAGAGCTGATCAAGTGTGGTCAGTGCTTCAATGATGAGGATGTTGGCCTGGTCGAGGACGCTAGCGTTGGTGCGTCTGTCCTCCCAGGGGATTCGCAGGATCTGTAAAGCACACCCAGCAGTGCAATTATAGATTCTGCCTTTCCAGATTTGGATTGTATCTGGAAAGAGCATTTTGTGCTGTATAACATGGTAGATTGAGTTAAGTGTGAATTTCTTCCTCCAGTGTATAGGGACCAATCAGCCAATGCCAACACTGGACAACAGAGGGCCATTACTGGACTGTTACAGTGCGGCTTTGTTGGGAAGAATGACGCTAGTTGAAATTTTTCCCATACAAATTCAAATCATTTATTATGAGCTTAGCGCATCAGACATGTCACTTGTTAAAGGATTACCTACTCGAATACTTATCATAGCTCATACCTTACAATCCACTTTTGTTTCATCAATTGGATAACGCTGACAGATACCCAGTTTGTGAGCCTACCCTGGAATATTCACGAGGAGGATGCACAGTATTTAAACCCTTGTTGTTAGAAACATAGAAACATAGAAAATAGGTGCAGGAGTAGGCCATTCGGCCCTTCAAGCCTGCACCGCCATTCAACGAGTTCATGGCTGAACATGCAACTTCAGTACCCCATTCCTGCTTTCTCGCCATACCCCTTGATCCCCCTAGTAGTAAGGACTACATCTAACTCCTTCTTGAATATATTTAGTGAATTGGCCTCAACAACTTTCTGTGGTAGAGAATTCCACAGGTTCACCACTCTTTGGGTGAAGAAGTTTCTCCTCATCTCGGTCTAAATGGCTTACCCCTTATCCTTAGACTGTGACCCCTGGTTTTGGACTTCCCCAACATTGGGAACATTCTTCCTGCATCTAACCTGTCTAACCCCGTCAGAATTTTCAACGTTACTATGAGGTCCCCTCTAATTCTTCTGAACTCCAATGAATACAAGCCCAGTTGATCCAGTCTTTCTTGATATGCCAGTCCCACCATCCCAGGAATCAATCTGGTGAACCTTGGCTGCACTCCCTCAATAGCAAGAACGTCCTTCCTCAAGTTAGGAGACCAAAACTGTACACAATATTCTAGGTGTGGCCTCACCAAGGCCCTGTACAACTGTAGTAACACCTCCCTGCCCCTGTACTTAAATCCCCTCACTATGAAGGCCAACATGCCATTTGCTTTCTTAACCGCCTGCTGTACCTGCATGCCAACCTTCAATGACTGATATACCATGACACCCAGGGCTCGTTGCACCTCCCCTTTTCCTAATCTGTCACCATTCAGATAATAGCCTGTCTCTCTGTTTTTACCACCAAAGTGGATAACCTCACATTTATCCACATTATACTTCATCTGCCATGCATTTGCCCACTCACCTAACCTATCCAAGTCACTCTGCAGCCTCATAGCATCCTCCTCACAGCTCACACTGCCACCCATCTTAGTGTCATCCACAAATTTGGAGATACTACATTTAATCCCCTCATCTAAATCATTAATGTACAGTGTAAACAGCTGGGGCCCCAGCACAGAACCTTGCGGTACCCCACTAGTCACTGCCTACCATTCTGAAAAGTACCCATTTACTCCTACTCTTTGCTTCCTGTCTGCCAACCAGTTCTCAATCCATGTCAACACACTACCCACAATCCCATGTGCTTTAACTTTGCACATTAATCTCTTGTGTGGGACCTTGTCGAAAGCCTTTTGGAAGTCCAAATACACCACATCAACTGGTTCTCCCTTGTCCACTCTACTGGAAACATCCTCAAAAAATTCCAGAAGATTTGTCAAGCATGATTTCCCTTTCACAAATCCATGCTGACTTGGACCTATCATGTCACCTCTATCCAAATGCGCTGCTATGACATCCTTAATAATTGATTCCATCATTTTACCCACTACCGATGTCAGGCTGACCGGTCTATAATTCCCTGTTTTCTCTCTTTTCCCCCCCCCTTTTTTAAAAAGTGGAGTCACATTGGCTACCCTCCACTCCATAGGAACTGATCCAGAGTCGATGGAATGTTGGAAAATGACTGTCAATGCATCCCCTATTTCCAAGGCCACCTCCATAAGTACTCTGGTATGCAGACCATCAGACCCTGGGGATTTATCGGCCTTCAATCCCATCAATTTCCCCAACACAATTTCCCGACTAATAAGGATGTCCCTCAGTTCCTACTTCTTACTAGACCCTCTGACCCCTTTTGTATCCGGAAGGTTGTTTGTGTCCTCCTTAGTGAATACCGAACCAAAGTACTTGTTCAATTGGTCTGCCATTTCTTTGTTCCCAGTTATGACTTCCCCTGATTCTGACTGCAGGGGACCTACGTTTGTCTTTACTAACCTTTCTCTCTTTACGTATCTATAGAAGCTTTTGCAGTCCATTTTAATGTTCCCTGCAAGCTTTCTCTCGTACTCTATTTTCCCTGCCCTAATCAAACCCTTTGTCCTTCTTTGCTGAGTTCTAAATTTCTCCCAGTCCCCGGGTTCGCTGCTAGTTCTGGTCAATTTGTATGCCACTTCCTTGGCTTTAATACTATCCCTGATTTCCCTTGATAGCCACAGTTGAGCCACCTTCCCTTTTTTACTTTTACACCAGACGGGGATGTACAATTGTTGTAGTTCATGCATGCGGTCTCTAAATGTCTGCCATTGCCCATTCACTGTCAACCCCTTAAGTATCATTCGCCAATCTATCCTAGCCAATTCACGCCTCATACCTTCAAAGTTACCCTTCTTTAAGTTCTGGACCATGGTCTCTGAATTAACCGTTTCATTCTACATTCTAATGTAGAATTCCACCATATTATGGTCACTCTTACCCAAGGGGCCTCGCACAACGAGATTGCTAATTAATCCTCTCTCATTACACAACACCCAGTCTAAGATGGCCTCCCCCCTAGTTGGTTCCGCGACATATTTGTGTAGAAAACCATCCCTTATGCACTCCAGGAAATCCTCCTCCACCGTATTGCTTCCAGTTTGGTTAGCCCAATCTATATGCATATTAAAGTCACCCATGATAACTGCTGCACCTTTATTGCATGCACCCCTGATTTCCTGTTTGATGCCCTCTCCAACATCACTACTACTGTTTGGAGGTCTGTACATAACTCCCACTATCGTTTTCTGCCCCTTGGTATTCCGTAGCTCCACCCATACCGATTCCACATCATCCAAGCTAATGTCTTTCCTTACAATTGCATTAATCTCCTCTTTCACCAGCAACGCCACCCCGCCTCCTTTTCCTTTCTGTCTATCCTTCCTAAATGTTGAGTACCCTTGGATGTTGAGTTCCCAGCCTTGGTCACCCTGGAGCCATGTCTCCGTGATGCCAACCACGTCGTATCAATTAACTGCTGTCTGCGCAGTTAATTTGTCCACCTTATTCTGAATACTCCTCGTATTGAGGCACAGAGCCTTCAGTCTTGTCTTTTTAACACACTTAGACCTTTTAGAAATTTGCTGCAAAGTTTTTTGCCTTGGGTTTCTCTGTCCTCCACTTTTACTCATTTCCTTTCTGTCTTTTGCTTCTGTCTCCATTTTGTTTCCCTCTGTCTCCCTGCATTGGTTCCCATCCCCCTGCCATGTTAGTTTAACTCCTCCCCAACAGCACTAGCAAACACTCCTCCTAGGACATTGGTTCCAGTCCTGCCTAGGTGCAGACCGTCCGGTTTGTACTGTTCCAACCTCCCCCAGAACCAGTTCCAATGCCTCATGAATTTGAATCCCTCCCTGCTGCACCACTGCTCAAGCCACGTATTCATCTGAGCTATCCTGCGATTCCTACTTTGACTAGCACGTGGCACTGGTAGCAATCCCGAGATGACTACTTTTGAGGTCCTACTTTTTAATTTGTTCCTAGCTCCTTAAATTCGTCTTGTAGGACCTCATCCCGTTTTTTACCTATATCGTTGGTACCAATGTGCACCACGACAACTGGCTGTTCACCCTCCCTTTTCAGAATGTCCTGCACCCGCTCCGACACATCCTTTGCCCTTGCACCAGGGAGACAACATACCATCCTGGAGTCTCAGTTGCGGCCGCAGAAACACCTGTCTAATCCCCTTACAATTGAATCCCCTATCACTTATCGCTCTCCCACTCTTTTTCCTGCCCTTCTGTGCAGCAGAGCCAGCCACGGTGCCATAAACTTGGCTGCTGCTGCTCTTCTCTGATGAGTCATCCCCCTCAACAGTACTCAAAGCGGTGTATCTGTTTTGCAGGGGGATGACCGCAGGGGATCCCTGCACTACCTTCCTTGCACTGCTCTTCCTGTTGGTCTTCCATTCCCTTTCTGGCTGTGGACCCTTTACCTGCGGTAAGACCAATTCACTAAACGTGCTAGTCACGTCATTCTCAGCATCGTGGATGCTCCAGAGTGAATCCACCTTCAGCTCCAGTTCCGCAACACGGTCCGTCAGGAGCTGGAGGCGGATACACTTCCCGCACACGTAGTCGTCAGGGACACCGGAGGCATCCCTGAGTTCCCACATAGTACAGGAGGAGCATAACACGTGTCCGAGCTCTCCTGCCATGACTTAACCCTTAGATACACTTAAATTGGCAACAGCAATGCTAAAAGTTACTCACTGATATAGAAGAGAAAAAAGAAAAGCTACTTGCCAATCACCAGCCAATCACTTACCCCCTTGGCTGTGACGTCACCTTTCTATTTCTCTCTACTTCTTTTTTGCCTTCTCCCTGTAGCTGCACAAGCTCCGCCTCTCCACGCACCTCCTCGACTGCCGCCGCGTTGGGCCTTTTATAGGCCTGTCGCCGACCCCGGACTCGCGCCTCTCCACGCACCTCCTCGACTGCCGCCGCGTTGGGCCTTTTATAGGCCTGTCGCCGACCCCGGACTCGCGCCTCTCCACGCACCTCCTCGACTGCCGCCGCGTTGGGCCTTTTATAGGCCTGTTGATTAAGTCTTAAGGATTTGGAATTAATCAAAATTGGTAATTAAACTACAAGATCAAAGCCAGTGTTCTGGAGGAGTTATTGGTGAATTTCTATTGTATTAAAACTCTAGATTTTGAAAGAAAGGCATGTAAAGAACATGGATGTTGGAGTAGTATAGAAGGAGAGGCCGAATCTACCCAGGGTCCTGGAAACCCTTATCTCTATAGTATGCAGCAAGAGATTTCATGTTAGCTCCTCTATCCTCTATCTTCAAGACAATGTTGTGTGGCACTGCTGAGCTTCTGGGAGCATGTACATCATAGAAAATGCAGCACAGTGGGAGGCCATTTGGCCCATTGTATTTATGTCAGGATTAGCTTCTCCAATCCAATTTCTATACTCTTCCCCCATATCCTTTAATATTTTCCTATCTCAAATGTTTATGTAACCCCCTTTTAAGCATTAAAACTCCATGTTTCAAAAGCCCCCCAAAATCTTCTGAAATTATTATAATAAGCCTTTGCTTAACATAATTCTTCTGACCTTATCCTCCCACAGCTCCTGCTTCTTATACTAATCCCAAGTTATGTCATGGCAAAACTGATTTAATATGTGTAATGTAGTGTGTAAGATAGATATTCTGAGTTTTCTTTCATTTGGTTCGATGGTTTGGGTAGCAACAATAGAGCAGATTCTTCAATGGTCTGTGGGCAAAAACAGGCTCAATAAATCAAAAGACATTTTCCGATTCTGTGCTTTCTTATATTCTTAGACTGTGAAGAATCTCACTCGCAATCATGACTCAAATGTCAGTGAAACGTGTTAGACTCCCGTGGAGGGTGAAGGGCTTCCTGAAACTATGGCATGGACCATTATGGAGGAATGGCCAGGGATATCTCAGAAGGTTGAAGATGTCCACTGTCTGTTTAGACAGGTTAATTTGGGGAAGGGACCTTTAGATACCATGGGGGCAAAATTCCTCAGCCCCTCAATTGGGGGCAGTAACCGACTTGAAGCGGGACTTCCGCCCCTCACAGGAAGTGGAATGCAATGTCGCATGCTCCACTTCCTGTTGGGGCAGGTTCTGGGGCACTACTCGGGCACATTGGTCAGCGCTACGTGGCTGCTTCGCGTTTCAATGCCCCTCCCCTTCCAGTAAAGGGGAGGGCCATTGTGTACTCTGCCTGGCCTCTGATGGCCTCCACTGGGTCACCAGGGCGGAGTGGGGCCAAGGTCACAGCCCGACACCCAACCGGAGTGCCGGGCTGCATGATGGCGGGCCGGACACTGCCAAAGAAACAAAGAAGGGTCCGACCGGTCAGTTGGGTGGAAAAAAATGGTGGCATGCGGCGCTCCGGAACTCCCCTTTAATTTCCGCCCCGCGAGTGGATGTTGGCCAGGTTCGCGACCTGCGAGCTGGGCCCTGATGCCGCTCGTGGCAGCCTCGCGGGGCGCTGGACAATTTACCACCACGGGGTGGAAAGGGATCGGCACACAGCGTTTAGAGGTTGGCGCGCATGGCGATGACATCATCGTCAGTTGCGTGGCAGCCCGGGATGCTACCGGCGGGGTGCGGTGTCACCATGGCAGCGCCGCCGCTAACTCCTGTGCAATTTCACAAGAGCTCGTAGCGCCCACAACCCACCTCCGCGCCCCCCGCCGCCGGGCGTAAACAGTTTCACGCCTCGTTAGTGCCCCCTGGAGGCGCTAACGTGAGATGCAAAACAGGGCAGTTTCGGCCCACATGTTTTCTTTTCAAAAATTCTTTGAATTTGCGAATTTTCAGATCTTGCCTTTTAACTGAATCAGACCAAACCTCATTGTGTAATTTGCCCTCATGTTCCTACACGTCCGTCCCTGGGAAATTGTGCAGTTGGTTTACAATAGGCGACTGGAATGTTTCCCAGTGCTGTGGACAGAAGGATGTTGTAAAACTGGGACAGTGGCCAGGTAGGATTCAGAAATACAATTGTTGCCATGCCCAGAGATATGCAAATCTGCACAGTACCCACCAATAAAATAGAAACGAAGAGAAAAAGGCACAAAAAGGTCTGGTTCTCTATCAACACATGTTGCATTCTGTTCTTTAATTTTATAGGCTTTTAAACTAGAAAGTTGAAGATGCACCAAGTGGGGTTTAATGGTTTATTTCTGTCCAAAGACTTCTATCTCCTATTTCTGACTTTTGTTGCTTTGGAGACTTGGTTCAGGTTCTAGTTGCGAGAAGCTGCACCAAGTGAAGGTAAAGCTGAGCTCAACCCCTTGACTGTCCTGTGGTGAAAGACTCCACCTGATCTTGAGTGAGATCTGAGGGACTCGCAGATTAAAAAAAATATTTGCTGCCTGATACTAACATATCACAAAACATGGCCAAATCTAAAGTATTTTAAAATCAGTAAATGAGCAGCAAATGGCAGCAATACTTTTATGCTGACACCAATTTGGTATTTAAATTTGGCTTTGACTTCCTCGGCAGCACTTCCCAAACCCACAACCTCGACCACCTAGACAGACAAGGGCAGCAGACGCATGGGAACACCATCACCTGCAAGTTCCCCTCCAAGTCACACACCATCCTGACTTGGAAATATATCGCCATTTCTGGGTCAAAATCGCGGAACTCACTCCCTAAAATCACTGTGGGAGTACCTTCATCACACGGACTGCAGCGGGTCAAGAAGGCGGTTCACCACCATCTTCTCAAGGGCAATTAGGGATGGGCAATAAATGCTGGCCTTGCCAGCGACGCCCACACCCCAGGAACGAATAAAAAACATAAAGCTCACCAGCACCATACTACAAGAAATCCAAAGTCTGTCTTTTTCAAATCAATTAAATATTATTAATCCAAAATGTGTTATGGTTTTAATGATAAATGATTTATGGTCAGAACTGTGTTAACATGAGCCCAATTAATAAGAGCTGATCATTCCTCCGTAGTGTAATCTCTCATCACCTTTCATCAAATCATCATCATCATAGGCCGTCCTTCGTATCGAGGATGACTTCTTCCACGCCAAAAAGGGATGAATTCACAGGTGTTTCAATGAAGGACCTGATATTCCAGGTCCCGAACTACATGTTGAAGGGTGGAAGATGTCTGCGCGTGGATTCTTTTAACATGTAATGGCCGTTGCACACCAGCCACCACACGGGCTTGACAGAGCTAGGTCTTGGTCCAGTGGCAAGGGTTAACCAAGACGACTGGAGACCAGCTCTGCTGCACGGTCTTAGAGCGCACACATATCGCAGTGTGGGCTGGCCCGTGCTGCAAATCACCACATGAATCAGAACACTTTTTTTCAGAAGGCAGTCCATGAAATAAATGCTCGGTTTTAGCTTCCGATTTATTGGGGATAAGAAAAGAAGTTGCAGGCATGTGGTTTATTGTTTCTGTAGGATGCAAGATAAATGGGGATTAAATGCATGTTCTGGCTGGGTTTAGTTTTGAGCCGAACTTGAGGTGAACATGCAATTATAATTGGATAATGAAAATCATATATTCCTTGCAAATTCCTGCTCAGGCAGGAATTCACCTTTCTGTTATGAAAGGGATTAAATAATGAAAGGCTCTGAACAAAGTTATTATCGCCGGAGTAAAGTCCTTAAAATAGTGCTTGGTAAAGAGAGAATTGAAATAGAGATCATAAGTACAAATTCACAATTTGAAGATTAGCAAAAGTTATTTTCTGAAGGGATAGTGAATGCGTTGCATTCCAGAGAAAGAGTCAATTATACCTTTAAAAGGAAACTGATTGATTTTTTTGTAAAGGGGGATTGAGGATTATTAATAGCATAAAGGTTTTTCAGGGGAGGAATTTAGGACATTTTCCAATTTGGCAACTATTAAGAAATTGCAAAACCCCAATCTGTACTTTCCTGTCCATTAAAACTAATGGATGGTAAATTTGCACTGGGGGTTTGTGCAACTTCTGATCAAGGCATAACATCTTATCATCGGCATTTCCCAAAATAGGGAATTGTCAGGTGAGGGTGGGCGGGGTACCCATGAAAAATAATCATACATGACGTGAGTTTGGTGGACTGAATAGTTGTTTCTTTCTCCAGGCTTATAAAGTCCCACTCCGAACACTTGAGCACAAAATCCAGGCTGACACTTGAGTGCAGTGCTGAGGGAGTGCCATATTTCGGGTGAGACGTTAAACCGAGGCCCCGTCTGCTCACTCAAATGGATGTAAAAGATCCCATGGCACTATTTCAAAGAAGAGCAGGGGAGTTATCCCTGATGTCCTGGGGCCAATATTTGTCCCTCAATCAACATCGCATAAATAGATTATCTGATCATTATCACATTGCTGTTTGTGGGAGCTTGCTGTGCATAAATTATCTGCCGCGTTTCTCACATTACAACAGTGACTACACTCCAAAAAGTATTTCATTGACTGTGAAGCGCTTTGGAATGTCCTGAGGTCGTGAAAGGCGCTATATAAATTTAAGTCTTTCCTTTTTCTTTCTTTTCAGGCTAATTATGCTAATATTGGGGAGGCGGGATGGAAAATGCAACATTAAAATGATTTGTATCTCTTGTGGCATTGCTCATGTTAAGTTGTTTTATCGTTACCGGTGGGTGGGCTTGACAGTCAGCTGCTATGTTAGTAGGAGAGGAACAATGAAACAGTAATGATACAGGTACAGAAACATTCATTTAGGTTAGTATGTTGTGATTGTTTCCTTTCTTAAAGGTGTAGGCCAAGCTGAACTTCAAGTAATTCAGTTGGACAACACGGAGTGTTGCTAAATGAATTAGTCAATTGAAGTCGCTCCACACTAGATCAATCCACATTGATAAAATAGTGGGGTGGGGGTGGAATCTTGCAAGCTGTTTAGGAACATGATGGTCTGGACTAACCTCACAGGAGCCAATGACCTTGCCAGACATTGACACAAGAGCCAATGTTAATTGTGACTTTGACGGTGTTTACAGTCTGCAGTACTCGTTGCTTCTTGTTCTGAGTTGTGTGCACAGCTCGATGTGTCAGTGTGAAGAGAGTAACTGATCTCTGCCTGTTTGGTGGTTCATTGAATTAGAGATGTTATGATATGTTTTGCCGGTATGAGACTGATTGCAGACGAAATAATGTGCACGGCGTGATGATGCTGGAATAATCTGTTCAAGTGCACTACGTTGCCGGTTAATGAGACTCATGGGGTTTTTCTTCTCAGTTTCCCCCTCGTACCCTGAAGGCACTGGCGGGGTGGTGGGAAGGGGGGCTGGATTTCTTTTATCCGCAATAGGGCGGATTGTGGTGGAGAATGATAGAAAATTCATGCGGCGAGATCTGTTGCTGCCTCAACTCCCCAACCGGGCTTTCCCTTCCCCCATTGGGACCATCAGTGGCTGCACTTTCCCCACCTGATGCACACAAGTGGCAGTGGGAGCACAAAGCCCCGGTCCTACCCCTCCAGTTTGCCCCACTTACTGCCGCTCCCTGTGGCTGCCGTGTGAATGTTGGTAAAGGCCTTGAGGCCCTTCAGTGAATGGGGAGGCCTTGTAGTGGCCTGCCCTCCCTCCAGTTGGCTCCAAACACTTACTTTTTGAAGGCCTCAATAGCGACTGAGGCCTTCGGTGGGAGCCTCGGTTCCAATTTTCATCAGCCCCCTTTTAAAAGAACCTCGATGCCCCTTCCTGTTCTGTAGTGGGGTCCCCTGCTGCAACAGTGTCAGAGTTTACTCGCTTGAAATCCTTTTGGCAAGAGGGAGGCTGCCATGAATACGGAATGAGCCCTGACTCCGGAAAATAGTTTGGGCGGCTACAGAAGGACGGCGGGGGGGGGGGGGGTGGGTGCGGTTTGGTGGGGCGAGGGGAGGAAGTCCTGTGCAGCTGGAACACAACCCTGAAGAAAATAATTCCCACCCCTCCACTGACTTACTTGTATGGTTCCATGGACACCTGCAGCCCTTTAGCACACGACCCAAGTCTGCACCAGTTGGGGATAAATGTTATTATTTAGCATTGCTGCTGGAAAACTTCACAAGGTGCGAGCACATATCGGAATTTGGGTGAGGATGTCGGCAGTCTGGTTTGCAACTCACAATTTCCGTCTATTTTAATGGACAAAAAAAATCATGTGGGCTGTGAACAAGCCGCATTGACATCCGTGGACGAATTCCTGCTATGCATGGTCATCCCGCGAAACTCTGCGCCAGGAATGCTTATCCCTTATTATCCACAGCCTATTCAACCATGGAGGGCATCGTGACTGATCTCCATCCTGTCCTCAACCGAACTCCACACATGGGCACCTTCCAGTAGGAGCTCCCCCGGTAGCAATCAGGAACGGGATTCCTGGCTCATTTCCTTTTCCCTCTCCCCAGCTCAGGGTACTGGATAATTCTGACAACAACCCCTGCTGCCTGGTTGAGATCAATTAACTGAGCACAGACTGGGGGTTGGGGGTGGTGCGGGTGCGGGGGGGGGTGTTTGAGCAGACTTCTTCCTATTCTGTATGACTCAATACCACCCAGTGCCTGCACCCCCTTTGCCACGAGAGCAGATGCTAGGAGTATTTGGTCGATGGGAATAAATCCCAGTGCTTGGCACTTTCTTGTCAACCGACGAACCGCGTCTTTTGTTTAGTTGCTGCGAAATGTTTCTTAATTGACTTTCAAAGGAAGAGACCGGATGGCGGAGGAGAGAACACAAACATACACTGAAAAACCAAAAACTATAAATAAATAAACCGAGCTTCAAGATTTCTCGGCAGCTCCTTGGCATGTTTAGATAAGAGTTCGCATGATTCTGTTATTGGGAGTCCAAGTTTACGCATGGAATCACAAGTGGGTTCTATTTGTACTGTGTGACCTCGAAGTAATGGAAATGCTTGAGTGAATGCTAAAATGGATAATTTAAACATTACATGTGTTCTTAGTGCTCCTCTTGTCTTTTCTTCGGTGGGTTTACTCCATTAGTAATATTGGCCCCTGAACTAGCAGCAACAACAACTTGTATTTATATAGCGCATTTAATGTAGTAAAACGTCCCAAGGCGCTTCACGGGAATGTTACATGACAAAAAAAATAAAATTGACACCGAGCCGCATGAGTAGAAATTAGGGCAGGTGGCCAAAAGCTTGGTCAAAAAGGTAGGTTTTAAGGAGTGTCTTGAAAGAGAAAAGAGAGGTAGAGAGGAGGAGAGCTGTAGTGAGGGAGTTCCAGAGCTTAGGACCCAGGCAGCTGAAGGCACGGCCACCAATGGTTGAGCGATTATAATCAGGGATGCTCAAGAGGGCAGAATTTGAGGAGCGCAGACTTCTCGTGGGGTTGTGAGGCTGGAGGAGATTACAGAGATAGGGAGGGGACGAGGCCATGGAAGGATTTGTAAACAAGGATGGGAATTTTGAAATTGAGGCGTTGCTTAACCGGGAGCCAATGTGGGTCAGCGAGCACAAGGTGATGGGTGAGCGGGACTTGGTGCGAGTTAGGACATGGGCTGCCGAGTTTTTGGATCACCTGAAGTTGACCTCAAGCAGGCTGTAATCATGCTGTGCTGCCAGTGTACTTCAGTGTTGACCCAGCTGGAGTTAGCGGGCAATGGGAGAGCATTTAATTTGCATGGGGCAAGTGGCCATCAATGCGGACACTGTGGGCACATTTCTGGCACCCATCGGCCCCATGCTACCGGGAAAATCCAGTGCCACAACTCACTTGGGTGTGCCGGCTTCCAATACTGAGCCAGGTTCTGTATAAGTCAGAGAAGCAGGAGCACCTCAGGGAGTTCCCGCAATAGAGAGTCTTCACCCCAAGCTCCACCTCCCCGATGACATTTGTAGGGTGAAGTTGGAGCTTAAGTCCCTTAGAAGGCAGGCTGATTATCCTGGAGATGGTAGGGACCCAGTGTAACTGGGCCCCTGCAGTTTTCCGGTGGGTTTGGCTGCTGGAATTATGGCACGAATCCATGGAAAATTGGGGCCACTTTGTTAATAAACGAGACCAAAAAGCAAAAATGCACACTCAAATTTCCCACTTTGAACCTTCTGTGTCACACTATTTCCTTCAACCAGGAAGTTCAGATTATCTGCATGGCCACTCTCGATAATGGTAACATCGCCCGTCTCTGGCCTTGCCTCAGCTCATCTGCTGCTGAAGCCCTCATCCATGCCGTTGTTATCTCTAGACTTGACTATTCCAACACACTCCTGGTTGGCTTCCCACATTCTGCCCGATGTAAACTAGAGGTGATTTGAAACTCAGCTGCCGTGTCCTAACTCGCGCCGAATCCCGTTCACCCATTACCCCTATACTCGCTGGCTTCCGGTTAAGCAATGCCTCGATTTCAAAATTCGTATCCTTGTTTTCAAATCCCTCCATGGCCTCGCCCCTCCCTATCTCTGTAATCTCCCCCAGTCCCACAACTCCCGAGATGTCTGCGTTCCTCTAATTCTGCTCTCTTGAGCACCCCTGATAATAATCGCTCAACCATTGGTGGCTGTGCCTTCTATTGCCTGGGCCCCAAGCTCTGGAACTCCCTGCCTAAACCTCTCCATCTCTCTTTCCTCCTTCAAGGCACTCTTTAAAACCTACCTCTTTCACCTGCGTAAATTTCTACTTATGCGGCTCGGTGTCATATTTTTTATCTCATAAAGCTCCTGTGAAGTGTCTTGGGACGTTTCACTACGTTAAAGGTGCTATATAAATACAAGCGGTTGTTGTTGTGTGTGATTAGCTGACACAAGCTGTGTCATGTTAAAGGGGAAAAGTGTGGAACATCCACGAAAGATAAACAAGCAGTGGCATATATATATATTATATATATGTATGGCACCTTTCATGTAACAGATGTCCCAAAATATTTCATTAAGGTTTCATTAAACATCAAACAGAAAGTAGAAGAATGTTAGTGGAGGTAAATGAAGGCCCATCGTGCCTGTGCAAGCTCTTTGAAAGAGCTTTCCAATTAGTCCCACTCTCCTTATAATACACCCACCATATTTGGGCAGACATGTAGCGGGTCTTCTGCCATCATTCCTGGTGGGAAATCCCTGAAGTAGTGACGGGCAGTGGGGAGCTTGTGGAATGCCTTCCCGTCTGCTGGACTTATGCCAAGGAGCTAGGTGTATCTCCAGAGGGAAAGCTCTCCCACCATGTAGAGCGCACCATTTTTCACAAGCCAGATGTCACACTCCACGCTTTATGTTCCAGCTATCAAATTCCAGCTGTCACACTTGCTTGCAGATGCATAAAATTCTTAAAGATACATTAGTCACTTCATGCTGGATGATTCTGAGGTACAGGCTGAAACCTACAAGCATTTTCTAATTTGGAAAGCTCCCTAGCCAAACAATTAAACTCTCAGTGACCCGAGCCTATGTTTACTTAACAACAATGAGACTTTGTGGCTTTAAAAGGACACAGTCCACCGTGGCAAAATAACACATTGTGCATTGCATGGTATAACGCTCATTTCTTTGTGATTCGAAATAATGAGGTCGAAATTGCTCTGTTTTGTGACTCACGTTAGTACCTCCAGAGGCGCTAAAGGGACGCAAAACTGTTTTCGCCCAGGGGGGGGTGGGCACGCTACTGGCTCCCGTGAAATTGTGCAGGAGTTAGCAGAGGCGCCGCCATGGTAGCGCCACACCCACCCTGCCGGTAACTCTCCGGGCCGCTGTGCAACTGGCGATGATGTCATTGGCGTGCACGGCGACCCCCATAGCGCTGCGCGCTGACCCCTTTCCGGCACCGCAGCGGAAATTGGCCAGCACCCCGCGAGGTGGCTGCGAGCGTTGTCAGCGTCAGCTCGCGGGTTGTGAACCGGGCCGACATCCGCTCGCGGGGCGGAAGTGAAAGGGGAGGTCGGGCGTGCCGCGCGCCGCCAGTTTTCACCGATCGGCCCCTTCTTTGTTTCTGTGGCGTGGTCCGGGCCACCAGTGTGCAGCCCGGCATTCTGTTTGGGTGCTGGGCTGCAGCCTCAGCACCACACCACCCTGGTGGCCCGGCAGAGTGCGCAGCAGCCCTCCCCTTGAACCAAAGGGGAGGGACGTTAACGTGGCCAAGTAGCACCCCGGAACCTGCCCCAACAGGAAGTGGAGTGCCCAAGATTACGCTCCACTTCCTGTGAGGGACGGGAACCGCAATTTCGCGGCCGGGGCGGCACTTCCGTGCCAAGCGCAGGAAGTCCCGCCCCGATTTGGTTACTGCCCCCAATCGGGATGCTGGGGAATTTTGCCCCCAGTGTATCATCTGTATCAGCTTTTCATCCAACCTTCCGTGGAATAAGGCATTTCTCTCATTTAAAATCTTAAAAATTCCATTTTCCTCTCCCTTTGCTGCCATCAAAAAGAAGGAACTGACTTTGAACAAAGATCTACCGTGTTATTGAGCCAAGTTTCTTTGGCCCTTCTGGCGCACTCCCACCATAACTCTGCTGGGAATGCAACGGAAAACTAGGCCGAGACCCAGATGTCTTGGAGTCTGATCATGCCCGGGAGTTTCCATGGCAATTTATTGTCACCAACGCCTCTCCCCACTCCAAACAAGGCCATTGATGTCGAGGGCGCAGGGCCGGGGGCAGGAACTCCCAAGCCTGGGACTTCCCACATCCTCAGACTCTGCTTGGTGGCCAGTAAGCTTAGTGAAAGGAGACGTACGGGCCGATGGATCGGGCACCCGCCTTGAGCAGATCAGGATTATAGCCGAAACCCTTGAAGAGAAAGGCAACAATTTTATTCAATGGTTACAAAGAGGGGACTGCTGGGGGCAATATTTATTTCTTTTTCAGGTGACACCCTTCCCCTCAGGCGGACACTATTTTGTTGCAATTTGCGGCTTTTTCATTATGGCAGGCATGCGTACTTCGCCGCTGATCATGCCGCTGCCCAGCGGTGACATGCGATCAAAGGGACCTCCCCCAACTCACAAACTTCGGCAGGGTCAATGGCGGAGGTCTGTGGGAGGTCACGGTCCTGGTGTTTCAGAGCCTAAACGCTTCTTGTTGCTCCACAGGTCATCCTTGCTACTCAGACCCTTGCCAGAATGGAGCCACCTGCCTGTCTGGAGTCTCGTCAGATCCCTATTACTGCATCTGCATGGAAGGATATACCGGGAAAGACTGCACCGAGATGGAGCAGGGTAAGATGCCTGGGAAAGGCCTTAACTGGCACGACCAACGCTGCGGAGTGAGCTGGTTGTTCTCGCGCCTTGTGTTTCTGTCTGCATGGCTATTTTCTGTCCTTTTTCCCTTTTTGTTGGTTCAAACATTTCACAGTTCTGTGGCGTTACGCTGAAAGCAAAGCAACCAAAATTGGGTTGAAATTAAAGAAATAATTGACAGCAAATAAATGTTAGATGCAGCAGCAAAAGATCGCTGCCCAGTGACTAGAACTTGGCTTCGTTCCTGATGGCTTCTCCGTAAGCAGAATTTACTAGAGAAAGGACACGGTCAGTCGCCATCGATATCTCAACGATTAGCAAAGCTACGCAGCTGTTAGTTGGGGATCTTTGACAGTAAATCCAGCTGTTGATTCTTTCAACTTCTTCACTCAGAGAATTGTGAGCATGTGTAAAAGGGAGTTAGATGTGGCCCTTGCGGCTAAAGGGATCAAGAGATATGGAGAGAAAGCAGGAGTGGGGTACTGAAGTGCATGATCAGCCATGATCATATTGAATGGTGGTGCAGGCTCGAAGGGCTGAATGGCCCACTCCTGCACCTATTTTCTATGTTTCTATCTTTCAAACTTTGGTTCTATTGACTGCTGATGTGTTGGAATTGAGACAGAATAAAAAGAGTTGCATTTATATAGCACCTTTCATAAATCTCAGGACATCCCAAAGCACTTTACAGCCAATGAAGTACTTTTTGAAGTGTCGTCACCGTTGCAGGTATTGATGAAAAAGTGAGTTCAATTCAGTGGCCACCCAGCCTCAATTGTGCACTGCACAAAGAGGTAGGCAATGCTTCAAAATGATGTGTCATCTCTCCTTCCCAACTGCTAAACAGTGTCAGGTTACATCTAAACCTCTTAGCCATGGTTAAAATGAAATAAAAAGACCATTAAAGCAAAACACTTGAATTTATATATCACCTTTCATGATCTCAGGAAGTCCCAAAGTGCTTCACAGCAAATTAAGTAATTTTGAAGTGTAGTCACTTGTTGTAATGTGGGAAACGCAGCAGCCAATTTGCACACAGCAAGCTCCCACAAACAGCAAAGTGATAATGACCAGATAATCTGCTTTTCGGTTTTGATTGAGGGATAAATATTGGCCAGGACATCAGGGAGAACTCCCCTGCTCTTCGTTCGAAATAGTGCCATGGGATCTTTTAAATTTACCTGTTTTAAAAAAAAATATGATAGGTTAAAATATCTGAGGCGGGGCCAAGAGCCAACTCAACTGCGTTTAAAAACGGAATAACTTTATTGTATAACTGCTGCGTCAGGTGCACAGTGATTCCAAACTCTCAACTTTCAGCAACTCTTCTGTCTACTCAGCAAGTTTACCATCATTCTAGATTAATTGACCCAAGGTATGCCAGCATAAGGGTGGTTGATATAACCATAGAAAGGGAAGTTTAGGGCAGACATCAGCAAGAAATTCTTCACCCACAGAGAGGTCCCTTGGAATGGTCTCTGGAATAGGTTAATGGACAGTGATAATTAGACTCGTTCAAGAGTTGGTTAGATGCGATGGGAGAAGGTAGGTCTTTTATTCTGGATAGATGAGTTTAAATGTATCTTCCTTGTGATCTGAGGGGAGGATTTTGCAGAGTTCAGTCACACGTACCTGTATATAAATAATTATATTCTGATGGATTGACTACACCAAATGGATCAATTTTGCTTATAAGAATGTAACACAAGAAATAGGAGCATGAGTCGGCCATTTGGCCCTTCGAGCCTGCTCCGCCATTCAATAAGGTTACAGCTGATCTTCTACCTTAATGCCACCTTCCCGCACTATCCCCAGATCCCTTAATTTCCTTTGTTCCCAAAAATGTATCGACCTCTGTCTTGAAATACTCAATGACTGAGCAGCCACAGCTCTCTGGGGTAGAGAATTCCAAAGATTCACAGCCCTTTGAGTGAAGAAATGTCGCCTCATCTCAGTCTTAAATGGCCAACTCTTTATTTTTAGGTTCTAGACTCCCCAGCCAGGGGAAACATCTTCTCAGCATTAAATGTAACTAAGCACCTCCCTTGTTGCACAGTCACATCCATCAAGTTATTAATTCAATGCCTGGATTAATAGAACTTGGGGCTATAATTAATTAGAACAATCTGGAGCTGAAAAATGTATCTAAATCAAGTGGCCTCCTTCTGTGCTGTAAAATGCTATGATCTATGAAAGAAAGAATTAACACTTACATAGTGTATTTTAATGTGCCCAAGCCATCCCAAAGCACTTCACAACAAAAGAGTTAATTTTGAAGTGCAGCCCCTGTTTACTATTTAGGTGAATAGAGCAACTATTTGTAGCTCAGCAAAACCTCACAGATGAGATAAATGGCCAGTTAATCGGTGTTGTTATTGTGATGTTGGCTTAGGGAGGAAAGTTGGCCAGGACACTAGGAGAACACCGTGCTCTTCAATAGTGCAATGGGACCTTTGTCATGTATACCAGTGAACATCAGTATCTTTAGGAGAGGAGGACAAAGCCTTATAAGGGAAAGGATCACCCCAGAAACTGTTGGACCAGTAAACAAGATGAATTAACTTTTTTTTTTTGAGTTAGCACTTTCTTTGCTGTTAACCAAGCAGTTCCCAACTTTGCAGTTTACACTTAGCTTATATTTGTGAGCAAGACGTTGGGAGTCAGAAATACTACTGTGGGGACTCTATCTCGGGGAAGATGGCTGAAGTTGGGCACTTCTGCAAAGCCATTTTGCTTATTTGCTTCAGCATAGCTGTACCCAGGAAGTTCTTTCGCATCACTTCCTGTGGTACATGACGTAATTGTGCAACCATGTTTCTTCTCCCCACTCTCAGCACGCCATCTTTTTATTTTAATATAATTTATTGATGCAATCAAAACAGGAAGTGGTGCAGAGCAACCTACCGGGTATACGTTGGAAGACATAAGGTATAACGATGTCACTACATACTCCAAACCCTCAGGTAAGCTGCCTGTGATTTCTGACAACAGAAGCAACGTTGTTGGACAGAAATTCAAGCTTGGCCTTGCTGCAGCTTGCAGATCTTCACGAGTCTTGTGCGGGGTTCAAAGCCACTCTCGGACTCTCGTGGAAGATGCCAAAACCTCTTTCTTTCTTTTTTTAGTCTCTCTAAAATGAGTGTTTGGCAATTGGAACTGCTGCTTCGTGTGTGTGTGTGTGTGTGTGTGTGCATTGACCGCTTGGGCTGCTGCACTCCCTTTCCGTTCTCGGGCCTGTGTTTGAACGCTAGCTGCCAGCTGTAGCAGTATGGGGGATTGCTAGGCGCATTTCTCAAACTGGCGGGCCCATTCTGACACCTGCCTGCTCGCCCTCCAACAATCTGAGCAAAATGCATTCCAGGGAATCTTTTCAACTCCGGAGCTGACCAGTTGTAAGTGAGCTTTCTGCTTCTTGCGCCTGCAGTGTGTGAGCGCAGAGCTTCCGTGGCGAAGCGGGTAGCCAAGGCGATAGCTGAATATTAAGCCTTTCTTCCAGCCGAGAACCTGCGTCGTCCTACACGACAACCATTTGCCGACACAGGCGGAAGCTTGCACTCCAGGTGAATCATTGTCTGCGGTCATCAAATTGCTGCCTTTATCGAAAGGTCAGACCTGTTCTTGAAATCTGTAACTACTGTCTGGTACTTAGCCCAAAGGAAGGTTCTTGCCCAACAATTAGCTCAAATTCTGACTGCTTAGTCCCTCCTTTCCTGACGTGGATGAACCCGCAGTACCTTGTCTAAGTGAGCATTCCTCACCAGTGAGCCAGCGAGCGAGTGTCACTCGGCTATTCGAGCATGCCAGCGGGAGGCCAATCATGTTTTAACCGATAGTTGATGCACTCATTTCCCACTGACTGGGAGATTGATTCTGACATCGCTTGTTTAGTCTCGCCTCTTTAATCTCAAGTGCCGATTTTAACACTGGGCGGGTGCGGATTGGGCTCGGTAGGCGAATCCCCACGGACTCCTCTGCTTGAGGCCCCTGGCCATTTTAACTCATTTCAATCGTTCAGCTCTGCCGCCTGCCCGAAACCGGCAGGAATGCCGTCATGACCGGCGGGTGGGAACGGGATTCGGGGCGGGAGTCGCACGCTAACTGGGGCCAAAACAAACCGCTCCCAGCGAGGTTAGTCATGCAGGGCCTGCGGGAGTGGGGGGAGGGGAGAGCGCTTCTGGGCCAATCGCAGTGAAGGAGGTCGGGGACGGAGGGCCCTAGACAAGAGAAGCCCAAGGTTCCCTTGTTGGACCAGGACAGGCAATCCTGCTCCCCCTCGGCCGCAAGGAACCTTATCAAAATTTAAAAAATGATTACTTACCTGGAGATTGTGTGCGAATCATGCATTTCAGAGGTAAAACTATGGCACTGTCCGAATGACATCATCAAACCTGGCATTTCAATATTTATGAAGCCTGCACGCGCCTTCATTGTGCGGTCTCCACACTCCCCAAAACCTGGCAGTTAAAATGGCGGGTGGGGGGACGGGATTCGGTAATGCTGCAGGAACCGCCTGGCTGCCATTTTAACGCCCCACCGGCACTTTTCCCGCCGGGCGGGCTGAGTTAAAACCAGGGCTTAACTGTAGTTCCCCGTCACCAACCCAGTTTATTACCTCAACACAGGCTTGTGCTGTAGCCAGGAACCTTCCTGGTTTGCATGGGTCGGTGTCACACCGAAAGCTGTGTTGAGCCACCGATACGTTGAAGGAGTAAATATGTTGGCTGGCAAATTCCTGGGAGCTGCTCTCGCTCTGCCGTTCACTGGAAACCCCGATTGTGCCGCACTTCTGAAGAGGTTATGGCAGCTCCGAGGAATTTCCCGTCCGTCATTGGGAAATCTGGCAGACCCTTCAGGCCACTGTTCCCGTACACTCCCCTAAACTCCTCTCCTTACCACTTCACTAGAATAAAAGACAATGACAACAATAACTTTGCATTTATATAGCCCCCTTAACATAGTAAAACGTCCCAAGGCACGTCGTAGGAGCGTACTCAGACACAATCTAACACCGAGCCGCATAAGGAGATATTTGGATAGGTGACCAAAAGCTTGACTAAAAAGCATCTTAAAGGGAGAAAGCGAGGTCAAGAGGTTTAAGGAGAGAGTTCCAGACCTTGGGGCCTAGGCCAAAGAGGAAATCTGACAGACTTCCGCTGGTTGGTGAGTCCGTAATTAGAAGGCATACATTTAAAATCATCACCAGAAGAAGAAAGGGAGATATTTTGAGAAATTCTTTAAACAGAGGATTGTTAGGGGATGACCAAACACAGAATCCATAACATCTTTAAAAAAAAATTGGCTGAGTGGTTAACTCCAGGCTACCAATTTAAATGGCAACTTTCTACACACAATTATTTCTTTGTTACATTGCAGGTCCTTGTCACCCAAACCCCTGTCAAAACGATGGCCAGTGTGAATTGATGTCACGCAGAGGAGATGTCTTCAGTGAATACACATGCAAGTGCCCCACTGGCTTCCAGGGCATTCATTGTCAAACAAGTAAGTGCAGGGATTTATTTGGGAATTATTATCCGAGGAGAAACTATGGACGTCACAGTTGTTAAACCATTGGTGCAGTCATTGTGTGCTGGTGATGTGAAGTGGCAGAAAAATGGAGCCTGAATCAAATGGTCCCTCCCTCAATTCCTCATGAAATGAGCAAATATATTAATTAAAAGGCAGTCATGGAATAGAAACATAGAAATTTACAGCGCAGAAGGAGACCATTTCGGCCCATCGTGTTCGCGCTGGCCGACAAAGAGCCGCACGGCCCTCGGTCAGCATCTTGGAGTTCAGGCATCCATTGTAAATCACCAGGGGGGAGATTTGCGTAGCACCCTGTTTGGATGCATCAACAGTCACGAGGCACGATTTCCTGGGCAAGGTGTGGAGGGTCCCGCCCCGTGACCTAAATTCAGGTCACCGCCCCCGAGAGCAATTGGAGCGCAAAATAACGCTCTCCATTTGCTCTGTGGGGCGCGAGTGGGCTGGAAGGAATCCGAGAGGGGCGCAGCGCTATGCGTAGAAAGGACCCTCCCTGTCATGTATTCAACCAGCATTGTAACCCATGTATAAACTGACCTAAGTTGTACACTGTGAGAACACTGACCACTAGGTGGGAGACACTCCTAACCTGGACCTTCAGGTATAAAAGGGGAAGCTCCACCCACCTTCATCACTTGAGTGCTAAGGAATAAAGGACAGGTCACAGACTGACCTTCTCTCAAGCATGGGCCTCGTGTGCATTTATACTGTGTAGTAAGGACCTATCAATAGCGACAAGAAACTGGGATTTAAACCACGTGAGCATGACCACTAGCAGAACAGACGAGAGGTACTGTGTTAAGGAATGGCTGGGACAGAGATTCAACATTGTTAAAGCAGCACACAGTTCTCCAGGCAGACAAGGGCAGTCAGGCATGCCCCAACATGTAGTCGAACCCAGAGGGGGAGTTCGACAGAGACAATGGCAAGCTGAACAGCGATTCACGCCATTGCAAGGGACAATGGGGCCATCAACACCTGTTAATGGTGCACTCAAGGACAATAACAGGGGCAGTCAGGGACGATCGACTGGCAAGGGACCTTTTGTTTCAAACCGCAACTCATGCTGGAGGTGTGGAGGCATACATTCAGCCGGAGTTTGCAGAGATGAGCAAAATACCTGCAGAAATTGCAGAAATGGACACTGGGGGAAATCGCTGGAAGCTGAAGTTCAGCGAGTTCATGTGGAGCACGTATACAGTTCATACACCAGGACGCCACCGATAATGATGAAAGTGCTCCTCAATGGCATCCCAGTATCAATGGAGTTAGACATGGGTGCCAGCCAGTCTATGATGGGTATCAAACAGTTCGAAAAGTTGTGGGCATCCAAGGCCAGGAGGCCAAAATTATCGCCGATTGACGCACAGCTACGGATTACACAAAGCAGATCATTCCGGTGCTAGGCAGCGCCACGGTAGTCATGACCCACAAAGATTCGGAGAACAGGTTGCCACTCTGGGGAGGAGTTGGCTTGCTGTCATGAACTGGAAATGGGGCAATGTCAATGCAATTTCCTCTGCGGAGCGAGTATCATGCTCACAGGTCCTGGACAAATGTGACTCATTATTTCAACCCGGCATTGGCACTTTCATGGGGGCCAAGGTAGTGATTCACATAAACCCGGACGCCAGACCAGTACACCGCAAGGCCAGAGCGGTGTCGTACGTAATGCGGGAAAAGATAGAAGGCGAATTGGACCGCCTGTTGAGGGAAGGCATCATCTCGCCAGTCGAATTCAGTGATTGGGCGAGCCCAATTGTACCGGTGCTCAAGGCGGATGGGTCGGTCAGAATATGTGGCGATTACAAGGCCACCATCAATCGGGTGTCACTCCAAGACCAGTACCCGCTACCGAGAGCGGAGGACCTCTTTGCGACGCTATCCGGTGGCAAACTTTTTTCAAAATTGGACCTGACCTCAGCTTACATGACCCAGGAGCTGGCGAGTGAGTCAAAGAAGCTGACCACCATCACAACACACAAGGGGTTGTTTGAGTACAACAGATGTCCGTTCGGGATTCGCTCGGCCGCCGCGATCTTCCAACGAAATATGGAAAGCCTCCTCAAGTCGATTCCAGGGACGGTGGTTTTTCAGGACGACATCCTCATTACGGGTTATGATACTGAAGAACACCTCCACAACCTGGAGGAGGTGCTACGCAGACTGGACCGGGTAGGTCTGCGACTGAAAAAGGCGAAGTGCGTCTTCCTAGCTCCAGAGGTAGAATTCCTGGGGATGAGGGTAGCAGCAAACACGATCAGCCCTACTGCATCCAAGACGGAAGCGATACAGAGAGCACCCAGACCCCGTAACACGACGGAGCTGCGTTCGTTCCTGGGGCTCCTGAACTATTTTGGTAACTTTCTTCCCAAATTGAGCACGCTGCTAGAGCCGCTACACGTGCTCCTACGCAAAGGTCGCGAATGGGTCTGGGGGGACAGCCAGGAAAGGGCTTTTAATAGAGCACGCAATTTGTTATGTTCCAACAATCTGTTAACGCTATATGACCCATGTAAGAAACTTGTGTTAATGTGCGATGCGTCGTCCTATGGTGTCGGGTGTGTGTTGCAGCATGTCAATGCCAAGGGCCAGTTACAGCTGGTAACTTATGCCTCCAGGAGTCTGTCCCAGGCAGAAAGGGGCTACGGGATGGTAGAAAAGGAGGTGCTCGCATGTGTATATGCGGTAAAGAAAATGCACCAGTACCTGTTTGGCAGGAAATTTGAGCTGGAGACAGATCACAAACCCCTAACGTCCCTTTTGGCCGACAAAAAGGCCATAAATGCAAACGCATCGGCCTGCATACAGAGGTGGGCACTCATGTTAGCTGCCTATGACTACACAATTCGGCACAGACCGGGCACCGAAAACTGCGCCGATGCACTCAGCAGGCTCCCGCTAGCCACCACTGAGGGGGCTACCGAGCATGGTGCTGAGATGGTCATGGCTGTTGAAGCTTTCGGAAGCGAAGGCTCACCTGTGACAGCCCGTCAGATTAAAGTCTGGACAAATAGAGACCCGCTATTGTCTCTAGTCAAGAAATGTGTCCTGAATGGGGACTGGGCAGCCACGTACAGGGCATGCCCTGAGAAATTTAAACCATTTCACAGGCGCAAGGATGAGCTCTCGATTCAGGCCAATTGCCTACTGTGGGGAAACCGTGTAGTCATGCCCCAGATGGGCAGAGAGGTGTTCATCAGAGAACTCCACAATGGGCACCCGGGCATTGTCACGATGAAGGCAATTGCCAGGTCACACGTTTGGTGGCCAGGGATAGACGCAGATCTGGAACTTTGTGTTCGCAGGTGCAACACGTGTGCCCAGCTGGGCCATGCGCCCAGGGAAGCCCCCCTTAGCCCCTGGCCATGGCCCGCCAAGCCTTGGTCACGCATCCATGTGGACTACGCAGGTCCTTTCATGGGGAAAATGTTTTTGGTTGTAGTAGACGCCTACTCCAAATGGATCTAGTGTGACATTTTAAATTCAAGCACATCCTCTGCCACTGTAGAAAGTCTACGGGCAATGTTCGCCGCCCACGGTCTAATAGACATCTTGGTCAGCGACAATGGCCCGTGCTTCACAAGCACTGAATTCCAGGACTTCACGGCAGGCAATGGAATTAACCATGTTAGAACGGCATCATTCAAGCCAGCCTCAAACGGCCAGGCAGAATGAGCAGTGCAAATATTCAAACAAGGGATGCTCAGATTCCAAGAGGGTTCCCTACAAACCCGCTTATCACGCCTCCTGTTGGCCTATAGATCCCGACCACACTCGCTCACAGGGGTTCCACCCGCAGAGCTACTAATGAAAAGGACGCTCAAAACCCGATTATCCCTTATACACCCCACCATGAAAGAAATTGTCGAGAGCAGGCGCCAGTCACAATATAACTACCATGACAGGAATGCGAGGGCGCGATGTATTGATGTAAATGATCCTGTTTTTGTCCTCAACTATGCTGCAGGGCCCAAATGGCTCGCAGGCACTGTGGTTGCCAAAGAGGGAAATAGGATTCTGGTAGTTAAACTTACCAATGGACAAATCTGCCGCAAACATGTGGATCAAACAAAAAGGAGGTTCAGCAATCCCATAGAAGAAGCAGAGGAAGAACACGATATAGAGTTCACTCCACCACAGGTGACCGAACACCGGAACCAAAGGGAGGAGAGCCCAGACAATGTGGGCAGTCCGGACAGGCCTGAGGCACTGCAAACAGCAGACACTCAGGCCAGTGCCCAACAACTGGAGCCCCAACTCAGGCGCTCTACAAGGGAACGTAAACCACCAGAGAGACTCAACCTGTGATCCCAATAAGACTTTGGGGGGGGGGAGGTGATGTCATGTATTCAACCAGTATTGTAACCCATGTATAAACTGACCTAAGTTGTACACCGGGAGAACACTGACCACTAGGTGGGAGACACTCCTAACCTGGACCTTCAGGTATAAAAGGGGAAGCTCCACCCACCTTCATCACTTGAGTGCTAAGGAATAAAGGACAGGTCACAGACTGACCTCTCAAGCATGGGCCTCGTGTGCATTTATACTGTGTAGTAAGGACGTATCACTCCCCTTCATTAAATGGGAGGGCCAAGCTGCTGACTCTGTGGGTCGCAATTGGACCACTGAGGAGCAGGGTTCCGTGGCATCAGCGGAGTAGATTCGCGGCGCGGACCCTGTGAACGTCACTGCCATGGGCTGCGAGCGGTAAATTGGTCGTTTTTTTTTTGTTGAAGGGCCACCTCCCCTTGAAATTTTGCGGCAAGCGGCCTACAGCCCTGGTACGCACCCCCCTGAATCTATCACTGGCATCCCCCGGCGCAGCTACAGGGGGCGATCCCGAACCTTCGCTCTGGGGTGAAAATGGATTGCTGCACACGATGGTGACGTTGTCACCGCCGGCGTGAGGCGCTACCGGTTACTACCGCCGCTCAACTCCCGTGGAATTTAGCGGGAATCGTTAGCGGTGCCGCACCTGGGCGAAAACTCATTTGCAACCCATTAGCACCAACGGGGGGTGCAAACGACCTGAAATTCTCCCTTCAGCGCTCTGATCTGGTGGTCTGTGATGATCTTTGAACCCATCTGTTAGATAAGTGGCATATAAAGTTTACCCTTGCAAGGCTCCGCTCCTATTCCGAGCCTCGCACGATGGGAGTTTAATTTGCAGAATTGGTTCAATATGGACTACAGCCCTCTCTCTGTCCCTTGCTCAAGTCTAGTGAGGGTTCGTGAGCCTTGAAAATGTTTTCCTATAATCCCTATTATTATTGATGATTCTCTATATAATCTTCCTATAGTCTGGGTGGAGGAATCATTTGGTTTTAAGAGCATCAACTGTGCATCCAACACTTTAAAAAGTTTGATTCCTATAATTAAAAGACTGTTCTTGATACTAAAGCCTGTGAGAGTTAGTCTCGACCCTGGGGCTAGGTCAGAGTGATCAATGTGTCTCCTGACAGCCCCCATGATATCAGTGGCTCGCCAGCCAGAAGCTCACCACGCCATCACTCGGGCTTGGATCTCATCCCAGAATAGTTTCGGGAGAACCGGACAGCTGACTCGTCTCAAAAGGACATAAAGGGGGATTGTTCTCAAACTGCAGTTTCTGAAATTTCCAATCACGTTACAAATTTCTCATGGCGAGACCAATGCTGGAAATATATTAGGTTGTTATGTATTAAATCATCAACACTAAATCATTATTCCCTCTTGGCAGTAGCATCTGCAAACATGGGGTCTGCTTCCACATGTATGCTGACAATACCCAGCTTTACCTCTCTGCCATCACCCTTAAAATTATAGTACAGGTTGAATCTCTCTTATCCAGCACCCTCGGGGCCCGGCCTGTGCCGGATAAGTGATTTTGCCGGACGAGGGGAGGTCACATTAAATTGGATGGTACAGGTACTGAGTAAGGGGATATTGGGGCTGGCTGGCTTGGAACTGGGAGTGCGGCAGAGAGATCGTGGGGTGGGGGAGGGGTGTGCAGTGGATTGTGGGGTCAGGCCAATGATTGCGGGAGTCGGCAGCGAGGAAGGCCTTCAATTTGTTCATGTCGGAGCTCTGAGCATGCGCCACTCGGTGGCCGGGAATGGTGCCGGATGAGGGAGTCCTGGATAAGGGAGATCCAACCTGTATCGCAGAATGATGCATCACAGAAGGAGGCCATTTGGCCCATCATGCCTGTGTCGGCTCTTTGAAAGAACTATCCAATTAGTCCCACTTCCCTGCTCTTTCCCCATAGTCCTACAAATTTTTCCGTTGCTAGTATTTATCCAATTCCCTTTTGAAAATGACTATTGGAGCTGCTTCCATCACACTTTCAGCTTTTGCGTTCCAGATCATAACAATTCGCTGAATAAAATTTTTTTTCCTCATCTCACTTTTTTGCCGGGCCTTTTTTGCCAATTATCTTAAAGCTGTGTCGTCTGAACATAAGAAGAAAATAAGAAATAGGAGCAGAAGTAGGCCGTACGGCCCCTCGAGTCTGCTCCGCCATTCAATAAGATCATGGCTGATCTGATCTTGGCCTCAACTCCACTTTCCTTCCTGTTCCCCATAACCCTTGACTCCCCTATAGTTCAAAAATCTGTCTGTCTCAGCCTGGAATATATTCAATAACCCAGCCTTCACAGCTCTCTGGGGTAGAGAATTCCAAAGAGTCACGACCCTCTGAGAGAAGAAATTCCTCCTCATCTCCTTCTTAAATGTGCGGCCCTTTATTCTGAAACTATATCCCTAGTTTCTAGATTCCCCATGAGGGGAAACATCCTCTCAGTTTCCACCCTGTCAAGCCCCCTCATAATCTTATATGTTTCAATAAAATCGCCTCTCATTCTTCTAAACTCTAATGAATATAATCCCAACCTGCTCAATCTTTCCTCATAAGACAACCCCTTCATCCCAGGAATCAACCAAGTGAACTTTCTCTGAACTGCCTCCAATGCAAGTATATTCCCCTGACCTGCGAGAGAACAGCTCCGCAAGTCGGGCTATAAAAGAGCTGGAGTGGCATAGTGCTTCAACCTCCAACGCGAGCTGCTCCAAGTGTGCGACGATTTTGAGATGGGCGACTGGGTGACGTCATCAAAACCCAGGTCGCCATTTTGGAGCGTGGGCAGGAACATCGGCAGGACCCAGGTACAGAGGAGTGGGAAGGTCGGGGCGGATGAACGGCGAGAGATTGGAGCGGAGGTGCAACAGATGGGGGTTCGGGGCCCAGGAGAGGCGAGGGCCCAGGGGCAGCACGGGGCCAGCCCACACTGCAATGTGCGCGCACTAGGCCCGTGCAGCAGAGCTGGTTTCCAGATGTCTTGGTTAATCCTTGCCACTGGACCAAGACCTAGCTCTGTCAAGCCCGTGTGGTGGCTGGTGTGCAACGGCCATCACACGTTAAAAAAATCCACGCACAGGCATTCTCCACCCCCTCAATTGGAGTTCAGGACTGGAACATCGGGTCCTTCATCGAAACACCTGTGAACTCGTGGAAGCAAGTCATCCTCGTTTGAGGGACCGCCTATGATGATGATGATGATCCCTCCTTAAATAAGGAGACTTCTGGTTACTGACCGTCCTGCCATCTACTCTATCGAAACGCCTTGACTTCATTAATTATGCTGCGGTATCTGACTGCCTGTCCAGGTTGTGAAGGAGGTGGAGTTTTCTCCAGCTCGGACCCTGCCCAGAAACTCCACACCACAGCCCCTTGCTCCTTCCCTTCCCAGCTACTCACTCACATTGAACCTGCCATTATGAAACTTGCTGTCCTTCAAGCCCCATATATAGCCCATCACCAAGACTCCTAATTTCCCTGTTCACAATATTGCCTGCCTTCTCTCCGATCTTATCCCCACTGCCACTGAAGCCTCATCCATGTCATTGTCACCTCCAAGCCTGACTGCTGCAACACTCGCTTCATCTGCCTCTTCAGCTCCACCTTACACGATGCCATGCCCACACCCATCCCAGATGAAGCCCTTCTCGCCTAACACCGCATTCCTTGGCGAACTTTATCAACTTCCCATCTCCCGCCACATTTATTTGCAAATTGTGAAAACAAAAAGCAGATGCTGGAGTTCAGAAACAAAAGCAGAAAGGTCTGGCAACACTCAGCAGGTCAACCAGCACCTCCGGAAAGACCCTTCGTCCCGTTCTCGTGAAGGGTGCACCCCTGAAATGTGAACTTGTTTCTTCTCTCCACGGGTGCTGACCGACCCGCTGAGTGATTCCAGCATTTTCTGATTTCCAAATCATTCTCTTTGTCTCTAAGTCCCTCCATGGCCATGCCCAACCCTATCTCTTCAACCTTCTGCAGCCGTAAATCACAGCTCATCCGCCCGACCAAATCTAGCTTTCTGTGCATTCGTGCAACCACCAGCCCCCCCGCTATACTCCCCCCACCCCCCCCCACCCCCATCTCTCCAACTTTCTCTGTTCCATCTACTGTGACGGGCCTCCAGCCATCATTACCACACACCTTTTCTGAAGCCCCCCCCGCCTTGCTACAATTTTCCTCACTCTGAAAAGTTGCTGCAAAACCAATCTCTTCAACCATACCTTTGGTTGTCTTCCCTAAACTGCCTCCCAAACTCTGGGTTGTGTTTGGTCCTTCTTTGTTAAGTGTCTGAGGACAATTCTCTATTACTTTTTATTATTCAGTCACGGGATGTGAGCATTGCTGGCAGAGTCAGCATTTAATGCCCATTCCTAGTTACCCTCGAGAAGGTGGTGGTGAGCCACCTTCTTGAACCACTGCAGTCCATGTGGTGAAGGTGCTCCCACAGTGCTGTTAGGGAGGGAGTTCCAGGATCTTGATCCAGCAACGATGAAGGAACGGCGATATATTTCCAAGTAGTGATTGTGTGTGAATTGGAGGGAATCCTAGCTGTGATCTGTGGGTTTGGGAGGTGTTGCCAATGAAGCCTTGGCATGTTGCTGCAGTGCATCCTGTAAATAGTATGCCCTGCAGCCACGGTGTGCCGGTGGTGGAGGGAATGGATGTTTAAGCTGGTCAAAGGTGCTATTTAATTGCAAGTTGTTGTTGTTTTAGCTATTGCATAGTCGTAAAGCACAGCTGTGTAGGACCTGATAGTGTGGAGCTCACTCAGTCGGACCGTACTGGGGCCAATCTTGCAGAATCTCATCACTCAACAAAAGATATGGACTTATTTTGCCATATTTACAAATCAAACTTAACCACTGGTTTTCTGTTTCGAAGAGGATACCTTTGCTCTTGAACAGAACTTTCCAAACTTGATGTCAAACTTAGACTCGCCTGATGAGAGTTTCCCTCCAAGGGTAGCCCTTGATCTACATTTGAACTCTCTAGAACTTCAGGATACGCTCAGTCCTGGTACGCTCAGTGCGGGTATGCTCAGTCCTGGTATGCTCAGTCCTGGTACGCTCAGTGCGTGTACACTCAGTCCTGATACAATTAGTTCTGGTATTCTTAGTGCGGGTACACTCAATCCTGGTACGCTCTGTGCAGGTACGCTCTGTGCGGGCACGCTCTGTGCGAGTACGCTCAGTGCGGGTACACTCAGTGCGGGTATGCTCAATCCTGGTACGCTCAGTGCGTGTACGTTCAGTGTGGGTACACTTAGTCCTGGTACGCTCAACATGGGTACACTCAGTCCTGGTATGCTCAGTCCTGATACGCTCAATGCGGGTACACTCAGTGCGGGTACGCTCAGTCCTTGTACGCTCAGTCCTTGTACGCTCAGTGCGGATACGTTCAGTCCTGGTACGCTCATTCCTGGTACTCTCATTCCTGGTATGCTCTGTCCTGGTATGCTCAGTGCGGGTACAGTCAAAAATTCAGGTGGACTCAAATTTATGCCTCCATCTTTAATATTTGGGCTGTTTCCCAGCTGATGAAAGATGAGAGGTTCTTCGAAGTGGATTTGTATTCTCATCTTTGGTCGACGATCAGAAGAAAATTTTCCAATATTTTATTAAAAAAAGTAAAACAGTAAATAAGCGGAAATCTGAAATCAAAACACAAAATGCTGGACGTACACAGTGAAGCCATTTGCATCTGAAGAAAGACATTTTACCATTTCGGATAGTGCTCGGAACTGCACGGATTTGTGATGAAAGGTCTCCACCCAAAGGCGTAAGCACACCTTTGCTTGTTTCAGCTGCTGATGGACCTGTAGTGTATCTCCAGCAATCTCTGCTGTTTTCATCCTTCCTTTTCAGATCCTGCTTCTTGCCTTGGGGCCATTAATTCTATTCCTTTCTCCCACACCTTTCTGTGAGCTGCCTGAAGGAATGTTGCTGCTGAAGAGTGGGAGAGGTGTTTACTAAACACGGAATTCTGGGATCGAGAAGATTACCGTGCTCTCAATATGCAGCCGCTTTGAAAAGGGTTTACAACAGCCTGGGAAGATGCTAGAACACCTGCTCGTAGGAGAGAGGATTAAAATATTAGCAAGATGCTGTCTCAGAAGTCTCAGCACCAGACCCTGAATTCTGCTCCCTGCCAGCTGATTGTCGTTCTCACTCTGCACTTCTGACATTTCTATTCAACACATCCCCATTCATTTTAAATCAAATATAATTTCATTTAATTTGTGAATAAGCATCTTTTTCTACAAAATTGGCCAGTGCACATCAAAGCCACTCCTTTCTATTTTCTATTGAAGTGTATGGAAATAGAAACGGGAGGCCGATCTGATCGCATCCATTTTACACTCACACCCAAATTAAAATGACCCCCAACGAGTCCAGCCATATGGCACTGAGGTAAAACCCTCTCACTAAGCAAAGCAAAGAAATTGAACAGAACTAGAACCTGCGTCCCACAGCTTACTGTCAGGAGAATGTGGAACTCGCTGCCACAAAAGGAGTATTTGAGGCAAATAGCATAGATGCATTT